>NC_139249.1:53956379-55156379 GCF_977018435.1 Lepisma saccharinum
AGCAAGACCCCAGGCGGATGCAAGAAGCCGTTCCTGCAAAAGTGTCTGTTTCACGAAGCGAAGAAACGTGACAAAACCGCCACGTATGGAAGGCAAACCTGCATTTATTTTATATCGCACATTTTCAGATCCGTGTCTCCTGAAGTTATAAAAATCCAAACTTCAATGACTTTTTAGACATGCTATAGTTGAAAAAAATATGTTTAGATGCACCAAAAGTGCATAATTATCAGATTATGCATATAACGTGTTATTGGAATCAACCTATTTGTGTAAATTGGATGCCTCCCCGATGGCGTAGTAATAACGCCGATGTCTTGTAATTAAGGGTCCTCGCGTTCGATACCCAATGGAGGCACAAAGTGGACCGGATCGCGCTTTAAACTAAAGGTCGGTTCGCAATTTAGCCTATTTGTAAATCAAGTGGACTTAAAAAAATACAATATCAACGTTAAGAATATTAGAATCCACTAATTCACCCGCAGGTAAGTCAAATTTTAAATATCCCTCTTCATCCATGTTCATAGACTTCCTGCAATACTCTTTTGCATGTGTGTTGCATCCCACCAGGTGCGAGAAATGTGAAGAGTTATTCTTTCCCTGTACTGCGTTATCTCTTTTTAAAACAGTAAGGCTAAATTCTCGTTTTATCTGAACTTTTAAAAAAACGTGCAAAATACAACCACCCTTTCATGTATGTGTAAAATAATCCCACTCTGTCTCAGAAAACCTCTTCCTACAATCAAATGTCGGAAACAACTCTCAAGTCTCAACAATTATAAATTTATGCTTAAATTTCCTATAATTTATACAAACAGTAGCACATATCATATCCTTTGGTGCAACACTGTCAACAGCTAATGTTACTTTACTCGTCCTAATAAATTTACTTCCAACCAGGGAAATGTGAACGGGGGGCGGGGTGGAAGGGGGCAACAAAATATTGTTGGGGGAGCAGTCACAACGCCCGAAAACACTACATATATAACATATATAATAATAGTTATAATAGTTATAATAATAATAATTATTATTATATGCATGTATGATGTTTTGTGTTTATCCCTTGATTAGAGTGGACGTTTACTGCCTAAATTTTCTTGATTACGAGTTTATTTCATATGATTCTATTTAATAAAGGCATTAATTCTTTTTTATTCGTAAGTTGCGTTGTCTCGAGTGGCCTATTTCAGTATTGGAAGACATTCATAATTTTATAATTCATCGTCTATCATGAGATGAAACTACTGATATAAATATTCAAGTTATAAAGATAATAATATAAATGACGAAGAAATGTGCTTCGAAGAGTTTAATTTTCTTGAAAATGAACGTGACGTTGGAAGAAATTAATCTTCTTAAGTATTAGAAACAATGAAAGTCAATTAGTGAAGTGCAATTCTCCTGTAGGAGAATTCTGCTGAATGTGCTTTGGAGAACACATTGCCCACCTTTGGTACGTCCAGGACTTGACATTTCTTCTCAATACCAAGGACAGCCAAATGAGGCAGTTTGCATCCAACATTCTGTTTCGAGCAAGTCTTTTCAAAGATTTTAAGGACGAAAAGGTTCTTTCACATTCACACGCTACATTAGAAAATGGAATTGTTACAGAGAATACAACTAGAGTGTTAACCTTGTGAAATGCCAATTTATATTTTCCTAGGATTTCAAAGAAATCCATTAAGTGGAGTATTTTAGTGCCATCTTCGTAACGCAGAAGAGTTTTGGGCAAAATTTGTGTTTCACCTTTCGGGGAAATGTTATCACGGGATAAAAAATCTGAAAAAGAAATATTCTGACCCTGGCATTACTTACTCTTACTCTACCACTCCAACGTATGTCTGTGCTACACAATTACAGGCACCTATGGAGTTCGTGGGAAGAAGTTCTTCGACTTTGATATGTACGAGAAAGAGCGAACCTGCCCGCGATGTGTTTTGAATCGAATTTTAAGTGTAATTTGCATTTTAAGGTTCAAGTTCAATAAATTTCCCAGTAATATCCCCTCATTTTGAAATTAACTTCAAGAGTATCGAAGAAATTCACTTTGTTAAGGTTTGCCTCACTCTCATCATCTCGAAAATCAAGTAGCTGAATAGTAAGAACCCGCGATGCATTCACAACAACTGGCATATAGTGTCGTTTTTCTTGGATCAACTTTGGTCCCGGGTTCGATACCCGGTGGGGACACTTTAAACTGTAGGTCCAGTCCCGATTAGCCATTATGTGCATAAAGTGGACATAAAACACCAAATCAACCAACCCGCCAAATCTTGAATCAACTTTGAATCTATTTTACTAATTAGCTTTGTCACTAACGACCCACGATTAGAATAATCTGCCCGTACTACAGATGATGTTTTGTGGTCCTCAAAATATCCGTGATGTTTTAAAACCATCCACATTCAACGCTTTCTCCCAGTTCTTAAAACTGTTTAAAACTTAGTTTAATCGCGACGATTATAGGAAGTAAATTAATGAGAAATCACGTATGCCCAGGTCAGCGCTGGAATCTTGAACGAAAGTCGCTCACACACATTCGAATATATACTAAAACAAATTTAGTTAAGTTGGTATTATAAGCAGGAAAGTGATATCATGCAGAATACACCACTTTGAAAAGGTGAAAATCGTGATACTCTTATAAATGAACTCTCTTATTATTCGATATTTAATTATCTTCATTTGGGGGCACGGGGGGTGGCGAAGTGTCTGACTTGGGGCGCCCCCCCTTTGGCGTCGTCACTGCTTCCAACCCTCTAATAACTTCGCTGCTGATAGCCTCAGCTTCGAAATGGAAGTTTGCGTGTCGGCGAATAATACAAAGGACTTGTTTATCTTACAAGGAGGTCACTGTCTTTCTTTCATTCAAAGTCTGCCGTTTTCCATTTATCTCAGCTTTTCCTAGCAGCTGAAAAGAATCCTAAGTGTCCCTCGTATTATTGTTCCTGCAAAACTTCCTGTCCACAAGCAAAGGAAATTACAGAATTTTTATTGCCCCTCCCTTGCGTCAACATTCATTCCTAGGTCTGGATTTATGGCACTTACCCGCTACTGCAGGTCAACCTCGCCCCTGAAGCAATGGTGTCCATTGTTCAAAGCGAAACCTCTGTCAGTGGTGAGCGGCGAAAAATAGTCTCGGAATACACCCTGGCCGTAACCAGGCAGGGGTGTGCGCTGAGCTCCTCCCCCTTCCTGGCATTGTTGTCAGCTTCCTTCTGAAGTTTGATAAAAAAATACTTTGTGAAATTTGTTTGTTAACGAGTGAAAATGTAGACAGTAGATACTACATGTATTTTGCTCAAAAACTTGGCTAACTTCACAGAATAAAAAGAACAGATACAACATTCGTTCATCTGATTTACAGAAAGGCTAATCTTGACTCGACCCACAGTTTAAAGTGGGATCCAAATCACTATGTGCCTTCACCGGGTATCATATCCGGGAACCCTTGATTACAAGGAGACGACGCTATCACTGTACCATCGGGGAGTCCCCTCATAGAACAAAATTTCCTCCTACGACAATTATACAGAACTTAGTTACCTTCCTTCACTTGAAATCTATTCTATTGTATTTCAGCCGCAGTATTTCGTTATTACAATCCAAGGAATAGTATTCTCCTTAAATAAAAATAAAAGCATTGGAAATAATATTTAAACGGACGTAAAATAATCGAATCCAACCACCTGTGGAATGCCTGAGGGAAACAACAAGAATTTTCTCAACAAAGACATTTCCGAAATTTCCATAACATTCTAATAATTTCGCAACCCGTGCAAATAATCATATGTTAAAATCTTGTCATCGTTCCCTGTAAACACTAAAATCACCAAATTAGTTCTTTCCAAATTTCCCGTATTTTCTCCTCCTCTTTAGCTCTCAGGTGCTCGGAGTGGGATAATGCAAGATTATTTGTCCCTAATTATCTCCTTCTCTTAGTCTTGCCAATATCTTGGACTCCCTAATAACTTTTCCAACAACTCCTCATCAATTTGTACTGGCATGTTTGCTGCAATACTCGAAGGTAGAATTCTGTGTACGGTGTCAAGTGGCAGAGAAACGAAAATCGGAAGCGGAGGTAAAGCAAGGATGTGTTCTGTCACCCCTGCTCTTCACTCTCTATATATATTATATAGTGGCGTATATAGAGAGTGAACAAGCAGACACCCACAAGGTGGGGACGACAAGGGTACCGGTGCTCCTGTTCGCAGATGATATGGTTCTTATCTCAGAGACAAATGCCGGCCTACAAAGGGTTCTGGACGGGTTGGAAAAATACGTACAACAGAGAATCCAAACTGCAAGTAAATCTCACAAAAACAAAAATTATGGTGTTAAAAAACGGATATGTATATGGAAAGGACGAAAGGTGGACTTTCAGAGGGCAAGAATTAGAAAGGGTAAAAATAATAACATACTTGGGACTAGTTCTCTTTATGGCAGGAACGATATACATTTTGTGGAAAACTGTATCGTACATTATTAATAGGGTCAATAGGGTACGGGAGGGAGATATGGGGAGCAAAGGGGGTCCATGTACTAAACAGAATCCAATGCACATTTTACAAGAGGGCTTTGCATATCAGCATGGGCACTGCAAACTGCGGCGTACTACGGGAACTTGGACTGGTCAGGGAGCATACGTGGGATATGTTGAGAAGGGTTAAATACTGGGCGACATAATATCGAGAAGGGAGAACTCGGTAAAATGGCAAGCGCTGATGCAACGGGTACAAGGGGAGGAAATGGGAACATGGGCGAAAGAGATCAGAGGCAAACTATACGAAATTGGACTGGGATGGATATGGGAGGGGGGACACGTCGACCAGGGGACATTGCAATTAGTTAAACAAAGATTAGAGGATATAGATAGGCAGGAAATAATAGCGGAATGTGAAACTAAGAGATCGCTCGAACTCCAAAGAAGGAGAGTTCCGGGAATGGGGACAAGTAGCGTACATCAAGAAGGTGAGCATGGTGGCAAGAAAGTGGTTGACATGGATGAGGCTGGGGGGATGGAGACACAATACAGTAAAAAACGAGGAAGGGAGATATAAATGCGTATTACGCAAGGCCAGAACATTTATTCTTATGTCAGGACACGCGCGTTCTGAAGGAGGAGAAGTTACACAACATAAGCTTGGAGAGAGTGTTCGAATCAATTGTAGTGCAAAGGAGCATGGAACTATTGGAAAAAGTGGGGGTGTATTTACAAACATTTAAGGGGAAAAGAAGTGCTGTAAAGAGACGGGATAAGGAAGAGGAATAAGTGTTAATTTACCAGAACTGCTATGTTAACATCTATACGGAATGTAACGGATAGTGTAGTCTGTAGGGAATCATAGTTATGTAATAAGAATAGATGTAGTGCGCACAGCCTATGGCTCGCACACGAGAGGAGCAATAAATACTTATACAATGTTTTTCCTACTTCCTAAAAACATTCACTTCTGTACAACGTTTGATGTAAAAATTAAATAATAATAATAAACCCTATCCGTCAGTCCGTTTATCTTTCCAACTTATAGAGCTGAGACTATGTTTACAAGATAAATCTCGGACTCAGATACTCCACGATGTTTTGGCCCCTCCTTCCACCTTCTCTACCTGCCCTTTTACTTGATGTTATTCACAATTGTTTTAGTATCTGGAGTGCCATCGTAACATAATAAAATTATTAATCTGGAATATTTTTAAAAAAAATGGGTAGTATTGCTGTTTCGAAAGAGTATTGAAAATAAGTTTAGGTATTCAATTAATTCATTACTCTCTCTAGAATAGTTTTCTTTTGACTTAATACACGCTTATTAACGTTTCTAATTTAAATACTTTATTCCAAGCAAACAAGTATTTGCAACTGATTAAATATTTTGCTTTTATTTTTTCGAGACATTCGAGACGAAAAGAGACTTTTCAAAAGCCGTCCCGTCCCGTCCCGTGTCTCGTCTCGAAAACGAGACGAGACAGGCATTCCGTCTCGTCCCGTCTCGAATTTCAAAAGCTTTGTCCCGTCCCGTGAGCACACTAGTGGGGGAAGATGTGTGCATGCAGAATAAAAATACATTAATAACACAAGTATGTTAAATAACAAAATTAAGCAGGAATAATTTTACGTTCTTTTGACTGCTTGACATGCTATATTAAAAATTGTTTATTTCCTTTGGAAAATGAACGGAAACTGAGATATTGTAGTTCACATTCTCTGTGTGGCTACATTTCACATTAAAGAGCCTCTATCAAGAAACTAAAAAAAAATCAGTCAAAACTGTGCACATGCATCGGTACATTTCCCATTGAATAACGTAATGCACATAGAATGAACATTTTTTGTAAGTTCGTTCACTTCTCGTAATTTCTTCTCTAAAAATTGCTACAATGGAGATGAAAGATAAATTCATGAAATTGATGAAAAACAAGCACAACAATTTAACTGAAAATAAAAGTTCTGTAATAACAAGTTTCTGAATGTCCGGAGAGTAGGGGAGGCATGCTCCCTAACCCCCTTACAGAGACCATGAAGAGAATTAATAATAATTTATTATTGTGTATGTTACTGAACATCAGTAATTTTGATGAATGTAATGGACCAACATGTCTCCCTCCTCATGATGAAAAAGTTTGAACACTACCATTCTGATACACTGAGTGCAATGCAAAAACTAATATTCTCCTAATATAAGGTTATAATAGAAACAAGGGAAGAATTTCACTTGCACATACAATTAAATTTTCAGTTCAGACAGAAAAATTATTTCCACATTATAAGACAATTATTAGCATATACTGACAAAACCAATTTTTCTTTATTGAAATTTGCAAGAAAAAAAATGTCAAATTTTGTATTAAGTAGAACACGTCGTACCTTTTATGTGATTCAAAGGTACGTACAATATCAAGTACAGTAATTTACAATAACGTCATGTACGTTTTGATTAGGGATGGTATCGAGGCGAGACTTTCATTGGTCTCGGTCTCATCTCGAGTTCAAAAGGGTGATCTCGTTGTCCGTCTCGTCTTGTGTACTAGGTGACCGTCTCGTTCTTGGTCGCGTCTCGAACACGTGTCGAGGGTGGTGGTCTCGTTCTCCTCTCGTCTTCATATATGCTGTCCTGTTCTCGCCTCGGTATTGAATTCGAGACAAGACTGAGACGGGTCTTGGGCTCGGTACCATCCTTGGTTTCGATTAACAATACGTACGTATGCACGTAGGTATCGTGCCTCCATCCTGCATTCACACCACAACACTACTGTGTCACAGTGCACCTCGTGGTAAAGTGTTCGGCTTACATTCAGTAGGTTGAGGGTTCAACTCCCGTGACCATCGGAAAACAAAATTCATCTTACGTATTATCTTCTTTGTACAGGTGTTTCGTTCGTCACAAAGGGGGCATGGAGGTTTTTTCATAGGCCCTCGTCGACTCCCTTCACACATCATACTCTTTCCATCTTTTACAAACTACCAACCACAGCCGAACACTGTTTTCCCATGACATTCTTCAGCCAACGAGCATTTTTCTTGCATTTACTGTCGGTGTTGCTATGGTCATTGCCCTTCCAGCAACGCAACCATTCGAAAATTATCCCGGTTTCGTTTATCGTGTTTCCATATTTGTGAATGGTATCTGGATATCATGTAATTGACGTCCACTTGCTTCCTCAGATACCCTATTCACGTATTCTTTCTATGCGGAACCCCATTTCCTATGGGGAGTCCTTTCCACATAGGTCCCACAGATCTCCCATGGTGTGTTTCTGGTAGAGCACATAAGATTTCTTTATGATTTCTTTGGAACCGTCTTTCTAACTGCCGTAGTACTCGTCCTACAGATGTTTAAACTGTATTTTCCCACACTTTTGGTGATGTCTAACTCCGACACTGAGCATCTCTCGGAAAAGTGTAAGAGGAACTTTCGTCGGGGTTTGATGAGATGTATCTCTGGCTTCATTTAGGACCATCACTTATGATACACTCTCTGTATGTGTATATATATATATATATATATATATATATATATATACAGGGTGGTTCAGAGCAACCCAGACACTACCTTTTCTCGAGTACGGGAGATCGTATCAAGTTGAAACAAAAATAAATGCACCACTAAGTTTGGTTTTGGTTTGAGTTGGTGTTTTAAGTCCACTTTATGCACAGTAAGGCTAATTGGGACTGGACCTACAGTTTAAAGTGGGATCCGAACCACTTGTGCCTCCACCGGGGATCGAACCCGGGACCCCTTGATTACAAGGCAATGACGCTACCACTGCGCAATGGGGGAGGCCAAATGCACCACTAAGTTGGGCACAAAGAATCCGTATTAAGTATTTGCAACAGCCCGAAAGCCACCCTTTGTGGTTTTAATGGGGGGCACATGCCCCGGTCGTGAGATTTTCAAATGGAAAGGGTATGTTTGGAATGCAGATTCGGAAAGGCGGGGAAAAATACGATTGTCATATGAAACATTTGTCTGTACCACCTACCGTTTTTTCCGTGTAGAAAATGGTTTTGCAAAGAAGAGGAAGGTGAGCCAAATCGAGTATACCGAGCTTAACAATTAAGATAAGTGCAGCACCATAACAGTTTCGGAAGTGCAAGAGACAAGCTTTCCAACGATATGCCACATGATGACTGCGGGACTAAAAAAGGATGAAACCACGTGACCCAATAAAGGGGGTCTAAAGTTAGGGAAGAACTCGAAGATTTCAAGTGGCAAAGGGGGTCGAGTAATACCTCGTTTTAAAGGTCACAGAAAACGTGAAAAGGATGCAAACATGATTTTGTAATCCACTGACCGGTTTCAAAATGGCGACCAAAACAATTCCGACCCCTGAAGTTGGTGTTCCAAAAGTGAGGAATTACGTACGTAAATAGGAAAACACAAACACTGAGATCCTGTAAAAAGAATGCCAGCGGCACAGCTGTTCGCTACCATTGTCAGACCATGCCACCCGTCACATGTAACGTCAGTGTACTGAACGTCCGGGTGAGAGTTTTGCGGTTTCGTAGTAGTACATGCCTCTGTGAGTGTACAGCATGCAGTGAGTAGAACTTCAGGTCCATTGTGTACGAGTAGGAATAAGCAGAAGCCCACGTGTTGGGTAGGCTGCAGTACACAACACAGCATACTGGCCCAGTCGACAAATTACAAAGTACGCCAATTGCTGGTGCGTCCAGTTCCATTTGACTGCACGTACGCTGTTCCCACTGCTCGGTTCAACAAAGGCAATCTGAAAGTACCACGTGTCGAAGTGTGACGAGCTGTCCTGCATAGCAGTCGGTTACAGTGTTCTTCCACTGATAACGCGAATACGGCCCTCCAATCTTGGTCTCATTCACCGTTGTCTGTTACATGTGGTTGCATCGTCGAAGGCATTGTGTTGTACCTCAGGACGTTCTACAGTGCATTCCTCGCGGGTCGTGTGCATTCCTGTATTTAATTCGCAGTGGCAAATTGTTGAATGTGAATTAATAATGCCTTTCACGAACGAAGAAGTATTTGATATGCTCATGGTGTTGGGTGAGTGCCAACGAAATAGTTCTGCTGCTCCTCGTGTGTATGCTGCAAGGTATCCCGATCGGGAACATCGTCCAAGACATGTTTTTCGCACCCTTGCCGATCTTGTACGCAGAAGGGGCAATGTTCAGCCTTCTAGCAGTCACAAACATGAACGCATTGCTCGGCCTGTTCGAGATGAGAGGTCTGCTGGTGTACTTGCAGCCTTCCATCTCAATCCTCACGTGAGTATCATATCAGGCAAGTTGCTCGCGATTCTGGTGTCAGCGCAACTACAGTGAGAAGGATTTTAAAGGATCACATATTTCATCCGTACCACGTGTCCTTGCATCAAGAGCTACACGGAACTGATTATCAGAGCAGGCTAGACTTTTGCATGTGGTCTCAAGCTCAAGTGAATGCAAATGTTTGATTCTTTGATGAATGAAATGTTGTGGTCTGACGAAGCTACATTTAAAAGTGATGGTCAGGTAAATCGGCACAACATGCATTACTGGGCTGCCGAAAACCCACGGTGGATGCAAGAGGTTGATCATCAACGTAGATGGTCTGTGAATGTGTGGTGTGGAATCATCGGCGGACGAATAATTGGACCTCATTTTTTTTTCAAGCGAGGCTTACGGGTGTTGTGTATCCCACATTTCTTCAAGAACAATTGCCCAGTCTTCTCGAAGACGTCCCCTTACACATCAGAACACACATGTGGCTACAACAAGATGGCTGTCCAGCACATTTTGAGCTGAGAGCGAGGAATCAGGTGAATGCAGTGTTTCGTGGTCACTGGGTAGGTAGAGGTGGGCCTGTGCCCTGGCCTCCTAGGTCACCAGACTTAAAATGTTTAGATTATTACCTCTGAAGACGACTGATAGAAATCGTTTACCAAAATCGCCCTACAACGAGGGACGACATGATCGAGCGCATAGTTGCT
Source organism: Lepisma saccharinum (assembly GCF_977018435.1). Classification (NCBI taxonomy): domain Eukaryota; kingdom Metazoa; phylum Arthropoda; class Insecta; order Zygentoma; family Lepismatidae; genus Lepisma; species Lepisma saccharinum. The sequence continues at coordinate 53,966,826 of NC_139249.1, forward strand.
GCATGCAGGCAGATTAGTGAGGCAGAAGTTATTGCAGCACAGAATGATTTCAGTGTCCGTGTGCAGAAATGCATTGAGACCGAGGGAAGACATTTCGAACATCTACTGTAAGTTGGTAAATGTGCATCACACTGGGTGCTTTACTTATTCTTCTCGTTTTCGCTGTTCATTGGTTTCTTATTACTCTTTCGTTTATCTTATCATCATTTCAGTTAGGCCTATTTGTTTTGTCAAACAATGGTTTGGCAATCAATTGTGAGAAAAGTACCTTTTTCGTTGGCGAAGGAGCCGTTAAACACGCCAACGAATTCCTTATTGTGCGTGACAGTAAATCATTCGTTGCCAGTCAAAAGCCTGGAGAAAGTATGAAGGGCGATCAACGTTGCAGTTACAACAAAGCTTACAGTAGTACGGTGTTTCAAAAGCGGACCCATTACCATAATTGTTTGTACAGGATCTTATGTACTCAGTCCAGTGTTTGTGTTTTGCTATTTACATACGTAATTCCTCACTTTGGAACACCAACTTCAGGGGTCGGAATTGTTTTGGTCGCCATTTTGAAACCGGTCAGTGGATTACAAAATCATGTTTGCATTCTTTTCACGTTTTTTGTGACCTTTAAAACGAGGTATACTCGACCCCCTTTGCCACTTGAAATCTTCGAGTTCTTCCCTAACTTTAGACCCCCTTTATTGGGTCACGTGGTTTCATCCTTTTTTAGTCCCGCAGTCATCATGTGGCATATCGTTGGAAAGCTTGTCTCTTGCACTTTCCGAAACTGTTATGGTGCTGCACTTATCTTAATTGTTAAGCTCGGTGTACTTGATTTGACTCACCTTCCTTTTTTTGCAAAACCATTTTCTACACGGAAAACGGTAGGTGGTACAGACAAATGTTTCATATGACAATCGTATTTTTTCCCGCCTTTCCGAATCTGCATTCCAAACATACCCTTCCCATTTGAAAATCTCACGACCGGGGCATGTGCCCCCACTGAAACCACAAAAGGTGGCTTTCGGGCTGTTGCAAATACTTAATACGGATTCTTTGTGCCCAACTTAGTGGTGCATTTTTTGTTTCAACTTGATACGATCTCCCGTACTCGAGAAAAAGGTAGTGTCTGGGTCGATATATATATATATCGGGTGTTTCATAAATAATTGAGGGGTTTGAAAAATTTGTTGCAAGTAAAGTATTGAACTTATGTTAATGAAACCAGTCCAGAACAAATGAGGAACTCAATCAGTTATTTTTACACCTACAAATGTTCAATGTGTGCAGCACCCATCAACACGATAGTCTACTTAGTATAGTTGTTGCCACACTCGCATCAACATGGGCCTGTCGATAGTGTCCCTCGCCTTAGGGGTTGCGATATCACGCGGCATCGGGGAGACGAAAACCCTGTCTTTGATGAAATCCCACAAAAATAAGCCACGCGGTGTAATGTCATACGATCTTGGGGACCAAAACATTGCACAAAATACTGCGCACACTGTGGGTGTGGCAGGGATATAAACTCTCAGCTTAACACAACATGCACGCACAAGCTGCTTGCGTTCCTCGAACGTTCCGGACTGGTTTCATTAACGTTTGTTCAATAGTTTACTTGCAATAAATTTTTGTAACCCCTTAAGTATTTATAAAATACCCGGTATATATATGTGTGTGTGTGTGTGTGTGTGTGTTGGCTTCCGTGGCGGAGTGGTTAGCAGATCGGGCTATGAAGGCAATGGTCGAGGGTTTGAATTCCATCCTGGGCATGGGTGTTTGTGAATGTCCATTCCTCAATTTCATCTTATCATCACTCATCCCCATCTTCACGATTAGCCAAGAGTGGCAGAAAAGCGAAGTAAAGCACACCGAATGAATCAATGAATATATATTTATGTGTGTGTGTGTGTGTATATATATATATATATATATATATATATATATATATATATATATATATATATATGGGGGGGGGTGGGGGGGTGCGTGCGCGCGTGTACGTGTCTGTGTGCGTGTAGATGTATGTATGTATATAAGGTACCTGAACCCAATATGGCCTAGTACCCAATATAGCCTATTTGGTGTTACCAAGTAGTTACATGGTTAGTTCAACAAATGACGTTAGTGTGTCATTTAGACTGTCCGAATGACATGATTGAACCTGTTGGCTGTAACTTTAGTGCAGTAATTTGAAGGCAGAGAAGCTAAATAGCTGGACCTCGTGATTGTTTTCTACGTTATGTAATATTACATATGTAAGTTATTACTTACTACATCTTCCAAGTAGTTCATAATTTGTACTTTACAACAAGATACTTAGTTTAGACTTTAATCTAAAGTACTGTTTCTAACGAAGGAAAAAAGAACATTATGTCCGGTGTACTCAATATGGCCTACATAGGAATATATTGCGAAAGACATGTACAAGTGTGACATTTGTTGCTCTTAGGTTCACGTAGAATGTGTGGAAGTCACTAAGAATGATGCTCAGACCATGATGTGTAATCCATGGTTTTCTAGTAACAAATTGTGACATGTCACTCCCTTGTTTATTGGTTTGTAAACAATGTTATTTCTTTGTGCAAATCTCATTTGTCATTAAGTAAATAAAATATAACAATATACTTATCTATCTATAAAACAACATAGTTGTACTTTCTTTACAATTTCTGTTGCATATTTTAATGTGAAAGAACAAAATGTAGGACTAGGCCGTATTGGGTACATATGTACCCAATATGGCCTAAAAGTAACTTTTTAATAAAATATTCCCTGCAGCCATGTTATTAATTGGAATTGGCTCAAATTTTCAGTAAACGCCCAGAAATGTTCCCTCTTTTGTATCTTCCCATTAGATTTATCTTTCTGACTTTGTACACCACTAGAAACAACAGCAAACCTTAGGTAGGCCATATTGGGTACAGGTACCTTATAAGTATATATAATTGCGTGTGGGGAGTGCAGGTGGAATTTTGTCAAATCATAATTGTTATAGATATTACACACACATTACTTATGAAAATTACGATCATGTGAAAACCACACCCGATTATTTTTCCTGGGTACAATGTGTTCCTTCCCTGTTTGAAGTAAGGGAGACGAATTCTTGATCCACACCGTTGTGGTCGCATCCGAATGATTCCTTCAAGTCTTTACTCTGTACATGAGAGTTTGCTGTGAAAGTATAAAAAGATCGTGTTTTATTTTGACTAAGCTTGTCTTCAGCCATTCTCTGCTTATTCGATATAAGCTGAACTCTTATTCAAACCGAAGTCCTTGTTTGGTGGAGAGTGTGAGTTGCTGAAATGAACGTGAAAATGAAATTGAAGTTGTAGTATGTTTGCTTTTCAATAGCTATGATTCCTCTAATCCAATGAACAAAATCCTCGTAAATTATCAGGTAGTCCACAACACAGTGGTAGAATAGACAATTATCACATATATAGACAACACACACACACATGTACGTATGCGCCGATGTCACATGTTCCCCCGGAAAAAGTAAAATGTCCCCCCGGAAAGAATACAATAGATTAAGTCCATTGTAACCTTTCCCCATATCCTGGTGGAAATTCCCCCTCAAAAAATACAAGGCGGACGAAACACAATGGGTCCTAATTATTATTGTATATATTCCCCCCGGAAATTATACCATAGCCTACCTATGGTATTTCGTCCTCCCTTCAAATATTAATTAGCTTGTTTTTATCACTAAGGGAACGTTTCTATTCCTTAAAAGTGAGATACTCAACATTATATATATTTTTTGGAAAGTATACCGAAATGGTCTGAAATTATTCCGTTTTGAAAATTATGTGCATTATCAAGCGCAACCTTTCAATTGAATGTTTACCAAGATATTTTAAATCATTACATGACGTATAAACAAGATAAAATGAAAATTTGTCGACCAATGAGGTCCTCAGAAAAGAAAATAGAGGAAGGTATTTCCTAAGTCGACCTCTTCATATTTCTTAATTTCCTCCTTTTCTTAGAAATTTCACCTCTTACCATAAAATATGCATGTTTTATGGATGGATTTCTTTTCTGAACGTTGCCTTTTCTGAGTCTTTGAAGCATTGTACACATTTAAATTCCTTTTGTAATTATGAGTCTAGTTTTCTTCGTCAGATGAGATTTCCGGAGCGTTGATTCCTATGTTATGGTCGTCATTTATTCGCTCAACTTGTATTCTTCATTGTGCACATTTCTTCTTATTCGATGATTTCTTACTCTTAGTCTGTAATTTCTTATATTTTACTTTAGTTTCTCCGAGATATCTGTATTTATCCATTTCTTAACGTTATTTTAATTATTCTTACGAAGTAAAGTCGGAATGAAAGAGGGTGCAACATTTCTTCTTACATGAAATTAATGGATTTTCTCTCCTTTCTCTAAAACAGGGCATTTGTCCTTTTGTCTAAGGAGTGACGCCTCGCTCTGTCGTTCTCGTTGAAAAGACGAATTCGCATGAAATCGTAGGAAGCCATTTCTTTGTACGTTTCTTGCACCATTTAGCACAAAACGGGTCCAAATTAATCATTATTGTAGAAGTACAACTGTTAACAAAAAGTTGATATTTTACTCTTGAGATAAAAAAGTGATGGATCTTACCCTTCCACTCGATTATTTTTTAAAAATGGAGACGTGTTAACTCAGATTTCACACACGATAACATTGAGGCTGCACCAAAGAACAACGAATAACAAATAGCGAATTCTCTCAGAAACTCCCTGAAATACACAACACTTGAGGCATCTCTTCTCTTGAACATTACATAAGAGGCAGTAACCAGTTGAGAGCAAAACGAAAATTGTAAGATCTGTCTCTGGAAATTGACAATAAGTAGGTGAAATGGGCGATTCTGGGCCTGCCCTTTGACCTACTTTTTATTTTACGACGTTTTACGCACTAAACTAACCTACAATGAGAGAAAAATAGACAGAAAAAGCTCTGGCATCACTTTTTAAGCTATTTTTTATGCTAACTCGTTTTTTTGACCTACATTTGAAATGACTTATGACATTTTCCTATAAGGCTGCCTCTCTCTTACTGTAAGGCCCCCCCCCCTCCCCTCAGCGTAATCTACCACGACCTACTAATAGACTTCTGCTCTCAACGTAATCCGTTTTACGGACTAAACTAACCTACAATGAGAGAAAATTAGGCAGAAGAAAAGCTCTGGCATCAGTTTTTAAGCTATTTTTTTATCTTCTACAAATCTTGCTCTTATGCTACCTCGCCTTTTGACCTATATTTGAAATGACTTACGACATTTTCCTATAAGGCTGCCTCTCTCTTACTGTAAGGCCCCCCTCAGTGTAATCTACTACAACCTGCTAATAGGCTTTTGCTCTCAGCGTAATCCGTTTTTTACGCACTAAACTAACCTACAATGAGAGAAAATTAGGCAGAAGAAAAGCTCTGGCATCAGTTTTTAAGCTATTTTTTTACCTCCTGTAAATTTTGCTAACCTCGCTTTTTGACCTACATTTGAAATGACTTACGACATCTTCCTATAAGGCTGTCTCCACTTACTGTAAACTCCCCCTCAGTGTAATCTACTACAACCTGCTAATAGGCTTTTGCTCTCAGCGTAATCCGTTTTTTACGCACTAAACTAACCTACAATGAGAGAAAATTAGACAGAAGAGAAGCTCTGGCATCAGTTTTTAAGCTATTTTTTTACCTCCTACTCTTATGCTAACATCGCCCTTTGACCTACATTTGAAATGACTTACGATATTTTCCTATAAGACTATTTCTTCTTACTGTAAACTCCCCCTCAGTGTAATCTACTACAACCTGCTAATAGGCTTCTGCTCTCAGCGTAATCTGTTTTACGGGCTAAACTAACCTACAATGAGAGAAAATTAGGCAGAAGAAAAGCTCTGGCATCAGTTTTTAAGCTATTTTTTACCTTCTGCAAATTTTGCTTTTATGCTACCTTGCTTTTTGACCTACATTTGAAATGACTTACGATATTTTCCTATAAGGCTGTCTCCTCTTACTGTAAGCTCCCCCTCAGTGTAATCTACTACAACCTGCTAATAGGCTTCTGCTCTCAGTGTAATCCGTTTTTTACGCACTAAACTAACCTACAATGAGAGAAAAATGGACAGAAGAAAAGCTCTGGCATCAGTTTTTAAGCTATTTTTTTATCTTCTGCAAATTTTGCTTTTATGCTAACTTGTTTTTTGACCTACATTTGAAATGACTTACGACATTTTCCTATAAGGCTGCCTCCCTCTTACTGTAAGGCCCCCCCCCCCCCGTCAGTGTAATCTACTACAACCTGCTAATAGGCTTCTGCTCTCAGCGTAATCCGTTTTACGGGCTAAACTAACCTACAATGAGAGAAAAATGAACAGAAAAAGCTCTGGCATCACTCACTTTTTAAGCTATTTTTTACCCCATTTCAAAATGTTGCTCTTATACTAACTCATCCTTTGACCTACTTTTGAAATGACTTACGACATTTTCCTATAAGGCAGCTGTCTCCTCTTACTGTAAACTCCCTCAGTGTAATCTACTACGATCTTGCTCTCAGCGTAATCTGCCATGATGTTTTTGTTTTTAAAAACTCTCAGGTGTGATCTTCTACAATGTGTGTGTGTGTGAGATAATCAAAATTTATTTTTGTTAAGGAAATCCCTGGCCCCCCCAAAAAAAGAAAATATCCTGCCAGGGGTGCGTGGTGCCCAACACAGTTCTAATGGCCACGGCTATCAAAGCCATGCCTCTGTAGAGTTTTATGTGTTTTTTTTTTTCTCAAAAATCCTATGGGACACCTCTGTTTATCAAAAATTCGAGATATTTGCAATTTAACGCTGGACTTCGAAAAAATTTTCGATTGATGAAAAAAATTGGTTCCATGACGACCTATGTTTATTTTGGTATGGGAGGACAGAGGACACCGAGACTCGACCGACGCACTAAACCTGACCTCTCTACGGCTATTTGTTCAAAAGTTACGAGTGATCAAAGTTTTTGGGAGGGGGTGGGCTAACTTCTTACCCCTTGACCCCAGGACCACCAAAACTTGGTATATGTATTCTACACCTCCAAAATCGACAGGGGGCATCTAACGATGCCGAATGGGGGTGTTTTTCGATATATTTTTTCGATAACTCTTACCATTTTCGAGATATTTGCAATTTAAGATTTTTTTAATGCTGTGGACTTAGAAAATTTTCGGAATATTTTTTTTTTGTTCCATGACGACCTATGTTTATTTTGGTATGGGAGGACAGAGGACACCTAGACGATGCTAATGCAAGAAATCCCAGCTCTTTATGATCATCTTTTCGAAAGTTATGAGCGATGTAAAAAAATATTTTGGCAATTGGCCTACCCTTGACCCAGGACCTCTAAAAATTTTGTACACGTACTCTGCATCACCAATATCGACAAAAGGGTCAACGGGGAGGATTTTTGCACTATCTCTCTCTCACTATTTTTCGAGACATTTGCAATTTAACGCTGGACTTGGAAAATTTTCGACAGATGGGTCAAATTTGGTTCCAAGACAACCTATGTTTTTTTTGTTAGAAGATCAAAAAGGACACCGAGACTCGACCGACACACTAAACCCGACCTCTCTACGACTATTTGTTCAAAAGTTATGAGTGATCAAAAGTTTTGGGAGGTGGGCTAACTTCTTACTCCTTGACCCCAGGACCACCAAAACTTGGTACATGTATTCTCCACCTCCAAAATCGACAGGGGGGGTAGCTTTGCTACCGGGATGGGGGTGTTTTTCGATATATTTTTTCGATAACTCTTACCATTTTCGAGATATTTGCAATTTAAGATTTTTTTAACGCTGTGGACTTAGAAAATTTTCGATTGATGAAAAAAAAATTGGTTCCATGACGACCTATGTTTATTTTGGTATGGAAGGACAGAGGACACTGAGACTCGACCGACACACTAAACCCGACCTCTCTACGCGTACTCTATGTCGCCAAAAAAAAAATCTCCCCTTGTCGATAAGTCGTCATGTTGTAATCAAAGGGTCCTGGGTTCGATACCTAATGGATTCCGATTCTACTTTAAACTGTACGCCCAGTCCCCCGATTAACCTATCTGTGCATAGAGTAAACTTAAAAAGTCGGTCAATTATTGTCGCGATTAAGGAATAAAAAAAAGAGGGGTGGGTGAAGTCAGATTCAAAGAGAATGCCACGTGATCACTTTGATTCAATAGCTGCGTCTAGTTTGCTGCACTTTTTGACTGCACTCATGCGTCTAGTTGGTTACACGGTGCAACCTACCTTGTTGATTTTGGGTGTCACGTAGTGTATTTGGTGTCTGCACCACGTGCTGGAGAGGTGTAATATGTGGTGTGGTGTATGACCACGTGGTGAGTGGTTAACTAATCAAATGAACGTTTAAAGCAGCAGACAGGCATTTTGTTGAATCTTCTGAACTTGAACATCGCTATTCGTCTACTTGGTTGAATGTTATTTCCTTTCACCAGCCTGACACCGGGATACACCTGCACTGCATCTAGTGTCAAAGAAGTGCAGCGTACTAGACGAGGATATTAAATTGCTCTGTTGTAAATGAGATGCATGATGTTCTCTCGTAAGTTGTTAATATGAATTGATGTTACTGTGAAGAAACTGAAGGCAGAATAACGCCAATGCTATCTGGACTTGTTTAGTTAATTCAAGATAGTCGCGACAAACGTAAACGGGCTGTGCAGGACTTGGAATTTTTTTTTCGATTGATGAAAATTTGGTTCTATGATGACCTATACTAAATTTTTGGTATGGGAGGACAGAGGATACCGAGACTCGACCAACACACTAAACCCCAGACCTCTCTACGGCTACATGTTCGGAAGTTACGAGTGATTAAAATTTTGGGGGGGTGTGTGCAAACATCCCTTACCCTTGAACTCAGGACCACCAAACTTTGGCATACATACGCTACATCCCTAAAATCGACAAGGGGTGGTGTTTGGGGGGATTTTTCGATTTATTTTCGCGCAATCTCTCACCGTTTTCGAGTTATTTGCAATTTTTAACGCTGGACTTGAAAAATTTTCGACAGAGGGGGGGGGGGATTCAACCATGATAACCTATGTTTATTTTGTTAGGAGCCAATGCTAACGCATGTCTCTACGATGATCCTATCAAAAAAAAAATTGACAATTGGCCCACCCTTGACCTCCAAATTTTGTACACGTACTCTACATCACCAAAATCGACAAGGGGGTCGACCCTATCTTCTGCACAACTCTGATGTGTATGTCCTGTTTCGCGAAGAGTCGACAATCTTCCACAGCTGTTTGTATTATATTACATCAGATATTATATTGCATGAGTGAGTTGGCTGTGTGTATAAAGACTAGTTTCAGACATGGACGCGAATATAACGCCATGATAATTAGCTGCTGTCCAAAGTTATTGCATAACTTAAAATATTTATATATAAAAAAAGGATATTTATTGCACTGTGCTTTCTAGCGAAGGTATTATTGTAAACGATATTGTTTGTAAATGTGGAAAGTTAGAAGCTCAGTCCCCGGCCTATCAATGATAAAAAATTTCATCACGGACAGCAACCAAAAAAGGGCGTGCACGTCACAAAAGCATTGTCATATGGACTGACGATTATTATTTTTTTTTAAAAAAAAAACAGACCTAGTTACGATGGGTTATAACCTGTACTGTCTTGCAATTGTTTTTGCTTATTTCAATGTCAGCGAGCGTGATATGAAACATGCATGCGAAGAAGGGGGGGAGACCATAACAAAATAATTCACACTTCGATTTCAATACTTTTGCTAGTCACGTTTCACCTCCTATCTAGAAGGATACTGGACGCTACTTTTTTGAAGATGGCTAAAAGCGAGGGAAGGAGAGAAATGTTATTTTTTATTTTTTTGCCTGTGTGTGACGAAAATAGTTTTACATGCATACGGCTGTATCGTGATCTGCTTGAATCATCATCACGTCTGTGAGTTTTCAGTATTGCTGAATATATTTACATATCAACCAACGGTTATGAATTGCGTAGAAATTGGCTTTGTTAACGGTCCAGTGGCGAAGTTGGAAACAGAGAGCGGTCACATCAGACAGGTGCTCCTGGTATCTAAAGAAATGCCCCCTCTTACAGAAAAAAAAATGGAGTGTTAGAAAGGAAAGATGTTATACCCCGAATGAACGGGGAGTCTCGAGCATCTTCCAATCCTCATCTTCGCGTTCAGCTAACGAGGAAAAAGAGAAACTTTACATATGGGGCACGCAACAGCTGCTGTATGGTATTGTCCATGGATGTTAAAACTTTTGTTTTTTTCTGAATAGACGGACATGTCAGTGTTGCAATCTCCAGATGAGACCGGAGCTTATTATTATTATTATTATTATTATTATTATTTTTGGACAAGGGGGATCAGATCAATGCATGGACTAAAACTTTTCTTCACATCAAAATAAAACAGAGGATTTTTTACTCCACTGCTTACTTATTATTGTAAAGAATGGGGTGCCGTGTCTTATTGTATAGTCTTCCAACAGCACACCTCGGGGCGTAAATTTCTGCTTCTTCATGTATGCAAAATGCACTTAACTTCGTATCAATCCCTAGGATTGTATGTTTATTTTATTAAGTCTCTCTGAACGCTTCATGTTGACCAGGGCATTCACTTGTTTTTCTCAGCTGTCTCAAGCCTCTTAGGCATGTTTACAATGCATTGTGTTGTGCCATGCAAACCTCCTGAGTATTCAGGAAGCAGGTAATACTTCTGGGTTTGGTGTCAGCGGTTTGCATGGTAGCAATTATAATAAACACGATTCGGCGATTCGGCATCGAGGAAGAGCTCGATGGCCAGGGAATATAGAGGTGAGACAAGCTGGGAAGTGACTGGACTTTGGGAATTGAGTTGGTAGAGAGAGGAGGTCAGCAAGACAGGAGGTCGATAGTGGAAGCACGCTTTGGTCAACAAGTTAGAAGCTTACAGAGGACTTCGCTATTTTCATTCAGCTCAGAGACTTCAGTTAGACAGGTAATTATCCTACACCCAGCCATGATACAGGTTCAACGGTTCACAAAATCCAACGAGTTGCTATTGTCTTTTCAGTAGTTTAATTCCTTTTGTGTAATTTGTACCTTTCGCATGCCAAGCAATAACTCGTCATGTCAATGACGAGTGGTCTCATCAAGAGGATGAATGATGAGTAGTTTACATCACCCCATCAGTTAACTGGTTCAGATCCCTTCATTCTATAGAATGACACGTGGTAGAGTTGCGGGCCTTTTCATTTTTTTCTTTCAGAAAATGAAAAGAGTTGCAGTTAAATTTTAACCAGTTTAAATTCAACCCCACCCCAAATTTTGTTACATGGTTTTAAATTCAAACCCACCCTAAAATGTTGCTCATTTGTTTAGTTTTTTTGGTATGTCCTTGCCAAAATTCATTTTGAAAATACATAGGGCTTAAAGCTTTTGCATTTATGGGGGGAGAAGAATTTATTTGTGCCATGATAGATGTCGAGCTTTCACCTTGCTGATGAACTCGACGAAACATTAGACCAATTATTAGATATAGCACGAGGGACTACAAGTTTTCATTTAGATGTCAGCGGTCCAGCTGCAAGTTCCACCCCCAAGTTTAAACGTAGCCCAATTTTAACTAGACGCCTTCAGCGAGAATTATTGGAAAAACAGAAATGTGAACCACAATTAGAGCAACAAGATCAGGCTTTTAGAGATTTAGACCAAACACAATTCGCAACAATGGCTCAGTCGCAGTTTGTTCCCCCAACTATTTTAGAGGGTATCCCATTTCAGGGGATAGCCGGGGAGGACGTTTCAAAATTTTTAGATAAAGTGGATAGCCTTGCCATATTAAATGGATGGAATAATGCCCGTAAACAGGAATTATTTCCAGCCCTTCTGGCCGGGCCAGCATTACGATGGTACCAGACCTGGAAAGATGGTACAGAAAATCAGGAAGTTACTTATGAGGAGATACAGAAGAAATTTAAAGACGAATTTACAGGGTCCTTGGATCAACTCCAGATCGAGGAGCAAATTCGATATAGATTACACAAAGAAACTGAGCCAGTTACGAATTATGTTCGGGACAAACAATTACTTCTACTCAAGGCAGACCCTAAAATGAGTATTCAACAACAGATCAAACAGATCATATTAGGCTTACAGGTGGATTACATGAAAGATATCCACCATAAAGAGTATGAGTCCGTGCATGGGTTGCTTAAAGATTTAAAATCCTTTGAGAAACTCCAATTTTTGATGAGACAGCGCAAGCTGAAGGAATTGAGGTACGAAGATCAAAGAGAGAGTTTATTCTCTCCTTTGCATAATCCATCAGCACTTTCGCAACAGCAGCAGATTTTACTGCAGAGTAACAATCTGGCTACTGCTGAGTCAGCGCAAGCGCGACCCACTTCAGACATTGAGGCAAAATTTAAAGCATTGCAAAAGGAGGTTGAGCAACTAAAATTATTTAACAATCCTCACAATACCAAAGCTCAAGTCCAGGCTCAGGAAACTGGTCTGGAAGCGAGATTAGCCAGTCTCACTTTGAGATTGGATAGCATGGAGGATCAAAAACAGAACCCTGGCACCGACTCATCTACTCCAAACCAAGTTAGAGAACCTTATTATAAGGATAATTATCAGTCAAGTAATAATTATAGAGGCTCCTATCGGGGTAATAATAATAGACGACAATTCAATAGGGGGTACAGGAATGGACGTAATAATAATGGCAACAACTCAGATCGCAATAGGCGATATCGTAATACCCAACAATGGCGAGGACGTGGAAATTTCCGCGGACAGAACTCGCGGGGTTCCTCGTCTTCAGCAGGACGAGACCAGGAAAACAGGGAAGAGCAACGGGGGAGACCACGCTGCTCAATCTGTAATTACCCTAATCATACAGCAGCCACTTGTTTTCAGAACACGGAGGCTTTAAACGAACAATGACTGCCCATAGAAGAGACGTATGCGCAGATTTCGTTGGCAAACAGATATCAGTCTCTACTTTCCCCTATGAGGAATTAATTTATATTAACGCAGTATTAGGGGGACAACGTCAGAGGTTTCTCGTGGATTCCGGAAGCCAAGTATCCGTCACCAGTGATCGAGGCATTCCTTCAACCGCCAAACGATTTAAAATTCATACGGCCATAAGGGGAGTAGCAAAAGAACAAATTGAAATTAAAGAGATTGTCCTATTAACTTTTGCAATAAACGGCCGCAATTTTACCCATCCTTTTCGGATGATTCCAAATTTTGAACATGGGACAATCCTGGGAAACGATTTCTTAAGAGCTCATAAAGCAAATTTGGATTTTGATCAAAATCGACTCACATTGAGGAGATTTGGTACTCCTCCGCGGAACCAGTTAAGGACGGAACACCGAAAGACCTTTGACGTTTCCATTAAAGTTGCTAGTCTGATCAGGGATTTGTATGTGCCGGAATTTGTAACTTCCAGACAAATTAGAATCAAACCTAGATCTCATTTGTGTATTCCTGTCAAATTGACAAATTCTAGTAATCAAAACTTAACATATTTGGAACCAGATTTACAGTTTCAAATGGACACAGGCTTAATGGTGCCTCGAGCCATTGTAAATCCGGAGTCATTTTTAATTTGGATTACTAATCCAAATTCTTACAAAATTAAAATTAGGAAAGGGGCACGCGTAGGTACCGCAGAGGCATGGCAAAATCCAGTACCAGCTTCGCGTCATACTACAGATGACGGAGGACCTAACGTCATGGTGACCAAGGAGACTGGCACCGTGACAAAACCAGTGCACGACATTACTAAATTTGACATAAATCCAGCATTAGAACCCGATCAGAAGTTGCAACTTAGACAATTATTAGAGAAATATGTAGATGTATTTTCTTGGTCTGAGCAAGACATTGGTTGTGCCACTAATTATACGCATCGTATAAAGTTAAAGGACGATTCGGAATTTCACGTCCCAGCCTACCCTATACCAGTTCACCTGCGTAAGGAAATTAACCAGCAAATTGACAACTTGCTAGAAGCAGGAGTCATCAGTCATACAACATCACCGTACAATTCACCAGTTTTTCTTGTCAAGAAGAAATCGGGAGCTTATCGCATGGTGCAGGATTTCCGATTACTTAATGCTAGATCTGTTTTCGACGCGGTTTCTATAGGAAACATCTCAGAGATATTGCATAATATGGCCGGTAAGAGCTACTACTGTAGCGCTGACTTGAAACAAGGATTTTTTCAAATACCTTTAGAAGAACAATCGAAAAAGTACACTGCCTTTACTATACCAGCCAGGGGACAATTTGCGATGAACTTTACACCTATGGGACATGTAACTTCTCCCGCGGCAATGACCCGATGTGTTCAGCTCGCTACAGCGGGGATGAACGACAATAATTTCGCCTTTTATATCGATGACATGTTTGTTTTTGCCAATACATTTAAGGATATGTTGGTCAATTTAGAGAAAATGTTTCAATGTTTACGATCTGCCGGATTGAAATTGGCTGTACCTAAATGTTCATTTGGATATTATGAGACAATTGCCTTGGGCCACAATGTGGGCAAATATGGCTATCGTATAAGTGATAGAATACTGTCATCCATTAAGAATTATAAGGTTCCCACCACCACGAAGAAGGTTAAAATGTTTTTAGGTCTTTGCAGCTACGTGAGGAAATATGTCAAGAATTTTTCTGATATTGCATCACCATTACAGGGTTTAATTCGTAAGGGCAAGTAATTCACATGGGGTCCTGAACAACAATCGGCATTTGAGAAATTAAAGGAAGCTTTAATTACTGCACCTGTTTTGTTACCGTACGATCCAGCGAAGAACACCAAAGTTTTCACCGATGCTTCATCTCATGCGGTCAGTGGCGTATTAATGCAGCCCAATGCAGAAGGAGAGTACTTGCCATGTGCGTACTGCAGTAGAACGTTGACCGACACTGAAAAAAGATTGAGTGTTATTGAGCAAGAATTAACAGCAATTTTATATGCTTTCAAATCATTTAGATTTTATCTTGTTGGCCGCCATTTTGAATTATACACGGACAACAAAGCAATTACGTACATTAGGACATCCCGTAATTTGAGCTCAAAGCTTCTTCGATGGAGCAACCTTTTGGAGGATTTTTCATTTACACCGATCCATGTTAAAACTACGGAGAATATCGCCGATCCCCTCAGCAGAGAATGTGGAGAAAACGTAGAGGATGGCAACACTGAAGAGGACATTCCCGAACCCAGGACACTTACTTTATTTGATGCAAGCACAGATGTCGCGGAACATCAGAGACAGGATTCATTTTTTGGCCCAATTATTAAAGTTTTGGAGGACCCAGACAGGGACGATGGAACATTACCTCTACACATCCAGAGGCAGGTCTATCATCATGTGTTGGAAGATGGATTATTGTATAGACAACAGAAATTAGGAGCTACTACCAAGAAATTATTATGCATTCCCATGACATTACGTGATTCTGTGATCGAGACACTCCACGCTTCACCCATAGGAGGTTCTCATCTTGGATTTACCAAGTGTTACAATGTGGCCTTACCAAGAATTTATTTTCCAAATATGAAGTTGTTTATACAGAGGAAAATTAGGGAATGTATAACATGCCAGCAGAATAAACGCCGTCCAGGTCTACCAGCAGGGGAACTGTGCACTTTTCCCGCACAGAAGCCATTTCAGCGGATTTGTCTGGACTTTTCAGGTCCATATCCTCCTTCATCCAATCTTCGTCATCGATACATAATCGCTGCCACAGATTTTGGGACGCGCTATTTAATAGCCAAACCAGTTGCGGATTGCACGGCCAGTACAGCAGCAGAATTTGTGTATGAAGAGATTGTGTTACGCTACGGAGCCCCACAGGATATTTACACGGATCGCGGATCAGCATTTAAATCTAAGCTTTTCCAGGAACTTGGCAATAAATTGGGAATCAACATCAAGTTTTCACCAGTCGGTCTTCATAATTTGATAGGTCTTTCGGAACGTAACCACGGGGTCTTACAGAGTATAATGAAGTGTTATGTCAATTCAAAACACACAGATTGGGTCCAATATTTACAGCCAAGTGTATTTAGTTACAATACTACCAGGAATCAGAATTTGCGGTATAGCCCATTCTTTTTAGTACATGGATTCCAACCTACTTTGCCCTGGGAGCTTGCATTACACACACCAAGCTGTGAAAATGTGGAGAATGATGTACGGTTCCGAGTATTGGAGAAAGCAAGAACCAATGCTACGGATAACTTAGCAAAACGACATGTTGAAGTGAAGAAATATTATGATCAGAAGAGGAAACAGATCAAGTTTCAACCAGGCGATCAAGTATTAATTTTTGACAGCACCCAGAAAATTGGAACCGCACGGTGCTTTTCAGGTATTTATAAAGGCCCAGCCACAGTCATTCGAGAAGAGAATCCGAATACATACCTGATGGAATTCCAAAACAAGCGCGGAAAGACAGTAGTGGACTCTATTGCCGTCCAGAGACTCAAAAAATATTATGCGCCAGATGACGGTGAAGGCGAAGAGAATTTGGCAGGTGAAGATGAAGATCATCAAGAGGACAACGCGGACGCACGCACGGATAATGGTCACTAAAATTGAAAATTCATATAAGTAACAGGTTTAACATTTTAATTTCACTTGCATGACATAATAATAACAATAATTTATAATAAGATAGCACTAATAATATTGAAGATTAAAAGCAGACTTATTATTTAATAATGTGCTTTAGGCACAAAAGTTTTTTTGCAGTATGTAATAATACTAGCTCAGCGAATATATCACTAGAATTTTATAGTTACTCTTCAGAAGAAGGTATATGATTATATTAGCAAAGTTTAATTTTAAGCGCCAGTTATGAGAATATTTATATTATATGAATATGTAGACGTCGACGTCAAGATTTTTTGCGCTCGTATAACAAGTATTTTCCTTCGGATATTGGATCATGACCAAAATCCTGGAAATCCATTCTGCCATCGCAGAATGATAATGATTAAACCACAACGGTTTTAGTTTAAAGCTTTGCCACAATAATATGCTAAGCATATTTTAGAATGAGTAGAGAGAATTAAAGATTCTTCAAGTTTTAGTGATGTTAGTATTTTAATGCATTTAAAGATCGCATAAATAATAATTATTATTTTATTTCAGGTAGTCAGGAGTAAATCAGACTCAATTTTTCCTTACCTTGTACCTTAGTACGGTTCAATTAATTTTAAGTATTTAAACATAACACCTGAAATGAAAATAAGATAAGTTTGCAGTAAAATTTAAAATAATATAAGTTAAACAGTGCTAATAAATTTAGAGAATAAATAAATTATATTAAATAAATAAATCACGCAGATAATTGAGCCTAGAGTCAGAAATCATTAAAAGTTGAGTTAAAATATTTATTAATTTAGACTAGGCAGGCTTAAAGTACGTATTAGCTCTGAAGAACTGTTTGTTTTGATTGCCTAAGCAACATGAAAATCATTGCGATTTTAGTTATTTTAAACGGATTTCTTCCATACGTAAAAGCTTCTAATTTTATTTATCTGTTGAACAAGTCTTTTGACTATCCTTATAATATAATTACAATTTTATTATTAACAACATTTATTATTAGTATTTTTATAATTTTCATAATCTGTTATTTTCAATGTCAACGCAAGAAATCTATTACTTATGACCATGAGTGTACCAACGAGTTACAGTTAAGCAACTTTAATAATGATTCACCGCCCATTGAGCAGATTTACGACGATATTGCACCGATTGTTGAAGTGGTACCATTAAAAACGAGTCACCCGCCAATTCCCCCGCCCTTTCCTCCAACTGTTCTTATTCCACATATTGCACAACAAGAAGTTCAAGACGTATCCAGAAATAGTTTAGTCACTAAAGACAACAGTATAGATGTGCCGAAGAATATTTTATCCGTTAAAGATAGAGTTCAGAAATTTGCCGTAAGCAAGGGTCCTAATTTTGTTCACAACAGTCGCAAAATGGAAAGTGAATTGCCTATTTCACACTGTGTTCAGCCAGTTGTAAAAATTAAAGAGTCATTTGCTAATCAGTCACCCGTAAAAATCGAGAAAGTTTCAAGTGTTACTTTAAAAGCGGAAAGTAAGCCAAATTTTCAGGTTCCCGAACCTGTTGTTTCGTTTACAGACCATATTTTCTACGACCTCATGTTCGACTAGAATTTTATATTAATTACGATTCAAATTTTAAGTATAATTCATTTTTTATGTTTGATTGTACCTTATGCAATGTTTATTAGTCATTTAGTTTGCTAACAGCTTCCCAACTGTTGTTGTTTTACGAGCACGAAAGTGTTCAAGTAAACACGCTGTCGCAAGCACAGCGAAGTTTTCTCTCTTTCCATCCAATTTATTACGTCATTTCAAAAGTCCTTGACTTTATTTCGAACTCCCGCAGCGCTTACTAGACTTTGTTCGTAGTAATTTAAAGTTTTGTAAACAGTTACGCGTCATTCAATGTATCAGCGAACCATCGCCTTGCATTTTTCTTCTCAGTTTTTATGCCCGCTGCTCGAAGCAGCGACCTTTTCCCCTCCACCTCTCCGACGGCACCCGAACGTACCCGAAGTCGCCGATCACGGCAGCGAACTTGCCAGAGCTTTCGTTGTCGCCATAGAGAAATTTTCAGTTACGTCCAGCGACCACAAATGCAACCTTGCACAATTTAGAATGTCTCGTATCAGCAAATTCCTTTTCTGCACTCAAGCTCTCTCCCGAGTACTTTGAACACGCTAGAAGCTCAGAAACACTTACCACAGGCTTTGCATATTTTTTTTTTGAGTTAGTGGCGTTCGTTCAGTAAAATTTTAGGGAATCAGTTTAGTTACGCATATAGCCATCAGAATTTGATTTTTACATTAGAAGTTCATGTAAACAAGGTTAGGGATATTTTGTTCTATATAGATAAATTTTTCCGTAAAACGTCGCATTTATGCACTTCAGACTAATCACGACCAATAATTTTCAAAAGGAACAACAAGACGATTTTTTTTTGCGTTTTTCTCGCTAAATTTTCCCGTTTTTCATAGAGATATTTATAGTAAGTAAATTTTTAGGGAAATCGATGTACATTTGGTTTAAATCAGGATAAAGATAAACGAAAATTTTGATAAAATCAGGGAAATTTCTACGAAAGGGCAATTTTAGCACTTTATGCACTTAGAGTAATCAAGATTATTAGCAACATGCCAGGCTAAGCCTCGGTGATTGGCACAGGCATGTGCAGCAAAAGTCGCCATGGCATCGTTAGCCTAGTCAAATTTAAACAGAGTGGTTTACCACAAATGTTATAATTTGGGAATTTATTATTATTATTACTATTTATTATTAGGAAATTTAGCTCACTTACCCAATTTGCACCTTATTCGACAATGTAGCAATAAATTCATTACTTCTTACTGATTAACTTCGTGTTAATGTTAGTACAGTAGGTAATAACTATTAATTTGTATTTATATTGTAATATATTGCATAACTATTCTCTATTTATTTTGTTTAAACATACCTAAGGGATTGACACACCATTCTTATATGGGTCAAGTATACCTTTCCGCGGCGGGTCTGTTTACACGACCAAGTGATTTGAGGTATACGGCGGACTCAAGAAGTTTTAAGTGGTTAAATTTCTTTTGTTTAAAGAAAATTGGAAATTGAGAAAGTTTTATTATTTTTATTGTGTTTCAAATTTGAATATCACCTTTTTTAATTCCCTGATGTTACATTTTGTTACCACCTGGAGTTTCAACGAAACTCAGAAGTAGCATTTACTGAATTTATTTTTGTCTTACATTGCATATTAATGAACCACGGCAAATTGCACCGGCCTATTGTTTATTAGGAGGCCATTAGAGGCTTGTCAAAGCAACTTTTAGCACTCTAATAGCTTGCTTTGCGCAGCTCACATTTTATATATTTATTTTTAGGGTTCACACCATAATATTTTATTTTTTTTTTAAATTTAAACAGAATTTAGAACATGCTTGCAACACTTACTTTTGTTTATTAATTTTACATTTTGTAATTTTGAAGTGAAATCTATTACTGACAATAAATTATTTCAGTTTATTAGAACACGTAATGGTATTTTAATATCAGGTTCAGGTCAATTTATTGTTATTCAGAATTTGAATAATAATTTGAACACACACAGATCAATTCAGCTTAACGAAGGGGAATCTCTATTTTTTTTAATTATCAGGATTTTTCGCAAATTATTGTGGATCAACAAATTTTACACACAAGAATTTTAGCTTTCGAACAAGTCAAAATGCAGGAAATTGAGTTATTACTTAATATCCCCAAGAATTTATCTGATTTCACTATTCCCCAATGGACTCCGCTTGAACTTGCTTTAAAACAACTTAATCAATCAATTAGTAAGAACATTTCATTTCAGGAATTAATTCTAAACCCTTTGCCTATGTCTATATTAGTTTTTGTTATTTGGAATGTGTTATTAACCGCAACCTTAGGATATTATTTTTATAAGCATCATCAGCTTGCGAAACAGATTAATTCAGAGCAGCACAGTAATAATTAATAGGTTAAGGCAACACATTAATCATGGACATTAATATTTTAATTACGGTTGGATATTTTATTTAAATTTTCCTTATTTATTTTCAAAGAGTTATGGCAATTATTTTATTTATTTATTTTAATCATATTTTATTTTTGATGAGACAATTTAATTTAATTTTAAAGAAAAGGCAGTGGAAATTAGTTGGTTTTGTGTACATGCATACTTGAATTATATATACCCATCCTATTGCAATTTCCTTTCTTTGTCATAATTTTCCCTTTATTCAACCTAACCTGTCTATACGGAGCGCCATGGACAAGCAATACCCACACCTTCCATGGGCATTTTTCGTGACGGACATCCGCAGGCAGTCTATTACCAGGCAGAAAGACTGATTACCATTCTACGAGGGAGACATGCAGATATTTTAAGTACTATTTCAAGAAGAGACTCGTCACCACCAATTTGAGGGAGACATGCAGACATTTCTAATTACTACACGGAGACTACCTTTTACAGGAAGGATGTAGTCAACCATACATTTCCCAGTATAACAGACTACACATTATCAACAACAGCTAGTGATGGAGCTAGATAAAATTTCCCTCCACACTGCAGTTCAAACAACAACTTTTCCCCATCTCCCAAGTTCTACGGGTAATTTACTACATTTTTACATTGCCCAATGCAGTCAAGACGACAAGCAATCCAGAAAGAAGAGGAAGCAGACAAAACATACATTCTACAAACAGCAGTTCTGGTCACAAACAATAATTACAGAATTGTGCTACAGTGTTTCTACACATACACATGCGAGCTCCTATCATGTGTATCTATTTGGTTATTTAACATGCATTATGGGAAACAATACTTTTCCATAGCCCTTATATACATTTTCAGTTTTGTGCCATGCATGAGAACCAGTTTCATATGCATTCAAATTTACATTATACTACAAGGAAGCGACAAGCACCAGTGGTGTCAAGTGACCAGTGTTAGCATCAATTAGTGCATAATTTTTTTTACGATGAAATTTTGCACTTTGAATAATAAACGGACATGCAAGCAATACAAATAACATAATTATAGCACTTTCGAACATTTTAGAAAGCATGCTTTAGTGCCAATATTTTATGCATATGTTTGTCGCATGCAGGTATTATTGTTATTTTTTTTTTCTCTTTCTTCTCACCAACATGGAAGATTGAAAGCGACACATTTGTTCGCAGAACATTGTTTTTGATATTTATAACTCAAGCACATAGTTGTGTTACTTGCAAGATTAATAATTTTTGTGTGCAGTCATACAAAGGTATTCAACACGCCATAGATGTGTATACAGTGTACAGATTAATGTAGAAAAGAAAAGTGAACGCTATAATTAAGTTTTACCAGCGACAGTTCTCAGTGTAACTCACTATATGCATTGAATATTGTATAATACTACCTTGGAATGTGCAACACAGTCATGCAAGTTTATATATTTGGCGATGTTAGGAGTGCAGTGCTACGTAGTTCGTAAAACATACGCATTTTGATATGATCAGGTTTTTACACGGACAAAACAGTGAGAAGTGACAATGTTTTACATGCTTACTTACGTGTACTTACTTGTGCACCTTTTTTAGGTTTTTATCTATTTGAAGAGTCTATATTGAGTGGCAATATAAACAAACATTGTGAATTTCGTTCCATCTTGCAAGACGCTCCAGCCCAAAAGCCAGCCGTTGGCCTCGCGGGAGACACAGAGTCTTTACCGCGTGGCGAGGCATCACAGACTCTTGACTCGGAGCAAATGGATGAGCAATTATACATAATAAACAGTACGTACGCACAAAATGTGGTACATTAAGAGTTTTTCGCTTAACGACACGAACTTTTGTGATTTCTAGTCTTATAATAGTATATATTTTTGTTTTTACATCGTATAAACATACGAATTTGTTAGTATTAAGGGTATTATTCATTATAAAGTTTAGGGAATGAAAATTTTCTTTCCTTCGGGATACGGCAAACAACAGACAGTTGTGGTGGATTTTTTTTTTTTGTATATTTGGTTTTTTAAGAAAATATATGGAATTGGCGAACCTGAGTCATGTCAAGCTTTGCGATTTGACTTTTAAATTTTCAATGGGGAAAATTTTCCTTCGCGGGGGCGAACGTATCAATCCCTAGGATTGTATGTTTATTTTATTAAGTCTCTCTGAACGCTTCATGTTGACCAGGGCATTCACTTGTTTTTCTCAGCTGTCTCAAGCCTCTTAGGCATGTTTACAATGCATTGTGTTGTGCCATGCAAACCTCCTGAGTATTCAGGAAGCAGGTAATACTTCTGGGTTTGGTGTCAGCGGTTTGCATGGTAGCAATTATAATAAACACGATTCGGCGATTCGGCATCGAGGAAGAGCTCGATGGCCAGGGAATATAGAGGTGAGACAAGCTGGGAAGTGACTGGACTTTGGGAATTGAGTTGGTAGAGAGAGGAGGTCAGCAAGACAGGAGGTCGATAGTGGAAGCACGCTTTGGTCAACAAGTTAGAAGCTTACAGAGGACTTCGCTATTTTCATTCAGCTCAGAGACTTCAGTTAGACAGGTAATTATCCTACACCCAGCCATGATACAGGTTCAACGGTTCACAAAATCCAACGAGTTGCTATTGTCTTTTCAGTAGTTTAATTCCTTTTGTGTAATTTGTACCTTTCGCATGCCAAGCAATAACTCGTCATGTCAATGACGAGTGGTCTCATCAAGAGGATGAATGATGAGTAGTTTACATCACCCCATCAGTTAACTGGTTCAGATCCCTTCATTCTATAGAATGACACGACTTCTGTTGGGAAGCGAATGGAGAGTTTGTTTTTGCTGCTGTGATTAAATACTAAACCAAAATCTTATTACATAACTTTGAAGTATATTTGTTAATACGATGTATATTATATCATCGCTATAGGTGGTCCATATTATGCGCAGGAGAATTTTTAAAAAATGTCTTGTTTCTCGAACCTGCGACCTGTAGATTTGCTTTTGCTGGCAACAGAAACAGAAAATGGCACCATGTTATTCTATACTGATACAGGTGTACTGTAATCATAACAATTTTCTAGTAACAAAACAACAACTATGTCGGAAAGAAATGGTGGGGGACTTGTCTGTGTGGGGTCTTATTAACTACTTCACATCTGTACCCGCACAACTCATCGACTACAAGGCAACAATGTTAGGAAGTGTGTGCATGGTCCCAAAAATACAAATTTAAAATCACTAATGAGACATGAACTCCCTTCACTGGTGTGTATTTGAATATGCGAAAATGAGGTACTTTGAATAACCACAAAAAAGCTTGCAACGGTATAGAGAAGGGTCACAACTTCAAACTTTAGACGATTTTCGTTAATCTGCAAAGGCCCAGGGTGTATGGTAAATTGATTTTATTGAAAAGTATGCAGAAGCAGTGTTGGAAGCAGTTTGAAGACTGAAACGGCTATGGAAGGACACTTATTATAATGTTAATATTTCAGTATAATGTTTTCAGAATTGCTTTTCGATAATGTTCGGTACTTAATTTAATCAATTGTTAGACAAAACACACATTCGAATTCAAGGACGGAAAATATGAACAGCGAATGAATGCTTTAGAGTAGATGTGATATTTAAAGGAGGTGATCTTTTTTTTTTACTTTCTCAATTCAAACAAAAATTCATGAATATTATTATCATTGAATGGTTGGTTAGGTGCTCGGTTTACCTTGTCCCTCCGAACGAAAGATGGAATGTATACAAGCCTGTGCCTCCTAAGTTTATCGCGGCTATGAGGATGAATTGCGAAATGAAACGAACTGGAAACTTTCAATATATATATATTTTTTATAACATGCTTCACTAAGGAGGTCAAATGACAAGTTGGATTGCTATCCTTTTTATAACTTGTTAATTTTATTACGAACGAAGAAAGAATGCATGGCACTTAATGCTGTAATGTTATTGATTAGATCATCGTTTATCTTGTCCGCATCGATTAATCTCCTTATGTTCTTCTTCTTCGTCTTCTCGTCGCGTCCATCTCTCCTGTTATCACAATCGAGACTTCTAGATTATCATTTCTTCTCCCTGCAATTTTAGAAATGTAATTTTTCATGATCATCCAGCGAACGCCGGAGACATTTCAGCAAAATGTCGATTATTCAATGGATGTTGTAAGATTCCATGTTTGTTTGTTTTTTTCACTATCTCTTGTTTGGTCGATTTTGAATTTGGGAGTTATTTTTTTTATTTTGCCTTTCGCGACATGTTCGACTATTCGTGACAATACGTTTCAACCTTTCTGTATAAACGTTGAAACGTTTAAACGAACGTTCCGTAGCCGTAGAGAGGTCTGGGGTTTAGTGTGTTGGTCGAGTCTCGGTATCCTCTGTCCTCCCATACCAAAAATTTAGTATAGGTCATCATAGAACCAAATTTTCATCAATCGAAAAAAAAATTCCAAGTTCTGCACAGCCCGTTTACGTTTGTCGCAACTATCTTGAATTAACTAAACAAGTCCAGATAGCATTGGCATTATTCTGCCTTCAGTTTCTTCACAGTAACATCAATTCATATTAACAACTTACGAGAGAACATCATGCATCTCATTTACAACAGAGCAATTTAATATCCTCGTCTAGTACGCTGCACTTCTTTGACACTAGATGCAGTGCAGGTGTATCCCGGTGTCAGGCTGGTGAAAGGAAATAACATTCAACCAAGTAGACGAATAGCGATGTTCAAGTTCAGAAGATTCAACAAAATGCCTGTCTGCTGCTTTAAACGTTCATTTGATTAGTTAACCACTCACCACGTGGTCATACACCACACCACATATTACACCTCTCCAGCACGTGGTGCAGACACCAAATACACTACGTGACACCCAAAATCAACAAGGTAGGTTGCACCGTGTAACCAACTAGACGCATGAGTGCAGTCAAAAAGTGCAGCAAACTAGACGCAGCTATTGAATCAAAGTGATCACGTGGCATTCTCTTTGAATCTGACTTCACCCACCCCTCTTTTTTTTATTCCTTAATCGCGACAATAATTGACCGACTTTTTAAGTTTACTCTATGCACAGATAGGTTAATCGGGGGACTGGGCGTACAGTTTAAAGTAGAATCGGAATCCATTAGGTATCGAACCCAGGACCCTTTGATTACAACATGACGACTTATCGACAAGGGGAGATTTTTTTTTTGGCGACATAGAGTACGCGTAGAGAGGTCGGGTTTAGTGTGTCGGTCGAGTCTCAGTGTCCTCTGTCCTTCCATACCAAAATAAACATAGGTCGTCATGGAACCAATTTTTTTTTCATCAATCGAAAATTTTCTAAGTCCACAGCATTAAAAAAATCTTAAATTGCAAATATCTCGAAAATGGTAAGAGTTATCGAAAAAATATATCGAAAAACACCCCCATCCCGGTAGCAAAGCTACCCCCCCTGTCGATTTTGGAGGTGGAGAATACATGTACCAAGTTTTGGTGGTCCTGGGGTCAAGGGGTAAGAAGTTAGCCCACCTCCCAAAACTTTTGATCACTCATAACTTTTGAACAAATAGTCGTAGAGAGGTCGGGTTTAGTGTGTCGGTCGAGTCTCGGTGTCCTTTTTGATCTTCTAACAAAAAAAACATAGGTTGTCTTGGAACCAAATTTGACCCATCTGTCGAAAATTTTCCAAGTCCAGCGTTAAATTGCAAATGTCTCGAAAAATAGTGAGAGAGAGATAGTGCAAAAATCCTCCCCGTTGACCCTTTTGTCGATATTGGTGATGCAGAGTACGTGTACAAAATTTTTAGAGGTCCTGGGTCAAGGGTAGGCCAATTGCCAAAATATTTTTTTACATCGCTCATAACTTTCGAAAAGATGATCATAAAGAGCTGGGATTTCTTGCATTAGCATCGTCTAGGTGTCCTCTGTCCTCCCATACCAAAATAAACATAGGTCGTCATGGAACAAAAAAAAATATTCCGAAAATTTTCTAAGTCCACAGCATTAAAAAAATCTTAAATTGCAAATATCTCGAAAATGGTAAGAGTTATCGAAAAAATATATCGAAAAACACCCCCATTCGGCATCGTTAGATGCCCCCTGTCGATTTTGGAGGTGTAGAATACATATACCAAGTTTTGGTGGTCCTGGGGTCAAGGGGTAAGAAGTTAGCCCACCCCCTCCCAAAAACTTTGATCACTCGTAACTTTTGAACAAATAGCCGTAGAGAGGTCAGGTTTAGTGCGTCGGTCGAGTCTCGGTGTCCTCTGTCCTCCCATACCAAAATAAACATAGGTCGTCATGGAACCAATTTTTTTCATCAATCGAAAATTTTTTCGAAGTCCAGCGTTAAATTGCAAATATCTCGAATTTTTGATAAACAGAGGTGTCCCATAGGATTTTTGAGAAAAAAAAAACACATAAAACTCTACAGAGGCATGGCTTTGATAGCCGTGGCCATTAGAACTGTGTTGGGCACCACGCACCCCTGGCAGGATATTTTCTTTTTTTGGGGGGGCCAGGGATTTCCTTAACAAAAATAAATTTTGATTATCTCACACACACACACATTGTAGAAGATCACACCTGAGAGTTTTTAAAAACAAAAACATCATGGCAGATTACGCTGAGAGCAAGATCGTAGTAGATTACACTGAGGGAGTTTACAGTAAGAGGAGACAGCTGCCTTATAGGAAAATGTCGTAAGTCATTTCAAAAGTAGGTCAAAGGATGAGTTAGTATAAGAGCAACATTTTGAAATGGGGTAAAAAATAGCTTAAAAAGTGAGTGATGCCAGAGCTTTTTCTGTTCATTTTTCTCTCATTGTAGGTTAGTTTAGCCCGTAAAACGGATTACGCTGAGAGCAGAAGCCTATTAGCAGGTTGTAGTAGATTACACTGACGGGGGGGGGGGGCCTTACAGTAAGAGGGAGGCAGCCTTATAGGAAAATGTCGTAAGTCATTTCAAATGTAGGTCAAAAAACAAGTTAGCATAAAAGCAAAATTTGCAGAAGATAAAAAAATAGCTTAAAAACTGATGCCAGAGCTTTTCTTCTGTCCATTTTTCTCTCATTGTAGGTTAGTTTAGTGCGTAAAAAACGGATTACACTGAGAGCAGAAGCCTATTAGCAGGTTGTAGTAGATTACACTGAGGGGGAGCTTACAGTAAGAGGAGACAGCCTTATAGGAAAATATCGTAAGTCATTTCAAATGTAGGTCAAAAAGCAAGGTAGCATAAAAGCAAAATTTGCAGAAGGTAAAAAATAGCTTAAAAACTGATGCCAGAGCTTTTCTTCTGCCTAATTTTCTCTCATTGTAGGTTAGTTTAGCCCGTAAAACAGATTACGCTGAGAGCAGAAGCCTATTAGCAGGTTGTAGTAGATTACACTGAGGGGGAGTTTACAGTAAGAAGAAATAGTCTTATAGGAAAATATCGTAAGTCATTTCAAATGTAGGTCAAAGGGCGATGTTAGCATAAGAGTAGGAGGTAAAAAAATAGCTTAAAAACTGATGCCAGAGCTTCTCTTCTGTCTAATTTTCTCTCATTGTAGGTTAGTTTAGTGCGTAAAAAACGGATTACGCTGAGAGCAAAAGCCTATTAGCAGGTTGTAGTAGATTACACTGAGGGGGAGTTTACAGTAAGTGGAGACAGCCTTATAGGAAGATGTCGTAAGTCATTTCAAATGTAGGTCAAAAAGCAAAAAGCAAGGTTAGCAAAATTTACAGGAGGTAAAAAAATAGCTTAAAAACTGATGCCAGAGCTTTTCTTCTGTCTAATTTTCTCTCATTGTAGGTTAGTTTAGTGCATAAAAAACGGATTACGCTGAGAGCAAAAGCCTATTAGCAGGTTGTAGTAGATTACACTGAGGGGGGCCTTACAGTAAGAGAGAGGCAGCCTTATAGGAAAATGTCGTAAGTCATTTCAAATATAGGTCAAAAGGCGAGGTAGCATAAGAGCAAGATTTGTAGAAGATAAAAAAATAGCTTAAAAACTGATGCCAGAGCTTATCTTCTGCCTAATTTTCTCTCATTGTAGGTTAGTTTAGTCCGTAAAACGGATTACGTTGAGAGCAGAAGTCTATTAGTAGGTCGTGGTAGATTACGCTGAGGGGAGGGGGGGGGGCCTTACAGTAAGAGAGAGGCAGCCTTATAGGAAAATGTCATAAGTCATTTCAAATGTAGGTCAAAAAAACGAGTTAGCATAAAAAATAGCTTAAAAAGTGATGCCAGAGCTTTTTCTGTCTATTTTTCTCTCATTGTAGGTTAGTTTAGTGCATAAAACGTCGTAAAATAAAAAGTAGGTCAAAGGGCAGGCCCAGAATCGCCCATTTCACCTACTACAATAATACGATTAAATTAATAGGGCCTCAATATTTTAACGTAAAGTTTACTCTTTTGCAGTTTTTTCTCTTTCAGCAGTTCCTTTGATTCGGTACCTAGCCGAATATGCTATAAACCTACGACAAAACTTCAGAAATTGATAATAAGCAATTTAAGTAGAGAAAAATTATCAATTAATAACAGATCTAATTACTGCAAAAGAGTCGTTTCGACAGAAATCATAATATTCCTTCCCACTTTAAACAGACTTAGGACTGTCAGATTAAACTGCATAAGTTAGTTCTTTATAATGTGGATGGGTGTCTTATTCATAGTAAATACAAGATTCAAACCTATTTTTGAAAGTTTTTGAGGACACATATCGATGTTGCTATGTATTTTTATACTTAAACCGTTGTGCAATACAAAATCTATGAGCTGTAGCTTCCGTGATTGAGTCTTAAAAATCAGCAACATAGTTGAAATTGAACTTATGGATGCATTGCTTTGAATTTCAATAAAGCCAAACTCCAAAGTACAACAGCTCATCAAGTGTGGCTTTTCGTTAAGTAACACATGGTGAGCGTATCGAATTTTAGTCCTGCGAATCCAAAATTTCTGCGTTTAACTATAATTAGTGAGTAAAGTAAATTAAAGTGCTCCCCTGTGCTATGCACCACGCCATGAAGGTATATAGGGGGTGTGGGGTTAGGGCCCCAAACATTCTTGATCACGGCCGAAAGGGGGGGTGATGTGATCAGCACCACGCGCCTGGCCGCCTTTACCCCCGGAGTTTCCTCCAGGTACCCACTTTATACGACGCTGGGTGGGCGCCAGGAGCTGCTTGAACAGGTGGAAAAATTCCCGATTCTCCCCCGCCGGGATCGAACCCGGCTCTCTCGCATGGTAGTAAGACACCCTAACGACTTTTTATATAAAGGTAAGCCCCTAACCGGAAGCTTCCCCCATCACACTTCATACACTCATACCATTTCATTCTCATTTCTATTTCAGGACTTTTCAGGACAGACAATCACAAATACCCATGCCTTACCCGGGACTCGAATCCGAAACCCCTGTCGTTGTAGCGCGCTCTGCTAACAACTTCGCCACGGAAGTCGACAACGACGGAGCTACCGCGGCCACTTTAGTGAGAGTGGTTGAAATGAGGTCAAAGAATTTGTGCAGGTTTGGCACTTTTATCGTCAATAAGACACCTTGCAACAAATATTGCTTTTGTAAATAGACTGCAGTTTAATCTGGTGTGGTTAAAAATTATGATTTGCTGTCGTAATAAACACAGCACAAAAGTCAAAAGTAAAAATCGAGGAAAAGTTATAAACAAGTACACAATCTGAAAATCTTCGTGACGTATATTCATTTATTCGTCTGTCATATGGGAGAATCACAAGCCTTACCACACCCAAAGAGAGAGAGAGAGAGAGAGAATACGATAAACAAAAACCTCAAGAAAAATGAATATTAGATAAAGTGAAGAACATTACAAACGAGATAATTGTAATCTTGATTTGGGCTGATTATAGACATTAAAATTAATACACTAAGTAAAAAATAAGACTCAATCTCTCCGAAACATAAATGAACCGTTTAAATTCTACACTTCCTCATTTGTCATTAAAAGTTAACACAAATCGGAACATTACGATTCGCCAAAAGAACTTTAACTAATGTTATTAGATTTTAATTTGAACGCCTGCAACTTATGAAGTTTTAATTTATCTATAATTTCATTTCAAATTTCTATTTAAGAACTTTATAAAATTTGCTGACTTAAGCTGATAAAATATTTCCAATAAGTATTATTAAGAATCATATATATTATAACGCCTCCTGATTAGAATAGTCAATAATTATATTCCATGGAAGTAGTTCAGTGTTTTATATAAACCGAGATCGTACATTGAAAATCAACGGGCTCAAATGTAGATACAATATGAAAAAATGAAATAGTAAAAATTACACCTGTCAATGCATAAGACATGTTTCAAAATGAAAAAAATATATGAAGTAACATCTTCACTTCCTACATTATTCCATTTCCAAATAGAAATTACATATCCTGAATATTTCAAATGAAAAGTAGGTGTCCCACGTTCGCTCCTCATAGTCAGTCTGAATTCAGGCAATTCGATAATTCTGATGCGAGAAATTATTCGGAAATTAGAAACATTTAATTCGATTGGTTGACACTCTCAAATTATTTCCCCATTTGCTCGTGATAATTGTGCCACTTTTAATGTGTCCTACGTTGATATATTCAGGATACGTCGCCAAATGAGAATATGAGTTCTGAATGTAAGGTTACTTCTTTTCAAAGTGAACTGCCTTTTTCTAAAGAAATACAAGTTGGTTTCATTTTGAAACATTTGTGTTGTGCAGCGTGTTTCATGTTGTGGAAAAAAATAGTATTGCTATTAGAGATGGAAACGTTTGTTAATTATAGAGCTATATTTGTTATTATTGTCGCTGTTATTACTATCATTATTATTATTATGATTATAGTCTAATATTTATGATAGCACTTGTATTAAATGACTCTTATCCAAGCATGCACTAAATCAGAACAAGTCACAATTTAATTTTGCTCTCATTTCCAATGTAACATTGTTGCATATACATAGCCAAATATATTATTGGATACGGGTTTTATTTACCAGATGTTATGTAAAGTATTTATTTCATGATAAAATCAAACAGAAGGTCCCGGGTTCGATACTCGGTGGAGGCACATAGTGGTTCGGATCCCACTTTAAACTGTAGGTCCAGTCCCGATTAGCCTTTCTGTGCATAAAGTGGACTTAAAACAACAAATCAATCAATCAATCAAATCAAACAGAAGATAATACTGCCATTCTAAATTTTCACTTCTAATTCTTAGATATAATTTTTATTTGAATTCCAAAATCTATTAAATGCGGATACTATGAATTTTAAATTGGTTATAAATAAAAAATTGAAGGTTGTAAATATTTAATCCATTTTTGACTACTTTGAATATAATAAAATACATTTTTAATTGAGGATGATTTAATTGGTTTTAAATTTATTGAAATATATTTAATGACAATATACCTTGAAGAGTATGGATCAATACACAGCTAATTAAACTCAAATAAGCACCGGAAAAAGGAAGTGATGCCATCAAGCATGTTCCAGAATGAAAAACATTCATAATAGAAATTGTATTTTCCTTGAATTGATCAATAATGACAACAGAAATTCTGCATCCTGAATAATTCAAAAAAGACTAAAATAACAGTAGGCGTCTTAATTCGCTCCTCATAGTCAGTCTGAGTTTCGCAGCGGATAAATAATCGGAAATTAGAAATAATAAATATAACTGGTTGACACTGTCAACATAAATTCCCCTCCTCTTTTGCTCGTGATAATTGTGCCACTTGTTTAATCTGCCCTAACTTGATATATTCAGGATACTTCTCTTTAAATTAATTTCAAAATCCAAAGTGTGTATGTCAAATAGAACTGGTGGAAAGTCAAGATTTTCATCCTGGAACATAACTCGAATTACTTTACTTTACTTTGGATACTTTGTTTAGAAAGTTTATGGTTTCAGGTTTTGCACAACTCAATAATAATTAGCGTTTCAATTTAGTTTGTAAATAGTATTAAGAAAAATGGTTATTACCTAACATGTTACGTACTTTTTTAAATATCTGTAGCAAAAATAAATTAAAATTGCAAATTTTATTATACTTGTAATTTCAAGTTGTTACTTTGTAAAAGTAAGTGGTAAGTTATTCTTATCATTCGACCTTCTTGCAATAAAATCGAGTTTGGTAAGTATCTTCTCTCTCTCTCTCTCTCCCTCCCTCCTCTCTCTCTCTCTCTCTCTCTCTCTCTCTCTCTCTCTCTCTCTCTCTCTCTCTCTCTCTCTCTCCCTCTCCCTTCCTCCCTCCCTCTCTTGTGTTGGCCAAATTACCCACGGTAGATAGCCTACTTCGCGTGGTATCCAAATTCTGTTAAAATTCCAACAATAGAATCAAATTGTACTTCAATGTCGGCTTGTTTTAAATGTAGAGTAAGTTTAAACATCAAAAATGCAAAATGAAATTCAGAAAACTAAATTGAAAGTGAAAGTAGTGGTTGAAAATGCATTAACTCTCAAGACAATTCCCTATTTTCTAAACTTTCATTGTCTCAAAAAGTGTTTAACAAGATTCGTCTAATCTAATTAATATAAAAAAATACCCTCCAATGACGTGTGAGAAAATAAGGCTTTCTGAATGACAACCTGAAAGCGCACATCCTGTAAAATAGAAGAGCATTTTAAAAACTGAATAAAGATTAAAGCATAAACTTACATAAGGAAATAACTAGCAGAGATAGCACAAAAGTACTCTCAGAAAGGTTAGCTTCATAGAACAATGAAATAGCATAATTCTTTTGGATTATTTGGGTATCTACATAAGAAATGTTTCACTTTTCGATATTTGAACATCAATTAGTTTCCAAGTTAGTTCTTTGATTATAAAACTTGTTTATCAAGATCGGGAATAAATGGGCTGCGAATGCATTATCTTATAAACACTGGTATGAGAATTGATAAGTGGTTCATTAAATACAGACGATCACATTTTGAAGAAACAAATTTCAAAGAAAACAGAACTTCAACAGGCTCTAATGTTTTCAAATTCTGTGCAAAATCTTCCATCTTCATCTTATAATAGAATGTACATGAAACAATTTACTGATTAACACTGTCCACTTATATTCAAGGGGTGCCAGATTTTGATTCCCGGTGGAGGTATATTGCACAGTGGATAGTATCGTATGTAAAACTTGGCTCAGTTCCAATTAGCATATCTGAGCATGAAGTGAACTTAAAACAATTTCCTTTAAATAATCCAAATGTGATTCAAAATCAACATGCACTTTTTCTTCAGCTTGGCTGTAATTTGATAGACCAACTAACACCTGTATTATCATATTATATTAGTTATTATTATATTAATTTCTACAATTTAATATTTTGTATATAATTATTAGGCTATACATTAGCGCCTCTGTAGCCAGTGGCACTCTCAAGATGTGGACATTGAAATACCCGATTCTTGTCTTAGAAATGTATTTGTTAGTCGTCATCAATTTCTTTCTGATCATCATTCATCCTCATCGGAATGATTAGCTAAAAATGGTATAAAAACGTCGTAGAATCAGAAATACAATTATGATGCTTAATCGTACTTCTTTGTAGGCCTACTACTCCCACACTTGACAATCAAGAACTCTAAATATTATGTTTGCTTCACCGTTATGTATCAACATAAAAGTATGGAAGTTGGATAAATGAATTTCATGAAACGTTAGAGGAACTCGTAAAATATCGAAAGATCAGTCTCTGGGTTGATATTTCTATTTGTTCATTGAAAACTGGTAGATTAGTCACCTGATGCCTTACTGGTAGCTCCAAGGTATATTTCCAGTTCCTTAATCTCGAACTTTTAAATCATTACGTGCTAGCTTATTAACTTAAACATACCACTATTCTCTCTGCTTCCTTTATGTAGTTTATTCTAATAAAAATAAATCCATTCTTTCTTACATCTTTAGCATTTCCTGACCATAATCCTGTGTGAATGAATTCGACATGCTAGTTCCCGAAGCCATGGCAATTGTAGCAACAATGTTGCTAGTACAACAATAACGATATGGTTCATATAATCATTGTTTTGAGAAAAGAAGGTCCATGACCTAGCGAAAAGAGAAAATGTCGGTTTCAAATTTTCTTGTTCGACTATACCCTGTCCCAGCTAACTGCAGAGCACGGCCGCGCATATCGGCAGAGGAGGAGGAGGAAAATCGAGTAGTGAAAGCGCAGCTTTGCCAACCGTACGGTCCTGACCGTACATTTACGGACGTACGGTCCAGACTTTAGTCCGTACGCTAAATGCACGACTTGTCAAAATTTGCTCTTGCAGTTTTATCCCTAATATTTCCCTAAGAAATTCTTAAACCAATCGTACGGACCTGCAGATAAAAATACGGTCCGTTTGCCATGTGCGTGCGGTATTATCCTTTTCAATAGTTTGCATCGCTTACAGAGAGAACGGGTAACTCCCGTCGCCCATTACACAATCCCGTTTCTCTCACTGTTCATTGGTGGAGCCGTCTCGCGTCACTACTTGCGCAGAGACTTGTACTTCTTCGCCTGGTCTACAGTTAGCTGGTACGGAGTTTAGCTCGCATTCCGGCGGTTTGACATAAGTGTCCACTGAGACGATTTTGCCTGGACATAAAACTTGGAACAACGAAGCTTTCCACATTCCAAATTCCAGACTCTCACTCATACAATGTTCCATGAACTACCCAGTTAGTTCAACAACATCTGAAATCAAATATATATATCTTCATCTATTATTCGTCTTTTATCACCAACCAACAAAAAAAAAGTGTGTACACAAGTAACCATAGAATATTGTGAAAATGAGTTCTGTTGATCTTGGTTCGGTTTTGCCTTGTTCTGTACTGTCTTTCTAATTATTCTTAATTGTTTAACTCTTTGATAGTACAGGGGTGGTGCACCAAACCAGAGTGATTTTATATTTGTTTTTATGTTGCGCTTTCTGTTAAAATTTTCAAGCACGATTACGTAATCTTCCTTATGTAATGAGTTAAGTTGTTGTTTTAAGTCAACTTTATGTACAGCGTCTCTCAAAAGTTTTAGGACAGCAACATTTTAAACTAATCAACCCCACTTACAGAAGGCGTTGGTGGGTTGCGTGTAGAGTTAGGCTCAATTTCAGGTTTGCCACATGTACAATAGATATTTATGAAATACGCAAAAGGAAAAATACCACGTGTTACTGTAATCGTCAACATGATGGTCGTAGGTTCAAACACCTCCGATGGCAGAAACTTTTCGTAAGTAAGTATCCCATTGCGTACATTATCCACGCCGTGCGAAATGGAATTATTCTCTTTGGAATTAACGATGGGGGAAATATTAAAGAATAAAGTCTCCACTTCAACGAACTCAGAAGTGGAGAACAATTTGTTAATTCTCATAAATATGAAAATTACATTCATGTTCAAAGGTATATTTTCATATGGAAAGAAAGGGTTATAAGATCGATAGATAATGATATTCTGATGATAATTGTACAGGGTGGCTCAAAAAGTCACCATCTTGATGACCGCCATCTTGAATTCAACTTCAGAATTTTAAATGGGAAGTGGGTGATATGATAT
The DNA here is from genome assembly GCF_977018435.1 of Lepisma saccharinum. Lineage (NCBI taxonomy): Eukaryota > Metazoa > Arthropoda > Insecta > Zygentoma > Lepismatidae > Lepisma > Lepisma saccharinum. The sequence continues at coordinate 54,002,994 of NC_139249.1, forward strand.
ATCAAATCAGGATAGAATTTCACGAGAAATGCAAAGGTGAGGGTTTTTTCGACGTATCTTTAACCAGTAAAAAGTTATGACTGAATTATTGTTCCAATTTGTTCCTTTTCGAGGTGTTAGAAAAATGCCTTAAAATTTGTTTAGCACATCGGTAATGCATCGAGATCAAAGTGATATCTAGGGAGAGAAGTTCGCATGCCATTGCACACGATTTTAATCGGATACATCCACGAAGAGCTGCGCATTGTGAATGGTTGTCGCGAACAATTTACATTGTGACACTTCAATTGAATTAAAAGTCCTTCACAGTGACAAGGCTAATGTTTATGTTCATGGGAAGTTCATAAACAGAATATGCGACCCTTGTCATCTGATAACTAACTTTGGACAGAAACTGCTACACAGCGTTCCCATAGTGTTCAGGTGTTCCTCCCTATTAAAAAAAACTCTGTAAAAAAGTACCTTCTTCCACAAGCAAGGATGAAAAAACCTGTTTATTTAACAATTCTAAGTAGCCCTAAGCATTTTGGGTTCCGTTGATGGAAAATTGACTAACCAATCGTGTTCCACACAGCACGTCACACCATTAACTTGCCAGCACTAACAATTCAGCTTTGATCTGTCAAAAATGGGTTATCAGATAAAAAGCATCGAATATTCTGTTTATGAACTTCCTTATGAACATAAACATTAGCCTTGTCACTGTGAAGGACTTTTCATTTAATGGAAGCGTCACACTGTAATTGTTCGAGACAACCATTCATAATGCGCAGCTCTTCGTTGATGTATCCGATTAAAATCTCTTTGCAATGGCATGCGAACTTCTCTCCCTAGACGTCACTTTGATCTCGATGCGTTACCGATGCGCTAAACAAATTTTAAGGCATTTTCTAACACCTCGAAAAGGAGCAAATTGGTACAATAATTCAGTCATAACGTTTTACTGGTTAAAGATACATCAAAAAAATCTTCACCATTGCATTTCCCTTGAAATTATATCCTGATTTAATATATCATATCACCCCCTTCCCATTTAAAATTCTGAAGTTGAATTCAAGATGGCGGTCATCAAGATGGCTGCCGACCGTGCGGGTGGCGTCAATGTAGTTTTCCCTTGGCCTGGCAACGATTGGTCATCACCATTTCCATGTTGCGCGCTGAAATGGCCTTGAACCGAGGGTACTAAGTGACTTTTTAAGCCACCCTGTATACGTATTCAAAGACATTGACAAAAAATAATAAAATAACTATTTATATTTGTGGTAATTCAACACGTACTAATTTCACCCCTATTCCACTCAAGCTCAATGAAAGGCTTCATGCGCAAATATCAAATGAATTATTTCCATGAAATGTTTATACCGATTTTTACTAGCTTCGGTTTCTCTGTTACAATCAAGTATTCTTTGCACAATACACGTAGGAGGTGAGTTGCATGTGCATTTCACATTTTACCTCGTTCCAGAAAGAAAAAGCTTGTAGGGCTAGTGGTTACCTTTAAGGATTGTGAACCTCATAATCATAGGTTCAAACCCCTCCGGTGGCAGGAACTTTTCATAAGTTTTAGATATAACCTATTGTGTTCATTGTCCACGCAGTGTGAAATGGAATGATTCTGTTTGCCATTAACGATGAAATATCGGAACCGGGAAAGACGGCGAAGGTACCATCAAAATTTCTCTTTACATATATATATATATATATATATATATATATATATATAAATCAGTGATGTGTAGGTTAAATCGACTCCGTCACGCGGACTCGAATGGATTAATTGATTTATTTTACTTCGCTTTTGTTCTACTTTTGGCTAATCGCGAAGATGAAGATGAGGGATGATATGATGAAATTGATTAACCCGCGGTTGGTCGGGTGGTTAGCACGGCGCTCACTTTGATGTTACTAATTTTCCTTTAAATTGTTACAACAATTTCTCTTCTATCCTCGAAGAGTAAGGGGATCAATCTTTTCCCCTGGTAGCCTTTCCTTGGCTTACCAAGCAATAACGCTTACTCGGCTTATGGAAACATCCTCAGTTCCCTGGGATTTGTTTATAAGGTCTTCCTCTTTTCTTAGGTCCTCTTCTACTAACTGTCCATCTTTTATTATGTAAAATCTCTGTCTTCCTGCTTCTAAGCTCCCCATGTGCCTTTTCATGAACGGCTTTCCCAATACTAGGTCCTTATCCAAATCTCGGACTATATATACTGTGTCTTCAAATACATATTCTCGTATTTTAAAACGGATCTGCCTATATCCCATTATCCTAGAATTTCCCTTTCTAGTAAAATTCAATAACATTTCTTCAGAACATCTTTTAAGTTTTAATCCTGGTAATCTGTCTAGCAACTTAAGCCAGACTTTGTAATTTATCGTAGTGTATTCACTCTCTGTATCTAGAGTACACTTTATTGTCAATCCTAAAATTTGAGCGATAATTTCTGGTTTCCTGGACAACAATATTCCCCTAAGTCCAGGTTCTTCTATCTTTTTCCATTCTTCATTTTCGACTTCTAATTCTAAATGCAATACTTCTAAAAAATCTTCGGTGAGGAAATTTTTCTCCGATACAGTTTTCCCTTCCGTTGTAAATGAGAGAGCTTCATTTACAACGAGGGTTGGTTTAAATTTTGATTTGGGAGCATTGAACCTTCCCAAGCTAGAGCGACAGGAGATTTCCTTTGTATTAGAATTTCTATTGAAGTGGTTGTTGCGGAAACGGGATTGATTCCATGGTCGTCTATATGGTTGACTTCTATTGCCGTTGCTATAGAAATTCCGCCCTTGGTAACCCCTTTGGTTTCTATTATTGTTCCTATTAGGATTCTGACTTGTTCTGGTCGCTCCTTCACTTTCGTTGTTAAATCTAGACGAAACTATTTGAGTCTGCCTAACTCTGGGTTGAAACTGCCTTCGGTCTTCTATCTTGGGGTTATCTCCCCTACTTATCTCCAGTTGTTCGGAGTTTTCATATCGACTAGGATAATTTGCTAGTTGTTCCATGGTTTTTGGATCTCGAGTCAATACTAGTTGTCAAACTTTCACCGGAAGTTGGCTGATTATCAAATGCAAGACTTCACCTTGATTTACTACTTCCACCAGATTGCAGTAGTTTCCATAGACTTCCCAGCAGTATTCTTCTAACGTTAATCCAAGGGACCTCTGAAATTTCTTATTCCTTAACAGCTGCATTTCTCGTTGTTTAGCCTCTAAAGAAGCATACTGCTTTCGAAATGCATAACATAACTGATCAAAACTCTTCCACTTCCTTTCATTTGCTATAAACCAGGATTTGGCCTTTCCTGTCATTAAGGAAGGTAAAATTTTCAACCTATAAAATTCTGAAACTTCCATTATATCTAGATAGGTCTTTAAACTTTTGATGTATCGTTCGGCCGAGACTGAATTTATTTCTCCAGAAAACTTCTCTAAGGCTTTTATATCTGCCAGTCTAAAATTCTGACACTTGGATTTCCTAACTCTGATGTTAGTCGTTTCATCCGAAAGGTGATTGAGGAATTCTTGTGACTTCTTCACTTTCTTCGAGCGTCGGCTTCTATTCAACTCCGAACCTTCATCGGACGTAGCACTAGAAGATGAGAGGTTACTTCTTTCAGTATACCTCCTCTTAGATACACTAGCCATAGGAGTGGCCAAATTGGCAGAGTGAATCCTCTGACTTTGGTCTACTGAATTAGCACTCAAAGGTAGGCGTTCTAATTCCATGGCTAAAGAATCTATTTCACTAGAAGTTTTGTGAAATTGCCATTGTACTTCCTTTATTTCGTCTTCCATTTCCTTTCTTCTTTGCTGTTTTTCTTCCATCAAGCTCTTGGTAGTTTCAAGCCTTAAACTTTCAAATAAGCTTGTTAATTCAGTTTCTTTTGTTTTCCTCTGACCTTTTTCTTCATCTATTTCTTCCAATAAGGCTTTCTGGGTTGCTTCTAACTGATCTTTCACTTCTTGACTCGTTACTTGTTTAAATTCTTCCATTTCAGTTCTCATTCCCTTTTGGCATTCTTCTACAGTTTTTTGTAACTCATTCTTATTGATCTTACACTCTAATCTTACTTCCTCTATTAATTCTCTCATCTTTTTACTATCTTCTTGTCTTTCTTTCCGTCTCTTCTCTTCGTCTTCTTGTCTTTCTTTCCGTCTCTTCTCTTCATCTTCTTGTCTTTCTTTCCGTCTCTTCTCTTCATCTTCTTGTCTTTCTTTCCGTCTCTTCTCTTCATCTTCTTGTCTTTCTTTCCGTCTCTTCTCTTCATTTTCTTGTCTTTCTTTCCGTCTCTTCTCTTCATCTTTCTGTCTTTTCTCTTCATCTTCTTGTCTTTCTTTCTGTCTCTTCTCTTCATCTTCTCGTCTTTCTTTCTGTCTCTTCTCTTCATCTTTCTGTCTTTTCTCTTCATCTTCTTGTCTTTCTTTCTGTCTCTTCTCTTCATCTTTCTGTCTCTTCTCTTCATCCTTCTGTCTCTTCTCTTCATCTTATTGTCTCTACGTTTTCAATAAATCTATCATTTGGTTCGCAGATCCAGATTTGATTTGACAACCTTGGCATTTAAAACTAGTTTTATCAACATCTTCATTCGTGGCATCCATATTCAAACAACTCAAGTGGAACAAACACTCGCATCCTTGACATTTGACTGTTCCTTCTTCGGACTTGGAGTCATCAGAGCAGCACTTCAAGGTCACCATGGTTAATTTTCTTTGTTCCCCCCTTAAATACCTTTTCGACATGACTAAATACTAATATTTGAGTTTCCACACTTTTAAAATGTAAGTCCATTTTCTTGAAGAACCTTATCAAACTAATGAAGTCTTGAAGTTATTGTTTCTTATAGGAATCTTCTACTCGTCGTTGGTCATCTTCTTCGACTGCAGTGGTCAGGATTCTTCAGCTTCTACGGCGCAACTGCAACTTCGATTCTAACGAGGGCCTCTTCCGTAATAGTCGTCTGGCTGGATTCTTCAGTTGTCGAGCCTCTACGTTGTATGCCAAGAAGAATCTGTTAGGTATCCACCGTTGGTGGTTGAAGTTCTATACTGTCGTGGCCATCACGATGGGCGCCAAAAAGGATCCGTTACGTTCCTAGTAACTTTCCTCACCCTTTACTCCTATAACCGGGAGCATTGAGGCTCTAAGGGTCTACACTGAAACCTATCTTCAGGGTAGGTGCAAAACAAATCCAACCAACGTCGTGAAGTTTTAATGAAATGTTTATTTACTGCTTGAGTACTTACAGCCAGTGGTTAGGTAACTTGTAACTGGAACTTGGAGATCAATTGTTAATAGATAATTTCAAACTAACTGGAAAGGTCAAACTAGGGTGGCCCAAACCTAGGTTTTACAGAAGAGCGACATACACCTATTCACTTCTTCCTAGACTTGGAGTTATCACCCGAGATGGCCAATTTAGGCTTTTACAGAAGAGCGGCTTTCACCTATTCACTTCTTCCTAAATTGGAACTTATATCCCATTCGGCTAACTTAGGTTTTACAGAAGAGCGGCATACACCTAATCACTTCTTCTTAGATTAGACCGTTCCTATTTGGCCAGTCTAGGTTTTACAGAAGAGCGGCTTGCACCTATTCACTTCTTGCTTGACTGACACCAGAACAGACCTCCTTACGGACCAAACTACTTCGTATTTATACCCAAAGTTCCAGCCTCAAACACCTGTCTTTAGGTAATTTCTTATTACAATACTCCAAATTAGAACAGAAAGATATTTGAAAACTACATAGTTTGGCAATTAATAATTTACAAAGAAAGTTTACATATTCATTTGAGTTAACAATTATTTCCTTAACGTTGATAAAATCTTACATTTTGGAATGTAAGCCTCTTAGGGATGTTTACAATGCATTGTGTTGTGCCATGCAGGCCTCCTGAGCATTCAGGAAACAGGTAACACTTCTGGGTTTGGTGTCAGCGGTTTGCATGGTAGCAATTATAATAAACACGATTCGGCGATTCGGCATCGAGGAAGAGCTCGATGGCCAGGGAATATAGAGGTGAGACAAGCTGGGAAGTGACTGGACTTTGGGAATTGAGTTGGTAGAGAGAGGAGGTCAGCAAGACAGGAGGTCGAGAGTGGAAGCACGCTTTGGTCAACAAGTTAGAAGCTTACAGAGGACTTCGCTATTTTCATCCAGCTCAGAGACTTCAGTTAGACAGGTAATTATCCTACACCCAGCCATGATACAGGTTCAACGGTTCACAAAATCCAACGAGTTGCCATTGTCTTTTCAGTAGTTTAATTCCTTTGTGTAATTTGTACCTTTCGCATGCCAAGCAATAACTCGTCATGTCAATGACGAGTGGTCTCATCAAGAGGATGAATGATGAGTAGTTTACATCACCCCATCAGTTAACTGGTTCAGATCCCTTCATTCTATAGAATGACACGTGGTGGAGATTAGCGGGTCTTTTCATTTTTTTTTCAGAAATGGAAAGAAATTTTTAGCCAGTTTTTAATTAAATTTAGCCCCACCCCTAATTTTGACACGTGGATGGAGGTGCATAGGGCTCTCATGCATTTTTTCGGAAATGCGATGAGAAAAGAGGTTTCAACAACCAGTTTAAATTTATTCCCCACCCCAAATTTTGACACGTAGTGGAGTGCTAGTTCATTACCCACCCCAAACATTTTGCTCATTTGTTTAGTTTTTTAGTATGTCCTTGCCAAAATTATTTTTGAAAATACATAGGGCTTAAAGCTTTTTTGCATTTAGGGGGGGAGAAGAATTTACTTGTGCCATGATAGATGTCGAGCTTTCACCTTGCTGATGAACTCGACGAAACTTTAGACCAATTATTAGATATAGCACGAGGGACTACAAGTTTTCATTTAGATGTCAGCGGTCCAGCTGCAAGTTCCACCCCCAAGTTTAAACGTAGCCCAATCTTAACTAGACGTCTTCAGCGAGAATTATTGGACAAACAGAAAGGTGAACCACAATTAGAGCAACAAGATCAGGATTTTAGAGATTTAGACCAAACACAATTCGCAACAATGGCTCAGTCGCAGTTCGTTCCCCCAACTATTTTAGAGGGTATCCCATTTCAGGGGATAGCCGGGGAGGACGTTTCAAAATTTTTAGATAAAGTGGATAGCCTTGCCATATTAAATGGATGGAATAATGCCCGTAAACAGGAATTATTTCCAGCCCTTCTGGCCGGGCCAGCATTACGATGGTACCAGACCTGGAAAGATGGTACAGAAAATCAGGAAGTTACTTATGAGGAGATACAGAAGAAATTTAAAGACGAATTTACAGGGTCCTTAGATCAACTCCAGATCGAGGAGCAAATTCGATATAGACTACACAAAGAAACTGAGCCAGTTACGAATTATGTTCGGGACAAACAATTACTTCTACTCAAGGCAGACCCTAAAATGAGTATCCAACAACAGATCAAACAGATCATATTAGGCTTACAGGTGGATTATATGAAAGATATCCACCATAAGGAGTATGAGTCCGTGCATGGGTTGCTTAAAGATTTAAAATCCTTTGAGAAACTCCAATTTTTGATGAGACAGCGCAAGCTGAAGGAATTGAGGTACGAAGATCAAAGAGAGAGTTTATTCTCTCCTTTGCATAATCCATCAGCACTTTTGCAACAGCAGCAGATTTTACTGCAGAGTAACAATCTGGCTACTGCTGAGTCAGCACAAGCGCGACCCACTTCAGACTTTGAGGCAAAATTCAAAGCATTGCAAAAGGAGGTTGAGCAACTAAAATTATTTAACAATCCTCACAATACCAAAGCTCAAGTCCAGGCTCAGGAAACTGGTCTGGAAGCGAGATTAGCCAGTCTCACTTTGAGATTGGATAGCATGGAGGATCAAAAGCAGAACCCTGGCACCGACTCATCTACTCCAAAACAATTTAGAGAACATTATAATAAGGATAATTATCAGTCAAGTAACAATTATAGAGGCTCCTATCGGGGTAATAATAATAGACGACAATTCAATAGGGGGTACAGGAATGGACGTAATAATAATGGCAACAACTCAGATCGCAATAGGCGATATGGTAATACCCAACACTGGCGAGGACGTGGAAACTTCCGCGGACAGAACTCGCGGGGTTCCTCGTCGTCAGCAGGGCGAGACCAGGAAAACAGGGAAGAGCAACGGGGGAGACCACGCTGCTCAATTTGTAATTACCCTAATCACACAGCAGCCACTTGTTTTCAGAACACAGAGGCTTTAAACGAACAATGACTGCCCATAGAAGAGACGTATGTGCAGATTTCATTGGCAAACAGATATCAGTCTCTACTTTCCCCTATGAGGAACTAATTTATATTAACGCAGTGTTACGGGGACAACGTCAGAGGTTTCTCGTGGATTCCGGAAGCCAAGTATCCGTCACCAGTGATCGAGGCATTCCTTCAACGGCTAAACGATTTAAAATTCATACGGCCATAAGGGGAGTAGCAAAAGAACAAATTGAAATTAAAGAGATTGTCCTATTAACTTTTGCGATAAACGGCCGCAACTTTACCCATCCTTTTCGGATGATTCCAAATTTTGAACATGGGACAATCCTGGGAAACGATTTTTTAAGAGCTCATAAAGCAAATTTGGATTTTGATCAAAATCGACTCACATTGAGGAGATTTGGCACTCCTCCGCGAAACCAGTTAAGGACGGAACACCGAAAGACCTTTGACGTTTCCATAAAAGTTGCTAGTCTGATCAGGGATTTGTATGTGCCGGAATTTGTAACTTCCAGACAAATTAGAATCAAACCTAGATCTCATTTGTGTATTCCTGTCAAATTGACAAATTCTAGTAATCAAAACTTAACTTATTTGGAACCAGATTTACAGTTTCAAATGGACACAGGCTTAATGGTGCCTCGAGCCATTGTAAATCCGGAGTCATTTTTAATTTGGATTACTAATCCAAATTCATACAAAATTAAAATTAGGAAAGGGGCACGCTTAGGTACCGCAGAGGCATGGCAAAATCCAGTACCAGCTTCACGTCATATTGCAGACGACGAAGGACCTAACGTTATGGTGACCAAGGAGACTGGCACCGTGACAAAACCAGTGCACGACATTACTAAATTTGATATTAATCCAGCATTGGAACCCGATCAGAAGTTGCAACTTAGACAATTATTAGAGAAATATGTAGATGTATTTTCTTGGTCTGAGCAAGACATTGGTTGTGCCACTAATTATACGCATCGTATAAAGTTAAAGGACGATTCGGAATTTCACGTCCCAGCCTACCCTATACCAGTTCACCTGCGTAAGGAAATTAACCAGCAAATTGACAACTTGCTAGAAGCAGGGGTCATTAGTCCTACAACATCACCGTACAATTCACCAGTTTTTCTTGTCAAGAAGAAATCAGGAGCTTATCGCATGGTGCAGGATTTCCGATTACTAAATGCTAGGTCTGTTTTCGATGCAGTTTCTATAGGAAACATCTCAGAGATATTGCACAATATGGCCGGTAAGAGCTACTACTGTAGTGCTGACTTGAAACAAGGATTTTTTCAAATACCTTTAGAAGAACAATCGAAAAAGTACACTGCCTTTACTATACCAGCCAGGGGACAATTTGCGATGAACTTTACACCTATGGGACATGTAACTTCTCCCGCGGCAATGACCCGATGTGTTCAGCTCGCTACAGCGGGGATGAACGACAATAATTTCGCCTTTTATATCGATGACATGTTTGTTTTTGCCAATACAATTAAGGATATGTTGGTCAATTTAGAGAAAATGTTTCAATGTTTACGATCTGCCGGATTGAAATTGGCTGTACCTAAATGTTCCTTTGGATATTATGAGACAATTGCCTTGGGCCACAATGTGGGCAAATATGGCTATCGTATAAGTGATAGAATACTGTCATCCATTAAGAATTATAAGGTTCCCACCACCACGAAGAAGGTTAAAATGTTTTTAGGTCTTTGCAGCTACGTGAGGAAATATGTCAAGAATTTTTCTGATATTGCATCACCATTACAGGTTTTAATTCGTAAGGGCAAGAAATTTACATGGGGTCCTGAACAACAATCGGCATTTGAGAAATTAAAGGAAGCTCTAATTACTGCACCTGTTTTGTTACCGTACGATCCAGCGAAGAACACCAAAGTTTTCACCGATGCTTCATCTCATGCGGTCAGTGGCGTATTAATGCAGCCCAATGCAGAAGGAGAGTACTTGCCATGTGCGTACTGCAGTAGAACGTTGACCGACACTGAAAAAAGATTGAGTGTTATTGAGCAAGAATTAACAGCAATTTTATATGCTTTCAAATCATTTAGATTTTATCTTGTTGGCCGCCATTTTGATTTATATACGGACAACAAAGCAATTACGTACATTAGGACATCTCGTAATTTGAGCTCAAAGCTTCTTCGATGGAGTAACCTTTTGGAGGATTTTTCATTTACACCGATCCATGTTAAAACTACGGAGAATATCGCCGATCCCCTCAGCAGAGAATGTGGAGACAACATAGAGGATGGCAACACTGAAGAGGACATTCCCGAACCCAGGACACTTACTTTATTTGATGCAAGCACAGATGTCGCGGAACATCAGAGACAGGATTCATTTTTTGGCCCAATTATTAAAGTTTTGGAGGACCCAGACAGGGACGATGGAACATTACCTCTACACATCCAGAGGCAGGTCTATCATCATGTGTTGGAAGATGGATTATTGTATAGACAACAGAAATTAGGAGCTACTACCAAGAAATTATTATGCATTCCCATGACATTACGTGATTCTGTGATCGAGACACTCCACGCTTCACCCATAGGAGGTTCTCATCTTGGATTTACCAAGTGTTACAATGTGGCCTTACCAAGAATTTATTTTCCAAATATGAAGTTGTTTATACAGAGGAAAATTAGGGAATGTATAACATGCCAGCAGAATAAACGCCGTCCAGGTCTACCAGCAGGGGAACTGTGCACTTTTCCCGCACAGAAGCCATTTCAGCGGATTTGCCTGGACTTTTCAGGTCCATATCCTCCTTCATCCAATCTTCGTCATCGATACATAATCGCTGCCACAGATTTTGGGACGCGCTATTTAATAGCCAAACCAGTTGCAGATTGCACGGCCAGTACAGCAGCAGAATTTGTGTATGAAGAGATAGTGTTACGCTACGGAGTCCCACAGGATATTTACACGGATCGCGGATCAGCATTTAAATCTAAGCTTTTCCAGGAACTTGGCAATAAATTGGGAATCAACATCAAGTTTTCACCAGTCGGTCTTCATAATTTGATAGGTCTTTCGGAACGTAACCACGGGGTCTTACAGAGTATAATGAAGTGTTATGTCAATTCAAAACACACAGATTGGGTCCAATATTTACAGCCAAGTGTATTTAGTTACAATACTACCAGGAATCAGAATTTGCGGTATAGCCCATTCTTTTTAGTACATGGATTCCAACCCACTTTGCCCTGGGAGCTTGCATTACACACACCAAGCTGTGAAAATGTGGAGAATGATGTACGGTTCCGAGTATTGGAGAAAGCAAGAACCAATGCTACGGATAACTTAGCAAAACGACATGTTGAAGTGAAGAAATATTATGATCAGAAGAGGAAACAGATCAAGTTTCAGCCAGGCGATCAAGTATTAATTTTTGACAGCACCCAGAAAATTGGAACCGCACGGTGCTTTTCAGGTATTTATAAAGGCCCAGCCACAGTCATTCGAGAAGAGAATCCGAATACATACCTGGTGGAATTCCAAAACAAGCGCGGAAAGACATTAGTGGACTCTATTGCCGTCCAGAGACTCAAAAAATATTATGCGCCTGATGACGGTGAAGGCGAAGAGAATTTGGCAGGTGAAGATGAAGATCATCAAGAGGACAATGCGGACGCACGCACGGATAATGGTCACTAAAATTGAAAATTCATATAAGTAACAGGTTTAACATTTTAATTTCACTTGCATGACATAATAATAATAATAATTTATAATAGAATAGCACTAATAATATTAAAGATTAAAAGCAGACTTATTATTTAATAATGTGCTCTAGACACAAAAGTTTTTTTGCAGTATGTAATAATACTAGCTCAGCGAATACATCACTAGAATTTTATAGTTACTCTTCAGAAGAAGGTATATGATTTATATTAGCAAAGTTTATTTTAGCGCCAACTATGAGAATATTTATATTATATGAATATGTAGACGTCGACGTCAAGATTTTATTGCGCTCCACTAACAGTTAGTCAGTCAGCTGATTTAAGAGAACGTGCGTAGAACTTTTCATCCTTAACTGAAGCATATACTATTTTAGTACCAAGAATTGTATCACATTATTGAGCTAGAATCTGTGAATCAGCTGTCAATCCGCTGCTCATGAATATTACCATACATGGTCATGTGACCTTCGAGAATTCAACAATACCAATGTACATCATGCAGTACAAATCTGTGATATATATGATATATGTGACCTTCGAGAATTCAACAATACCAAATGTACATCATGCGGTACAAATCTGTGATGATATAACCGTCCGATATGTATCATACCCAAATTACCACTTTATAATCTAATCTCACACGGGTTACGCTCCAGATATTAAAAATTCAATTTTCAGACATCAATAGCGTCCACCTACATCGCGCTCGTCCACGCGGTGCAAACTATGATTTATTCGTTTCCCAAAGTTTCACACGGATCACACGCTAGCACGCTATGAAATACGATAACAAACGGGTAGATCTACCAAGCAATGTCTATACATGAGCTCATGAAACGCAAATAGTGGAAATGCAGCTTACCTCCATTGTGCTATCACGAGGCAAAATCAGTTCCTCATCCTACCTTGTTTTGTATCAGCATTCAAAGTCCAACTGTCATCCCCAATGATCCGTGCTTGTTAAAGCATTCACTGAACGTTCCCAGTCCTTAGGCAATGTAATATAATCGTGCAGCTCAGGCCTGCACGCAGAAATCCGCAGATTTTCGTCACCGTTTCCTCATTGCGAACGGCCGGAAATTCAAACTGTCCCTGTGCATAAGCCAACCGCAAGCGAATCGGATTGCCAACAAAGGAATGACAAGTATGATAATTCCAAAACCAAGTTAACTGCCATGAGGCTTAAGCAACAATGGATTTTACTTTGTTAGGCAACTGACAATTAGTTGAGGCGTAAGTTGAGCATTTACAATTTAAATACGTACACCGGCCAGAGCCATCTACCGACTCTTCGCGTAACACTAAAAGAGTGCATCGTCTTTGGACGCGAGTTGGGCTACTTTACCCCAGCACACACGCACGAAACTAAAACAACCAAAATGCCTTATGACAACTCGTCATAGTGTATATTCATTCATACATGATATTCGCAGGATTCAATTCAGTCATGAAAAAAATATTTCGTTCTACTAAATATTCACTTGAAATAATAAGGATTTTCATTATCGGCTAATCACATTTGTCGCGTACAAATCTCATCGCTTTGGATCAATTCCTAAATATTAATGAACAGAAGAATGGTGCACATCATCTTTCTTACCTTTTCTTTTATCGAGAAGCGAACAAAAACAACCATACCAGTGCTCTGATACTACAGACAAAAACTTCCCTTTGGCAAACTTCGCTCTGATTGGCTGTTCCACAGAATGTAGCAGAGAAAGCCAGTTGTAATTAGAACAAGCAGCCAGTCAGGCGACCATGATTTCCAGTCAGATAGCCAGTCCAGTGCCAACTAGGACATTCCTGCTGGAAATCCGGTTCCGTGCGATTCGGTCTTAAGGAGGTGTGGATGAGTCACTGCATCTGACATTGTCTATTAAATAAATTATTAGGTGATATCCAGCCTATTGGACGATCTCCAACGGCTACGGTACAGGTGGATTAAGGCCTTCAATTGGCCTACATTACCAAAGTGATGGTCTGTCTTCATATATTTCGTCTAATCCAAATCCATCTGGCGAGGAAAAAGCACAACCTCAAAGGTCACGTGATCGCTACACTGCCAGTCGCTCTCTATCTTAGCAGTCCATACGCGCTGAGTAATGCTCGTTGGTTTCGAGCCCCTGTGACGGGTACGCCAAATTTTGTATAATCACACTGCCTGAAGCTATCAAACACATTTCGGGTTATACAATAAAAAATACAGTTTAAGTAAGATACGTATATGTAATAGCTCACTTTCATACAACATACACTTACATTTCGGCAAACGCACAAGCAACATCTACCGTGCGTTCATTTCGATCTTCAGCCTGGAGATCGGGAGTAGCGTGGCGGGCGGCGCTGACTGAGATGCCGACGTTTGCTGCCTGTAATGCCCTCTTATTTTTATGGACATATGCAGACATTTATATAAATATCGCAAAACGAGCACTAACCTGTGTTATAAGAGTACGGTTTTAATTTTAGTAGCTTAGTGGCTGTATGTGCTGATGATTTTGACACGATCATCTCCTGTGAAACACGGCGTAGAGGTTTGTTTGGAGAACGTTCTAAAGCTGCACCAATTTCATCGAGTTTTGCTTTAACGATCCAGTTTCTCGTAATTTAAGGACAAGATGTCTAACCGTATCTCTATGTGGAGGTGAAACGCCTGGGAATTTCTGTACAAATTGCCTATACACGTCTCGACATGAGTCTGTTTTCATGTAAGTGTCATACATAAAAATTCTTTGTTCTAACGTGAACCTTGCGGCTGGCATTCCAATCGTCTCACTGACACAACACACATACACACTGCAATAACACAAACAAGTAACGGCAAGTAACCAAGAATAACACTCTTGCGCACAGCACGAAATTAACACGCTCTTTTTTTACATGTGCTCGCCACTATATTCACACCTCTTGTCTTCAACTAGTCGCGAAGGAACAAAGAACTCGAGCTCGGAGATTTCGGATTGCAAGGAAGCTCACGAAAACCATTGACATTTAACGGTTTCGTCTGCAGCGTGATCTTGATACAGTGTTGCACATTCGAAACCTCCAAACGATACCCATCGACACAAAACTCTTTCAAGGATATAAACTTAAGCAGGACGTTACTGGTCAAAACTATGATTAAAATGTTTTATTATCTGTGGCTCTTAACATCGCTTCTAAAGCGTATTTATTTGTGTATATAAGGGCAGAACTTCCTGCAGAAGAACTTTTGCGTGTTATAACACAGGTTAGTGCTAGTTTTGCAATATTTATATAAATGTCTGCGTATGTCCATAAAAATAAGCGGGCATTACAGGCCGCAAATGTCGGCATCTCCGTGAGCGTCGACCGCCAAGCTTCTCCAGATCTGTCGGCTGAAGATCGAAATGATCGCACGGTAGAAGCAACCTTGCCCGTCGCAGTCTTCGTACCGAACTATTTCCTTCGCTTGACTCTGGTACCGTCACGGACACTTCTGAATTGTAACACCTCCGTTGACTTTTAATTGAACTATTACAACCCAGAAGCGTCCGTGACTGTACAATAAGAAACAGGTAACCTCTCGCGCATGCGCGATACACAAAATCCTGTACGACAGCAAAAGGTCATACGTTCTTCCTATGTTTCTTTCTCCCTCATTTATGGTCGCACGAGAAATTTGTTTGGTTTATGATTTATGTACACAAAACATGAACAATCAATGTGCAACATAGTTTTTATCTGTAACCGTCGAATGTTTTCCAATTTTCGCAATGACAAAAGTGTCCCTCTAATTGTTTTGACTAGTGTGTGTATATATACATACATAATGTATGTGATGTATGTGTGTGTGTGAAATTCTTGAACTCATTTTGATAAAGTCACATATAAGGGCCTAGAGGGTGATTATCTATAAAAGTAAAAAAAGTATAAAAGTTGGGCTGGGTACAATTGGTCATGATAGAAACAGGATAGGCTTAGGGGGAACCACATTGGTGTGTTCCAAGCGGACGTCCGACATATTGGTGGTCGCCATATTGAATTAAACTCAAAATTTTTATGCGATGTGGATGATGAAATAATTATGCCACAGTTTTCTTACACCTGGATAATGATACATTTGTTACAATCATGCAGTCGTTACTTTTTTCTGATTACAGATAGGTTGAATTAACTTTAAATACTGCATTCCTCGTGAAATTCTATCCTAATTTGATTCTAGACTGACACGGGAAACCCGGGGTGGGTGATCTAAGGTCGGAATTTTTCCGAATTTGTCCCCGCATAAAGCGCCTCTAGAGCCCACGGGCCTCAAATCAAATGGTACGGGGGTGGCGTAAAGACGGCCGCAGCGTGGTGCTGATCATATCACCTCCAAGATGGCCGACATCGAAAATATGTGGAACCCACATATGCCTTCCTTGCACGGTGCTATATGCAAAGGGAACTTCAACTGTACCTGTATATATTGTATTCATTTCTGTACCCCTGAGTACCTACGTTTATTTTTCACATAACGCATGGACGAACCCTTTACTATGTCAATGGCTGAGGGCCCCCTAAAGGCTTAATTGTCTTCGCCCCCCTCCCCCTCACTGCGGGGTTTTGCGGCTTGTAGATCCGGCACAGCGCCAGACTACATTGATTCCAAATGGGTATTGCAGTTTTGCAGTGTGATACGAAAGAGAGGCTGACATTTAATGGTCAGAAAACAAAGGAAGAAGAATGCACTTTTAACCTTTTTGCCGCTTTATCTCCCCCTGTTTCTAAGCAGCGAAAAAAGGTCAGTTATTTTTGGAAGCTCCAGGCGAAATTCGGACAGCATCGATTCACGAAAAGGATCGTTTGAAAAGCGGGAAGAAGTGTCATTTGATGATCCTTACTTGTTTCACACCGTCGCACGCAAACCATTTATTTTTATCAAAGTCTACACAGATAGGCTAATCGTTACTGGACCTATTACAGATATAGTTTCAAAATGCGATTTAAATCACAAGTGCTGCCAACTATGCGGACGCTACCAACGATTCTGTCTGTAGCCTAATCATATTTCTTGAGATGTGGCATTTCGTAGTTGACAATAGGTATGTTTCACTTTCAACTTCGTCACAGACTCTTGAATTGTGGCTTCGAGGAGCAATGATTGAGGCCAGTCGAATCGGCAGGTTTAAGAAGGGAATAAGTCCAAAAAGTAAATTTGTGGGAAATCAAGAAAAACTGTAAAATAGGTACAGGATTCATTTCCTTCTTACACCTTACGTTGATTTCAGGGTTCTTTATCTTCCTCTATGGATTGCTTTTTATATCTTTCTTCACACTCACGTGTAGAACGATGTTTTCCGATGATGTCGAGTACAAAAGGTCATTTTGCCATTTTTTGGTCTTCATTCCCTTTTTAAACCTGCCGATTAAGTTCTTGTAAGCACACGGAATTCAAGCGCACGGGACTAACACAGACATTCGTGATTTAAAACAAACGTGCAGTTGGTGCAGATGTAACGAACACTATATGTGGTGGATAGTTCCTTGCAAGCGTCAAATAAAATTGGGAAAATGCACCAAAGTCGGATTTCCGGCTTATTTCGGCAATGTATATTCTCGTACTGCAGACCGTATTTGTGATATCACGAAACAGTATTTCATCGATATTTGTTACAAATATCAGGGGTGACAAAGGTTTATTTTCCTTAGGAGGGACGGTTGCAGTTCTGACAGTTGACGATCAGCATATCTGTGCCTTGGGGCTTATGGCAACAATGTTTTCGCATGGTGCGCAGCAGTTGGTTCCACTGCTCATTGAACGGCTGCTGTAGTACACACTGAAAAAAAAAATAGTTATACCCTGTCCCAGCTAACTGTGGAGCAAGGCCGCGCATAGCGTCAGAGAAGCCAAGGAAATCGAGTGGCCAGAGCGAAGCGGTACACGCTGCAGGGAAGGCAGTCGCTTTCCCCCACTCCACGCAATTCCGTTCCTCTTACGTGTTCATTGGTAGAGCCGACTCGCGTCACTACTTGCGCAGAGACTTGTTTTCGTTTGCCTGCTCCACACTTAGCTGGGACAGAGTATAGTAAGCCATGGTTAATATTACAAAATATTTTTCACAATTTGACTCTCTGCTTTTAAGATCCTGACCACTCTAACGCTTAACGACACTGCAACTTGTCATTTTTGATTCTGAAGAATAAAAGAAGTTGAAGAACCACAAAACGAGAAAAAGCAACATACACAACAACGCTGTACACTCAATGGAGCCGGAGGAGTTAGGGGTCTTGAGAAACATACAGGTAATCAAGTGGAAACTTGCCGTCGGTTGGGGATAGGAAGCGAACAACGCTGGGTAACAAGCTGCTGAGCGCCCAGTGTGTCCGATGCGACGCGAGAAGAAGAAAAATACATGTACATCCACCTCACTTAGTAGACCGGCAGCTTGTTTCTTTGGCAATATAATTAAGCCTTGTTTCCAAATTAAAAACACTTTACAAGTAACGTTTCAACCCTCTATCAGGGTCTTCCTCAGACGAAGAACTACCGGTAAACTAAAATGATGAAATACCCATAGAAGGGTGTCTAGACACACAAAAACACATCATGTTGACAGTCTTTGTTTTAAATCTTAATAAACTGCTTTGGTCAGCAACTTTAGTGTTCGTTTCTTGATACATCATATTTGCAGAAGATACAATTCAGCCTATAATTGTATCAATATAAGTTGTATAAAATACACCTTATTACTAACTTCGTTGACTGTACAAGTGCAAACTCGCCCACTGAGGCGGAAACGGTGAATTTCTTGCCCTGGATATGTATCGGGATCTGGAAGGGGAATATTTTCGTTGCTCCGTTTTATTTGGCGTGGTGTTGTTGAAGAAAGAGTATTTCAGTATTTCAAGTATTTCAGACGAAATACTTGACAATTACGCATCGCTTTTGCATCGACAATACTTGCATTGTTTCCATGCTATATAACTGTTGTCATGGAGTTCTCCCTGTGGCTTCAGACGCAAAGTCAAAAGCTAATCCTGCGATAAGTTGGGCATAAACGTGGAAAGCCTTCAGTTTGTAAATTCCCTTACGCAATCAGCTATCTCCAACGTGCCAATAAGTAACTTACGCCTTTATAGGAAAGGTAAATATAATACTATACTCTTATCTGTGAACTCTAAAACGAAATTTTTAACAGGATTGCAGGTTTGCCAGGACCAATCCAATTCAGTAGCAATAATCATAATCCACTTCTTTATTTCACTTTTTATAACATAATTAAGAATGTAATGTACAGGAACTCCATAAAAACTGAATATATATACCGATAAACGTACGTGTGTATTTTGCCAGTCACGCATTGCACAAACAACATATGTAGATATATCAAAGCAATAAGTGACTGGTGATTGTCTGAAAACACTGAGTAACGACACCACGCGCAAGATTCCTGAACAGCTGCCATTAGAACAACCAACAGGATTATTCAGAACAAAAGTCATGTGTGTTCGTTTACACTGAATTTATTCTTATGGCGGACAGAGAATAGCTTGTAAATCGCTTGATAACGTAAAAGAAGCAAGCAAGTTAATGTTAAAAAAAGATTAAAATGTACTGAAATGCCATAACTCCTCTCCACTACTCCAGAAAAATGTCATATCCAGAGGGAGGTATTTGAGGACAACGCGATAACCATGACATGATGTCTAAACACTTGATACTAGAAGGTTTTGACTAGTAATCTGTTGATGGAACAATCGCAAAATGTGAACAAAATTGAGATTTATCGCGTAGTAAAGATCTTTTCTACTGTTACGGCGGGCGCTCTACAAGCTGGCAAGGAAAGTGGGGAGCCGGGAAGCGACCAATGCAGCACGATAAGAAACGCAGCAGCCAGTCGAACGAGGCACACGTAGGACTTCACACTGCCGCGTCGTAATTCTTGGCGCCACCGCTGTTGTCTGGTTGGTCTGCGGCGTAATCCCAGCTCCCCGCTTCCCTTGCCAGCATGAGGACCGGACGCCGTAACAGTAGAAAAGACCTATAACACTAAAGATGCATTATTTGCAGATATCCACATATTCGACATGGAGACATCGGCCCAAACAACCTTGGGGAGCTACAAACGTTCCACAGCTGTTCATCAAGCGTAAAGGACTTCTTTACAATTCTCAAACGTCCTTCACAATGTACCAAATGCGTGAGTAACCTATATATACGGAGAGGTACGTACTGCTCGTTCGCGATTAGCCAAAAGTGAAAGAAAAGCGAAGTAAAATAAACGAAACCAACTAAAAGTACTGCTGTATAGATGTAGCTACTGCATAATACATTTCCTTTTCAGCAAGAAGAAAAACAGTCTTCATATGTGGGCCTCCTCGACAGCCTAGTGGTCAAGTTTGTCCCCTTGTAGTCAAGGGTTCCCGGGTTAGATCCCGGTGGAGGCCCCTCACTTGTTTATCTCAAATACCTGACTCGAGAGAATAAAGCGCGGTTGAATTTTGCGAATATTTACTCCCAAATGGATTTAGATAATTTACAGAAGCCGTCTTCATTCAATGCAGTCTCAGGGTGACATAGTCAAGAAATTGATGCCTGAGCTCAAACAAGATGAGATGAACCGTGGCAAACTCGCGGATAGTCATTTGTTTTCTCGTCTCATTTCCTCTTCGCTTGTGCCCCAGCATCTCAGTGTTGCCATATGCATTGCTTCCCTCCCTTGCTTCGACTTTCGCTGTGTAGTTACGGTCAGTGGCGGATCCAGAAGTTACACTTGGGCCGGGCGAATTTCAGTCTGGTATCTCATCTCACCGAGAATCAATTCTACACTTGCACTATTGTATATAAACTCTGCATAGTGTTGTTGACAGGATCCAAGGAGATTTCCATGTTCTGTAGATAAGGATATTGTTTTGGAAAATGTGGGAGAACGGATTGAATATATCGTCATTGTGTTTCAGTTTTTTTATAAATCCACTTTATTTATTTAGGTTAATCGGGACTGGACTTGCAGTTTAAAGTGGAATCCGAACCACCGGGTATCGAACCTGAGATCACTTATTTTCAAAGCGACGACGTTATCATTACGCCATCGGGAAAGCCCCGAATAGATGGGTATTACTGTATTTCGTTTTCATAATTCCTACCACTGACACGGTAAACTAAATTATTATATATGAGAAGTAAAGTGAATAATCAAAGAAAACAAAAACCTATTCTCTCCATGGTTCTTGGATTCGATACTCCTTGGAGGCTTATTACACAGGGGTTCGGATGCAAATTTAGACTGTACTTATCCTATCATAAGCATAAATAACATATCAGGAATGATGATAGTATACAAAAATTTGGCCGTTGGGAGGGGCAAAAGCACCTATCACCCTCCCCGTGGATCCGCCCCTGGTTACGGTATTGCCCTTCAGGATGGCACCACGCTCGCGGCGACTTACGATTGTAAATTGGACGACCGCGCCACAGGGGTTCTCTCATCTTGGATAAAACGGGTCTCCCTTTTTGGACAACATTAGAGCAACGTTGCGTACTGACGTCACTGGGGAATGCTTTTATTGTTAGGCTAAATGCCTACGTTGATAGGTTAGGTTAGCTAGGATTAGTTCTTAGCATAAATAATAAGGTCGGTATTGCTGCTATTTTGCCACGAGCAAAACAACCTGCGCAGACGCGCGACTCCTGTGCACCGTACTCCCGCGAGTAGGGGAGGGGGAGAGTGGATCATGCTTCCTTGTGGCCCGAGGTGGAGGGAAGAAGGGAAAGCTGCGCGGGGACTTTTCGTCCCAAGGTTTTTTCCTTGTGGTCGATCTATACAACCATTTTCGTCGTCTTCTTCTTCTAAGAGAACCAAACCCAACTTGCCTAACCTAACCACCACAGATTATTTACTACCCCAAAAAGCTACCTGTCAATGGGAATGCTTGAAATGGTTGTAGCAGCAATCACTACCAAATAAATAAATATTCAGTGTATTGCTAATAGAACCAAACCAAACCTAACCTAACAACGTAGGCATTCCTCGTCTGACGTCAGAACGCAAGTTTGCTTGGTGTTGTGCGATAAGGGAGACCCGTATTAAACTGCATATTTCCAACGAGATGGTGCGTTTGATTCTCTCTAGTCAGGTGAGGCCAGTGCACTCTCCACACCCTTACAAAAGAGTTTATTACGGGGACGCGTTCTGGTTGCTCAGATGGGTTAGCATCAACTTCCCGAGTCTCTTCCTTTGAAGCTATCTTCTGAATAACCGACATTGACAAGCAGGTATGATTTTTATTTAGACTAACATCATTTTCAAAGTATTCCACAAGAACTGCTTGTGAAATAAGAAGTATTATTTACTACATACTAAAATTCACTCTTAAGAATTAATTTTAAATCTTCTACGAAAATTAAGTATTTTATATATTAGCACTTTTACTGCCATCTAGCGAAAAAAAATTAAAAAGATACTATTGTTAACATTCCACATAAGCCGTAGGAGGGGGGACATCTTAGGGAGCCCGATACTATACCAAACAAAATGAAAGGGTAGACCAGAAGAAAAGATTTAACCAAATTTTATAGCGTATTTCATACACCGCAATGAATTTCGAGCAGTTAATTCTATTTTCTTATGAAACAGTATTTGGAGCTCCGTTGGTAGAGCGGAAAACCTGGGTTCGAATCTTGGGGCAGGTGGAAATTTTTCAGTCACTTCCTGTTTCTGAGGGGCTCTGATGCCCACGCAGCCTCATCAATGGGTACCTGGGGGCAACCCTGTGGGGGGAGGGGTAAAGGCGACCAGACGTGTGCACATGCACAGGAGTGCGTTTACCTTATATGAGTGTACAGGGTAATTTTTTTTTTTTAAAAAAATAGTTTTTTTCCGGGTACGTACCCGACCCACTCGAGATCGGTCTTGCCTGAACTTCCAAAGTCTTTCCCTTTGAGGCTTCTTCTGAATAACCAACATTGACAAGCAGGTATGATAATTTGGATTTTTGGCACCCCCTACTTTCCACCTTGCTGCAATGGGAAAAAATGACCATATTACATAGTTTTAATGATGGAAAAATAATAGCATTATTTGAAAACACTTTCAGTGTTACCTACATACTGACATTAAAATAAGAGCTTAGCATAAATTCCTACATTTTTTTTCAGCAGTAACTTGTTGTCAACAATAAATTCAACTCTTTTTAAAACAAATTTTTACACACCCGGTGGAAGCACATGGTGGTTTAGATCCCTTTAAACTGTAGGTCCAGTCTCAATTAGCCTTTCTGTGCACCAAGTGAACTTACAAACTCAAATTAAAAAATAGCCACGATTGTGTCATGAGAAATAAGGTTTTGGCGCTAATGGACGCTCCCGGCTTGCAAGCCAACAAGTCTCTGGCACCTGGGTCCATGGCTAGGATAAGCCTGTTGGGTCATGTTGTCCTGTATTTGTCTCTTTGCAGCCTCAGCTTTTAACTAGCGTGTGGAGATTTTATCCTCAGAGACAGTTTATTTTTAGTTCTTGTTAAGAATTGAATTAATTATTAGTTTTAAAAGTTAAGTGAAGAAGTTTTAACAGAAATTATAATTATTTTATTTTGTTGTTGAGGGGCTTGTCCTCAATTTTTGTTTTGGTTAAGGGGCTAAACCTCGTACTGAGTGATGGGCTGTTGTGCCCTTAATATAAAAATCAATCAATTTAAGTAGTAGCTAAATATTTATCATATTTATACAAAAGCTCTTTCAAAATTAAAATTTTAACATGTAACTATATGTTATTGGAGAAAGTTGGTGAAACCAAGTAGTTAAAATTAGTCATCCTGAATTTTTCAAAAAAATTTTACATTTCTAATTAAAACTCAGATAATTGCTATTGAAGTCACTGGGAGAGGCTGCAAAGCAAAAAAAAAGTACTTAATGTAAGAAGTATACTGTTTTGTGTTGTTGTAGCTAATTGTGATAATTGTTATTGTTACTGTATTTCATATTGTGGTGACTACAAATCTCCAAATGCTTGTGGACTCATTCTCACACCCAAAAGGAGGATACACAGCGATGAACTCTATGTTCCGTTCCAATCATCCTCATCTGTCGGTGAAGACACCCTACACAAGACAAGGGTTTGAAGACAAAAAAGTATATTTTTAGAGATAAGTTGTAGATCGTTGAGTTGTATAGTTATGTTGGCATTTTATTATGTTACCTTCCAAAGAGGAAATTTCTTGTGAATGAACAGCATAAACGTCAATTACAAATAAATGCAGTAATAATAAATTAACAAATAACAATTTTATGAAATACATGAGGTTTATGCCGTTTCTTCACAAATGTTGTTTCCAAAAATGTCAGGCAAAATGTTAATATAATGTGAATTGCAAATAAGCCCGTATGTTCTCACAGACTACAATTCCCACAATAATCTTCACGTAACTTTCCACCTCCACTGCACCGATTTAGTTGCATTCCAATCTGCATCATTGCTAGACCGCTTCTGATGAACAGATTCTGTCAGGCTGTTGACTAGGCGAGTTCTGAAAAGTTTCAGAATAAATGGCACCTGAAGATAACAAATGAGTTAACAATAAAGATGAATGATGAGAGGATACTCAAAGAAACATCCACACCAGGATTTGAACATGGGAACCTTAAATGACTCAATGCACTATGCCACAGAGGTGGCAACTCCCTAATCGTAGAAATTAACGTGATTCTGATTGAACGTTCTAGATATATTTAGTTTTTGCTACTTAAATTGCATTCAAGTTTACTAATAAATAATATTAATATTCATTCCTTCTTTCACCATTCTTTTGCAAGGTACACACACCACTGCTTGTGGGAGATGGACAAAGCTAAGAGGGAAGCAACTGGCAGAGGATAAATTCCAAGAGAAGAAATGCAGCCACGTCAGGAATTACTGTAGACTTATCTTTGATTCGCAATTATATTTTTTGATACGATGAAAATTCTGTTTTTCTTAAAAGAGTTGGCAGTAGATGCCTCGATATTTTGTAAGGGAAGTGATTTACTTCTAAAATTTCTAAAACCACACAATTTCAGTTATGGTGTTCACGTATTTGAGACTAGCATCATTAATTGTGGGGGAGGGGATGTGCAGGGGACAGAAACTCCTCAAAATTCATGGTTCCATTTCATGTGTACATTTATTGTGTTCTCTTAGATGAATCTTAATAAAGCTGCCTGTTGTAGCCTTGCTGTACTTTCATATCTGTCTCCCACATATACACACACGCTGTGTAATCAATATCAATGTGGAAAACACCGATGATGTTATTTTCAATTTTGTAGCAAGGAGGAAAAGACTAATTCTAATATTGTTTTTTTTAAAAGTAAAGCTGGGATTAGCTTTTCCAAAAGCATTTTCTGCTTATTTTATGTAGAGAAGTTCATAGATAGACTTATTTTAATAAATGTGTGGCCTTTCATGTGGTGACAGATTGTATTTTGATAGCCAGATCATACGTAGGGATAGTATACGTCCCGGATTTTCAGGGACAATCCCGGAATGGTATAATTTGTCCCGGTGTCCCGAATAGTTTCTTCAGGATGCACAAATGTCCTGGAATCGGGTGGGAAAGAAGAAATGATTAAGACTATAATTTCCTGAACTTTTTTATATTTAAATGCGTGGACGTAATTTTAAAATGCTCATTTTACAAAACAATCTAATTCTACATTGAACCGCTCCCTCTCCATAATACCTAGTTACGTACAAGAGTTATCGTGTTACAAGAAGGTTACTGCAAACATCTTTGACTTCACGATGGCGCCGCCGTCTGCTAGCAGTGCTGAATTTCAGTTACGAATCTCTTCCATTGTATAGTAACCTGCTTACTATAAAGAGTCAGTGCTTGGGTGCCTATCTGTTCAGTCCGCAGTTTTCAAATAAAGTTCTCACACAATGTGTGATGTAAATGACAATTATGTTGTACATACATACAACTTTATAGGGCCCCCCCCCACCCCAGCTCCCTAACAAGCTACCGGTCAGTAGTGTCCCGGATTTTCACTTATGAAATATAAGAACCCAAATTGAACCGAAAGTCGAACCCCACTCCCTTACGTGAACTATATATACGCCCATTGCTGTAGGCACACCTTTTTTCACAGGAACCGCGTGGTTTCTACAGATGTATACAATTCATGCTGGTAAAAGTAAAGTAAAAGTTAAGTGCTCCCCTGTGATTAGCACCACGCCATGAAGGCGTATAGGGGCTGATTGTGGAAGTTCAGAAAAATAAACAAACATTTTTCCAGCGCTGTACTGGAGCATAAGAAGAAATCGACGTACGTGCAACTTTTTGCAGCGTTAAAACGTTGGTGTTGGTCTCCGAAAACCGTTAAATTGGACTTTGAGATAGCAGTGATACAGACGATCGGAGATGTGTTTCCACAGATTTTCGTGTCCGGTTGTAATTATCATTTTAACCAGTGTCTGTGGAGGCAGATACAGCAACTAGGCTTAGCAAGGAGTACAACGAGGAGATTAGGATAACATGTAGGATGTGTGCTGCTTTGGCGTTGACACTGACAGAAAAAGTGGACGAAGCCTGGCTCGGGATTATGGAGAGCGCGCCACAGGATCTAAAATTAACAAAATCCCTTGACTATTTTGTGGAGCAGTGGTTGGACAACAAGAATATACTAATAAATATTGAATGTGTCCGGCCAAAGACACCGGACAAATAATCCGGTTGAGGTAAAGTTGACAATTAATCATAAAGGTAGAAAGATATGTGTGCGCTGGATATACGGTCGTTTAAAGGTCATTCAGGAAGTGTGCGCTCGATGTACGAAATTTCTTTGGTGCGCTCGATATATGTGCGCTCATCGCACGACACCCCGCGTTCATGTTTTAATTGTATAAAGGAGGCTGTTCTTTTTGCTGCTTAAAGCTATGCATTTTTTTTTTTTTTTTGATAAAACCAGTGCCGGATCTACAAGCCGCAAAACCCCGCAGTGCGGGGAGGGGGCGAAGACAAGTAAGCCTTTAGAAGCCCTCCCTCAGCCATTGACATAGTAGAGGGTTCGCGTATGTAAAATATAAACGTAGTTACTGAGGGGTACAAAAGCGAATACAATATATACAGGTAAAGGTAAAGTTAAAGTTCCCTGAGCATAAAGCACCCTGCCATGAAGGCCCATTTAGGGTATGTGTGGGTAGGACCGCAAATATTTTCGATGTCGGCCATCTTGGAGGTGATGTGATCAGCACAACACTGCGGCCGCCTTTAACACCCACCCCTCTTCCCAGGTACCATTTGAATTGAGGCTCGGTGAACCCCAGAACCGCTTTATGCGGGGACAAAATCGCAAAAATTCCGTCCTTAGATCACCCGCCCCGGATTTCCTGTGTAGCAGTCAGACTAGAATCAAATCAGACTAGAATTTCACGAGAAATGCAGTTGTGAACGTTTAGTCACCCTATATTTAATCAGGAAAAAGTTACGACTGCGCGATTGTAACAAATGAAATGTCTCATTTTTCAAGTGTGAGAAAACAGTGTCATATACATATATCACATCACCCTCTACCCATTTTAAAAAAATTGAGTTTAGTTCAATATGACGGACGTCCGCTTGGAACATACCAATATGGTTTCCCCTAAGTCTAACCTGTTTCTATCATGACCAATTGTACCCAGCCTAACTTATTTACTTTCTCTAGGCGGTGCTAAGGGTCTCTTGAATCACCCTCTAGGCCCTTATACGTGACTGTGTCAACACGACATCAAGAATTAAACACCACACACGCACACATCCATATATATGTATGTATATACCGTTGTTGTTGTTGTGTGTGTGTGTGTGTGTGTGTGTGTGTGTGTATAAAGGTAGGTAGGTAAATAGAGGGGGCCTTTGGTAATATTTTGCAGGGGGGCTCAAGATTTGTAGATCCGGCACTGCATAAAATTGCCATGCTTTGATGGGTGACAACTTCATAGCAAAAGAAAAAGCCGTGCAGCTTATCGTCTGGTGGCAGTATATTCACTTGTCGGTGTTGAGGAAGCTGGCATCGTTTGTAAATGTACAACAAGGACAACGGACTGTTGCCCATAAAAGCGAGGAAATAATACTGCTGAAGAAGGAGTGTTGCGGTACAATTGTCGCGGTTTAACACGTTCGCAGGTTATTATTTCGCAAACTATTGGTAGTGTCAGTCGTGTATTATCTGTCGTTGCAATTTCAGTACCAGTTTAGACGGGTTTATTTGGAATGAACATTGAAAACGAAAATAATAAATTGTTTGTTTTATTTGAAATCACACAAACGAGGAAATAACTATGAAGAAATAATTCTTGAAGCTTTCCTGGTGGTGAATACTGAAGAGGTTTTCTCGTGCAATCAACCAGGTGATTTTCGGAAAGAGCTCTCGAAAGCTCGGACGTTTTTCCGCAAATCACCTGGTTGATTGCCCGAGAAAACCTCTGCACTATGAAGAAGTCTTCTTTGCATCGTTTTGGGTCATTTTACGCATGTGTTAGTCCATGTTTTAGTCCATATTTTGCCAATTTTTAGTTCATATGTATGTACGTACATATAAACCACTTGCTAGTACACATTAATTCCAGCCCTGCATACGGCATACTGTGTGCACTGTTTCGGCGTGACCACCAATTTTATCTGCCATGCACGTACACTAGCTCCATGTGGCTCAAGTCTGTAAACCTCCACTCACTCGAAATTTACATCCTTTCTACTTGTGTTACTACAAACTGTTCAGAGATACGTACGTACAACATGTATATTTCCACTCTTTATGCCATAGAAATCCAACTCCTAGACATAACACTTGAT
Source organism: Lepisma saccharinum (assembly GCF_977018435.1). Taxonomy (NCBI): domain Eukaryota; kingdom Metazoa; phylum Arthropoda; class Insecta; order Zygentoma; family Lepismatidae; genus Lepisma; species Lepisma saccharinum. The sequence goes on from NC_139249.1 coordinate 54,031,704, forward strand.
TGATTGATTTGTTTTATTGCACTTCACTTTTCCTCCACTTTTGGCTAATCGCAAAGATGATGAATGGGAATAAGATGAAAGTATCCAAGGGACAATCACAAACACACATGGACAGGACACAATACGAGCCCTACAGATGATTATACCGATTATACTAAAAGAGAGCTTGACATTTGAGAAATACTGCAATGTCAAAGAAGAAAGTTATGATGCTTCTCACCGTCTACATTTCTTCAATTTGAACTCTGGCTCTCCTAGGTTCATCCGAATTATGAGGCTGGAGAATGAACTGTGATTATACAGATCAGCGAAAAACCCTTGCATTCGCTAGTCGCTAGATAGCAGAAACCGGCACTAGAGCTGTGAATGAAGTTAGGCTTCTAGATTGAAGAATTTACCAGGAAAGTTACTACATAGAAAGTAACTGAGCTAGAGTTACATCTGCTTTTCAAAAAGGAACTCACACTAAGTTACTTTAACAATTGCTAGCCCCATTATTTTAAATAAGATACTACAGAAGAGTCATTCTATATGAAATCAACACAGCCCACAACCTGAAAATGTCAGATTTTCATGAAATTTGGGAAGTTGATACTATGCATGGAACTTAGAAACTGTGAAAAGTTTGATTCTCGTGCGCCTTGGAATTGTAAAATTATTCAAGGTCAATTTCGCAGAAATTGCTCTTCCTGAGCCCGTTTAGCAATACTAAATGTTCTGTAACTCTGACCCCATTTGACCTAGGAAGCTGAAATAAAGTTTATTGTATGTACAGTGGTGGAAAAAAGTTCTTCCCCATAAGAATTTAATGGCAGTAAATAATGCCGGAAAGGTAGGCAACACACATTGCTCCTTTAGGTGATCGGGTGATTCTGTCTGTCTCAAGAGCAACTCGTCTTTCATGCAATAGCCAACAGACACAGGAAATGTAGGAAAGTCACGTGACTTGTCAGGTGAAATGTTGTTCGTCAGAATATCGCCTGTCCTCAAGCAAAGTCGCAGAAGCGACATGAGCCACACGTTACATGTCCGAAAATGATTCGCCTAAAAGCATTGAACGGAACGCTAAAATAATTATTCCCTTAATTACAAAGGCTACTATACTATATGTGCCGCGGTAGCTCGGTTGTTAGGGCGTTTGATTACCATGCGAGAGATCTGAATTCCATCCCCGGCTGGGGAGAATTGGAATTTTGTCCACTTGTTCAACTGGCTCCGGCGCCCACCCATCGTCGTATAAAGTGGGTACCTGTAGGAAACTCAAGGGGGTGGGGGGTTTAAGGCGGCCAGGGGCGTGGTGCTGATCACATAATCCCCACCTTCGGCCGTAACAAGAAAGTGTGGGGCCCTAACTCCACACCCCCTACACGCCTTCATGACTTGGTGCAAAGCACAAGGTAGCATTTTGCATTTTCATTTACTATACGTCAGATTTGGTCGGAACAGAACTTTCTCATCTCTACGTGGACTTTCTTCCAAGTTCCGTAGGGATGTAAATAGGCTCCAGTTTTTCTTGACACAATTCATCATGCTATATTTCGTTATAAAAACCACGGCCGATATCCTGTGTGTGGGTGGAGGGTATAATTCAAACATGTGAGCTGATTCATTCCCACTACTCTATTCTCCGATTCTTCGTATGCGAAATAACTCTCAATTCCACACACTGAAAATGTAGCACTTCCTACATCTTAGCATGCAAATATCTAGTAGCAAAGTAATGTGTAGGCACATAGTGGTTCGGATCCCACTTTAAACTGTAGATGCATTCCCGATTAGTCTTACTTTGCATAAAGTGGTCTTAAGACACCAAATCAACCAACCAACACAATCCGGTTGTTGTCCAGATTATCGAACCCACAACTTTCGTCGCGAATAACATAAGCAGGAAGATAATGTGAAATTACGGAACAGAAACAGAAAGTAAACCCTACAACGGATAGATTGGATTAAGTCGACGATACAGCACGCCATCTGAAATGAAGAAGAATACTGAAGTTGAAGGTCCTCGATACACACACACTTTTCCTCCCCTCAGTGGTAAGCTATGCTTCTTGCAGAGAAGCCTATACATAGGTCTTCAAGGCCACGACGAGAAAGTGTTCTACATGCAATGACGGGACCAAAACACACGTCTAGTTTGATATCAAAGCTGTGTTCCTCCTTATTTCGTACGTCATTGATAACAGGAACACGGGCCTCGTCTGCTAACCCTAGTTTCGTAGAGCAGACGCCTGTTTGCCACCCTTTGGTTCAGTGACCTTCGCTCGTAGTTAGCAAGAGTCAATGACTCACCAGATACCTGTTGCCTGTGAGCTTATGCAAGAATAGATATTTCGTTAGCATCTGTAAGTCTTGTTTCATCTGCAGTTATATCAGTTAGCGTTCGAATACTTTCCTAATGGTTACGTTATTTATAAATTAGTTCTCGAGAGTGAGCTTTCTATCTATTTGCACGGGGAAGGGGGGGTTGTTATACAGCCTGCATGTATTTTTTTCCTGAAACAAGAAAAAATTCGAAGACGCAAAAAGAGTCGTATAAGAGTAGTTAACAAAAAGAAATAAAAAAAAAACGAAAATGTAAATGTTGAAATAAATTATTGTAGAGATCGAGTAAATAACATTTTGTCGCGGGGCCTCCTCGATGGTGTAGTGATAATGTCGTCACCTTATAATCAAGGTATCCCGGGTTCGATACACGGTGGAGGCATGTAGTGGTTCGTATCCCATTTTAAACTGAAGGTCCAGTCCCGATTAGCTAATCTGTGCACAAAACAAATACTAAAATAATAAATTGTCACAGTGTAAGAAAATTTCATGTTCAAGCACATACGAAACAAAAAAATAATAATTTATTCCATGTTGGAGATCACATCTGTTGCATCTAACCAACACAATTATGGATCGCAACATATTTTCTCAGATCCATTTTAATTATACGTGTATGATAAAATAAGAGAAGTAGAGGAAAGAGAAAGCCAAGCGAAACACGGATGCCTTCTCCAGAATTTCAAATCTGGTTACGTAAGGTTCTGGGTTGAAGTCCAGGGCATACATGCCACTCTTGTTCTTGCCCTTTTATCTGCTTTATTTCATCATGGTTTACCTACAGGGGAAGAATAATGACAATAATTGCCAATACAAAGCCAGTAACAAACAAACAACAACTCAATTAGGGAGATGTGAAGAAAAAAAACAAGACTTGACAGTGTCTCCGTCCCTCGGTTTCTCGAATTGAAAATTGCTCTCCCGTTCTCGGTCTCGACTAGTTAAATATAGAAATCGAAGAATATATATGAAATATATGTGAAGATACATATATTTCATATATTCCGATTTTGTAGGAGATTTCGTGACAGATGAAATAAGTACTCTTCGATCATGTTTATTTTTATTATTTTTGTTACATAACATTACTTTTCTTCCCAGTCGTGGACGAGTGACCATTACATGAAATTAATGACGAAATACTCAAACTTCCGTGACAAGGACGGTACTCAAACTCGGGAACTTTGGTGACGAGATCGAATGTCGATCACTTAATGAGCTTGACCACCTAGTCTGCTTAATGATGTTTGTCGAAGTCGAAGAATTAGTTGAAAGGCAAAAGCGCAAGATTGAATGTCTCTGATGTTACTTCGTGCCGAATAATATGACGTGATATTATAAGAATATATCAATAATATAATATGCCTAGTCATTTCATTGATTGATCCCAATTGGGCACACAAAATATGGTATAATGTCCACTCCTAACCGACCTCCGTAGCGGAGTGGTTAGCAAAGCGCGCTACGACATCATGGGTCCCTGGTTCGAATCTCGGCTTGGCCATGGGTGTTCTTGGTGAATGAGTATCCCTTAATCAATGTCATCATATCATCACTTATTACTCATCTCCGTCGTCGCTATTTGCCAAAATTGAAAGAAAAGCGACACTAAATAACAAACATGCAATCTAATCGAACATCTTCACCGATTTAATTCTATACCTTACCAAATTCCCACTTTATTACTGCATCTTGCTTCATTTTACAGCATCTCAATTGTTCTCCGATTCGAAAAGATTTGGAATGTTGTTTGTGCATTGTTTTGTTGTTTGGATTGTTTAATTAACGTCGCATTAATTAGTTTTAGACCAATCGTGACAGAGGGAATCGAGAACAAAAACGAAGGGGAAAAGACAAGTTAGAGACCACGGCTCTCTTTAAAGGTAGCATTCCGTGAATACGACTGAAGTGACTGCAGAATATTATGGATAAAATTTGTTTCGCTTTTTCCTTTTATTCCTGTTTCAGTTATTTTACTTCGCTTTTCTTCTACCACTCGTGTTAATCATGTCGGCGAAGAAGAATTATAAACTCGTGAAATGGTCGATGGGACAAAAAAATCTATGCCTCTCTCACGGTTCGAAACTGTGACCACAAAATATTGTCTTATTTTTAAAACTTACGCCAAATATGGTTTCACTCGTCTCTTTCTCAAGGCGTTCCATTGCCTCTCCGATGGCGTAGTGGTAACGTTTCCGACATGTAATCAAAGGCTTCCGAATTCAATACCAGATAGAGGAACATTTGGTTCGGATCTCACTTTAATCTGTAGGTCCAATGCATAAACTGGACTTAAACAATTAGCGTGTGGCATGTGGTCTATGATGAGAACCATCATTTCAGTGAACCTTCTTGACAAAGACTCTAATATCACTCGAAATAATATTTCCTTACGAGTAGCTCTTGTCAAGAAACCAGTTCCTGAAATTTTCTTCAGGAGGCCTCGTAGCACCGAGCTGTTTGATATGGCTGGGGCATGAGTCATGTGACTCATGCTATCAATGCTCAATCCTTCCCGAGAACTCAGATCCACCAGACAAACTTAAGCGAATATTTTGTTATTTGGGTTGCATAAACAACAGGCTTTAAGACGTTACGAAATTCTAGGTCCGGTGCCCAGGTAATTCTTTCTCTGACTGTACAGGGAATTGAACAACCAAATTTCATGGAAATCTGAGGTGATCAGGATGAAAATTGCACATATCTGTGTTGATTTGGCATGGAATGACTCATAACTGGCATAACATATTTCATATACGAATTATTAGCGGACTATGCTTTATCACTGATGAACATACAATTTAGTAAATATTACTAACTATCTTTAATTATCTGCAAAAAAGATATGTGTGGGTTGTTTACAAAATACAAAGAGGAGGGGGTTTCGATTATATTTGTAATTCACATTGAAAGATTTCCCCTTTCCCTTATCATCATTGCTAAGGAAGTAAAGAGCGGTTGGGGTAGTGGGTATCGAACTGGAACGGTTGTAGGGTCAAATCCCAGCGGTGACAGAAACTTCTCGTAAGCTTTAATTTCCCAAACTTTTTTTAAATCAAATAATTCTGTTTAACATTAACTATTAAAGGTTATAAGATAATAACTCTTTATTTCAACAATAGTAGATAACATTAGGATAGATGTTGTAAATTCGAAATTGGAATTGATATTTTTACTTGTCTAAACGGATGTAAAAATTTAAAAAATCACTGAGAATTAACTTCACTTTATGCGCTACTAGGACAGTTTAACCACTATGTGCCTACACCGGGTATCGAATGCGGAACACCTTGCAGTGAATATAAACAAACCGTTTCCCCTCCTTGCGAAAAAAAATTGCATTCTTCGTATTTCTAAGATCGTCATAATTGTTTTATTGTTACTACTACATTTTCTACATCTCAATGGAATCACCTCTTCTTCCTCTCTTCCCATTTTGTCTTTCCCTTCCTGTCTTCATCCATAAGTATAATATAAATATCACCTCACATAGTGGAAACAATGTGAATAATGTTCTGTTGAGTGAAATGTATACAAACACATTTACATAATACATATATTAGGTTGGTAAACGATTATTTTTACGAACTGAAAACAAATCGACTCAATTAATGCGAGAAAATAAACTTTTATCCATTCGTTATGCTTATCCATGTTAGTGAAAAAGTATATAACCAGTGCTATATCAACATTTGATAACCCTGCATTAGTTGATCTTACTGTGAACAAGAATGTGAGTCACGTCTGTTCCTCCGAAGCGAACCTCACTCTAATTGGCAAATCGTATTTTTCGCAGCACTTCCTTCTTGCAGAGCTACCAACACACTTTCGAGGTACCCTGGACTTTGTCTAAATTGCATGCGACACTTTATTTGAACGGGACTGTACGTCCTAGGAAAGTTTACTCTTTGAGAAACTATTGCCTTGGATTTTTTAAATAAGCAAAATAATATTTAAAAAGTAAAATATCGACTCCTCGTTTTGACTCCTACGTAGTCCAGGGAGATAAGAACAATTTCCGACAGTAGAACATTAAACACTAAAACAGTATTTACCTATCATACAGCTGCTGGACTAGGATATTTATCGACACCTTATTCTATCACGATTTTCTTTAGGATTGCATAATCGTTTATCTTTTATTATTATTATTATTATTATTATTATTGTTAATGTGCAATTCAAATATCTTCAGACTTTTGCACGGTTGTAGAGGACCCCAATCGTACTACAATCTTGATATTTTTATTCACATCAGTTTATTATGGGGGTCACTGGGGTTCTAGAAATAGGCCTATTTATTTAAAATTAAATTTTCTTGTCCCTCATTGTCCCTCTAATTGCTTTTAGGGGGGGCAATGGGAATTCCTTTCCCACAAGACCACTGTACTTTGAGGAAAAACAAAACCAACCGTATCTGTAGTTTTCCTTCTACGTTCTTGTATTATTATTATTATTATTATTATTATTATTATTATTATTATTATTATTATTTCCAGCAGTGCTTGTTTGAAAAGCACACGCTTGAAAATTTCCGAACGTGAGAGGTTTTAAGCGGATAGAAGCTCCCGGTGTCCCTGTGTCTGTGTGTCTGTGTTTGTCTGTCTGTGTGTGTGTGTGAGAGAGAGGGGGTGGTGTTAGTATGAGTATGAATTCACATAGTATAGTGAACCGTGATAAGTATCATGATTGCTGTTGATTAGGAATATTTTTAGTAGGGGCTGAAGTCCAACATCTCTCCCTAAAATACGCCACCTGTTTTACTACATCCAAAATCTAGATTGTGATCCATTCCTATAATAACCGACCTTTAGTGAATATATTGAAAAGTACTCGTATTATTACATCATGGAACTCAGTTTTCTCATTACAAACGTTTTCTTCTACTACCCATGAGACGTGCCACTAGATATGTGGCGCCGTAAACACAGCTCAAACGTACTTCCTTTAACCCAGTTTCATTTCACCGTCTACGGTTGTTAAATTATACCCCATACCGTGATTTATTAGTAATAAATTATAGGCTAATGATTAATCTGAAGTTTATTTTAAACTGAAATTCTGTACATTCCTCTACTTGCGCTTGGTTCTTAGGCTGTTCACTATTAACCATTGTATAAAATGCTATCAAGTCACATTCCTCCAGGTGCATAGTTTACCTTCCAAGCTTTGATCTCGCAAGATTCCATCGCATTGATTGCAACGTCATCTATTGTTTCACACTTGGAAACATTAGAGAAAATATTACAAGAAATGCGTCATATCCTGTGCTGGGCTCTCAGTACTTATTGTTCACATTGGTAAGGTATGTAGGTTCTTGTATTGCAAGGAGTAAACATCCAGACACTTTGCATACTTTGCATTGCCATGCCAGCCAATCAAGAGCTACTTCGTGGATGACGTAGCAATGATATCATGAGTTCTGACGTCACTAGAGGCTGCCAGGGAAGGGTATATAAAGTAAGCATTTCAAGGGTGGAGTCCTCAGTTTTGTTTCGCTAGTGAGGCAGGGAACATGGTGACCAAAGTGACCAGCGCCACGCCTAAGATGGACGTCGAAGCTAAGAAGGTCCAGAAGGAGAAGGAAGTCATTTTCCAGAAGAAACTTCTCTTCTTTCTGCTAATGTATACAACCGTGGTCCTTGCTCTCCTGCCGCTGTGCATTATTGCCTTCGCTTGTAATTATAACGTTTTGGTGCTCTTTAATTGATTTATGACTACAGTCTTTGACCACGGTCTGGTGGGGATTATCTCCATTCCATTAGTCCTGGTTTCCTAAAACTGAACGCCATCTGTGTGAAAATATTGTAGGATAAATCCAGGTAGATTTTCTAGGATAAAAATGAAAGGAAATTGTCCAATGCAGCCGGGTCCCGTGACGGAGTGGTTAACACATCGTGCTACGACGTCAGGGGTCTTGGATTCGAATTCCGACCTGGGCATGGGTGAAACAATTTCATCATATCCTCACTCATCCCCATCTTCGCAATTAGCCAAAAGTGGCAGAAAAGCGAAGTAGAATAAAATAAATCAATCAATCAAATTGTCCAATGGGAATAGTATGTAATAGAATTATAAATTTAGAGGAATTCACGTGTCTCTAGTAATTGACGATAAATTACATAGTTATATACGATATTCAAAACATTCTAAAATTCTGTAGAAGTAAAATCGCCTTTGTGTAAATCTACAGGTTGATATTGCCTGTGCGAAATAAAACAAATAGCAGAAGATATCCACCATTGGTTCGGAGAAAAATATTCTGAAATTTCATTGTAACGTTTGTGTATCTATGCACGAGAAACTAAACGTGCAACCGCGTACTGCGCACCGTGGAAATGAATTGTTCCTCGTTCCTGGGTTGATGAAAATAATAGGGTATTCCATATGATGTGGTTCGTTCTACAGATGTTTAGGTAAAGATACGCACGTTGAGAAAAGCAATACTGTATTAGTGAATTGTAAATATAAAGAAGTTACATGGTTGCTTCAAGCAGGTAAACGGAACGACGCACTATGCTTGCTTCAGTCTACGTACACTGGCGAACTTTAAAAAAAGGTCTCCCTCCTCTTAGTTAGGTTGGAAGATAGTTGGAAACACTTCATTACTCCTGTATTGGATAAGAAAGTGGGGGAAGGCAGTTGCAGACAAGGCCATCACTACCCTAAGCGTACGTAAACTTGTTTCCGGAAAGCTTTCTGTTGGAGTCTTGTCAGGCATGATCTGGGCAGTTTGTGGAAGAATTTTGTGTTCCAACCCCCCCCCCCCCTTTCTGTGTGTGTGCTCGCGCGCGCGCGCCGACACCTGTTTCTTTTTAAGTTTGGCGTATTTTTATTGCATCGACTAATTGCTGTTATGGCTGGGAATGAACCAGGTTAGCAATGGGCAAATAAAAAAAGTATAAAAATATCAAAATTCCTGGCATGAGTAGTTAGTAGTAGTAAAGGTTAGGTAAAGTCCCTCGTCCGTATAGCAACATGCCATGAAGACACATTTAGGGGGTGTGGTAGTAGGTCACCGCATATTCTCGAGCTCGGTCATTTTGGAGGGGATACGATCAGCACCACGCTCCAGCCGCTTTTTTTCGCCAGGGTTGTAGTAGAAATGAGAAAATAGAAATGCTTTGCATTCTGCGTATGTGACAGTATTCTTTGGATATTGTCCCTGAAGTATCTGTTAACATCGTAACCAACAGTTTTTTTTTTTTCAGGATAAACTAGTTGAAGGCCACGAGTGGTTCCTGAGAAGTAATGAACATATCACAGAATGCGCAATAGTTTAGCTCACGTTTCTTGGGGGGAGGGGGGGAGAATGATATACAAATTTATTCTACGAATGCTTACGTCATTGTGACCATGGAGTGTATTTTGTAGACTAACGAGGATCTGGCGTCTAGACACAAGGCGAGTATAATGGTCTGTGGAGTTTGGGCTGTGTCATACGTTTGTGATTGCCTTTCACAAATTTCATCTTAACACACCTTTCATCCTTATCTATGTGATTACTCAAGAGTAGAAGAAAAGCGAAGTAAAATAAATCAATCAATTGGTCATTGTGTCCCTGCGTTTTTCAATATTTCTTCCTGATCGAAAATTAATGTTTCACCGATGTAATGCATCACTATAGTCATGTGAATTATTATTTCCCGTCATCATAGTGTGCTTAATCATTCCTTAAAGCATAGAATTTAACGCTGTTGTCCTTAGTGTAAACGATCTTAACTGTGTGGAAGTTTTTATGTAGGCAAAAAAATGGTTAAGAGTAAATCCCAATTGATTGTTAAAAATTTAAAATATTATAACTCTGACGTGACGCATATTAACTGTTCTTAATTCGCTGTCAAGGAACGATTTCTCCTAACTAGAAAGGATTTCGGACTCCGTGGTAGAGTGGTTAACACAGCTTGCTTAAACACCGCCTTGACATTGTGTTCCTTCGGTGTTCATTGTGAGTGTCCCTTCACCAATTTCATCATTACATCGCTCATCCTCATCGTCGCGTTTAACCAAAAGTGGCAGAAAAGCGAAGTAAAATAAACCAAATCCAACATAAATAAGAAGCTGAAGGGAAAAATATTCCATTACCAAAAATAAAATATATAAAATACAGTAATTACTTTGTTGACACTGCAGTTTTTTTGGCAGTGTGTAGCTGTCTTAGGGTCGTATGTTCGAATTAGCTGACCTTAAAATATACGAAGAGTGAACGATTAATGGAAATGGGGATGCACATTTCTATTACTTTACTAAGCGTTCAGTCGTAAATCCTGTGGACACTGTGTGATTTTCGTGCAAGGAAGGGTTCCTGGGACATCAACTAGGTCGACGTTTACTTATAACGTTACGAGGGTATGGATTTCTCTCAACAAGTGCAACAAATGTTTATGGTCATTGAAATTATTTATACAATTTGTTTGAGTAACGTTGTTTTCTACCTCTTGAAATTAATGGTGACTGGAGATGAAAAGACACACGTGACAGATTCTAACGTGCTTTGAAGACAGGTCTTAAGTTCGAACCATGATTAAGGCATGTTTGCCCCATCACATCCATGTATCAATTGGTCAATCATTCTCACGCCATGGATTAACCAAGAGCCAAAAAGGCAACGTAATATATCCTAAATAGAAAATAATACAGAAAAGGGTCAAGGAAATGCACATATCGTGTCGAGTCGAGGTTGTGTGTTGCAAGACGGAAATGTGTAACTATTATCGCAAGAGCACGTTCAATTATATTAGGGCAGAACCATATATCACACAATACAGGTGAAATTGTTGTAGGTTGACGTGAATTGTTAATCTGCCTAAACTCTTAAAATACTCTAATATCAGTCTTTTTTGTTCCACTTATTATTTCAATTTTGAGGGTCTTCATGACCGAGTGCTTTGCATAGTGCTCTATGAAACCGGAGACCCTATGTTCGATTGATCGATTGATTGATTTGCTTTATTTTACTTCGCTTCTTGTGCCATTTTTGGCTAATTTGCAAATATGGGGGAGGCCTCCCCGATGGCGCAGTGGTAGCATCATCGCCTTGTGATCAAGGGTTACCGGGTTCGATACCCGGTGGAGGCACATAGTGGTTCGGATCCCACTTTAAACTGTAGGTCCAGTCCCGATTAGCCTTACTGTGCATAAAGTGGACTTCAAACACAAACTCAATCAATCAAACTCAATCAAATATGTGGATGAGTGACGATATGATGAAATTGATGAATGGACACTCACAAGTCCATGCCCAGGCCAGGATTCGAATGCGGGACGCCTGGCGTCGTAGCGTGATGTGATAACCACTCCTCCACTGGGGCCGGAATCTATTTTCGAAGCGTGGGTAATATTTAAGAGCTTATTGTGTTCGTTCATTTTTTCTGGTCACTCCAACATTCGTCCTTATCGTTGAAAGTAAACAAGAGCGATATATGGTCGTAAAAATAGCAAAAGTTACCACTTTTTACTTTTTATATTTGTTTTAGAGCTAATGACAAAAGAGAGAAAAGAAACGAAAAAATGAACAACCTATTTTCAGTCATAAAGGAAATAAATCGCCAGCTCAGAACCTGATTTATTGAGAGCTCAAAATGGACAACAAATATTTCTTCCGAGGCCAAATGACCACAGAAAGAAACGCTGTGCTAAGTCCTTGATGACTCATGGTTAACATTGCTTTTCTGTGTGGTGTTCACGACTGACAGCTCTTCCTTATCTCGGATAGAGTTTCGGCATTGACTCTGCAGTGTTTCCAATTCAATATCGGTTTTTGTTTTTGTTTTTTTGTAAAAGGTGAGGCCTCAGTGAGGCCTTACTAAATATTTACACTGTACCATTGACAACAGCTTACCATCGGCGGCGCACTAACTGTTCGCGAGAGTTTTGCTCTCAAATGGGGTGGAATTATCCCAAAGAGTATGCTCATCTAATGGTAACTGTTCACAAGCATATGTTCACTGATCACAAGCATATGTTCACTGATCCCAAGAATATGATCACAGTCGCGTCTCGCCTGTCAAACACAGAATTTGATAAACTAAAATTCACTGTTTTCTCCGTCCTTATCTGGCATTGAAGGAGCGGAACTAGTTTGTCAACGGGACTTTTGTAGGTCACTGAAATAGTACGCCCTGTAGCCAATCGCATTAAACCGCCTCTTCCTGGTTGCACATTATGACCAGTCCCAATCTTCACGATAACGGAGATCAACTGGATCATTCTTGAAAAGAACTACCAAACCTGGTTTGACTTGCTTTTTAACCTTCGCCCACTTGGAACGTTGCTGAAGACCGTTCAATTATTCCTTGGACCATCACTGCCAAATGTGCTGACAGAAGTTTCGAAGAATCTGTCATCTGGAAAGTAGGTTTCCTGCGAGGTCAGTTAGGTTATCTAGGAAGAGCTCCAAAGTAGTCTACACTGGCCGGTCGTACTCTCGGTGGTGAGATGTAATATTCACATGTTAATGTTAACATCTAGTGTTAACACACCATTCATTCACTCCTTGTTGTAACTCGCCATGCATTCACTCTTTATTGTAATTTGATATTCACCTTGTACATTTAGGTTCTAGCTTTGCATTTTTTATGCCTTCAATTAGAAAAAGCTGACGAGAGACTGCCTCATTACTCTTACCAGAAATCTCAGGGGGTGGCATCCCCCCTTGCGGGCACCCTTGCATGGTGACAAGACTTGATTTTTGTTATTTAGCTCCAATTTTCTGCCCCCTTTGGCCAATCGCTATAATGAGGACGTGCAATGATAATACTGATGTGAGGGACACTTTCAAAAAACACCCTTGTCCAGGACAGGATTATCGTGACAAGACCTGTGGTATAGTTATCATGAGGTCTCCACGTAGCTAACCTCACATCTTCAGAAGCAAAGTTGCTTTTTAAAGTGCTGTCCAACAATGCCCTGCACCGTGTCTAATCCTTACCACTGATGTGGATAGCAATATGAGAGGTGTGTGTTTCTTATAGCATACAATACGAGGTTTATCTGTATCTAATAATCGACTTGCACTCCTTGTGAATGATTATTTGGATTTTTCTCTGAGAGATGGTGCCAGAGGCTTGTGGCGATACATAGTAGCAACAGCAGACGACGGACTGGGACCAATACACTAGATTTCTGTCTGTGAGCATCAATACCAATCAATACAGCAGACGACATAGGCAAGGCAGAAACATTCATCACCCAGGTGAGCCAAACTGTATAGAAACTTAGCACCATGACTTGACTAATAACTACAGCCACACCACCAGATAATTCACGACTTCACCTCACTGCTAAGGGATGTGCTCCACGAAAGTGGCAGAAAACCAGAAGTTGTTTCAGTCTCCAGCACAGCAATGTGAAAAACAGTTTCAATCACTGAAGCCCGAAACCCGTTAGTTCTTGCAGGCCGTCCTCGACTGCATCAGCACCATACAACAGCATACCACGTGCCAGTCGTACAGGGACAAATTCGACTCCTGTTAAATCCCTCATCGAAGAGAACTGACAACACAGGGAAAGACAGTTCCAGCAGAACCAAACCCGACCGAAGAAGACAGACAGCCAAAGCGTTACAGGCCTCTCAGCCTACACTTGCACATACATAAACAACATGTGGAAGCACATAGCCTGCTACCTCCAGACCTTTTCGAATTCAGAAGCTCGCACAGCACAACAATGCAACTCGACCGGGTAGTGGACTATATCACCATTAACCAAAGCAGAAAGGAGGCCACAGTTGGAGTATTCCTTGGCGTGAAGGGTGCCTTTTACAGAATATTGTATAGATCAAGTGAAGAGACTCGTCAAAAACTCTTCTCACTACCATTACGGACTGCTACATCCACCTCCTTCGCAGCTACCCTAAGGGACGCACATTTGTTCATTTGTTGCAACTCTCCAGGTGCCAACTACCGGTGCCATCCACCTGCTTCCCAGACTTCTATAGCTACAGACGATGCAGCACACTCCATCGTCATAGGAGTCTACCAAGGCTTGAGTCAATAGAATTCGAGACATTGTCTACGCTCTGGAGAATTAAGACCAATTCCACGAAGAACAAGTCAACCTCTTTAAGCGAACCAGATAAGACAAGCAAAAGGGATTGATTCTGTTTGAGCAAGCCATGCCCTATGCTGACACTGTCCGATACGGTGGACTGACGTTGGATTGTGGGCTGACATGCAGGCAGCATATCGAAGGCCTCCAGATTGTGAACAACGCCAGAGGTTTTTCTCGCTTTCTCCATAAAGGATTCTGGTAATACATGTTGTTCGCGTTAGTTCCCCTCCAAATCTCTGCCTCACCTGCGCAATTGGGGAGCTGGCTTATCAAGGGTCAGAGTCAATACGTTTCCTTATCTCACCATGTTGAACCATCATTCCCTGATATACGTTTTCTGCTGTCTTTACTGAAATGCACGACTAGTCCTGAAGAGGGTCATTATGGATCTTAGGTGTTTTGTCTGTTTCAATCCAAGATTCTCATATGCTGCCATGTATCCAATAGGAACATGAGGTCCTCCCCAATAGCATTGTGGTATCATAGCCTTGTAAACAAAAGGTCTCGGGTTCAATACCCGGTGGAGGTACATTTCACAGTTGTTGGTCCAGTCTCGATTAGCCTGTCTGTGCATAAAGTGGACTTAGAACAATAAATCAAACAATGGGAGCATACTACGTATGTTTTATGAGTGTTTCAATTTCGATCTCTACATCCTTGCGTAAGAGCAGTTAGCTTCACTATTTACATCACACAAGGATTATAGAGGAATGTGCCCACTGGAAAAAGTGGTAATTGATTTTCTACATATGAACATATTGTTTTCTCCTCTGCGTAATATGGCCTCCCCGATAGCGTAGTGGTAAGGTCGTCACCTTTTAATCAAAGGGTAATTCGATAGCATAATCGTACATCTGTATGCAATAGAAGTTCTTCAAAATTGCAACACAAATAATCTTGACAATCATATGTCTATACATTCCTAAGAAATCAAATCATTAGTTCGAGTCTAACTGTTCGTCTAGGTTAAATATTCAGTTGATGACGTAAAATGCCACAGAATTAAACAGGTCATTTAATAATAATTAAATATTAATTGACAAACAATGTTCAAGGTTAAAGTACGCAGAGGATTTGTTTCTTTTATTTCTTGCCTTAAGTCCACTTTATGCGCAGATAGGCTAATCGGGACTGGGCCTACAGTTTAAAGTGACATCCAAAACACTACGTGCCTCCACCGGCTATCAAATCCGGAACCCCTTGATTACAAGGCGACGACGCTACCACTGCGCCATCGGGGAGGCCCTGCCACTTCCTTTGTCTTCATAATCTTTCTTTAACTACCATTCTTTATGGCGATGAAGATCCGCAATCTTTCTGTGCGCCTTCTAAATGGGATTTATCCTATCGTCCTGTTTGTATTTTGTACGTTGAGGATATACAAAAACTTTGTACATTGTCACCCTCGGATGTCCGTTGCATGTATTTTCCCAGGGATAATTTTAAGAACACCTATGAGCGAATGCATATGATTTTACATGGTTATTTACTAAGATTTTTTCACATAAAGTTGACTTAAACAACTAAGATATTTTTTTACATTACAGGGTTCCTAGAACGAGATCAAGAGTTTATGCTCTACAAGGTCATGAGCTATTTCCGCTGTCAGGTGAGTACCACTCCGTTGTATATCAGAGACATAACTAATGGCTGAACTGATAAAGTCCTCACTGGGCGGATGTTTTGGTTGATACCTACATTTCCAACTTACCTTTGTTTAGAATGTACAGGGTGGGACAAAAAAGCAACCGAAACCTGAAAATGGGATGAAGTTGGCGATTTATGTTTTTACGTTAGTATATTCTTATGATATTATGTTGATTTGGCAGTGGACGTAATTGTTCATCATATGTTCCTGCAAGATGGAGACACCCTACACATGGGCCTGGAGAACTGTTAAAGGAACTGTTTCCAGAACGTCTTGTGTCCAGAGGGACGACCTTCCCTTTTCTTCCTGACCTGAAGATGTGTCTCACCGGTAGCACGAACTCTGGAATAACTACGTGAGAACACTGACTCAGTGCTCTTAGATGGTGTCTAAACTCATCGAATGCATGGAAGTGTTATTCGAAATGACGACAAGCATGTGAAACATGTAATTGTGCGATAAATACATACCTTTTTTTACCTCACCCTGTATAATGTAGTATAGTAAAACATTAATTCTTTATCAATGTTGTGAAACATATTGAAGTGCTGAGAATGCATAAGGTAAAGTGCCCGAAATCCGTCCCCTGCCCTAAATTCGTCCCCTCTTTAACTTCCATGGAAAGTGCTGCCATTTTGCGAGAGCAGCAGGAAAATCTTCAGAACCATTCGGGTGCGTACTGGTAGTGACGTAGTTGCTTCTTTCTGTTCATTCACGCTTTAATTTTTCAAAAATAGTTAATCTGAAAGCTTGCTACAGTGTGAAATCAACTTGAAACAGTTATGTTGACGCCTCGTGGTAAGTTTTTTCATAATTTAGTGATTGATAATTATAGATTAGTACTTGAATTTTGCGTTCCAGTTGTCACAATCATGTATCTGTAGTCCTTAGGTCAGGAGCAGTCGCTATTGTCGTTATAACTGGAGTCCTAAATCCGTCCCGAGGACGGATTTAGGACCCACATTACGTATCTATCTTGTGATATATTTCATTTCTTTCCTGACCACTTAGACTAGTTTCGATTGATGTATGATCACTTTTCGACCTTTTCATAATGTGTTTAATACTTCTGTGCCTTATCCTTGACAAGAAAATTAATGCTAATTAATAAATAGTATATACTTAAAGTTCTATGAAGAAGGTGGCGCCAGCGGGGGGTCCGAGGGGGATGTGCCTTCCTCCTCACTCAACACACAAGCTACAGCCTTTAGATGTAGCATTTATGTTTCCTCTGAAAATTCTATACGCAAAGACTATGGACAATGGTTGGCCTCTAACTCAAACAGAATTGTGAGGAAACTACAAGTATCCAGTTTGTTCTGTGAAGCGTACCTTCGTGCTGCTACTCTTGAAACTGCCGTCAATGCATTTAGGAAAACTGGAATTCATCCGTTTGATCCCGATGTCATTTAAGAGAATGACTTCATAGCCAGACAACTTGAAGAGCCAGAGGTGCCTGACAATGGAGGGAATGATGACAACCAGAATTCTCCAGCTCCACCTCAAGTGGTCAGTCCAAGAGACATCCAGGAAGTTCCAGTAATCCAGCCTTCCACATCTTCTAGAGCCGGGACCTCATTCTTGGTAACAGGAAGTCCACATAAGATGTCTCTAAAAGCCTCTATGGAGAAGAAACAAATGGCGGAAGAGCGTCAGAAGATACAATCCCAATCAAAGGCCAAAAAAAGTCTCATCATTGAAGATAAAGATCAGCTTGGAACATCATCGACACAACCTCCCGAAAATAAAACATAGAAATATGACTCAAGTTCAAGCGACTCTGAGGATGAAACACAAGTTCCACTGGTGTCCACCGATGACGAGGATAGTTCAAGCGATGAAGATGAGTCATGTCCTATTTGTGGAAAGCTTTTTTCCCAAGACAAGCGAGGAGAGAAATGGGCAAAGTGTTCGAAATACGTCCAGTGGTGCCACGAGATGTGTTCATCTTCAACAAAAGTCAAAACCTTTGTTTGCGATTTTTGTCTGGATAGGTAAAAAGATGTAACTTAAGTATAAAAATGTATAAACATGTTTTCATCTCAATAAATTTATTTCAAGAGATTTTAACACTGTTTTAATAAAATTTCCCATAAAAATAAATTAGTAGATAATAACTGGAAAGGGGACGGGACGGAATGAGCATACCCTTTTTTGAAAAATCAGAATTTGCTATCTTTTGATTATTTCCTTTTTTTTTGGTTAAGAAAGATTTATTTATTAGAATCACACCAGCAGCACTAGTAGGTATGGACTTGAGTTGCTTCAATCAGTTATTGTATTATTTTTAACTTTAAACACATTTTCAGAATTGGAGATTTGGCTTTGGAGGACGGTATTTGGGCACTTTACCTTAGTGTTCAATCTGAAATGAAATGAAAAAATGAAAAACCAATCAGTGATACTGGAAAGAAGAGATTATTTCTTTCTATGCAAATTGATTAAAACTCTTCACTATTCTTCATCATAAATTAAGAATAAAATAGGGATAAATACCAAGTACAGCCAATACGTTCGTGGACTAGCCGCATGGTGTCGTTGTGGTTCACTACAGCTGATAGATTGCACCACGGGATGGTGCCGTATCAGTTCTTCTCTCGTCCCAACAAGAGGCAATTAGTTACGTGCATACGGTGTAAGAACTACGGTCTCTGTTGAATGCGAGCGTTGGAATTCGAGAATGTCGCAATTTGAGCGGCGGGCAAATGTCAAATTCTTCCACAAATTAGGTAAATCCGGTAGTGAAACGTTTCAGATGATTATGCAAGTGCACGGGGACGACGCCTTGGGGCACATTGCTGTGTTTAAGTGGCACCAACGCTTTGCATAAGTTTCAGTTGGTGTTTTATGTCCACTTTATGCACAGTAAGGCTAATCGGGACTGGACCTACAGTTTAAAGTGGGATCCGAACCACTTGTGCCTCTACCGGGTATCGAACCCGGGACTCCTCGATTACAAGGCAATGACGCTACCACTGCGCCATGGGGGAGGCCCGCTTTGCATAGGGAGAGACAGTTTGGAGGAAGATGAGTCGTTCACGAATGAGCACAACTAAATGCAAGATCGAAGAAGCTGCAGCGTTGGTGCGTGTAGCAGTAGGAATTAACCATGAAACGTGGCAGAATATTCTGTCTGGTGACCTGAATATGTTACGTGTTACCCAGCAACGTGTGCCACACGTCCTGACGCAATACCAACGTGACGATCATGTTACCATTTGCGATGACCCGATCAGTAGTGCTGACGACGATGGGATGTTTCTCAACCAGATTATAGCAGCAGACGAAACATGATGTTTTCTGTACGATTCGCAACTGAAGCAACAATCGGCCACCTCGAAATCACCATCATCACCAAGACCGGAAAGAAAACAAAACAAAACAAAACGCGTCAGGCTGGTCAAGAGGCAAGGTGATGCTTGCAATGTTTTTTTACTCTTTGGAAATTGTTCGCATGGAATTCATCCCACAAGGAGCAAGTGTAAACAAGAACCGCTACAAGGAGATCCTTCGCGGCCTACGCGATTCAATTCGTCGCAAGCGCCCTGATCTGTCGCGTACGAAGAACTGGCTGTTGGTACATAACAACGTCCCTGCACATCGCTCTGTGCTTGTCCAACAGGAACTGGCAAGGCAACAGGTCACCGTTTTGCCACACTCTCCATACTCGCCTGATCTCGCAAGATGCGATTGCTTTCTCTTTCGCCACTTGAAAGGAAAGCTACGTGGGCGTAGACTTCATTCTGCCACAATAGAAGCCGTACAAGATCATCCTGCCAATATATTTTAGCAGTGTTTCCAACAGTTATACCAACATTAGCAGACGTGCATAGCGGCCAAAGTCGACTAATTTGAAGGATATAGCAGTGGCGAATAGACATCTTCTTTTCTGTGCCCTCCTGGACTTCCACAGGGACGGATTAAGGGCCGAACGACCCGCCCTCTGGAAGGCGACGCCTAACCGGGAAGTTCTCCTTTGATGAAAACACCAAAACCTAATTTCTGGTTACATTTTTTTTAAATAGAAATACATTTCGTAAATTTTTCTTGCTCGCTTCGCTCGCAGTTTCTTTTTTCTTGCAGTCTCTAGTTCAGAGTTTAGAATAATCTAAATGTCTAAATGAAGAAATATGTAAAAGAGAATGCCATGGCGCCCCCGTGAAATTATTTGTGCCCTATTAAATTAATGTTGTTTTCAGTTTGCAAGAAAATTGGATCTAAAAATTTCCTTGCTCGCTTCGCTGGCAATATATAAATGTCGCATAAACAATACGAATTATATTCGTCATGCATTTTCTGTCTTTCAAAAATACAGTTTGTTTGTTTGTTTTCCATTATTAGCTAATGTGAAATTCAACGTGTTGAGAAAATATTTCAAATTGTTTGTTCCCATATTATTTCTTTAGCATTAGCACCAGCTTGTACCCCCTTTTTGCGTGAATCACGAGGATAACAATGTATTTGATGTTACTACTACACTATTACTACTACTACTATTATTATTGGCACGTATATCCTGGTGCTTGCACCCACCCCTTAGACAAAAATTCGTGATTGTGCCTCTGTTCTCTATTGAAATATGCTTCTTTTTTTAGCTTTTACTTTATAGCTAGGCCATTGCAATCAACGATTTCTTGGGGCGCCCTCTTAAGGAAAATTACCACCGGCCTCTTATCAGTACCAGTCCGACCCTGTTTCTAAGAGAATGATTTACTAAACTTTCTGAAGATGTCGAACCAGAATTTTAAGAATGAAACTCTCGAAATTAATAATATGAAGGAAAGCATCAACATTTATTCTCTTACTTTCTTAAGAAGATATACGTTAGTGGTGACTTACTCTACAGAACCAAAGAATGTTTCAATAAAATTGAAAGAAATAGTTAATTACTTTTGGCATATTTTGGGAGTGAAACACCGCTTGTTATGTCCGTAAACTATTAGTGTTTCAACATGAACTTAAAACTTAGAACAAGAAAGAGTGCTTTGAAACAAACAAAACACGCGTGGTTAAACGGCAATATTTAATTTCAAGTTCGAAAATTCATTTCAGATACATGAAAGTTGACTGACTACACGTAACACGTAACAACTCAAAGAACAATGAATATGCAGGCAAGAAAGTGAGAAAGGAAGGCAAACCCATTTAATGTATACTTAAATATTAATTTGGCACGGCCCAAATAAAGAAACTATATCTTACGTATAATCTCCACACAAAATTAATCCCGTTACATCTAAAGTTACGACATGTAGAGATTGAATGTTGCAAATCTCGAAAAAAATCAATATTCGAACATGAATTACTAAGAAGAATGGTGAAATTTACATATTGTGTCATGTTTGTTAAACACTTTATCTCTTGGTTTACTGTAGATAGCAATACAGTTGTTTTGACACTCTTTGGCGGAGTGGTTAACACAGCATGCCAGGGGAACAGGGTTCGAATCCCAACCTGAGCATAAGTATTCTTTGAGTGTCCCTTCTTCAATTTCATCATATCATCTCTCATCCTCAAAGTCGAGATTTTTCAAAACTGACAGAAAAGTGGTGTAAATGAATATAATTCCATCAACCAAATGTTTTGCATTAATTTTTCATTTTATATTGTATACCTTTTAGATTTTTACATCATACTTGACTGGATATTTTGGCACTTTTGCTGCATATATCTCCAATATAGTGATATGAAAGAAAAGTATGCTTACTTGGCCTTGGTAAAGGAAAGATCGAACTCGTATATTCAGTTCAATCACTTGTCCCAGAATGTATCCAATGCAACAATTAACAATCAATATACATGATAAAACTCTGGAATGTTTTGAGTTTCAGATACATTTAATGTTTCACCCAGTGTTGTTTAACATGCATTAACGTGTTTTTATTTTATTGTAGGATAAGGATGCTGAGAAGATCCTGGAGGGGAAAGATGGAGCACTTGCCTTCTCCAAATAGAAATTGAATACTGGACTAAGGCGAAAGGTCCCCAAATTCTAATAAAACTCAATAAAAATATTTCTTAAGGATAAATATATTTTTCTATTTAAATACCTTTTTAACCCCAGCTTACCCATGCTGTACGAGAAACTTACTTACCTGAGGAAAGGGGGTGGGCTCCCAGGTCCAAACTTTTTTATCATTAAAATTCAATAAGATAAGACAAGATTTATTTCATCCACGAATCACATGTTTGAATTTACATGCTATGACATCGGACATGTCAATTTGCGTTCACATTACAATATAGTAATACAATGAAATACAATAATATAATATAGCGAGTTGTTACAATAAAATGATACCTTAGCCTATTACAGTTTTATGCTGGAAGGGGTGTACTCGTATTAGTGACACAGTCTATTATGCAAAAGTAACACCAGTAAAACATGTTGAGGTTACAATAGGCTATATAAATAATCAGTGGCGTCGCGTGGAGTAAATCCTTGGGTGTTCACAGCCAGCCTAAAATCAGAGAAAATGTACACCCCCTCCCCCAGATCCAGGGGGCTACAAACACACAGAGAGATCAATTGTTGATCACCATCGCAGAGAAGAGAACAGAGATCCTAAGTGACATTGGTTAATCGAGATACAAAAGGCGAAATATTAGCCAAGATTCGAAGCTAAAATTTCTTTTTTTTTTCTTCAAGTGACTTTGCCAAATGTAGAAGAAAAGTAATATAAAAGTACGAATATAACAGGGCGTGTTTCATCGAGGATACGAACCTCGGAGCTTGTATTTGTAACGCATTGTGTTAGACTTTCCGCCAGAGTGCTTAGCGAAAATACTTTTACAAAATACCTAACCCCTCCTATCTGTCGCCCGTGAAGACTCCCTCAAAAACAAGGAAAATTTACCAAGTTAAACAATGCAAAAATTCATTTGCAAATTTGAATTATTGAATGTCCTTACTTTTCTCCTCGCCGAACTCCGTGGCAGAGTGGTTATCACAGCGTCCTACAACGCTAGGAGACCGGCTTTCGAATCCCGGCCAGGGCATGGATGTTCTTTGTCAATGTTCCTTGATCAGTTTCTTCATGTCATCACTCATCCCCATCTTTGCGATTAGCGAAAAGTTGCAGAAAAGTGAAGTATAATAAACGTAACCAATAAACAATTACTTCTCTCTTTATTATAGTTTTGAAAATTCATTTTTCTTTACTGCTAAGGATTAACCCCCGCCCTCAATTTAGCTAATCATGATACCGTCGAATAATTTGTTATTTTAAATAGCTATTTGTAATTTCACAGCAGCTTCCGTATATTTCATTCGTAAGTCTCTGGCAATGCTAAACTTTCATGATGAGAATTACAACTCGCGAAACTTAACAATTATTGTTTTAAAGCTTATCTATAGGAGTTTATAACAATTATAATTTATTTTGCATAAAAATGTGATTCGTAATTGTCCAATTCGTTTTACGTGTGTACTAAGATATTGTTTTCTGCTAACAGCTGTCTTAGATAGATAATGTCTAAACGAAAGAAAACTATTTGCAATGGAGTTGTTGAGGAGGTTTGCGGCCTTAATTCTTGGTGAAATTTATTCGAAAAGAAAGATATTAGGCTAAAACATCGAAGATCATAAGAATTACTATAACAATGCAAACAGTGCTTGCATTATATCTTAAATACTGCTTACTTTTCTCCAATACAGAAGCTAAACAAAACGAAAAATAAAATGCCTCGTCTCTCAGCCGTTATCGGCATCCTCTGAACAGTTGCTGCCATCTGTTGACAGTGTTCTTTCAGAATGCACACGTGCTCCGATTTCCAGTTTCCCCCTTGGTTGTTTCGACTTCTTCCGTCGAGCTGCATAGAACACAGGAAGAATGCAACGGAGGGAGTTCACTGCGCCAGATGTACCCCGGAATCTCGTTGCCTAACCTACTGGGACTTGTCTTGTCAACAGTCGGGGGAAATTGGGAAATTAGAAGCATTGTGAACGGAAATTTTGCTTTGTAAACTAAATATATTGAAATGTAGTGTTTCATTGTGCAGAAAAGAAAACAAAGTGAAAAATTTCCTTTTCGGTTGGGGGGTTCGTGTGCTCCGTGAACCCCCTTCAGGCGACGCCTCTGCTTCTGATGTGTTGGAAATATCAATTTTGAGGTAGAGCGGTACGAAGTATTAAAGGGTGTCCAAAAGTCACGTAACCTAAACGTAACTTTTGTATAAAACGGGATAGGAGCTTGCTTTGGGTATTAACTTTGTTTATTAAGGCGTTCAAGAATAGTGAGGACTATCCCATACAGCACAAATCTCAAATGGATGTCCATAGGATACCCACAATGTCCAGATTGCATCCATGGATATTGTGGATATCCCATGGACGTCCCATGGATATTCGGTCCTGGATATTCAGCTTTGGATATCCATGGGACGTCTTTGGGATATCCCGTCCTGGATATCCAGAGAATCTCCCTTTCTGAATATCCATAAAACGTCCCTTTCTAGATATCCATGGGACATCCAGTTCTGGATAGTCATGGGTTATGTGGTATTACGTCCACGTGTTATCACAAATTTCACATGAATGTTTTGATATATGTGTAAGGATTAAGTCATCGTATCTAGTCTCAATTATGTTAGCACCAGTGGCGTAGCGTTATAATACGCCCATACTCCCGGCGTTCCCCGATTTAAAATTTCAAAAATGCTTAAATGCTGTAAATATAAAGTACAACTTGGCTAATTTCATATATGTTTGACCTTCATGGCATTACAATAGCTATTTTTCGTGATCCGCTTGCAACGCTCCACTAACAACACTCGTTCTAGTAATTTTTTTTCAATGCCTTTCCTGGCCGGACGCCGGGCAGGTTCGGCGTAAAAGACTATATTCCTTGCTGTCTATCTGGAGGGAAAGCTTGGATCTCTACAGCACGCGCGCAAATGCTCTCTCTTACACCAGCGTACGGAGCAGAGGGCTACGTGATTGGTTCATGTGACCCTTCCTGCCTTCTGAAGCAGACGACAGCGGTAGAATTCCTATCCTGTTCTTCGCGCTCGTGCCACTCGTGCTATGTGATGCTACAATACGCAATATTGACTGACGTAACTTTACCAAACTCAAATATACCACTTCTTAATGGCCACTGCATTATATAATATATCGCACGAACAGAGATGTGCATTAAAAACTAAAAGATCAAGAAAGTTTTTGTGAAATAAATTGGTGAAGTCCTCGTGGTAGAAGTTCAGCCTGTGGCTGCTCTACAACTTAACCCGCAAAACTATTATTTTTTAATTTATTATTATTATTTCGTTAGTATATCTAACTGCTTAATATTGTGTCAATGGAAATGTTTAGCATTCATTTGAAAACTCTTAACATCGAATGGTCTCTGGACAAAATTATTTTAAAACGTTTATCAACATTCTCAAGATGTAATAAACAGTGGTCTGAATTACTAATCGGCACTGTTACGTCAGTTGAGTGTACGATAGTTGGATCATCCACCCACCTCCGTGTCAGTGTGTTTTTCACAGCGCGCCAAGACGACAGAGGCCCCTGATTCGAATCCCGGCGTGAGCACGGGCGTTCTTTGTGAGTGTTCCTTCTTCAATATCA
Organism: Lepisma saccharinum; assembly: GCF_977018435.1. Lineage (NCBI taxonomy): Eukaryota > Metazoa > Arthropoda > Insecta > Zygentoma > Lepismatidae > Lepisma > Lepisma saccharinum. Next base: position 54,057,305 of record NC_139249.1, read on the forward strand.
TCACTCATATTCGCGATTAACCAAAAGTGGTAGAAAGCGAAGTCAAATAAACCAAATCAATTAGTAGTTGGATCCTCCACAACAATGACGTCTACTGTTCTTCAGAGGCGCTTGTGATTCAGGTAGGTTTTATAATGACTTGCGACATACGGAAAGGTATAAAAAAGGTATAAAACACAAGAGTTCAAAATATTTGTTGCATAGTGAGGCATAGCTAAAACATGCATTGATGATGCTTTATTGAAAACCCAGCTGACTTCATGCAAATAAGCAATACCTGTGCCGACTAATTCCATAAGTAAATTATTAAGCAAAAACGGGCCTATTCTTCTTTCGGAATTGGCGTTCCCACATGAAATGCCCATGCTTCTCATTAGTTAGCATTCAAACTCTGTTATGCAATAATAAATCGTAACAAAAGAAGAGGAGACTGGTTCATAGACAATTTTATTCATGGACTTGGTCTTCTTCAACACACCATGTACAACACGAGAAAAGATAAAACCCTTGACTTCATATTGTCCTCGTTTGAAACCTGTGACGTCACGCTCTCTTTGAATCTCCTTCAGTCGAACCACGAGTCGCTGTGCGCTATGTTCAAAATCCCGGTGAAAACGGGAGGTTCCCTTCTGCACCCTCCCCCCCCCCCCCGGCATAAGATTCTGCTGTGGAAGAAAAGGCTATGGGACGCCGTCCGTCGAGCCATTGACCTTTTCAACTGGAACCTGCTTTCCGAAGGGACCGTGACTGAGGCTGTTGAACTGTTTAAGGACGTGATTCATGCCCTAATTCAGGACTATGTGCCACATAAAACAATGAAAAGTAAAAAGTTTCCCCCGTGGTTCGATAAGAAGTTACAACATCTGTTGCACAACAAAAAGAGAGCATGGCAGCTGTGGAAAAGTTTCCCCAATCCCCCCACACACAACACTTTCAAAGCACTTCGTAAGCATAGTAAAGACCATATGAAACAAAAATACACAGAATATGTAAACACAGTCACAAATGAACTCCTTACTAATCCGAAGAGATTCTGAACATTGATAAATTCACAGGCACAAACCAAACGCATCCCTTTGGAAGCAACACACAATGGCATTTCACTGTTGGTAATGATATAGCTGAACTATTCAATCAAACATTTCAAAATAATTTTGTTTCAAATTATGTTTTAGATCACCCGCCTATTAAATCTATCTGCTGTCACTCTCTTTCTTCCGTCTTTACAGAATCAGATGAAGTCTTGCACTACCTTACCTCCTTATCTTCTCGCCGAGAATCTGGACTAGACAATATTCCTACTATTGTCCTTCAAAAAACAGCTCACTCACTAGCTACTCCTCTTGCAATGTTATACAATAGGTGCTTCTCTGAAGCGTGCTTTCCCACTCAATAGAAGAAAGCATATATCATTCCTATTTTTAAATCTGACAATGCAAACGATACTACATGTTACAGGCCCATTTCTCTCCTTTCCATACTTTCTATTGTCTGCGAAAAGATTCTAAAAATAGACTTCTAAAATTCACATCCCCTTACATTAACCCAGCACAACATGGCTTTCTTCCAAATTCTTCATGCCTTATCAATCTGTCTTCTATTCAATCCTGTGCAATAAACGCAATTACTAATCGTAATCAGTTGAATGTTGTGTACTTTGATCTGTCCAAAGTTTTGATTCAGTGGATCACCATTATTTATTGCATAAATTAGCTAAAAGATTTAATATAACTGGAAACACGTTAAAAATAGTGGAAGACTATCTAAGAAATAGACAACAACGTGTTATACTTCCTGAAACTCATTCTAACTGGCTTCCTGTTATATCTGGTGTGCCGCAAGGAAGCGTTCTTGGTCTTCTGTTTTTTGTATTATATCTGGATGATCTCACAGATCTCTTTAATTCCCCAATCTCAAACACAATTCTAATGTTCGCCGATGATTGCAAGATTCTGAGAGAAATAAAACAGCCATCAGACATGCAACTTCTCCAAAATGACATAAATAGATTCTCTGAATGGTTTAAGCGATGGAAACTGACCACAAACCCTTCGAAATGCTCTTACATAACAATTTCATTGAAACAAAGCATTCTTGAAGGTAATTATACGCTCACCGACACCCCTCGAGTTCCTCTGGGACCTCTGGTATCTATCCAAACGCTAAGTGTACAGATTGACGTCTTTGCGACCTCTAGTATCTGCCCATACGCTAAATGTACTGGACGACATCTTCTGGGACCTCTGGTATCTGCCCACACGCTAAATGTACTGATCGACACCTTCTGGGACCTTTTCTATCTGTCCAAAAGCTAAATGTACAGATTGAAATCCTCTGGGACATCTGGTATCCGTCCACACGCTAAGTGTACAAACGCATATCTACTGGGAGTTCTGGTATTAATCCACAGGCGAAATGTACAGATGGACTCCTTCTGGGACCATTGGTATCTCTCCACAGGTTAGGTGTACAGGTCGACATCTTCTGAGATCTTTGGTATCTGTCCACACGCTAAATGTGCAGATCGATATCTTCTGGAGACTTGTGGTATCTGTCCAAAAGCTAAGTGTACAGATTGACATCTTTTTGGACCTCTGGTATCTGCCTTACACGCTAAGTGTACAGATAGGCATCTTCTAAGACCTCCATTCAGGCTGATATATGTCGATATTTAGTCTGGAAGTGAAGAAAGTAAAACCACTATTGATCTGGTGCAAAGTATGATTACATTTATTTTTTAGGCATAGAGAAATATCACGAATCTCACTTATTGTTGTGCATGAAGATCGTGAAATTTTTATGCTGAAGTTTGCCATTGGATTTTTGTTAATGTTTGCACCTATTTGTTGCTACACAGTAGAAGGGGCTACAGTATATGTACTCTTTGGTTACAATTTGTTTGATGATTACCAATCAATTCCATGTTCATCAAGTGACTGACTTCTCCCATCCTATCTGCTTAGCCTCATCCAACTCTATGTTATGTCCTGTTTCTCTCGTGTGTTTAAATATCGCATTTCTCTCTCTCTTAAGTCGTACATCATCCTTATGTTGTTTCGACCTGTCTTTCAACCTCTTTTTCGCTTCTCCTATGTATACACTCTAACATTCTTTAAACTTCACTTCGTAGATAATCCCTTCTTCTTCTACTCCTCTGATTTCCTTTTCCTTGTTTGCATTCTTCGCTATTCTTAAGATGCTTCGCCCTACCTTCCTGTAAGTTTTAATGCCCGCTTTCCTAAGCACTTTGCATATATATTTTCTATGGTCTTCCCCATACTCCTTATTCCAAACCACCTGACTTTTTCTTTCTCTTCCTCTGTTTCTTTTTCTTCCTCTTCTCCCCTGCCACTTTTCTTCCTTCTTCTGTTTATGTCCAGTCTATCCTCCTTCTCGTAGCCATTCTTTTCCAGCTGTTCCATAGGCTATTTATTTTGCCACCTTTTTCACATTTTTTCGTGCATATTTTCTACATTCTGTCTTCCATATTCTTTATATTCTTTTGTCACCTCACTTACATCACTTCTTTTGTGGCAGAATACCCCTGCTGCACACTTCTTCTGATGCCACGCGGTTTCAATTTCTTGTCCACTCTTCCTTTTTATCAATATCTCTAGGTAGCTTATCTTGTCTTCTTCTATTTCGAGTTCCAACAATATCCCTCTTTATTCATCTTGTATTTGTTTGGCAAATATGTCGAGCTGCCTCTTCGTTCCCTTCCATATGCCAAAACAATCGTCCACATATCTGAAAAACAGAATTATTTTGTCACCTCCTTTTTCGACAAGTTTCTTTTCCCATTCATTCATAACCAATTCAGCCAATGCAGTCAGCATATTGAGTTTTTCATTAGCTATCACTTCGAAATGCGATAAAGGAAAATTTGTTCCCCCAAAGTATACCAAAGTCTTGATTTTGGCAACTTGGCCAATAGAGTATTCGTCACATTTACTGAAGGAATATATTCGTTGTCTAACAAATCACTCGATTGTAAAAGAAATATATGATATGTAGTCTAGGCATTTACAGAAATAAAATATTTTATTTTCGAATTACCCTTGCTAGAATACTTACGTTTTGGAAGATTATTTGCATAATTTTTATAATCATAGTTTGTAGGTGGGCAGAGGATCTGTTGTTCCTTTGAATCAGTAAATTCCACCAACGACAACTATCTTCAACACAGATGAATTTTTCGAATGTTAGCATATCGAATTCCATAACTACTTTAAAACTGGTTTTGTATAAAAGGCTTATACTAATGCACTATCCCCATAGAATCACAAAACGTAGAACAAATTTAACAAATTTTCCTATACATTGCTGGTCTGAACTTCCTGAATAGCATAGTGGTATGTAAGCTTCATTAAAAAAATATCCACGAGAGGGGGGAACAAGTCAATACGTCATCAAACTCATATTACATAATAAATAATAAGAAAACAGAGAGAGGTAACTAAATGAAACTTTATAATAACCAGAAGTTAAAGATTTATCGGCTATTTTATCTGTCTTAACACAAATGCTGAAAACCCATTAGAATATAACTAAACCCCTACGAAAAAAGGGAGTACAAATGCTTCAAAAACAAGGGTCAGTTGGGGATCTACAAATTTATTCCTACACGTTTCTCAAAGCAATGTTTAATATATTCAGTACTAAAAGTACACACAAAAAATGTTGAATTTATTTACTTTAATGTGATTTAAATGTCTTAGAAAACGTTTAAATAATTACAGAAAGAAATGTCTTACAATTCGCCAAAAAACATTAATTGGCATAAGTGATTCTGCGCCAGAGAAGTTTTCCAAGGTGTCATCGAAGATCGGAGGCGAACACGTTTTCCAAAGTAAAACGATGGTGCCATCCAGGATCTAAAGTGAAGACGTATTTCCTAGTAATACGATGATGCCATCCAAGATCTGTGGCAAACACGTTTTTCAAAGCAACGTGCTGGTGCCATCCAAATTCCGTGGGGAAGACGTTTTTCAAAGCACCGTTATGGTGCCATCCAAGGTCCGTGGCGAAGACGTTTTTCAAAGTAACGCAATGGTACAATCCAAAATCCATGGCGAAGACGTTTTTCAAAGCAACGTGATGGTGCCATCCAAGATCCTTGGCGAAGACGTTTTTCAACGCAACGCGATGGTGTCAGCCAAGATCCGTGGCGAAGACGTTTTTCAAAGCAACGTTATGGTGCCATCCAAGATCCTTGGCGAAGACGTTTTTCAACGCAACGCGATGGTGTCAGCCAAGATCCGTGGCGAAGACGTTTTTCAAAGCAACGTTATGGTGCCATCCAAGATCCTTGGCGAAGACGTTTTTCAACGCAACGCGATGGTGTCAGCCAAGATCCGTGGCGAAGACGTTTTTCAAAGCAACGTTATGGTGCCATCCAAGATCTATGGCGAAGACGTTTTTCAAAGCAACGTTATGGTGCCATCCAAGATCCATGGCGAAGACGTATTTCAAATCAACGTGATGGTGTCATCCAAGATCTATGGCGAAGACGTTTTTCAAAGTAACGAGATGGTGCCATCCAAGATCCTTGGCGAAGACGTTTTTCAAAGCAACGTGATGGTCCCATCCAATGTTCGTGACGAAGACGTTTTTCAGAGCAACGCGATGGTATCATCCAACATGTGCAACAAGGCGATAAACATTTTCATCATCACTAGGACATACCATTCAATATTATCGACCAAGATAATATTATCATTAGGTACTGGCATAGATCGAAAAAAAAATAGAAATTGAAAAACATGCAGTAAACTACTTTCTCGTGACATGAAATACGATGAACAGTCACTTGATGAACATGGAATTGATTGGTAATCATCAAACAAATTGTAACCAAAGAGTACATATACTGTAGCCCCTTCTACTTGTAGCAACAAATAGGTGCAAACATTAACAAAAATCCAATGGCAAACTTCAACATAAAAATTTCACGATCTTCATGCACAACAATAAGTGAGATTCGTGATATTTCTCTATGCATAAACAATAAATGTAATCATACTTTGCACCAGATCAATAGTGGTTTTACTTTCTTCACTTCCAGACTAAATATCGACATACATCGGTCTGAATGGAGGTCTTAGAAGATGCCTATCTGTACACTTAGCGTGTAAGGCAGATACCAGAGGTCCAAAAAGATGTCAATCTGTACACTTAGCTTTTGGACAGATACCACAAGTCTCCAGAAGATATCGATCTGTACATTTAGCGTGTGGACAGATACCAAAGATCTCAGAAGATATCGACCTGTACACCTAACCTGTGGAGAGATACCAGTGGTCCCAGAAGGAGTCCATCTGTACATGTAGCCTGTGGATTGATACCAGAACTCTCAGTAGATATCCGTTTGTACACTTAGCGTGTGGACGGATACCAGATGTCCCAGAGGATTTCAATCTGTACATTTAGCGTGTGGGCAGATACCAGAGGTCCCAGAAGATGTCGTTCAGTACATTTAGCGTATGGGCAGATACTAGAGGTCGCATAAGACGTCAATCTGTACACTTAGCGTTTGGACAGATACCGGAGGTCCCAGAAGAACTCCAGGGATGTCGGTGAGCGTATAATTACCTTCAAGAATGCTTTGTTTCAATGAAATTTGTTATGTAAAAGCATTTCGAAGGGTTTGTGGACAGTTTCCATCGCTTAAACCATTCAGAGAATCTATTTATGCCATTTTGGAGAAGTTGAATGTCTGATGGCTGTTTTATTTCTCTCATAATCTTGCAATCATTGGCGAACATTAGAATTGTGCTTCAGATTGGGGAATTGAAGAGATCTGTGAGATCATCCAGGTATAATACAAATAACAGAGGGCCAAGAACGCTTCCTTGCGGCACACCAGATATAACAGGAAGCCAGTTAGAATGAGTTTCAGGAAGTATAACACGTTGTTGTCTATTTCTTAGATAGTCTTTCACTATTTTTAACGTGTTTCCGGTTATATTAAATCTTTTAGCTAATTTATGCAATAAATAATGGTGATCCACTGAATCAAAACTTTGGACAGATCAAAGTACACAACATTCAACTGATTACGATTAGTAATTGCGTTTATGGCATAGGATTGCATAGAAGACAGATTGATATGGCATGCAGAATTTGGAAGAAAGCCGTGCTGTGCTGGGTTAATTTAAGGGGATGTGAATTTCAGAAGTCTATATTTTAGAATCCTTTCGCAGACAATAGCAAGTGTGGAAAGGAGAGAAATGGGCCTGTAACATGTAGTATCGTTTTCAATGTTAAATTTAAAAATAGGAATGATATTTGCTTTCTTCCATTGAGTGGGAAAGCAGCCTTCAGAGAAGCACCTATTGTATAACATTGCAAGAGGAGTAGCTAGCGAGTGAGCTGTTTTTTGAAGGAAAATAGTAGGAATATTGTCTGGTCCAGATGCTCGGTGAGAAGATAAGGAGGTAAGGAAGTGCAAGACTTCACCTGGTTCTGTAAAGACGGTAGAAAGAGAGTGAGAGCAGATAGATTTGATAGGCGGGTGATCTAAAACATCATTTGAAACAAAATTATTGTGAAATGTTAGATTGAATAGTTCAGCTTTATCAATACCAACAGCCGAAATGTCATTGTGTGTTACTTCTAAAGGGATGCGTTTGGTTTGTCCCTGTGAATTTATCAATGTCCAGAATCTCTTCGGATTAGTAAGGAGTTCATTTGTGACTGTGTTTACATATGCTGTATATTTCTGTTTCATATGGTCTTTACTATGCTTACGAAGTGCTTTGAAAGTGTTGTGTGTGTGTGGGGATTGGGGAAACTTTTCCACAGCTGCCATGCTCTCTTTTTGTTGTGCAACAGATGTTGTAACTCCTTATCGAACCACGGGGGAAAGTTTTTACTTTTCATTGTTTCATATGGCACATAGTCCTGAATTAGGGCATGAATCACGTCCTTAAACAGTTCAACAGCCTCGGTCACGGTCCCTTCGGAAAGCAGGTTCCAGTTGAAAAGGTCAATGGCTCGACGGACGGCGTCCCATGGCGTTTTCTTCCACAGCGGAATCTTATGCCTGGGAGGGGAGGGGTGCAGAAGGGGAGTCTCCCGTTTTCACCGGGATTTTGAACATGGAGCACAGCGACTCGTTGTTTGACTGAAGCAGATTCAAAGAGCGCTTGACGTCACAGGTTTCAAACGAGGACAATATGAAGTCAATGTTTTTATCTTTTCTCGTGTTGTACATGTTGTGTTGAAGAAGACCCAGTCCATGAATAAAATTGTCTATGAACCAGTCTCCTCTTCTTTTGTTACGATTTATTATTGCATAACAGAGATTGAGTGCTAACCAGTGATGTAGCATGGGCATTTCGTGTGGGAACGCCAAGTCCGAAAGAAGGTTAGGCCCGTTCTTGCTTAATAATTTACTTATGGAATTAGTCGCCACAGGTATTATTTATTTGCCTGAAGTCACCTGGGTTTTCAATGAAACATCATCCATGCATGTTTTACCTAGAAAATTAGATGCCTTACTATGCAACAAATATTTTGAACTCTTGTGTTTTATACCTTTTTTATACCTTTCCGTATGTCGCAAGTCATTAAAAAACCTACCTGAATCACAAGCGCCTCTGCACAACAGTAGACGTCAAGGTTGTGGAGGATCCAACTACTGATTGATTTGGTTTATTTTACTTCGCTTTTCTACCACTTTTGGTTAATCGCGCATATGAATATGAGTGATGATATTGATGAAGGGACACTCACAAAGAACACCCGTACTCACGCCGGGATTCGAATCAGGGACCTCTGTAGTCTTGGCGCGCTGTGAAAAACACACTGACACGGAGGTGGGTGGATGATCCAACTATCGTACACTCAACTGACGACGTAACAGTGCCGATTAGTAATTCAGACCACTGTTTATTATATCTTGAGAATGTTGATAAACATTTTAAAATAATTTTGTCCAGAGACCATTCGATGTTAAGAGTTTTCAAATGAATGCTAAACATTTCTATTGACCCAATATTAAGCAGTTAGATATACTAATTAAATAATAATAATAAAAAATAATAGTTTTGCAGGTGAAGTTGTAGAGCAGCCACGAGGACTTCACCAACTTATTTGACAAAAACTTTCTTGATCTTTTAGTTTTTAATGCACATCTCTGTTCGTGCGATAAATTATAAAATGCAGTGGCCATTAAGAAGTGGTATATTTGAGTTTGGTAAAGTTACGTCAGTCAATATTGCGTATTGTAGCATCACATAGCACGAGTGGCACGAGCGCGAAGAACAGAATAGGAATTCTACCAAGACTAGTAGAGGAGAAGGCTGGGGCCATACCTGATCTCGTGGTCCTTGACGTCAGGCGTGACGTCACGCGCGGACAGATCGCTCTACGCTCCGGTTTCGCAGCCGAATCAAAGCAGTAATTATGAACAAAAAAAGAGCCGTAATTATGCCCAGAAGCTAATTGGGATTGAATACACAGACTTACTTAGGATCCGACATAACGTATGTCCTTACAGTTGGATTACACAGCTGTTTACGCACACATTTTATCGGTAGTTTATAAGTCGTCACATTCCTCTGTGAAACATTAGTTTCATGTAAAATTGCGGTTAATACACCTAGTAATGCATTTTGTTAGGGCAGAAAGAAAAATATATATGTTGAATGCGTAAAATAATTTTTTTAAATAAAGAAAGGCAGAAAGCCAAAATTATGGATAAGTTGAATATGTAAAAGAAAACAATCTCGTCTATTGCTCTCTTTTAGGAGTGAGAGAGGAGCTGTTTTCACTTAACTTCTTCAAATTTGGTAACTTTGCTTCGACTATTGGTATATATTTCTTAATTAATTTTCCTTATTCAGATTACAATTCTGAGTCTTATGAATCTTTGAACTACACAGGGAGGAATGTGAGGAAGTTCCGTGTGTATTACGTAACACACACTTTAAAAAACTTTTCACTGAACGAAAACTTGAGACATAGAACTGAAGAAACTCGAGGGTCACTTTATATACCTATACGTATATATAATCAGTGGAATGTCGAACAGGGGTGCCCACAGGCGGGTATATGAAAGCTGGTTGAGTCCACTTAACTTTGGGGGGGGGGGATTGTGATGAAAATTTGACTGAATAAATAATAGAACAATGGAGGACGGAAGTTGAACTACGTTGTCATTTAAGCATCACTCGTATATAAATAGCAAGTTGTGTATTTTGAAGTGTATGGTAGCCTGATGTTGTGTAATGAGACTAGTGGTATTGCAATCCACTAACAAGTCTCGTTAGATGCGATGTGTTCAGTTATATATTGTCGCCCGCTGTTTTTATTTTTTCATCGGAGATCACGACACGTCGCAACACCTCACTGAAGGCATTGTGAACTGCAACACCTCACAACCCACCAGAGTGCGAAATCATTGAAAACTGGTGAGGGGGAGAAAGTTCGTAACCTACAACCCCCCTCCCCACAAACATATGTGTGAATTATACGATGTACATATTTGTAATGTTATTAAAAGTAAAAATAAATTACTCAATTAAAATAATTATTGTGATTATTAATTAGAAATTAATTTGTTACTTTCATACATATCAGATAGTGTAAAGCAGCTAACTAATTCCTTTACTAACCGGTTAAAGGTGTTAATAAATTATGGCAGTTGAAGTGGTTTTATTATGTGTAAGTTTTTGTTTAGTTTGTGCACTATGTTAATATAAATCAATTAGATTTCATAGTTATTATTGTTTTGCATTAAAACGCAAATTTTCTGTGAAAACAAAATTTTTACATTGTTTTCATTCCTAACGTTGAAACATGCCGTAAAATTGAAGCATTCATTATTAAAAAAAATGACAAGGTTTTCTAATTGTCATAGGTGATGGTGGTGCTCAGAATTTATCAATACTTTAAAGCATATTCGCATTAAAAAATATTCAAATAAAGTATGTGGGTTTTTTTTATATTCGTGCAGTAGAAAATGTCGTCGCTGGCAATTTTTTGTTCTGTAATTCCAAGTAAAAACTTCCAGCGACAAAGTTGTGAAGAAAATAATGAAATTATTTTTTATAACCACTCAAAGGTTCCCAGAAATATTACTTCCATGCATTTGGAGTTTTTTTTTAACCCGAACCGCGCGCAAAGTAAGTGGACGTTGTCTGGCCATCTTGAGCCGACTCACGCAGCATTGCGGCTAATCACCACCAAGTTTTCGAATTGTTATTTTATTTCCATTCAGTAAAAATATTAACTTCATTCAGTTTGTTATAATAGAATTGCAATTACTTTAATTTAATAATTGACAATTATTTCCAATGCTGCTGTTGTGAGCAACATTAGTGCTGTCACAAATACACGTTGTTTTTGTTTACATTACTGTCGACATTAATACTGAAATGAAGATCACCTTTCAGTTTCCAACGTACACATAAATTCATAGACAATAATGAATTTATATATATATATGTAACACATTACCATATCTCAATGTTATTCTATGAAATAATTACAAAGAAAGGCGAATGAATATTAAATGTGCCTGTGTATTAAATTAAATCTAATGGGAAAATGACATGCTAATGAACTGTAATGTTCACAGTATAATATTAATATTAATAATTACATATAATTATCATTTTATATAAAATATGTAACACCTACATTGTGAAGGAAGCTCATCATTTCCCGGCGACTTGAGCTAGCGCTGTATTGGCAACACTCTACGGTTTCTCCATAAGCGCCGTTGTGTCTTCTGAACGTGAAAACGACTCTAGTAGTCTTGGAATTCTACCGCTGTCGTCTGCTTCAGAAGGCAGGAAGAGTCACATGAACCAATCACGTAGCCCTCTGCTCCGTACGCTGACGTAAGAGAGAGGATTTGCGCGCGTGCTGTAGAGATCCAAGCTTTCCCTCCAGATGGACAGCAAGGAATATAAAGTATTTTACGCCGAACCTGCTCGGCGTTCTTCCAGGAAAGGCATTGAAAGAAAATACTATGTTGTTAGTGGAGCATTGCAAGCGGATCACGAAAAATAGCTATTATAATGCCAAGAAGGTCAAACATATATGAAATTAGTCAAGTTGTACTTTATATTTACAGCATTTACGCATTTTTGAAATTTTAAACATAATTGAGACTAGATACGATGACTTAATCCTTACACAGATATCAAAACATTCATGTCAAATTTGTGATAACACGTGGACGTAATACCACATAACCCATGAATAACCAGAACGGGACGTTTTATGGATATTCAGGAAGGGAGATTCTCTGGATATCCAGGACGGGATATCCCAAAGACGTCCCATGCATATCCAAAGCTGAATATCCAGGACTGGATACCCATGGGATATCCACAATATCCATGGATGCAATCTTTACATTGTGGATATCCTATGGACATCCATTTGAGATGTGTGCTGTATGGGATAGTCCTTACTATTCTTGAACGCCTTAATAAACAAAGTTAATACCCAGAGCAAGCTCCTATCCCGTTTTATACAAAAGTTACGTTTAGGTTACGTGACTTTTGGACACCCTTTAATACTTCGTACCGCTCTACCTCAAAATTGATATTTCCAACACATCAGAAGCAGAGGCGTTGCCTCAAAGGGGTTCACAGAGCACACGAACCCACCAACCGAAAACGGAAAATTTTCAATTTGTTTTCTTTTCTGCACAATAAAACACTACATTTCAATATATTTAGTTTACAAAGCAAAATTTCCGTTCACAATGCTTCTAATTTCCCAATTTCCCCCGACAAGCTCAGTAGGTTAGGCAACGATATCCCGGGGCACATCTGGCGCAGTGAATTCCCTCCGCTGCATTCTTCCTGTGTTCTATGCAGCTCGACGGAAGAAGCCGAAACAACCAAGAGGGAAACTGGAAATCGGAGCACGTGTGCCTTCTGAAAGAACACTGTCAACAGATGGCAGCAACTGTCTTAGGATCTTCGATGTTTTAGCTTAATATCTTTCTTTTCCAAGAAATTTCACCAAAAATTAAGGCCGCAAACCTCCTCAACAACTCCATTGCAAATAGTTGTTGCGCACCCAAAACCTTGCATGGCGAAGATTTACACTTACATCGATAGTTAAAATGTGTTGCTTAAACCTTTAGATAATGTCTAAATGAAAGAAGACTAAGACAGCTGTTAGCAGAAAACAATATCTTAGTACACATGAGTAGTGTAATTGGTGGTATTATAAAATCGATAAATGAGGAGGTGTTTTGACTGTATAGAAATACTTAAAACTAAGGCAAAATGTCTATAAAATTTTATTGTTACTGTGTAAAACCTACGATTTTTGTAAAAAAAAAGCTTCCGAGAAAAGAGGACCCCACAAATTGATGTGGCAAAACCTAAATTTGCTAAAATTGCTGTTTATAAATTTGTTAAAAATATGGCATTTCTCGATATTGTTTCGGCACCACTTAAAACTAATCCAAGATGCTCTTAAGAGTTTTTTGATTATACAGTAGTACACTGTAATATAATTTTAAATAATTATTCAAAATATTTTTATATTATTATGTTAATATGTTGACTTGTAACATTCTAAATATTTTAATTCAAGACCAGGCTCAACTTGCTTATCTAATACTAAGAAAATATAATATGCAAAACTCTTCTAGAATTGCTCTGTGACTCTTTCATTTCTTACATCATAAACATATGATTTTTCACCTATAAGAATAACACTGCATATGGTGTCATCAGGGAGTGTTTCATGGAATTCACAGATAATTTTAATGTTTGTCCTGTCATTAACCACAACTTGTTTTCTTTTTGAGGTGTTGATGACAAACATGGGTCTCTGTGCTTTGAATTCATCTGGTGAGTAATACATGTCAGTATTCCCAATTGTGACCCTTTTGTATGCTGTAAATGCTTCATATAATTTGAGGAAATCATCCTTGGACATGTTTAAATTATAACTTTCTCTAGGGAACACCTCATTTCTGCCATTTTTAAGATATATGTTCTTGATGTTGCAGTTATCAAATTTACTTGAATTTTTTTCTTGATTATTGTGTCTTCCGGTCTGAAACAGTACCACCACAAAATCTGGCATGTCATATTGTGTACTGGAGAATGAATTTGTAGCATCAAATTCATAATAGCTACCAGTAGCAGGCTTCTGTACACATTGATATGTATAAAATTGTAAAGGTACCTGTGGATTTTTTAGGATATCTGCTTTGTATTTAAGAGCATAACTAGCTTCATATTCAACTACTGGAATTCTTAGCTCCATAGTCTGAATAAGGCATTTGCCTTCATCAGGTAGGGTATTAGGCAGAGCTGCCCCAGTAGAGTTTAATGAACTGTACCTCATCAAAGCATTATTATCATTGGCAGCTCTTCTAAATGTAATTCTTAAACCACCCTTCCACATAATTTCTTTGTAATCTGAGAAGAATCCTGACAACAAGCGCATAGGAAACAGTACTGTGTGACTCTTAGATATTATTTTATCACCAGCTTCAAATCCACCTATTTTGTAGTATGATGCCTCAGTTTTAGATAATTTTAGTGTTGCCAAAGCTGTAGAGGTAATACCAGGATAGTCTACTCTGTTTATAACAACACCATGTTTTCTAATCTCGATTTCAGAGAACAGATGTGGCACAAAATTGTCTACCAGTCTTATATTTGAGTTAGCCGGATAATCTGTACCATCGAGCTTGACAACATCAAATTTAATATATAGGTCTGCTCTGTGAGGGTGTATAAAGCCATCCCCTACATCAAGGTCAATCTCAATCTCTGTGTTGGCTTGATTTAAATTTGCAAAAGTCCTCCGGTTTGGGGGGAATGATTGTAGCTCATAACTCTCAATATTTTCCATTTTATTTATTTATTTATTTATTTTATTTTTTGTATGTATTTTTATTTAAATATTAATTTCTATGATAGCAGTTGTTGTGGCTCCAGCAAAATCAACTAATTCTTCTTTTTCATTAGTGACCATCAACTCAATATAATCTATTCTATTATGGCACACAGGAAAATATAATGTTGGCAATGGAGTGTAGATGATCGGTTCCATGAATTCAGAGTTAGGTTTAAATGTCGCAATAATGCCAGTTTGTTTGTGAGTGCCTATGCCATTTGATTTGGTGATCATACCCTCGGCCACATTACAGTGAATATTCAAAGTTTCTATAGCTAAGAATTTAGGTATATTAATAGCAGTGTGTTTAATGGCTGGTTCAAGTTTTGTGTTGTTCTCGAATCCCAATAGCTCTCCTATAGTACCCAGATCTACTGTTTCTGTAGCAGACACAATTTCTACTCTGTGAGTAACAGAATTTTGAGTTAACAATATACCTCTAGGTAACTGAGCATTTAAAGTAGACAAATTATACTGCCCTGGAGTGATCACAATTTTTTGGTCACCAACTGCAATTTTGTTGTTGTGGTGTGTAATATTAGGTATCAAGTACATGCCATAGATTGCTCTGAGAGCTATTGTTTTGGGATAAACTATATCATCATGTAGTTTGAGTTTCAATATTGAATTTTGGCTGGTGAGATGGAATACTCCCATGATGTTTTAGATACCACGAAGCTTTTTGAAAATTTTCAATTGTTGGTTTATTTATTTGAGACAGATATCTAAGAACAGATAAACACAAATGTCCACAATTAATATCTTTGAAATTTTGAATACGGGTATTATTATAATAAAGATTAGTTGATTTTAGATATTTTACTAAATTCTCAGGTGGAACACCTCCAAATGAATCAAACACAAATGCCTCATTGTTTAAATATTTAAGATGATAAATCCAGTGAGTGCACTGATTTTTGTACTTATCCAAATTAACTATGCCACACTCTTTTTTGAGTGGTTGTTCTGGTAAAGAATCGGACATGTATACTCCTCTAAAATTTTTGATGCCCAGTGGTTTGATTAAAGCTTCAATATCTTGGTTGGTAAGCGGCTCTTGTTTTTTTTTAAACTTATTTATAACTCTCTTAACACTTTTGCCTTGTTTTTCTATGGCCAGATTATGGCGCTTTTGTTTATCTAATTCTGCCTTATTCTTCTTGGTATCTATTACTGTTTTTGCTATAGCAGCTGATCTCCCAGCCAAGTTGCCAACAGCCCCCAATGCTGCTAAAATAGCTGGGATACTAAATATGAATCCACCTATATGTGATTTTTTTCTAGATTGCTGTAATGTTTTTAATTGTGGGGTACTAAGTAATAATGTCATACCATGTCCCTTGGCAAGACAAGAACTTTTCTTCTTGCGCTGTTTTTTGGTTAGAAGGCTATCAATAGTTTTAAGAGATTTAAGACCTGCATAAGGTATCTGATACATAACACCTTTCGCCTTCATTTTTTGTTTATTATATACATATTCTGGGATTAACTAGTTCAATTAAATTGTAACTATTACAACCCCCACCCCAGTTTTTGTTTGGTGTTCATAGCTATGGTGGTCCCCAACGATGCTATTTTTTCACCCAAAGAAGCATCTTTGCTTACAAATCTACCAAATGCAGCCTCTTCTAATTTTTTGTCTGCCACATGTCGCTTGTCAAGATCGGTATGTGTATTGTATGCTATGTCATGGTCTCTGCAAGCAGCATCTAGAGGATTAACACCAGGGTCACCTCTGTTTAGTTGATGGTCTAGTTTGGTACCGGGACAACAATACTGATAGCCTGGTATGTGTAGCTCAAATGGCAACTTGTTTATGATGTCATTAACTAGCCCTCGACCCTCGGAGATATTCCAAAATTTAGGTGGTAGAGTATTAATAATTTTTATAAGATATCCAATGCCCTTAGTGTCATTAACTATAAAATTAGACAATTTGGTGCTTATCATGTCCATAATTCCAACTTTTTCATTGTAAAAATTGTGGTTACAAGCATTTTCTTCACCAGCTATCACCAGCAACCTATCTACAAGTTTCCTAACATCGTCAACCCAGACAAATTCTTTAGGCAATGTGTTGTATTGTTTGATCCCACTACCTGTCTTGATCTGTAACCATATTGGCTTGATTAAGTTGTTGTATTTTGCTCCACTGCTAGACTTGACTCTTTTTTGTGTGGGGTCATTGTTCTGGTATAGAGCATCTGATTTTATTAATATTTCTTTGTAGTGTTCATAGTCTTGATCTGTATAGCTACCAGGTCTCTTACGAGTCATCAGTTCCCACAATCCAGGTGTTCCAAGATACTTAACAAAACCACCTCTTTCTCCAAGATGAGATTCTTAATATACTATTAGATCATCTCCCATAAATATTACTCTAAAATTGCCAATTCTATGTATGATGCTACCATCAACCTCTGTGTCGGCATATAGGCCAAAAACTTCATCCTTGTTGTCTTTAGGTGTGCTTAAATATTTCTGAGCAAGAAGACCCAATTCAATAGGATCCTGAGTAGCTTCAATTCTTCGAGGAGCAACAGGACTAGGTGTATGAATACTAGAAAGTGGGGTGATTGGATAATCTAATATGTTCCTAGCAGCTACTGGTACAAGTTCTGTGATTAAATTTTGATTCTGCTCTGTAACACTTTTGATATTTTTACCTAGTTCACTAATAGCATCAATAATAGGCTGTTCTGTGCGCTTGTGTTGTTCATAGATACCTCTGTTCTCTACTTTCCATCCCTTAAATCTTTTTACAAGATAGTCTCTTAATTTAAGATCATCAATAATTGGTCTTTTCATGGTTATTTTTATATGTTTCAATATCTAGAAAATTGTTAATTTTATTTCTATATTTACCATTATTAGGTTTTCTTGTCATATCAATTGTGACAAACCCATAACTATCCTGGTTCCAACACCTACTGCAAAACTTAGAAAAATTATTGTAACTCAAGTCACCACCTACATATTCATCATGTATGTGTTTGAGGTTGGTATGATCTTGATGAAACACACATATAAAATTGCTGTTGTCTCTTATCAATTGTTTTGGTATTTTAGAAAAAGTCTGCGCCAGGTAGAAGCAATCTATATTTTTGTGTCGGCCCTGTGTAAAAAAAATTCTAACCTTGTTTTGGTTTTCCAATATAATATCATCAAATACAACAACAGAGTTATCGAGACATTCATGAAGTGGTTTAACATCTGATTCAAAAGTGGATATATCCAGTCCATCATATAGATTCATTAGTTGCTGATATTTTAATTGTTTTAAACTCTTAGAGAAGACATACAAGTGCCTATTTTTCCAATCTAACCAGTTAGGTGCCAATAAAAAATTATCAATCATTAGTGTAGTTTTACCACAGGCCGATGGCCCAACAATAAGACATCTAATATTATCAGGCAACAGTTTGCCATTTCTCTTATACTGCTGTTCAGTATCTGGTAGTCTTTTTATAACATCCCAGGTGTTCATAGTATCACTTTGTCTGCCTCGATCCAGCTGTGTTCTGGAAGTCCTAGCCATTTGACCAGTATTTTATTGCCTTTTTTTGCGAATGACTTTCTCTATAAGATATGTGTCCGGCTGTTTAGTTTTGTTAAGTTCTTCTTCATAAAACCTGCCTTTGAGAATTTCTCCTCGGTGATCCTTTATTATATATGTATTACGAGTCCCAGGTTTAACTTGAACCACTGTAAATAATTCGGTACTCCAGTTTCTTGTAAAACCTCTTTTGAATAAGTGCTTATATTTGCTAATTCTTACTTGATCACCAATTTTGTATTTAGCTTTTTTTGTTGTTGGTTGGTATTTAGGATAGTAAACAGTGCTAATTAATTTTTGCTCATCAGATGAAGTTACCTCAGAGGGTTTCATGTTGATTGTAGTGTGAACTGAATTATTATATTTATCTAGAAGTTCTGGTAAGATAGTAAGCCATTTACAATTACCTTGAAAGGTAAATTGTTTATACATATGATTTTTTAGAGTTCTGTTGAATCTTTCTACAATAGAGGCCTTCAGATCACTGTAACTCGAGTAATGTTTTATTGACCGGCTTTTAATAAATTGTTGGAACACTGAATTATAGAATTCTTTGCCATTATCTGTTTGTAGATAGCGTGGTGATCGTCCACTCTGATTAATAATTGTCCTGAAAGCTTCTGTAACACATTTTCCAGTCTTAGATTTGAGTGGTAATGCCCAGGCAAATTTTGAAAATGTATCTATGACAGTAAGTATATACTTGTATCCTTTGTTGACCTTGTCTAAGTTTTTCAACTGTCCCGCCTTTAGGCGAGGGGCCATTTCCACCAAGTCAGACTGCCGTAAATCATCTATGCCTTTTGTAACCACTGGCAGTCGCTTATAGTTACGTCTAGCTGGTTTGTGTAGTTCATTAACAATAGTTTGTCTAGACACGGTACGTAAATAAGAATATTGCAACTATAGGGTGTTCAGCAGCTGATACTACAGGATTTTCTAAATATAATTTGTCTCCTATATGTATTAAGATTCCAGAGATCCATCATCTTCAGCATAAGATGTTTCTAATGTATTGGGATCTGTAAAATCTTCTAATTCTATATTGGTGACTTTTGGTTTGTTGTCAGCATTAGTTATTGATAAGGTAGGGTAGTGATGTGCCTGTGGTTGTAGCCAATATTTGATTTTGATTGGTCTAAGTATACCTCCAACAAAAAACTGGTAATAAAATTGTGCAGGGGACAGCTTATATAGTTTCCCACCTGGTGTAAATGGTGAATTATATTCATTGTTAGGGATACTGTTTAATTCAAGAATTACTGTATGCTTATGATTCTCGATTAGGCCAGTTATTTCTTTTTCTGCTGTAAGCAATCTACTTGTTACAGATTCAAGATGCTCGTTGAAAGTCCTAACAATTTCATCGTGGCCTGGTTTTATTCTTATGTCTACAGCAAGTTTTTTGTATTGTTGCACAATTTCTTGAAGCTGGGTGGCAAAAACAGACAGGGCATTTGCTTGGTTGGATTCCATAGTCCCTAGTTGTTGCTTGATGTTGGCTACAATTTGCTGTAAATTTTCAACAACTGCCAATTTAGAATTTTGGGCAGTAAGATCATGGACTTGTCTTCTGATATCCTCAAATAAAGCATAAAGTTCATTAATATGTTGATTGGTTGGAAGAGTGGCCACTGTCTGAGTAAGCTGTTTGATCTCTGTCTGGATATTCTTGAAATCTTCTGATTTCAATATGCGATTTACTGCTCTTTTAATATTTTTAAGTTCCTGTGATGTAGGCAAATACAGTATTCTGCAAAGATTCAAGTGCTAATTTCACACTATTTAATTCACTAGCGTTAGCCACACTACGCATAGCATCTTGAAGCAGGGTTATGTCTGCCTGAGTAGGTGTCGATTGTTGTAAAATTTCAAGTTTTGTTTGGATATCATCGATCAAGTGATGAAAATGAGATAGCTCAGATTCGGTGTTGAGGTTTTCAAGTTTTGTGATTTGTTGTTGGACACTGACAAGGATGTCTACAATACCAGGCAAGCGAGATTCTAGAGTTTCTTGTACATTTGTCAGATCACTTTGTATTGCTGCTATGGTACCCTCAAGGTGAGTTATGGTACTCTGAAATTTTTCAAAATCTTCATATGTCTCAAGTTGCAGCTTGATGTTAGCTACACTACGAGTTATAGCACTTAGAGCATCAGAAGATGGTAAGTTGTTCATAAAAGTTTCAAGTGTCTCAATTTTTTCTTTAACCTCGGCTATGGCATTGTTTAAGGGGTCCAGATTAGGTATTTGTAGTGATTGAATTTGTTCTTTTAGAGTGGAAATTACTAGATCAAAATCTTCTTGTGACTTTATGCTTTTGACAATTGTTTGGAGCTGTGCCTGGATACTACTAATCTGCTCTTCTAGTTGTTGTTTCAATTGTTCGGAGTTGGTAGTTTGAGTTTTTAATTTAGCTTGAAGAGTTGCTACAGCCCCCTCTAAATTTTGAAAATTATCCAATGTTGCCAAATCAGTATATTTTTGAAGCAATAATTTAAGTTCTGAATCAATTTTAAGAAGAGGGTCCATGCATTGTGATTGTAAATTTGTAATTTCTAGTTGAAGACTAGCATTGAGTGTGGTTTGTAAAACTTGTAAATCACTTCTTAATTTTTTCACTCTGACATCAAGCATTAGAATCTCATCACTGTGATCTTCATGTCTTGTATGGCCAAATATATCATTAGGCATTTTTATTTTTATTTTGTTTTAGGGGTTATTTATTATTGAATATCTAATTCTTAATTCTATAAAAAAAGGTATAAGTTTGTCATAATATCCCGGGACCTCAATATATAAGCAGTCACCAGCAGAAACAGTATATACAGTACCAGAAATCATGTTTGAGTGCTTAATTCTATAAATATTTCTCCCTACTGAAATTTTGACATCACCCTCGGGAGTTGTAATAAATTGTAATTGACCACCTATAGGTAATTGGTAGTGGTTTAAATTATTGTTAAATATGTATAATGTTTTACCTGTTTTATCATCAACATCTGTAAGTATGCTATTGAGATGAATAATTAGCAAACCAGTTAGTTTAGATATTATATCAGGAGAGGGTGCTGGTGTCGGCAGGTCCATAATAGCTTTTTTTTAAATCCAAATAAATTCATTGGCATGTTTTATTTATTTCAAATTATGCTCTGTAATTGGGCATTGATTACCACTTATCAAGTTACAATGACCCCACGGTAGAGTATGTATGCCACATGATAAAATACATCTCTTATCATCATGTGGGTCTAGAGCTACTTTTCTTACAATATTGCTAGTTAACAAGTGATCCACACTCTGAATTCTATTTTCTAATGTGACATGAGACAATTTTTATAATCTTCAAATTCAAGCGCTTTATCTACAGTATCTCTACCAATACCCTTAGCTTTTTTAGCAACACCACCACTACATGTTTTAAAACTATACATCTTAGCTCTTAACCCAGCAAATCCTACAATAACATCGCCAAGTGTCTCATCTTTTAACTTGCCAGGCACTTTTTGTTGTGGGGTTGAATATTCAGATGGCCTGGTAATTCACTGGTATCAAAATAATTAATTAATTCAGGATGTGATATATCTTTATAAACATCTTCTGTTTGAATATTAAGAATAAAGCTATCTGTATCCATGTACATTAATTTTATACTATTACCATAAAAAGGTTTCAACACATCATAATAAAGTTTTAACATATGTAATTTGGCTAATTCTAATATCACCGCCCCTACATAAATAGGTTCATCAAACTTAATTTTTGTTTTTTTCATGTTGAAGAGTGCCATATTCTCATCATAAATTTTTCTATAATTGAAATTCGGTTTTGCCACTAATTTTTTTGCTCCGGCTAGGGTCGGTAACTAATTTAACATTACTATGCTTTCTAACATTTTCTATAGTTTTCCCATACACTGAATTAACCATTAATTTAAACAATGTTTTATCAAATTGGCTTACTGCAGATGTTCGAAGATTGGTGTTCGTATCAATATATGGTTTCAACCATCTTGAGTGCCTGAATCTCAAAACTTTGCCAACCTTAGTTACTTTAACACCATGACGCATCAGAAACTGCAAGTTTTTGTAATATATTACATAATCCTGTTTTGATTCCAAAGTCATCATCAATTTCTTTTGTTTAGAATTAGGTGAACACTTAAATTCAGAAATTGGGGGCAAATCAGAAAACTTATTGTGTAAATTATCTGGAATTATCAGATCAACCTCTAAGAATAGACCATAGTGACTGTCATCAAAATCCTGAAGATCCCCAATACTAAAATTTTCAACCCACTCAAGTTTTGCATATGGCAATTTACCCATCATAGCGTAACCATACAAATTATTGGCATCCACATAAAATATATAATTTGATGGCAATTCTGGATCATAATTAGAAATATATTTGTTATTAGCTCTGGCATATCTCTGAGAACATTGCACCATCCATCCTCTTATACACTGTTCCATAAATAGATACATATCTTGATCTTGAATTAAATTTAACTCCATTTTAGTTTTAAAAAACATTGCCGACCATGCTAGGCCTGGGGCACTATAAAAATAAATTGGATCTAGCTTATAATTTTCTATTGAAGATTTTCTAAATGCCTGAAGTATATCGGCTAAAAGAGTTACATCAAGTTTTAAATATGCCTTATGATAATCACCAAATGTCTGGCATTTTAAATTTGTCCACATTAACTGAGCATGGTGATAATCTTCATCAGTGATTTCGGATGCCCTGAGTTTACTATAGAATGCTTTTTGTGGTGGCAGAGAACACTCATCAAATTTAGAAAAATCAGTAACATAATCATATGGGTATACACCTTTTCGCCTAATTAATTTCAAGTCCTGATTTGGAAACATGTTACAAGTAATTTTAAATTGATCATCAGATAATTGACTGGCCAGAGTAGCCAAGCTAGCCGACAAAATTCTGTATGAATCAAGAAATCTTAAGTGAATAGGAACACCATTAACTTTAATTATCTTGCTAATAGCTATATATTTCTCATCATTTTCTGCTAAAATATTTAAATTCTGTTTGTCAAACCCCTCGTACCTGATCAGATGATGAAAATCATAATTAGATGCACCATGACAAAATATCGGGACAAATTTTGGTCTCTGGATCTTAATATTACAGTTATTACACAAAGCCATTAAAAATTTACCACTTGTATGGGAATGGTGTTTCACCTTGATATTTGTATCTGAAAATTCACAATCACATACCAGGCATTTTTCTGTATTATTGAAATTTTGAAACTGTTCTTTTGTTAAAGACATCATAGGTCTTGATTTTAATAAGATATTAGATGCTATGTCAAGGCACTCATTTTCTATTCTATGTGCAAATTCTTTGATAGCATTTGGTCCCATATATAATTGTGGTTCACTAGCTACACCATCCCGTATAATTATATAACAAAAACTAGAAGGTTCATGTAATTGATATGATGTACTTGAAGATTCCTCAGGATCTGGGCTACAGAATGCAAGAGGTTTCAGGTTTGACTCAAAATCACAGACTATATATGCTGGGTGTTCCAACAAAGCTTCAAATTTTTTGAATCTGGCATTTTCACTTTGCATGGGCATAATCATATGAACAGGTTTATGATTACCACAATATTTTAAATGTTCAACTAACTTGTTTTTAGCAATTTCTGCATTCTCTTTACGAATCCCATTCATTATTTTTCTACCATCAAATACAGTTAAACATCTTCGGCACAACTTGAATATTGTATTAGATTTGTCTAATTGTTTTCTTACTAAAGCTTCAAGATTGCGTATCAAAGTGTAATGGTATGTGCCATCCCCCTCAATTAAGAGTAAATCAATCAAAATAGCAAAATCGTCATCAAGTGCACTAATTCTCAGAGGTTCTATCAAGCAATTCCCAGCACCAGTGGAACAAATAAATACATTAATAGATAATGGTTTACCATTGATATCTCTGGCCTTTTTTTCAAATTTATCAATATTTTGAACAGACATTGGATATTCTAAGCCCTCCATTGCATCATCAAAATCGTGTTCATATTTTTTATAATTACTTATTCTTTTTGAATTATCTGAAACTGGATACAAAGCAGCTAAAATACACCACAGAAAGCATTTCTCATCATTATTTTCTATGTTAATCACGGCTCTTTTGTTTTTAATATTAGCAAGTAATGACACATATGTCGAACCTTGTAGTGGGTTAAATTTAGAAATATTAATATATAACTTGTGTGGACTTCCACATAAACTCCATCCGGATTCTTTTGCCGCAAATTCAGAATGTTTAATAATCAATTGCTCTATCAAACTACTTATTATTTCGTCAAAATTTGTATTTGAATATATAACTACAGTTTCAGTTATGTGGGAGTGTGTAAATTTTGTTCCATTTGGCTTCTTATATTGTACAAATAATTTGAAAGATAATTAATAAGAGTTATTTTGTACATTTAGAATAGCTTGCATATCAGGATTTATATTGTTTAAAAAATTCTCAATATCACATTTTGGAGCTGATATAAAACGGTAATCACTTAGTTGGCTATTAAAACTACTATGAATAGGTGTATAGCGAGGCTGCTTTGCAGGTTTATAATTAATAGGGGTTTCAAGTTTTCTTTTTAATCCAGATGAAGATGTAGATGGATGTGATAAAGTAGAAAACTGTGCAGAACAATTATTTTTATGTTTATATAAGAAATATTCCAGACTATATTTTCTATGACATTTTGGGCAAATTTTTGTTGGAGTTCTATATTTGTCTGGATTACAATTCTTTTGGTGTCTAGTCCAATTATGGCTAGATATATTTTTATTGCATTGTTTACAATATTTTTGATTTGGCATTTTTGTTATTAGTTATAAAATTTCTTGGGCTTCAAATTAAATCTCTATATTTAATATAAAATATGAATTGGGTTCAGCAGTGTACTTTGTATAATTATTGTATATATTTAATATGTTAATATTATTAATTTTTATCCTCGGTTTATTATATCAGATTTCTCGGGATTCAAATCAAAATTTTATACTTAATAAAACTATCGCAAATTATAATGCCAATGGCTTACGCGCACGAAGGTGGAATAATTATTGATCCACAGGAAAACAGCGACCTTCCTCAATTGCGTGTTAGTACAGGCACGTCGGTGGCACTGACCCAATAGCGTGTGCTATGTATCGCTTCTGTGGGTCAGTAATTCCGTGGATCAATAATTTGGCAGAGCTTGGTAGAGCTATGTTCTATCCCTCGATTCCTCTGCTAATCTAGCAAAAGTAGGAAATCGGCAC
The DNA here is from genome assembly GCF_977018435.1 of Lepisma saccharinum. Lineage (NCBI taxonomy): Eukaryota > Metazoa > Arthropoda > Insecta > Zygentoma > Lepismatidae > Lepisma > Lepisma saccharinum. Next base: position 54,083,064 of record NC_139249.1, read on the forward strand.
TGTGCTCTGATTTATATCGATTTATAGAGCTAATAGAAATCTTGCTTACTTAAACCAATCAGAAAACACCACGTATAAATTATTAGCCAATCAAAATCTCTGTTTTTTAGCTATCATATTAAAAAAATGCAAAAAATCCCAGTTTCAATTCGACTGACAATTCACATATCCCCATATCACCGTATCTTACCCTATTAGCCTCTTTTGCTGTTGTGCTCAATTAGTTTTCACTATTTGGCGATTTTCTTGAAGAGGTCTAATAGAACAAGATACGGCGGTATGAGAAATATGTGAATTAAAGATATTTTAGCAATATACGACGTCTTAAGAAAGGTATATTCGGCTCCAAAGTACTTTGTCTAACGCTTACTACCATTCCCTATTGCTGGCAGAGAGAGTTCAAAATGATGATGTGGTATTGAAAAAAGTTGACTTGTTCCCAAGTGTTCACCGAGTTCAGACATTTGTTCATAGATGGCTCTGTTCAAAGCACAGAGACCCATGTTTGTCATCAACACCTCAAAAAGAAAACAAGTTGTGGTTAATGACAGGACAAACATTAAAATTATCTGTGAATTCCATGAAACACTCCCTGATGACACCATATGCAGTGTTATTCTTATAGGTGAAAAATCATATGTTTATGATGTAAGAAATGAAAGAGTCACAGAGCAATTCTAGAAGAGTTTTGCATATTATATTTTCTTAGTATTAGATAAGCAAGTTGAGCCTGGTCTTGAATTAAAATATTTAGAATGTTACAAGTCAACATATTAACATAATAATATAAAAATATTTTGAATAAGTATTTAAAATTATATTACAGTGTACTACTGTATAATCAAAAAACTCTTAAGAGCATCTTGGATTAGTTTTAAGTGGTGCCGAAACAATATCGAGAAATGCCATATTTTTAACAAATTTATAAACAGCAATTTTAGCAAATTTAGGTTTTGTCACATCAATTTGGGGGGTCATCTTTTCTCGGAAGCTTTTTTTAAAAAATTTGTAGGTTTTACACAGTAACAATAAAATTTTATAGACATTTTGCCTTAGTTTCAAGTATTTCTATACAGTCAAAACACCTCATCATTTATCGATTTTATAATACATCCAATTATACTACTCACATGTAAAACGAATTGGACAATTACGAATCACATTTTTATGCAAAAGAAATTATAATTGTTATAAGTAGTGGGGTAAAGAGAGTTCTGCAACCTTAAGTGAGGTTCAGTGTTGCCAACCCACCCCAAAGAAAATTGCACCAAAAACTCAAAAACTCACTTTCTCTCTACGTTCCGCGCCTCATTTATGGCGCTGACGATGTTTCACAGCGCAGAAAAAGCCGGTACGAGTAAATGATTAAGTGAGGTTCAGTGTTGCCAACCCACGAAAATCGCACCAAAACCTCAAAAACTCGCTTTCTCGCCACGTTCCGCGTCTCATTTATTGCGCTGACGATGTTTCACAGCGCAGAAAAGCCGGTACGAGTAAATACACTTTCTCATCCTTGAAGTACGAATGCGCCTTATCGTAATTTTCCAAGTCCGGGGACCATGTTTATATATCGTGACCTTTGTAAACCTCTCGGGAACGATGTGCCACACATGCACACACGCGCCTCTCATTATTTCTGTATTGTGACGCAAGCAAACAAACAAAATAATAATAATTGGTTTTTTTAGGATTCCTGGCCCCTATAACCCCGCCAGGGTGCGTGGTACCCAACCAAAAAAAAAAAACGTTCTCTAACGGCTGCGGTTATAGATAACCACACCTCTGTAGAGTTTCACGTGTTTTTTTTTTCCATGAAACTCTACAGAGGACCTCCGTAATGCATGCAACGTGTACTAACGACTCTAGTGTTATTTGATGTTGTATTTTTTGATATAGAGTTTATTGTGAGATAGATAAAAATTATGTTTATTATAATATTTTCTTGATGAAGATGGAGAATGTGTGTGTGTTACAAATAAAGTTGCATGCTTTTTCTCTAGTGTGTGTATGTGTATGTGTTTTGATGTTCGACACCATCTGAAACGATAAAGTAAAAAAAAAGAATTTCATTGTTAATTTTCTCATGTAAAAAAAAACAAATTTTGTGCAAATTCTGATTGTCTCGTGCTATAGTGAAAAAAAAACTGATGAAAAAAAAGACATTGTAACTGATAACTGGTGAAACTGACATTGTAACTGATCTGAACTAGTGAAATTCGTATTATCATTGTAACTGATTGTGTTAGTACAAAATTCTTATTGTAACTGATTGTGCAAGAAAAAATGTTAAACCTGTTAAAACTGCTCCGTGACCCTCTCGTTCTTCACGTCGTACGCGAAAGACTTCTCTGCAATCAGGATGACGCTGCACACGGTGTCCTCGGGCAGCGCGTCGTGGAACTCGCAGACGACCTTGATGTTGGTGCGATCGTTCACCACGACCTGCTTCCTTTTTGTGGTATTGATGACGAACATCGGCCTGTGAATTTTGAATTCGCTGGGTGTGTAGTACATGTCCACGCTTCCCTCGGTCACGCGCTTGTAAGCAGAGTACGCTTTGTAAAGTTTGAGGTAATCATCTTTGGTCATGTCGAGGTTGTAATTCTCGCGCGGGAACACTTCGTTCCTACCATTCTTGAGATAAACGTTCTTGATCTTGCAGTCGTCGAACTTGCTGGAATCTTTTTCCTGATTCTTGTCCCTCCCGGTCTGAAAGAGCACTACGACGAAATCTGGCATGTAGAACTGTATGTTGTTGAACTGCGTCGTCACGTCGAATTCCATGTGACTTCCGGACGCTATCTTCTGCACGCACTGGTAACCGTGAAAGTGAATCGGCACCTGTGGACTTTTCAAGATCTCTGCTTTGTACTTGAGGGCGTAGTTCGTCTCGTATTCCACCACCGGCATTCTCAACTCCATGCTCCGGATGACGCACTTGGCTGCTTCGGGTAAAGTGTTGGGCAGTGGCGTGGTGCCGCCCGGACCCAAAGTAGCGTATCGCATCAGTGCGTCGTTGTCGTTGGCCGCTCTTCGAAATGTGATTCTCAGTCCTCCCTTCCACATGATCTCCTTGTAGTCCGAGAAGAATCCCGGAAGCAAACGCATGGGAAAGAGCACCGTGTGACTTCTCGTCGATATTTTGTTTCCCGCTTCGAAACCCCCCGCCTGATAGTATGCTGCGTCCGTTTTGGATAATTTCAATGTTCCCACTGCCGTTGACGTGATTCCTGGATAATCGATTCTGTCGATGACGATGTTGTGTTTCCTCACCTCCACCTGCGAGAACAGGTGAGGCACGAAGTTGTCCACGAGTTTCAAATTTGCTGCTGCGGGGAACGCGTCTCCGCTTTCTTTCTTCACCACGTCGAATTGAAGGTAAAGGTCCGCTCTGTGAGGATGAACGAACCCATCGCCTACGTCCACGTGGTATTCGATCTCCCGGTTCGCTTCGTTCAAATTTGCGAACGTGCGACGGTTGGGAGGGAAAGATTGCAACTCGTAACTTTCGATTTGCTCCATTTTTTTTCACTATGTGTTATTTATTATACGTTGATCTCCTCGACGGCAGTCGACGTGGCACCTGCAAAATCCACCACGTCTCCTTTCTCGTTCGTCACCACCAACTCTATGTTGTCTAGGCGGTTGCGACATACTGGAAAATAGATCGGCGAAGAGGGTGTGTAGATGATCGGTTCCATGAATTCGGAACTGGGTTTGAACGTGGCTATGATTCCCGTCTGCTTGTGACTTCCCAGCAATCCGTCCGAGGATTTCGTGATCATGCCTTCCGCTACGTTGCAGTGAACGTTCAAAATTTCTATGGCTAGAAATTTAGGAATATTGGTTGCTACGTGCTTGATGCCAGCTTCGAGTTTTGGGTGATTGTTCTCGAGACCTAAAAGTTCTCCTATGGTGCCCAGGTACACGGTCTCCGTCGCGGACACGATTTCCACTCTGTGCGTGACCGAATTTTGAGAAAGGTACGTGCCTTTGGGTAATTGAGCTTGCAAAGTAGAAAGATTGTATTGACCTGGCGTGACGACGATATGTTCACTTCCGACGCTAATTTTGTTGTTGTGCTGCGTGACGTTAGGTATGAGGTACATCCTGTAGAATGCACGCAAAGCTATGGATTTAGGATAGACGATGTCGTCGTGCAGCGTGAGTTTCAAGATCGAAGATTCGCTCGTGAAATGGAACACGCCCATCGTGATGCTTAAGGTTCTACAATGCTTTCTGGAAATCTTCGATCGTAGGGTTATTTATTTTAGAGAGAAACGCGAGCATGGAGAGACAGAGATGACCGCAGTTCACGTCTCCGAAATTTTGAATGCGTTCGTCGTTGTAGTATATAGGTTTGTTCGTTTTCAGATAATGAACTAAATTTGTAGGTGGAACACCTCCGAAAGAATCGAAAACGAATGCTTTATCATTTTTGTGGTAACATATCCAATGCGTGCCTGGATTTTCTTGACTGTCCAAGTTGACTACGCCACATTCTCTTCTTTTAACGGTTGAAGGTAACGAATCGGACATGAAAACTCCTCTGAAGTGTTTGATTTGTAATGGTTTGATCAGAGATTCAATGTCTCGGTTGGTGAGTGCTGTTTCTTCTTTAAACTTCCTCATGACCCCCTTCCCCTTCTTCTCCATGGCCAGGTTGTGACGTTTCTGTTCTTCTAATTCCGCCTTGTTTTTTTTTCAAACGTCTGACAAGCATATATAAAATAACCATTATAACAAAAAAGTGAGTGTTAGAAAAGTGGATAGTCTCAAGCGGGTGGCGGCAAGAAAAGTACGAGAACCGAACGTATAGTCTGAGAATTCGATGTTTCAGAAACGTTTCGACGTATATAGAAAAAATGTCAAAACGTCAATTTCAAGAAGACGAAAATCTTAAGTTGCGGGATTACCTCGCGAAACGCTTCAAAGGTTAGAAATCCGAGAATCGTGGATTCTACGAAGAGAAGAAGCGTCAAGATCAACCTGTGATCGACGCCATCAGCGATCTAGGTAAAGAAATTAAAAGTGTGACGGAACAAAATAAAAATTTGATCAACGAACTCGTACCACTCGCAGCTAAAAGTTACACTGTACCCACGCCCATTTCGAGCATTCCTTCGACGCCGTTCGAACTGAAGGAAGTACCGGCACGACGTCAAGCCATAAGTAGTACTTCGTCTTCGGATAAGATCGAGTTGGGACCTTTGGCACGAGACTACCTGAGCACGGAAAATTCGACAAGGATGAAGTGTTCGGATTGTATCTGAGCATGGAAACCAACGAGGGTGTCGTGTGGAAGATTGGGAAATCGAAAGTCACCTTCGAAGGCAACGACATTAAAGTTAATTTAGGCGATAAGAACAGTTGGACCAGGTATACGGGTAAGGTGGGACTGTGGGAACTCGTTGCCAAAAAGCAGCCGAAAGATTACACCGACGAAGATTATCAGAGTTACAGGGAAATTCTAATCATGACGGATGCCATGTACCAGAACAACGATGCCTCGCAGAATAGGGTGAAATCGAGCAGCGGTGAGAAGTACAGGAATCTCATCAAACCGATTTGGAACGAGGTGAAGAGTGGAAGCGGCGTCAAACGCTACAACACGTTACCCAAAGAATTCGTTTGGGGGGACGACGTGAGGAAACTCATCGACCGATTGTTAGTGATAGCCGGCGAAGAGAATGCAGGCAATCGTAATTTCTACAACGAGAAGGTTGGCATCGTGGACATGATCATCATCAAACTTTCCAACTTCATCGTGAACGACGACAAGGGCATAGGTTACCTGATCAAAATTATCAACACGCTGCCTCCGAGATTCTGGAACGTGGCCGAAGGAAAGGGACTCGTGAACGACATCATCAACAAGTTACCTTTCGAGATGCATTTACCTGGCTACAAGTACTGCGGACCGGGTACCAAACTCGAGAAAAGATTGGAGAGAGGAGACAAGGGTGTGAATCCGTTGGACGCTGCATGCAAAGATCACGACATCGCTTACAACACGCGAACCGATCTGGATGCAAGTCACGAAGCAGACAAGAAATTGGAACATGCCGCTTTCGAAAGATTCGTCAGCAGAGACGCATCGTTGGGTGAAAAAGTTGCAGCATTGGGCACCACCATAGCCATGAACACGAAACAAAAATTTGGATGGGGAGTGTAGATATAAATAACATACAGTAAAAAAAAAACATGTCTTGTATAACCGACTTACCGCACGAACTGCTATGTAAAATATTCAAACACGCAGTAAACGGAGATGTAGGGAAACTTTTAATCATAGCAAAAACGAAGCCGGAATTTCGTATCCCTTGTGAAATGGTTGTCAAGGATTATCTTCGGGAGATCAGTGGCATGAGGTGCGGTGATCTCGACACTCTTCTCTCGGCTGCAGGGGAAAAATTAAACTAGAGGATGGACGAGCTTCACGAGGCGAGGCAGGGAAGAAGACGATACACGGATGATTGGCGCAAGTCTAAACAGGAGACCGAAGAAATCATCACGCACATCATCGCGTTTTCCGAAGCACGAACTTTCTTCCTCTGTGAAAAAAAATAATAATATATACATGTCAAAAAAAAGAACTTGATATATAAATAACACACACCGTGAAAAAAATCTTCGGTATATATAAATAACACACATTGTGAAAAAAATTAAATTTCTCTAACACCCTGAAATTTCTCTTCGATATGACTGACCTCCAAGCATTAAAACAAATGCTAAATTTGTCAGTCGAATATGTAAAAATTCAGGAATTGGAAGTCGACAAACCTTACACGATAACTTCCGGTTCAATTGTTTCTACCCAGTATGGTCCCAAGGTGCGTCTGTTGCTCAACGGACAATACAGTCTATTTTTACCAGATCGATACGCTAACATGTTATCCGACGAGAAGCTATCTATTTTAATCGAGAACAAAACTCGAATCGTGTACAAGGGGACAAAGGAACTTCTTGGTAAGAAAACGAAGCACGTAATAGAATTTGTGTAACGGCTGCGCGGAGTATATCCTTGAAAAAAAAATCTCAGAACATATATATAAATAACATACCGTGAAAAAAAAACATGAAGCCCAAGGGTGTCGTGTATAAGATACCATATTCGAATCTGAAAACGCTGGGTGCCCTCGATGGGTTACTCACCAAGAAACAACGCGAGAAGAAACGTTCTTGCTTGTCCAAAGGACACGGAATGAAATTGCTGCTCAGCACTCCACAATTGAGACGGTTGCAGCGTTCGCGGAAACATATTCAGCATCCCGGCCATCCTTGCGGCTTTGGGGGCCGTTGGAAGTTTGGCTGGGAGTAGCGCCGCTATCGCAAAAACCGTCATCGACTCGAAGAAGAACAAGGCGGAATTAGAAGAACAGAAACGTCACAACCTGGCCATGGAGAAGAAGGGGAAGGGGTCATGAGGAAGTTTAAAAAAAAGAAACAGCACTCACCAACCGAGACATTGAATCTCTGATCAAACCATTACAAATCAAACACTTCAGAGGAGTTTTCATGTCCGATTCGTTACCTTCAACCGTTAAAAGAAGAGAATGTGGCGTAGTCAACTTGGACAGTCAAGAAAATCCAGGCACGCATTGGATATGTTACCACAAAAATGATAAAGCATTCGTTTTCGATTCTTTCGGAGGTGTTCCACCTACAAATTTAGTTCATTATCTGAAAACGAACAAACCTATATACTACAACGACGAACGCGCGTTTCTCTCTAAAATAAATAACCCTACGATCGAAGATTTCCAGAAAGCATTGTGGAACCTTAAGCATCACGATGGGCGTGTTCCATTTCACGAGCGAATCTTCGATCTTGAAACTCACGCTGCACGACGACATCGTCTATCCTAAATCCATAGCTTTGCGTGCATTCTACAGGATGTACCTCATACCTAACGTCACGCAGCACAACAACAAAATTAGCGTCGGAAGTGAACATATCGTCGTCACGCCAGGTCAATACAATCTTTCTACTTTGCAAGCTCAATTACCCAAAGGCACGTACCTTTCTCAAAATTCGGTCACGCACAGAGTGGAAATCGTGTCCGCGACGGAGACCGTGGACCTGGGCACCATAGGAGAACTTTTAGGTTTCGAGAACAATCACAATCACCCAAAGCATCAAGCACGTAGCAACCAATATTCCTAAATTTCTAGCCATAGAAACTTTGAACGTTCACTGCAACGTAGCGGAAGGCATGATCACGAAATCCTCGGACGGATTGCTGGGAAGTCACAAGCAGACGGGAATCATAGCCACGTTCAAACCCAGTTCCGAATTCATGGAACCGATCATCTACACACCCTCTTCGCCGATCTATTTTCCAGTATGTCGCAACCGCCTAGACAATATAGAGTTGGTGGTGACGAACGAGAAAGGAGACGTGGTGGATTTTGCAGGTGCCACGACGACTGCCGTCGTGGAGATCAACGTATAATAAATAACACATAGTGAAAAAAAAATGGAGCAAATCGAAAGTTACGAGTTGCAATCTTTCCCTCCCAACCGTCGCACGTTCGCAAATTTGAACGAAGCGAACCGGGAGATCGAATACGACGTGGACGTAGGCGATGGGTTCGTTCATCCTCACAGAGCGGACCTTTACCTTCAATTCGACGTGGTGAAGAAAGAAAGCGGAGACGCGTTCCCCGCAGCAGCAAATTTGAAACTCGTGGACAACTTCGTGCCTCACCTGTTCTCGCAGGTGGAGGTGAGGAAACACAACACCGTCATCGACAGAATCGATTATCCAGGAATCACGTCAACGGCAGTGGGAACATTGAAATTATCCAAAACGGACGCAGCATACTATCAGGCGGGGGGTTTCGAAGCGGGAAACAAAATATCGACGAGAAGTCACACGGTGCTCTTTCCCATGCGTTTGCTTCCGGGATTCTTCTCGGACTACAAGGAGATCATGTGGAAGGGAGGACTGAGAATCACATTTCGAAGAGCGGCCAACGACAACGACGCACTGATGCGATACGCTACTTTGGGACCGGACGGCACCACGCCACTGCCCAACACTTTACCCGAAGCAGCCAAGTGCGTCATCCGGAGCATGGAGTTGAGAATGCCGGTGGTGGAATACGAGACGAACTACGCCCTCAAGTACAAAGCAGAGATCTTGAAAAGTCCACAGGTGCCGATTCACTTTCACGGTTACCAGTGCGTGCAGAAGATAGCGTCCGGAAGTCACATGGAATTCGACGTGACGACGCAGTTCAACAACATACAGTTCTACATGCCAGATTTCGTCGTAGTGCTCTTTCAGACCGGGAGGGACAAGAATCAGGAAAAAGATTCCAGCAAGTTCGACGACTGCAAGATCAAGAACGTTTATCTCAAGAATGGTAGGAACGAAGTGTTCCCGCGCGAGAATTACAACCTCGACATGACCAAAGATGATTACCTCAAACTTTACGAAGCGTACTCTGCTTACAAGCGCGTGACCGAGGGAAGCGTGGACATGTACTACACGCCCAGCGAATTCAAAACCCACAGACCCATGTCCGTCATCAACACGACGAAGCGGAAGCAGGTCGTGGTCAATGATCGCACCAACATCAAGGTCGTCTGCGAGTTCCACGACGCGCTGCCCGAGGACACCGTGTGCAGCGTCATCCTGATTGCAGAGAAGTCTTTCGCGTACGACGTGAAGAACGAGAGGGTCACGGAGCAGTTTTAACAGGTTTAACATTACAATAAGAATTTTGTACTAACACAATCAGTTACAATGATAATACGAATTTCACTAGTTCAGATCAGTTACAATGTCAATTTCACCAGTTATCAGTTACAATGTCTTTTTTTCCATCAGTTTTTTTTTTTGCACTATAGCACGAGACAATCAGAATTTGCACAAAATTTGTTTTTTTTTTCATGAGAAAATTAACAATGAAATTCTTTTTTTTTTACTTTATCGTTTCAGATGCTGTCGAACATCAAAACACATACACATACACACACTAGAAAAAAAGCATGCAACTTTATTTGTAACACACACACATTCTCCATCTTCATCAAGAAAATATTATAATAAACATAATTTTTATCTATCTCACAATAAACTCTATATCAAAAAATACAACATCAAATAACACTAGAGTCGTTAGTACACGTTGCATGCATTACGGAGGTCCTCTGTAGAGTTTCATGGAAAAAAAACACGTGAAACTCTACAGAGGTGTGGTTATCTATAACCGCAGCCGTTAGAGAACGGTTTTTTTTTTTGGTTGGGTACCACGCACCCTGGCGGGGTTATAGGGGCCAGGAATCCTAAAAAATACCAATTATTATTATTTTGTTTGTTTGCTTGCGTCACAATACAGAAATAATGAGAGGCGCGTGTGTGCATGTGTGGCACATCGTTCCCGAGAGGTTTACAAAGGTCACGATATATAAACATGGTCCCCGGACTTGGAAAATTACGATAAGGCGCATTCGTACTTCAAGGATGAGAAAGTGTATTTACTCGTACCGGCTTTTCTGCGCTGTGAAACATCGTCAGCGCAATAAATGGACGCGGAACGTGGCGAGAAAGCGAGTTTTTGAGGTTTTGGTGCGATTTTCGTGGGTTGGCAACACTGAACCTCACTTAATCATTTACTCGTACCGGCTTTTTCTGTGCTGTGAAACATCGTCAGCGCCATAAATGAGGCGCGGAACGTAGAGAGAAAGTGAGTTTTTGAGGTTTTGGTGCAATTTTCTTTGGGGCAACACTGAACCTCACTTAAGGTTGCAGAACTCTCTTTACCCCACTACTGTTATAAACTCCTATAGATAAGCTTTAAAACAATAATTCTTAAGTTTCGCGAGTTATAATTCTCATCATGAAATTTTAGCATTGGCAGAGACTTACGAATGAAATATACGGAAGCTGCTGTGAAATTACAAATAGCTATTTAAAAATAACAAATTATTCGACGGTATTATGATTAGCTAAAATGAAGGCGGGGGTTAATCCTTAGCAGCAAAAAAATAAGGAATTTTCAAAACTATAATAAAGAGAAAAGTAATTGTTTATTGGTTTAGTTTAATATACTTCACTTTTCTGCAACTTTTGGCTAATCGTGAAGATTGGGATGAGTGATGACATGATGAAACTGATCAATGAACATTGAGAAACAACATACATACCCTGGCCGGGATTCGAACCCCGAACCCCTACCGTTGTAGGACGCTGTGATAACCACTCTGCCACGGAGTTCGGCGAGGAGAAAAGTAAGGAAATTCAAATTTGCAAAAGAATTTTTGCATTGTTTAACTTGGTCAATTTTCCACGGGCGATAGATAGGAGGGGTTAGGCGGGCACGATAACTCGCAATAAATTAAAATTGCCCTGTATTATCTAAAAGTATTTTCGCTAAGCACTTTGGCGGAAAGTCTAACACAATGCGTTACAAATACAAGCTCCCAGGTTCGTATCCTCGGTGAAACACGCGCTGTTATATTCGTACTTTTATGTTACTTTTCTTCTACATTTGGCAAATGAACTTGAAGAAAAAAAAGAAATTTAAGCTTCGAATCTTGGCTAAAATTTCACCATTTGTATCTCGATTAACCAATGTCACTTAGGATCACTGTTCTCTTCCCTGCGATGGTGATCAACAATTGATTTCTCTGTGTGTTTGTAGCCCCTCGATCTGGGGGAGGGGGTGTATATTTTCTCTGATTTTAGGCTGGCTGTGAACACCCAAGGATTTACTCCATGCGACGCCACTGATTATTTATATAGCCTATTGTAACCTCAACATGTTTTACTGGTGTTACTTTTACATAATAGACTGTGTCACTAATACGAGTACACCCCTTCCAGCATAAAACTGTAATAGGCTAAGGTATCATTTTATTGGATCAACTCGCTATATTGTATTATTGTATGTATTTCATTGTATTACTATATTGTAATGTGAACGCAAATTGACATGTCCGATGTCATAGCATGTAAATTCAAACATGTGGTTCATGAATGAAATAAATCTTGTCTTATCTTATTCAATTTTAATCATAAAAAAGTGTGGACCTGCGAGCCCACCCCCTTTCCTCAGGTAAGTAAGTTTCTCGTACAACATGGGTAAGCTAGGGTTAAATAGGTATTTAAATAGAAAGATATATTTATCCTTAAGAAATCTATTTATTGAGTTTTATTCGAATTTGGGGACCTTTCGCCTTAGTCCAGTATTCAATTTCTATTTGGAGAAGGCAAGTGCTCCATCTTTCCCCTCCAGGATCTTCTCAGCATCCTTATCCTACAATAAAATAAAAACACGTTAATGCATGTTAAACAACACTGGGTGAAACATTAAATGTATCTGAACCTCAAACATTCCAGAGTTTTATCATGTTTATTGATTGATAATTGTTGCATTGGATACATTCTGGGACAAGTGATTGAATTGAATATACGAGTTTGAGCTTTCCTTTACCAAGGCCAAGTAAGCATATTTTTCTTTCATATCACTATATTGGGGATATGTGCAGCAAAAGTGCCAAAATATCCAGTCAAGTATGATGTAAAAATCTAAAAGGTGTACAATATAAAATGAAAAATTAATGAAAAACAATTGGTTGATGGAATCATATTCATTTACACCACATTTCTGTCAGTTTTGACAAATATCGACTTGAGGATGAGAGATGATATGATGAAATTGAAGAATAGACACTCACAAGAATACTTATGCTCAGGTTGGGATTCGAACCCTGTTCCCCTGGCATGCTGTGTTAACCACCCCGCTAGAGAGTGTCAAAACAACTGTATTGCTATCTACAGTCTTTCGTTTTTTAAGATTTAAGTTCATGTTGAAACACTGATAGTTTACGAACATAACAAGCGGTGTTTCACTTCCAAAATATGCCAAAAGTAATTAACTATTTCTTTCAATTTTATTGAAACATTCTTTGTTTCTGTAGAGTAAGTCACCACTAACGTATCTCTTCTTAAGAAAGTAAGAGAAAAAAATGTTGATGCTTTCCTTCATATTATTAATTTGGAGAGTTTCATTCTTAAAATTCTGGTTCGACATCTTCAGAAAGTTTAGTAAATCATTCTTTCGGGAACAGGGTCGGAGTGGTACTGCGAAGGGACCGGTGGCAATTTTCCTTAAGAGGACGCCCCAAGAAATCGTTGATTGCAATGGCCTAGCTATACAGTAAAAGCTTAAAAAAGAGGCATATTTCAATAGAGAACAGAGGTGCAATCCCGAATTTTTGTCTGGGGGGTGGGTGCAAGCACCAGGATATACGTACCGATAATTATGTTATTATTATTAGTAGTAATGGTGTAGTAGTAACATCAAATACATTGTTATCGTCGTGATTCACGCAAAAAGGGGGTACAAGCCGGTGCTAATGCTAAAGAAATAATATGGGAACAAACAATTTATAATATTTTCTCAACACGTTAATTTCACATTCGCTAATAATGGAAAACAAGCACACAAACTGTATTTTTGAAAGACAGAAAATGCAGGACGAAGATAATTCGTATTGTTTATGCGACATTTATATATTGCCAGCGAAGCGAGCAAGGAAATTTTTAGATCCAATTTTCTTGCAAACTGAAAACAACATTAATTTAATAGGGCACAAATAATTTCACGGGCGCCATGATATTCTCTTTTACATATTTCTTTTCATTTAGATCGTTCGGCTGCCAGTGTCGACCCCTACATACGGCTCTGAACTAGAGACTGCAAGAAAAAGGAAACTGAGCGAAGCGAGCAAGAAAAATATACGAAATGTATTTTTATTTTAAAAAAATGTAACGATAAATGAGGTTTTGTTGTTTTCATCGAAGGAGAACTTCCCGGTTCGGCGTCCCCTTAAAGAGGGCGGTCGTTCAGCCCTTAATCCGTTCCTGTGGAAGTCCAGGAGGGCACAGAAAAGAAGATGTCTATTCGCCACTGCTATATCTGTGAGCAATTGTGAGCAGTTTCGGAAGTTCGCAGAGACGAGGGGGCGCACCGGGATTTTGTCCGGTTCCGGTGGGCCCGTCCGACCCTCCTTGGAACTGAAGCGTTCTGCATCTTCGCATTTTCATTAGAACTATCGATAAATATGCCCTTCATCATTTATTAGCTGCAGAGTCAAGGCAAGAGGATGTAGAAACGAAATTTATTGATGAAACTTGGCGCTTATCTTGAACGTGAGTCAGATTCATTCGCCATGGAAGTCTGTAAACAAGCGTTTGCATTAAATTTATCTATGCAATCCTATTCTAGAACTATCTGGTTAACGGGTTTATATTGAGACCACATTTTAAAAGCGTCCCTGACAAATAAATTCGCTTCTTTCGATTCTCTTCGTCTGTTATTATCACAGATATAAGTTCACATTTGGAAATGAGAAATGCAATCGACAAAACAATTTAGGAGACACGAAATTTAAAGTCAGACACTTCTGAAGTTTTACGTCTGGAATAACCTCTCACCTATTTTGTGGCCAGTTCTACCAAAAATTCAGCCGCATTCCTACAGATGTTTATTGAGTTGCCAGATTTTTTTTTCTACACAATTTTACTCAACTAAAGATTTATCCCATTTTATTTATTTACATAACATATCTACTACCACAGTCATAAGTTCGTGAACTTGCGCGTCGAGTGTAGGCAGCCAAGCAACACGGCATACACCACACTCATGCCAACGTTGGTATAACTGTTGAAAACACTGCTAAAACATATTGGCAGGATGATCTTGTACGGCTTCTATTGTGGCAGAATGAAGTCTACGCCCACGTAGCTTTGTTTCAAGCGAGGAAAGAGAAAGCAATCGCATGGTGCGAGATCAGGCGAGTATGGAGAGTGTGGCAAAACCGTGACCTGTTGCCTCGCCAGTTCCTATTGGACAAGCACAGAGCGATGTGCAGGGGCGTTGTTGTGTAGCAACAGCCAGTTATTCTTACGCCACAGCTCAGGGTGCTTACGACGAATTGAATCGCGTAGACCGCGAAGGATTTCCTTGTAGCGGTTCTTGTTTACACTTGCTCCTTGTGGGATGAATTCCATGCGAACAATTCCCAAAGAGTAAAAAAAACATTACAAGCATCACCTTGCCTCTTGACCAGCCTGACGCGTTTTTTTTTGTTTTTTTTTTCTTCTCCGGTCTTGGTGATGATGGTGATTTCCAGGTGGCCGATTGTTGCTTCAGTTGCGAATCGTACAGAAAACACCATGTTTCGTCTGTTGCTATAATCTGGTTGAGAAACGTCCCATCGTCGTCAGCAGCCCGACCCTGTGGCCGAGTGGTTAGCACATCGCGCTGCGACGCCAGGGTCCCGGGTTCGAATCCCGGTCGGGCTTGGTTGTTTGTGAATGTCCATTCATCAATTTCATCATTTCATCACTCATCCCCATCTTCGCAAATTAGCCAAGAGGCACAAAACGCGAAGTAAAATAAACTAAATCAAATCAAATCAAATCGTCAGCACTACTGATCAGGTCATCGCAAATGGTAACATGATCGTCACGTTGGTATTGCGTCAGGACGTGTGGCACACGTTGCTGGGTAACACGTAACATATTCAGGTCACCAGACAGAATATTCTGGCACGTTCCATGGTTAATTCCTACTGCTACACGCACCAACGCTGCAGCTTCTTCGATCTTGCATTGAGTTTGGCTCATTCGTGAGCGACTCATCTTCCTCCAAACTGTCTCTCCCTATGCAAAGCGGGCCTCCCCCATGGCGCAGTGGTAGCGTCATTGCCTTGTAATCGAGGAGTCCCGGGTTCGATACCCGGTAGAGGCACAAGTGGTTCGGATCCCACTTTAAACTGTAGGTCCAGTCCCGATTAGCCTTACTGTGCATAAAGTGGACATAAAACACCAACTGAAACTTATGCAAAGCGTTGGTGCCACTTAAACACAGCAATGTGCCCCAAGGCGTCGTCCCCGTGCACTTGCATAATCATCTGAAACGTTTCACTACCGGATTTACCTAATTTGTGGAAGAATTTGACATTTGCCCGCCGCTCAAATTGCGACATTCTCGAATTCCAACGCTCGCATTCAACAGAGACCGTAGTTCTTACACCGTATGCACGTAACTAATTGCCTCTTGTTGGGACGAGAGAAGAACTGATACGGCACCATCCCGTGGTGCAATCTATCAGCTGTAGTGAACCACAACGACACCATGCGGCTAGTCCACGAACGTATTGGCTGTACTTGGTATTTATCCCTATTTTATTCTTAATTTATGATGAAGAATAGTGAAGAGTTTTAATCAATTTTGCATAGAAAGAAATAATCTCTTCTTTCCAGTATCACTGATTGGTTTTTCATTTTTTCATTTCATTTCAGATTGAACACTAAGGTAAAGTGCCCAAATACCGTCCTCCAAAGCCAAATCTCCAATTCTGAAAATGTGTTTAAAGTTAAAAATAATACAATAACTGATTGAAGCAACTCAAGTCCATACCTACTAGTGCTGCTGGTGTGATTCTAATAAATAAATCTTTCTTAACCAAAAAAAAAAGGAAATAATCAAAAGATAGCAAATTCTGATTTTTCAAAAAAGGGTATGCTCATTCCGTCCCGTCCCCTTTCCAGTTATTATCTACTAATTTATTTTTATGGGAAATTTTATTAAAACAGTGTTAAAATCTCTTGAAATAAATTTATTGAGATGAAAACATGTTTATACATTTTTATACTTAAGTTACATCTTTTTACCTATCCAGACAAAAATCGCAAACAAAGGTTTTGACTTTTGTTGAAGATGAACACATCTCGTGGCACCACTGGACGTATTTCGAACACTTTGCCCATTTCTCTCCTCGCTTGTCTTGGGAAAAAAGCTTTCCACAAATAGGACATGACTCATCTTCATCGCTTGAACTATCCTCGTCATCGGTGGACACCAGTGGAACTTGTGTTTCATCCTCAGAGTCGCTTGAACTTGAGTCATATTTCTATGTTTTATTTTCGGGAGGTTGTGTCGATGATGTTCCAAGCTGATCTTTATCTTCAATGATGAGACTTTTTTTGGCCTTTGATTGGGATTGTATCTTCTGACGCTCTTCCGCCATTTGTTTCTTCTCCATAGAGGCTTTTAGAGACATCTTATGTGGACTTCCTGTTACCAAGAATGAGGTCCCGGCTCTAGAAGATGTGGAAGGCTGGATTACTGGAACTTCCTGGATGTCTCTTGGACTGACCACTTGAGGTGGAGCTGGAGAATTCTGGTTGTCATCATTCCCTCCATTGTCAGGCACCTCTGGCTCTTCAAGTTGTCTGGCTATGAAGTCATTCTCTTAAATGACATCGGGATCAAACGGATGAATTCCAGTTTTCCTAAATGCATTGACGGCAGTTTCAAGAGTAGCAGCACGAAGGTACGCTTCACAGAACAAACTGGATACTTGTAGTTTCCTCACAATTCTGTTTGAGTTAGAGGCCAACCATTGTCCATAGTCTTTGCGTATAGAATTTTCAGAGAAAACATAAATGCTACATCTAAAGGCTGTAGCTTGTGTGTTGAGTGAGGAGGAAGGCACATCCCCCTCGGACCCCCCGCTGGCGCCACCTTCTTCATAGAACTTTAAGTATATACTTTTTATTAATTAGCATTAATTTTCTTTTCAAGGATAAGGCACAGAAGTATTAAACATTATGAAAAGGTCGAAAAGTGATCATACATCAATCGAAACTAGTCTAAGTGGTCAGGAAAAAAATGAAATATATCACAAGATAGATACGTAATGTGGGTCCTAAATCCGTCCTCGGGACGGATTTAGGACTCCACTTATAACGACAATAGCGACTGCTCCTGACCTAAGGACTACAGATACATGATTGTGACAACTGGAACGCAAAATTCAAGTACTAATCTATAATTATCAATCACTAAATTATGAAAAAACTTACCACGAGGCGTCAACATAACTGTTTCAAGTTGATTTCACACTGTAGCAAGCTTTCAGATTAACTATTTTTGAAAAATTAAAGCGTGAATGAACAGAAAGAAGCAACTACGTCACTACCAGTACGCACCCGAATGGTTCTGAAGATTTTCCTGCTGCTCTCGCAAAATGGCAGCACTTTCCATGGAAGTTAAAGAGGGGACGAATTTAGGGCAGGGGACGGATTTCGGGCACTTTACCTTATGCATTCTCAGCACTTCAATATGTTTCACAACATTGATAAAGAATTAATGTTTTACTATACTACATTATACAGGGTGAGGTAAAAAAAGGTATGTATTTATCGCACAATTACATGTTTCACATGCTTGTCGTCATTTCGAATAACACTTCCATGCATTCGATGAGTTTAGACACCATCTAAGAGCACTGAGTCAGTGTTCTCACGTAGTTATTCCAGAGTTCGTGCTACCGGTGAGACACATCTTCAGGTCAGGAAGAAAAGGGAAGGTCGTCCCTCTGGACACAAGACGTTCTGGAAACAGTTCCTATAACAGTGCCTTGTTCTCCAGGCCCATATGTAGGGTGTCTCCATCTTGCTGGAACACATGCTGGACAATTACGTCTACTGCCAAATCAACATAATAGCATAAGAATATACTATCCTAAAAACATAAATCGCCAACTTCATCCCATATTCAGGTTTCGGTTGCTTTTTTGTCCCACCCTGTACATTCTAAACAAAGGTAAGTTGGAAATGTAGGTATCAACCAAAACATCCGCCCAGTGAGGACTTTATCAGTTCAGTCATTAGTTATGTCTGTGATATACAGCGGAGTGTTACTCACCTGACAGCGGAAATAGCTCATGGCCTTGTAGAGCATAAACTCTTGATCTCGTTCTAGGAACCCTGTAATGTGAAAAAATATCTTAGTTGTTTAAGTCAACTTTATGTGAAAAAATCTTAGTAAATAACCATGTAAAATCATATGCATTCGCTCATAGGTGTTCTTAAAATTATCCCTGGGAAAATACATGCAACGGACGTCCGAGGGTGGCAATGTACAAAGTTTTTGTATATCCTCAACGTACAAAATACAAACAGGACGATAGGATAAATCCCATTTAGAAGGCGCACAGAAAGATTGCGGATCTTCATCGCCATAAAGAATGGTAGTTAAAGAAAGATTATGAAGACAAAGGAAGTGGCAGGGCCTCCCCGATGGCGCAGTGGTAGCGTCGTCGCCTTGTAATCAAGGGGTTCCGGATTTGATAGCCGGTGGAGGCACGTAGTGTTTTGGATGTCACTTTAAACTGTAGGCCCAGTCCCGATTAGCCTATCTGCGCATAAAGTGGACTTAAGGCAAGAAATAAAAGAAACAAATCCTCTGCGTACTTTAACCTTGAACATTGTTTGTCAATTAATATTTAATTATTATTAAATGACCTGTTTAATTCTGTGGCATTTTACGTCATCAACAGAATATTTAACCTAGAAGAACAGTTAGACTCGAACTAATGATTTGATTTTTTAGGAATGTATAGACATATGAATGTCAAGATTATTTGTGTTGCAATTTTGAGGAACTTCTATTGCATACAGATGTACGATTATGCTATCGAATTACCCCTTGATTAAAAGGTGACGACCTTACCACTACGCTATCGGGGAGGCCATATTACGCAGAGGAGAAAACAATATGTTCATATGTAGAAAATCAATTACCACTTTTTCCAGTGGGCACATTCCTCTATAATCCTTGTGTGATGTAAATAGTGAAGCTAACTGCTCTTACGCAAGGATGTAGAGATCGAAATTGAAACACTCATAAAACATACGTAGTATGCTCCCATTGTTTGATTTATTGTTCTAAGTCCACTTTATGCACAGACAGGCTAATCGAGACTGGACCAACAACTGTGAAATGTACCTCCACCGGGTATTGAACCCGAGACCTTTTGTTTACAAGGCTATGATACCACAATGCTATTGGGGAGGACCTCATGTTCCTATTGGATACATGGCAGCATATGAGAATCTTGGATTGAAACAGACAAAACACCTAAGATCCATAATGACCCTCTTCAGGACTAGTCGTGCATTTCAGTAAAGACAGCAGAAAACGTATATCAGGGAATGATGGTTCAACATGGTGAGATAAGGAAACGTATTGACTCTGACCCTTGATAAGCCAGCTCCCCAATTGCGCAGGTGAGGCAGAGATTTGGAGGGGAACTAACGCGAACAACATGTATTACCAGAATCCTTTATGGAGAAAGCGAGAAAAACCTCTGGCGTTGTTCACAATCTGGAGGCCTTCGATATGCTGCCTGCATGTCAGCCCACAATCCAACGTCAGTCCACCGTATCGGACAGTGTCAGCATAGGGCATGGCTTGCTCAAACAGAATCAATCCCTTTTGCTTGTCTTATCTGGTTCGCTTAAAGAGGTTGACTTGTTCTTCGTGGAATTGGTCTTAATTCTCCAGAGCGTAGGCAATGTCTCGAATTCTATTGACTCAAGCCTTGGTAGACTTTTATGACGATGGAGTGTGCTGCATCGTCTGCAGCTATAGAAGTCTGGGAAGCAGGTGGATGGCACCGGTAGTTGGCACCTGGAGAGTTGCAACAAATGAACAAATGTGCGTCCCTTAGGGTAGCTGCGAAGGAGGTGGATGTAGCAGTCCGTAATGGCAGTGAGAAGAGTTTTTGACGAGTCTCTTCACTTGATCTATACAATATTCTGTAAAAGCCACCCTTCACGCCAAGGAATACTCCAACTGTGGCCTCCTTTCTGCTTTGGTTAATGGTGATATAGTCCACTACCCGGTCGAGTTGCATTGTTGTGCTGTGCGAGCTTCTGAATTCGAACAGGTCTGGAGGTAGCAGGCTATGTGCTTCCACATGTTGTTGCAGGCCGCGAAGCAGGATCCTCTCTATTACTTTATGTATGTGCAAGTGTAGGCTGAGAGGCCTGTAACGCTTTGGCTGTCTATTTTCTTCGGTCGGGTTTGGTTCTGCTGGAACTGTCTTTCCCTGTGTTGTCAGTTCTCTTCGATGAGGGATTTAACAGGAGTCGAATTTGTCCCTGTAGGACTGGCACGTGGTATGCTGTTGTATGGTGCTGATGCAGTCGAGGACGGCCTGCAAGAACTAACGGGTTTGAAACTGTTTTTCACATTGCTGTGCTGGAGACTGAAACAACTTCTGGTTTTCTGCCACTTTCGTGGCGCAGATCCCTTAGCAGTGAGGTGAAGCCGTGAATTATCTGGTGGTGTGGCTGTAGTTATTAGTAAAGTCATGGTGCTAAGTTTCTATACAGTTTGGCTCACCTGGGTGATGAATGTTTCTGCCTTGTCTATGTCGTCTGCTGTGTTGATTGGTATCGATGCTCACAGACAGAAATCTAGTGTATTGGTCCCAGTCCGTCGTCTGCTGTTTGATTGATTGATTGATTTAGTTTATTTTACTTCGCGTTTTGTGCCTCTTGGCTAATTTGCGAAGATGGGAATGAGTGATGAAATTGATGAATGGACATTCACAAACAACCAAGCCCGACCGGGATTCGAACCCGGGACCCTTGGCGTCGCAGCGCGATGTGCTAACCACTCGGCCACAGGGTCGAGCCGTCGTCTGCTGTTGCTACTATGTATCGCCATAAGCCTCTGGCGCCATCTCTCAGAGCAAAATCCAAATAATCATTCACAAGGAGTGCAAGTCGATTATTAGATACAGATAAACCTCGTTTTGTATGCTATAAGAAACACACACCTCTCATATTGCTATCCACATCAGTGGTAAGGATTAGACACGGTGCAGGGCATTGTTGGACAGCACTTTAAAAAGCAACTTTGCTTCTGAAGATGTGAGGTTAGCTACGTGGAGACCTCATGAAAACTATACCACAGGTCTTGTCACGATAATCCTGGCCTGGACAAGGGTGTTTTTTGGAAGTATCCCTCACATCAGTATTATCATTGTGCGTCCTCATTATAGCGATTGGCCAAAAGGGGCAGAAAATTGGAGCTAAATAACAAAAATCAAGTCTTGTCACCATGCAAGGGCGCCCGCAAGGGGGGATGCCACCCCCTGAGATTTCTGGTAAGAGTAATGAGGCGGTCTCTCGTCAGCTTTTCCTAATTGAAGGCATAAACAATGCAAAGCTAAAACCTAAATGTACAAGGTGAATATCAAATTACAATAAAGAGTGAATGCATGGCGAGTTACAACAAAACTCTCGCGAACAGTTAGTGCGCCGCCGATGGTAAGCTGTTGACAATGGTACAGTGTAAATATTTAGTAAGGCCTCACTGAGCCCTCACCTTTTACAAAAAAACAAAAACAAAAACCGATATTGAATTGGAAACACTGCAGCGTCAATGCCGAAACTCTATCCGAGATAAGGAAGAGCTGTCAGTCGTGAACACCACACAGAAGAGCAATGTTAACCATGAGTCATCAAGGAATTAGCACAGCGTTTCTTTCTGTGGTCATTCGGCCTCGGACGAAATATTTGTTGTTCATTTTGAGCTCTCAAGAAATCAGGTTCTGAGCTGGCGATTTATTTCCTTTATGACTGAAAATAGGTTGTTCATTTTTTCGTTTCTTTTCTCTCTTTTGCCATTAGCTCTAAAACAAATATAAAAAGTAAAAAGTGGTAACTTTGCTATTTTTACGACCATATTATATCGCTCTTGTTTACTTTCAACGATAAGGACGAATGTTGGAGTGACCAGAAAAAATGAACGAACACAATAAGCTCTTAAATATTACCCACGCTTCGAAAATAGATTCCGGCCCCAGTGGAGGAGTGGTTATCATATCACGCTACGACGCCAGGCGTCCCGCATTCGAATCCTGGCCTGGGCATGGACTTGTGAGTGTCCATTCATCAATTTCATCATATCGTCACTCATCCCCATATTTGATTGAGTTTGATTGATTGAGTTTGTGTTTGAAGTCCACTTTATACACAGTAAGGCTAATCGGGACTGGACCTACAGTTTAAAGTGGGATCCGAACCACTATGTGCCTCCACCGGGTATCGAACCCGGTAACCCTTGATCACAAGGCAATGATGCTACCACTGCGCCATCGGGGAGGCCTCCCCCATATTTGCAAATTAGCCAAAAATGGCACAAGAAGCGAAGTAAAATAAAGCAAATCAATCAATCAATCAATCGAACATAGGGTCTCCGGTTTCATAGAGCACTATGCAAAGCACTCGGTCATGAAGACCCTCAAAATTGAAATAATAAGTGGAACAAAAAAGACTGATATTAGAGTATTTTAAGAGTTTAGGCAGATTAACAATTCACGTCAACCTACAACAATTTCACCTGTATTGTGTGATATATGGTTCTGCCCTAATATAATTGAACGTGCTCTTGCGATAATAGTTACACATTTCCGTCTTGCAACACACAACCTCGACTCGACACGATATGTACCTTTCCTTGCCCCTTTTCTGTATTATTTTCTATTTAGGATATATTACGTTGTCTTTTTGCCTCTTGGTTAATCCATGGCGTGAGAATGATTGACCAATTGATACATGGATGTGATGGGGCAAACATGCCTTAATCATGGTTCGAACTTAAGACCTGTCTTCAAAGCACGTTAGAATCTGTCACGTGTGTCTTTTCATCTCCAGTCACCATTAATTTCAAGAGGTAGAAAACTACGTTACTCGAACAAATTCTATAAATAATTTCAATGACCATAAACATTTGTAGCACTTGTTGAGATAAATCCATGCCCTCGTAACGTTATAAGTAAACGTCGACCTAGTTGATGTCCCAGGAACCCTTCCTTGCACGAAAATCACACTGTGTCCACAGGATTTACGACTGAACGCTTACTAAAGTAATAGAAATGTGCATCCCCATTTCCATTAATCGTTCACTCTTCGTATATTTTAAGGTCAGCTAATTCGAACATACGACCCTAAGACAGCTACACACTGCCAAAAAAACTGCAGTGTCAACAAAGTAATTACTGTATTTTATATATTTTATTTTTGGTAATGGAATATTTTCCCTTCAGCTTCTTATTTATGTTTGATTTGGTTTATTTTACTTCGCTTTTATGCCACTTTTGGCTAAACGCGACGATGAGGATGAGCGATGAAATGATGAAAATGATGAAGGGACACTCACAATGAACATCGAATGAACACAATGTCAAGGCGGTGTTTAAGCAAGCTGTGTTAACCACTCTACCACGGAGGCCGGAATCCTTTTTAGTTAAGAGAAATCGTTCCTTGACAGCGAACTAAGAACAGTTAATATGCGTCACGTCAGAGTTATAATATTTTAAATTTTTAACAATCAATTAGGATTTACTCTTAACCATTTTTTTTCCTACATAAAAACTTCCACACAGTTAAGATCGTTTACACTAAGGACAACCGCGTTAAAGTCTATGCTTTAAAGAATGATTAAGCACACTATGATGACGGGAAATAATAATTCACATGACTATAGTGATGCATTACATCGGTGAAACATTAATTCTCGATCAGGAAGAAATATTGATGCAGTAGCTAGATTGTGAAACATCTATGATGTTATTATATCTTTGAATATAGATGTTCAATTGTTTTGTTGTTTATAGGTTGTCAAGCATGGAGTTAACCATGTTGTATGTATATTCTAAGTTATGGATTAAATTATTATTTTGTATAAAATCGAACCCACACGATTTATTATATCATATTACCGTGGTTGGTAATACAACAATTTGGCGGCTATGTATGGGATTCAAGGACAGATTCTGGAACCTTTCGATGTGGATAAAGGTAACATTGATTCGTATTTGGAGCGGTTTGAACAGATTTGTGTTGCTAATGGTATTCCAAAGGAAAAGCAAATTAGTCATTTTATTGCATTCTGTGGAGGAAATTTATATGATGTTTTAAGGGATTTAGTTACTCCAGATTCTGTTGCTAGTAAAACATACGAAGTAATAAAAGATGTATTGTTGAATCATTTTCAACCGAAGCATAATGTTGTTGCAGAAAGATACCGTTTTCATCTTCTGAAGCAAGAGTTAGGTCAACCTGTGTCTGAATATATAGTTTCTCTTAAACATGCAGCTACATGTAACTTTGGAGCATTCTTCTTAAATGATATGCTAAGAGATCAGCTAGTGTTTGGAGTTAGCAGTGAAGTTACAAGGAAGAAATTGTTATCAGAAGGCGACGTTTCCTTTCTTAAAGCTTGCGACATTGCCGTGAATATGGAAATGGTTGAGAATGATGTACGGCTATTCCATCAAAAGGAAGGTTTTGCTACTGATTGTAATGTACATAAGTTTCATGAAAGCAAGTCTAAACCTTTCCAAGCTTTCTCCAATAGGAAAACTAACTTTAATAATCAGTTTGAGAAGAGCAGAGTTAATGAGAAACCTGGAACTTCAAGACAATGGATTTGTTATAAGTGTGGAAAGACGCATAAAAAAGGTAAATGTTATTTAAAGCAAATTAGATGTAATTATTGTGGATTCTTTGGACATATTCAGAAATTTTGTAGATTTCGAAATAAACCAACAGATAAAAACTTATCAAGTTTACAAAGTAAATCCGCTGAATCTAACAGTTGCTTAAGTGATGTGTTTCTTGATGTAATTTCAAAAGAATGTAAAGATTCTATTAAGTCGAATGCAGAAAAGGAACATCAAGAATTGTTAATTTCACGCGAGCCCTTGCACACTTTCCAGTTACCGTTGTACAAGTATGTTTCTACTAAAGAACGGCAATTTGAATTTAACTCTGTAGTTGGAACTTTGCATAATGCTGACAAATGTACAATTGATTTGAATTGTGATGGTAAATTAGTTAATTTTGAGATCGATACTGGAGCTTCTGTAAGTGTGTTTGATAAAAGATTTCTCGATCAATCTTTTCCGTATTTAAAGATTCAACCTGCAAATATCAATCTGAAAAATGCTGATGGAAGACCATTAGCATTAGAAGGTCAGGTTATGTTGGATGTATTGTGGAGAGATAACAAATATAATATGAATGTTTTTGTTTGTAAGCAAAATCTGCCACAACCGATTGTAGGAAGAACTTGGCTGGACATTTTATGGCCTAACTGGAGGCAAAATTTTATGTTACAGCAGATAGAAGTTCAGAGTTGTTATAATAAGGAAGTACTGATGAATAAGTTGTTGTCTGAGTACAAGGCAGTATTTTCAGATGATCTTAAGGAGCCTATTAAATGTTTTAAAGCTGTGATTCCGGTTAAACCTAACAGTACAACAATCTTTAGGAAAGCTTATGAAGTACCTTATAGTTTAAGTGAACAGGTTAAAAAGGATATAAGTAAATTGGTTTCCGATGGTATACTGTCAGAAGTAACTTATTCTAACTGGGCATCACCACTGGTAGTAGTTGTCAAGAAGTCAAATGATCTTAGGTTATGTGCTGATTTTAAGACAGGACTGAATACTTTAATTGAGAAAGTAACTTATCCATTACCAAAAATAGATGATATTTTGAACACATTAGGTGATTCTGATACATATGTGGTTCTTGACATGAAGAATGCATTTCTACAGTTGGAAGTAGATGAAGATTCGAAGAAATATTTGGTAATAAATACTAATTTTGGTTTATTTGGTTACAACAGATTACCTTTTGGTTTGCAGTGTAGTCCTTTGATATTTCAACATGTAATGGATCAGATATTAACAGGAATTCCATTCGCTAAATGTTACTTAGATGACATAATTATCTGTGGTAAAGGACTGGAACAGTGTTATAAAAACGTGAGGAATGTACTAGATCGTCTTCAGAAATATAATGTGAAGGTAAATGCTAAGAAGTGTCAATTTTTTGCTACGGAAGTTGAGTATTTAGGATTTTGCATTTCTGGTGAAGGAATTAGACCATCTGTGAAGAACTTAGAAGCAATATTAAAATGTGCTGTACCTAGTAATGTCAGTCAACTCAAGTCATTTTTGGGAGGTATTTCATTTTACCATAGGCATATACCCAACTTGTCAATGCATATACCTCATTTACATGAATTGCTGAAGAAAGGACATAAATGGGAATGGACTGATGTTCATCAACAGGAATATGAATTAGTAAAGGAAATGGTGAAGAAAGCAGATGTCATTTTTCCTTTCGATCAGAATTTGGAAGTTGTGCTAATTACAGATGCAAGTCCTGTAGGAATAGGTTGTCAATTATGTAATGTGTACAAAAGTAATTTACGCACAGTAGCTTGTTCATCAGCAACGTTAACTGACGCTCAGAAGAATTATTGTCAGTTTGAACGGGAAGCTTTAGCTCTTATACATGGCGTGAAGAAATTTCACAAATATTTGTATGGAAGAACTTTTACTGTACATAGCGATTCTCTTCCTGTGAAATATATTTTTGGAGAAAAAGCTAAAATTCCTTCTACGGGTAACAGTAGACTTCAAAGATGGGCTTTGCTTTTATCAACATATGATTTTAAAATTGAGTACACTAAGCATGTGGAAGTAGCAGATCTGTTATCAAGATTACCCTTAATGGAAGTACCTGAAGATGATGTTCCCAACGATGAGTATGTATTTCACTTAGAATGTGAACCAGTCTTGTTACAATGCATTAAGGAAGAAACAGCCAAAGACTTGTTATTGCAGCAGATAAAGTTGTATGTTACTGAAGGATGGCCAGCAAAGCTAAATAAAGATCAACAAGCTTCACCATTTGCACATTTTTTTCGGAGAAGACATGAAATAGTGATTGTAAAGGAATGTTTGATATGGGGCAACAGGTTAATAATTCCAAGATCGTTGCATAATGCAGTCTTGAAAAAACTGCACGCTAATCATCTAGGTTTGTGGAAATTACAACAATTAGCAAGATCTATGTATTGGTGGCCGCAAATTGATATTGACTTAGAAAGAGAAGTTATTAACTGTCCACAGTGTCAAGCACTTCAGAACAATGCTCCGCAAAATAAATATGTACCTTGGGAGCAAACAGATAAGCCATTTCAAAGAGTTCATTTGGATTTCTTTCATTTCGCTGGTCGCATATGTTTATTGTTAGTTGATTCATGCACACGATGGATAGAGGTTTGGAAAGTTAAGTCCACGTCTAGTGAAGAAACGATAAACTGTCTCAAAGAATGTTTTGAAAGATATGGATATCCTAGTGTAATCGCATGTGATAATGGACCTCCATTTTCGGGAAGGAAGCTTAAAGAATTTTGCACTAAGTTAGGAATACGAATTATTCATTCACCACCATATCATCCACCCAGTAATGGTTTAGCCGAAAAGTGGGTCCAAAACGTAAAAAGTACTCTGAAGAAGAGGTGGTTAGAAGATTGCCATCTAGGAAGAAGTTTCGATTTCAGAGAAGCGGTGGAAGGTACGTTAAGAGTAGCCAGGTTTACACCTTGCCATGCTACGGGGAAGACTCCTGCAGAGTTGTTGTTGTCATATCAACCTCGTAATATCTATAATTGGTCCTGGTCGCAAATAATGGAGAAGGAAGTGGTGAGAAGTGAGACCAATAAGAACGAAGAATTACCATCAATCGGAAGTACAATGTGGACAAGAAATTATACATCCAGATTTCCAAAATACGTACGAGCTACAGTTACGGGTCATTTAGGAAGACGCTTCTTAATGGTCAATGCCGGTGGAACAACGAGAAGGGTACACCTGCATCAAGTGAAGTTTAAATCTAACAGGTCGGATACAGACAGTGGAGAAGATAACTTTTGGATCTTTGATGGTTCCGTGTCAGCCCAGGACAGGGCGTGTGAGGAGAGACCGCAGACTTCGCGAGAGGAAGCTGTTACCGCCTCCGCAGTGAACAGCCCACGACGATCTTTTAGAAGGAGGAAACCACCTGACAGGCTGCAGCTGTCATTTGGAAGAAGGGGAAAGTTGCAGTAGCTAGATTGTGAAACATCTATGATGTTATTATATCTTTGAATATAGATGTTCAATTGTTTTGTTGTTTATAGGTTGTCAAGCATGGAGTTAACCATGTTGTATGTATATTCTAAGTTATGGATTAAATTATTATTTTGTATAAAATCGAACCCACACGATTTATTATATCATATTACCGTGGTTGGTAATACAACAATTGAAAAACGCAGGGACACAATGAACAATTGATTTATTTATTTTACTTCGCTTTTCTTCTACTTTTGAGTAATCACATAGATAAGGATGAAAGGTGTGTTAAGATGAAATTTGTGAAAGGCAATCACAAACGTAGAACACAGCCCAAACTCCACAAACCATTATACTGGCCTTGTGTCTAGACGCCAGATCCTCGTTAATCTACAAAATACACTCCATGGTCACAATGACGTAAGCATTCGTAGAATAAATTTGTATATCATTCTCCCCCCTCCCCCCCAAGAAACGTGAGCTAAACTATTGCGCATTCTGTGATATGTTCATTACTTCTCAGGAACCACTCGCGGCCTTCAACTAGTTTATCCTGAAAAAAAAAAAAAAACTATTGGTTAGGATGTTAACAGATACTTAAGGGACAATATCCAAAGAATACTGTCACATACGCAGAATGCAAAACATTTCTATTTTCTCATTTCTACTACAACCCTGGCGAAAAAAAGCGGCTGGAGCGTGGTGCTGATCGTATCCCCTCCAAAATGGCCGAGCTCGAGAATATGCGGTGCCCTACTACCACATCCCCTAAATGTGTCTTCATGGCACGTTGCTATACGCACGAGGAACTTTACCTAACCTTTGCTACTACTAACTACTCATGCCAGGAATTTTGATATTTTTATACTTTTTTATTTACCCATTGCTAACCTGGTTCATTCCCAGCCATAACAGCAATTAGTCGATGCAATAAAAATACGCCAAACTTAAAAAGAAACAGGTGTCGGCGTGCGCGCGCGCGCACACACACACGGAAGAGGGGGGGGTAGGAACACAAAATTCTTCCACAAACTGCCCAGATCATGCCTGACAAGACTCCAACAGAAAGCTTTCCGGAAACAAGTTTACGTACGCATAGGGTAGTGATGGCCTTGTCTGCAACTGCCTTCCCCCACTTTCTTATCCAATACAGGGGTAATGAAGTGTTTCCAACTACCTTCTAATCTAACTAAGAGGAGGGAGACCTTTTTTTAAAGTTCGCCAGTGTACGTAGATTGAAGCAAGCATAGTGCGTCGTTCCGTTTACCTGCTTGAAGCAACCATGTAACTTGTTTATATTTACAATTCACTAATACAGTATTGCTTTTCTCAACGTGCGTATCTTTACCACTAAATATCTGTAGAACGAACCACATCATATGGAACACCCTATTATTTTCATCAACCCAGGAAGGAGGAACAATTCTTTTCCACGGTGCGCAGTACGCGGTTGCGCGTTTAGTTTCTCGTGCATAGATACACAAACGTTACAATGAAATTTCAGAATATTGTTCTCCGAACCAATGGTGGATATCTTCTCCTATTCGTTTTATTTCGCCCCGGCAGTATCAACCTGTAAATTTACACAAAGGCGATTTTACGTCTACAGAATTTTAGAATGTTTTGAATATCGTATATAACTATGTAATTTATCGTCAATTACTAGAGACATGTGAATTCCTACTAAATCTATAATTCCATTACATACTATTCCCGATCCATTGGACAATTTGATTGATTGACTTAGTTTATTCTACTTCGCTTTTCTGCCACTTTTGGCTAATTGCGAAGATGGGGATGAGTGAGGATATGATGAAATTGTTTCACCCATGCCCAGGTCGGAATTCGAATCCAAGACCCCTGACGTCGTAGCACGATGTGTTAACCACTCCGTCACGGGACCCGGCTGCATTGGACAATTTCCTTTCATTTTTATCCTAGAAAATCTACCTGGATTTATCCTACAATATTTTCACACAGATGGCGTTCAGTTTTAGGAACCCAGGACTAATGGAATGGAGATAATCCCCACCAGACCGTGGTCAAAGACTGTAGTCATAAATCAATTAAAGAGCACCAAAACGTTATAATTACAAGCGAAGGCAATAATGCACAGCGGCAGGAGAGCAAGGACCACGGTTGTATACATTAGCAGAAAGAAGAGAAGTTTCTTCTGGAAAATGACTTCCTTCTCCTTCTGGACCTTCTTAGCTTCGACGTCCATATTAGGCGCTGCGCTGGTCACTTTGGTAACCATGTTCCCTGCCTCACTAGCGAAACAAAACTGAGGACCTCACCCTTGAAATGCTTACTTTATATACCCTTCCCTGGCAGCCTCTAGTGACGTCAGAACTCATGATATCATTGCTACGTCATCCACGAAGTAGCTCTTGATTGGCTGGCATGGCAATGCAAAGTTATCGAAGTGTCTGGATGTTTACTCCTTGCAATACAAGAACCTACATACCTTACCAATGTGAACAATAAGAACTGAGAGCCCAGCACAGGATATGACGCATTTCTTGTAATATTTTCTCTAATGTTTCCAAGTGTGAAACAATAGATGACGTTGCAATCAATGCGATGGAATCTTGCGGGATCAAAGCTTGGAAGGTAAACTATGCACCTGGAGGAATGTGACTTGATAGCATTTTATACAATGGTTAATAGTGAACAGCCTAAGAACTAAGCGCAAGTAGAGGTATGTACAGAGTTACAGTTTAAAATAAACTTCAGATTAATCATTAGCCTATAATTTATTACTAATAAATCACGGTATGGGGTATAATTTAACAACCGAAGACGGTGAAATGAAATGTTTACGGCGCCACATATCTAATGGCACGTCTCATGGGTAGTAGAAGAAAACGTTTGTAATGAGAAAACTGAGTTCCATGATGTAATAATACGAGTACTTTTCAATATATTCACTAAAGGTCGGTTATTATAGGAATGGATCACAATCTAGATTTTGGATGTAGTAAAACATGTGGCGTATTTTAGGGACAGATGTTGGACTTCAGCCCCTACTAAAAATATTCCTAATCATCTGCAATCATGATACTTATCACGGTTTACTATACTATGTGAATTCATACTCATACTAACTAATAATAATAATACAAGAACGTAGAAGGAAAACTACAGATACGGTTGGTTTTGTTTTTCCTCAAAGTACAGTGGCCTTGTGGTAAAGGAATTCCCATTGCCCCCCCAAAAAAGCAATTAGAGGGACAATGAGGGACAAGAAAATTTAATTTTAAATAAATAGGCCTATTTCGAGAACCCCAGTGACCCCCATAATAAACTGATGTGAATAAAAATATCAAGATTGTAGTACGATTGGGGTCCTCTACAACCGTGCAAAGGTCTGAAGATATTTGAATTGCACATTGACAAAAATAATAATAATAATAAAAAAAGATAAACGATTATGCAATCCTAAAGAAAATCGTGATAGAATAAGGTGTCGATAAATATCCTAGTCCAGCAGCTGTATGATAGGTAAATACTGTTTTAGTGTTTAATGTTCTACTGTCGGAAATTGTTCTTATCTCCCTGGACTAAGTAGGAGTCAAAACGAGGAGTCGATATTTTACTTTTTAAATATTATTTTGCTTATTTAAAAAATCCAAGGCAATAGTTTCTCAAAGAGTAAACTTTCCTAGGACGTACAGTCCCGTTCAAATAAAGTGTCGCATGCAATTTAGACAAAGTCGAGGGTACCTCGAAAGTGTGTTGGTAGCTCTGCAAGAAGGAAGTGCTGCGAAAAATACGATCTGCCAATTAGAGTGAGGTTCGCTTCGGAGGAACAGACGTGACTCACATTCTTTTTCACAGTAAGATCAACTAATGCAAGGTTATCAAATGTTGATATAGCACTGGTTATACAGACTTTTTCACTAACATTAATAAGCATAACGACTGGATAAAAGTTTATTTTCTCGCAATAATTGAGTCGATTTGTTTTCAGTTCGTAAAAGTGATCGTTTACCAACCTAATATACGTATGTGTGAGAGTTTGGGAGTTGCAGTGTGGAAAGTTTCCTTACTCCGTGTTTTATGTCCACACACTATGAGGGAGAGTTCGTGGAGTGGGATGCTACATCTCATGTTTCCATTTATGACCTAATCTAGAAATTTCATATCTGCAATGTATCTACGTGATTCTGGGGTATTAATATGCACATTTTTTGAGCAGATCTCTCTTGGATAGGTGTCTTGGTGTCGCTACTCTAAATCGAATAATGGAGAGGAAAAAGCTAAGAACATTGTGGACCTTGGACATATGAGAATGAACAACTATAATCCCGATGGGTAGACAGTTTTGGACAAATGTTTTGAAGTTTATGGACAGTACTTTTGTGTTATTGGTTTTGGTGAATTGGTGCAGTGGGCCTAGTATACGTGTTCCTTTCTTTGTGATCGTAGTTGAGATGTGATTTTTAAAACTGAGTTTTGAATCTATAAGGATACCAAGATCTCGGTGCTCTGCTTCCGTCGGTAGAGGGAATAATTACTTTCAAGAATGTTGTTTCCGAGAAATTGTTCTGTGGAAGCATTTAGAAGGGTTTATGGACAGTTTTCATCGTTGGAAACATTCGGAGAATCTATTTGTGTCATTTGGATGAAGAAATTAATTTTTGCTAGTGGTGCGAATCGAACATACGATTGACCTGTGAGTTTACTAGTAATCTGGTGCACTAACCAAAGCGGGAACCAGATGTAGGAAAGTTACGTTAAACCGAAAGTTCTCAGGATGCTCTTACACCTTGTGTGCTTGCTATTTGTTCGTTGGTGGTCATTTCATCAACAAAACGACAATCAATAGAATGGCATCATCCACTTTCTGTCACCAAGAAACGCAAGCAGACGTTCTCCATCCACAAGACATTGACCACTGTGTTCTGGGACACACATGGTCCTCTCCTTATTGAGTTCATGCCGCATGGTCAAATCATCATTGCCATGATACACATATTGTGCGGCAATGAATAGACTGAGACGAGCCATTCAAAAACGCAGGAGAGGCCTGTTGTCTGACGGTGTGATCATTCTCCATGAGAACGTCCGATCGCATATCGTCAAAGAAGTTACGGTAGAAGATTTGGGAACACCCAGCCTACAGCTCTGATCTCGCCCTTAGCGAATATCATATTTTTACAAAATATAAAAAGTTTTTGGGAGTAAAGCGCTTTGATGACAACAAAGAGGTCCAGCAAGCGATATCTGCATTACTCAATGGTTTGGCAGCAGAAGTTTATGACGAGGGTGTACAAAAACTTGTCTTCCGGTACGCACTGTCATAAGTGCCTGTGTAGAAATATAGCTAAAATTATGTACACTCACCGGCCATAAAAATGGGACACCTAGATCCTGAAATATTAGCTTCCCTGCATATCATTATGAGTGTTGTCTAACTCAACGGCGATAAGTGGATTTTAGTAGCAAATTTTCAATGGCAACTTCTACCAACGCCGTAGAGGTAGGCAACACACACAACGCCTTGCAAGGAGACTAGTATTCCAGAATCTAGACGTCTCATTTATATTGCTGGTGACTGTACGTTCAGAGTAATTAGGTTGTTAAACAAACTTCTTTCGTTCTTTTTTTATTACCAAAACGGTAATACAGTAAAACCTCGTTAATCCGGACTAATGGGGAAGGGTAAATTGACCGCTTTAACGTATGTGCGGATTAACTGAAATAACCTAAAAGAACAGTAGAAATTGCATTAAAACTCCGTTTATAGCAACAAAACTATGTTGTAAAAGAAAGGTGCCAGAACTGGGTGGGTGCAAAAATCGTTTACTTTCCCTTGAGGTTTAGCATAGTGCGGAAGCAAAAGTGACAAAAAGTGGGGGGTGGGGGGCAACTGCACCTCCTTGTCCATCCTAATCGCCGTCCTTGGCGACCATATAATCGCTTGGATAACGTAAGCTAAAGCCAGCAGCAGAGATGTGAATGGAATTAGGCCTATAGATTGAAGAATTCACCAGGACAGTCACTACTTAAAAGTAACAGAGCTAGAGTTATAACATGGTATAACATGTTTCGTACATGAATTATAAGCTGACAATTCTTTTTTGACTGATGAACATAAAATGTAACAAGTATAATAAATATAGATGTATTAGCATTAAAAGTAAATCCCTATACTTGTAAATGAAGAAAAGTTTTTTTTTAGCAATCCATTTTTGTTAATTATTGTTGAATCAAGAAGCTATAATGTATCCAGGATGATTTTATATTCTCATGTCCTAGGTCAAGGGTCCCGGGTTCGAATCCCGGCCTGGTCATGGATGCTCTTCATGAGTGTCCATCCCTTCATCAATTTGCATTCTCTGGACCTTCATCATTTGCGTCCTCATTCTCGCGATTAGCCAAAGGGGCAGAAATGCGAGGCGTCAAAATAAACCAAATCAATTAACAGTCTCATGTTCTAAGTGTTCTAATACGGAAAAAAAATTAATACACACTTTGAATTGTTATGATGACAATGTTTACAAAGATACACATACGTTTTATGACGTAAATTGAAGAAGACCTATGCAGATTTTTTAAAGTTATCGCAAGTGTTAAAGTGATAACCATTCTGATTAGGGTTACCAGATTGCTATAAGGAAAATGTAGGACATGATACCCCAAAATGTAGGACATTGAGTCAAAATATGAGTCCGTGTCGTTTGCGCCGAGTCATTTGCGCCGAGGCTTCTTGTTTGCAAAAATAACACTATTTATAATATTTTGACGATTTTATGTAGTGTATAATAATTAAGTGTAATAGACTGTAACATTTATGTTGCTTCCAAAGCGTACTTGTAGAATGCTTGCAATATTTTAACAATACTGTATTTACAATGTTTTTTTAACGATTTTGTGTAGTGTATAAATGATTAATAGATAATAGGCTGATTTATGTATTTTGTGTTGTGGAATAAAACTGATACAAGTAATCCTGTGTAACGTCTTTTGAAATAAGCAAAGAAAAGTCATATTTGACTCTCTGGATAGGTTTAACATTTCAGTGTAAACACAACTGTGCAACCTCATAAACACACGTTTGTTTGTTTGATTTCATGCACTATGCACCATGTTCCCATAAACACACGTACGCGCGGCGGTAATGACACTCCCGATTGTGGGAAAACCCACCAAGGAAGGTCTTGACATTTGGCGCGGCGCAAATGAACCGATAAGAAGCCTCGGCGCAAATGACTCGGCGCAAACGACACGACACCTCAAAATATAGGACACAAAACATTCGCAATAAATAATACATATTTCTATAGAAGACGTTAGAGAGTAATTTAAAATTGACACTTTTCAATTTAAAAAAAATCTTAATGAATTCTTTAATGCAAAATTTCCAAACTTGTAATCATACTAAACAATGAACCTCTTACTAGACGTTTTAACTGGTAATTCTCAGAGGAGCCAATTTTTTTTCAAAATTATAGGGACCAATTTAAAAGAGTTTGACTGTCAAGTCTCTCATAAATATATTTTGACTAAAACCTGAAATTTTGAAAACAATTTTTACAGACGTTATGAAAAAAATATTTCTCTCGTGAGTCCACAACATTTGCATTATGACCTGTAATAGCAAACAAGTATTCAGCAATAACCGCAATTAGAAACGATTTCAGAAGTTTCATCTTGGGTAGTTTTTAGTTCAATAACAGGGTTTCTACCAAAATAACAAATCCAAAATTCTTGACTTTTTCAGGAATTTTCGTGACTTTTTTTTTCAGTTTTTCTTAACTTTTATTTATTTGACCCCTACTTAGGTAAAGTTGGAAATTCCCAAGTATGAAAATAAATATCCATTTAATGAAAAAAACCTACCAAAAGTCCAGTTAAGATGAAAACTGAAGTCGTATTTAACCAGAGAATTAGACCTGCTTTATATATTAATGACATCGGACTGCACTTTGCAGACTAGCGAGACTCTGGCATCTCGACTCACAGTCCGTATAATGTTATATGGGGCTTGTGTTGTCGTCCCTATATATTTGTGATTGTCCCTAGATCCATCTTATCGTACCAGCATTCATCCTCATCTTCGCGATTAGCCAAAGGGGCAGAAAAGTGAAGTAAAATAAACTAAATCAACTAATCAGTCATTGTGATAGCAAAAATTCTTGATCACAAGTATAATTTATTGCCTTTTTATTGACTTCTTAACCTACTTGTTGATTTCTTTACTTCTTCTCGACTTCCATGACTTTCTTGGCTGGTAAACACCCTAAATTACTTTGTTCTCTTTACAATCAAAATAATGAATAAGAATGGGATACATCTTGTTCCATCCCAAAGCAAGAAATTACCTTCAGGCATTGAACAGTGACATCATCAATATGTGGCCTCAAAACTTTGCTCATTAACTGCTTCCGTTTTTGTTCTAGCAGGACAAACTTTTCTTTCTTTTTGGCCAATGACTGAATCAAAATAAATTTCACTATTGAGTTTGGGAGGCCAGTCCATTGACTTGTAACTTGTATGATTTCTCTTTGTTGAACTGAAACACGTATTTTCCAAATTAATATTATGTGACGCTCAAATTGTAAGACATTAATGACATTTTTCAAATTCCTCCCGGACGTCGGACATAAGGCTAAAATGTAGGACATGTTCGGGAAACACCGGACGTCTGGTAACCCTAATTCTGATCCAAGCACGATGATAATACCGAGCTATGCCATTACAAACATTGTTATTTGGGTGCATTATCTTTCAATGGATAACTTCAGTTTAATGATTTTTGCCGATCTTATGTCACGGACGACATCTTGGATAAGTCCACGTAAGAAGTTTCTTAAACCGTATGCTTTTATACCATATTTTGGACAAATATCTCCTAAAGATGGTAAAACAATGCATATATATGGCAAATAAAACCATCGAAATTATTTTCAGAAAACTTAGAATCGTGTTTAAAGGAATTTAGGCATAGAAAAACAGTAGAGGATAGAAATATGATGACATAAATACCCAGGCCCTTAAAATAATTTTCATCAAGGATTCTGGTGATTGATACCCGGTGAGGTACTTAGTTATTCGAATTCCACTTTAAACTGTAGATCCGGTCTCGATTAGTTAATTTATGCATAAAGTGAACTTAAAAATCAAGTTGTTCTAATCATATTCTATACTAAATATCAGAATGAATTTACATTATTGGCGTGCAACAATACACTAGCCAACAATGATCGTGTGTTGCTATTGAACGTATTTGATAAAAATGCCTATAGCAAACGAAAGGCAAAATGTGATGTACTATAAACGATTGAGACAATTGGCTTTCAGACTACTTGCAGCAAAGCCAAAGTTTAATCAACAAGACAGAATGGTAAGTATACAGTACGATATATATGTATATTGTTCTGTCGTTCAAATCTTAACAACTGCATGGGCTTCAACTTATTGGAATGAAATTTCGTACATTAAAAAGGAAGGTCTTGTTCGATTCATGTACGAAAACATAAAAATACAGAAGAACAACGAGTTCGAAAACTTCATAGCAACAGAAACTCACCACAGATTGGCCACGTGTTATCTGCCTTCCTTCTAAATCAAAATACAGCTTATTGCTTTAACTTTAAATTGCTGTAGAGCTACTGGTATTTTTCCACAAAGCTTGAAAACAACTTGGTTAGGTGTTAACGTTCTTAAACTCGAAGGGTTTTCTCTGATCTTAACTTCAAAGAGCTTCTTTCTTAAGTCCACTTTATGCACAGAAAGGCTAATCGGGGCTGGACCTCCAGTTTAAATTTAGATCCGTACCATTATGTGCTAAACTTCAAAGGTCACGCAAAATAAATTCCTTATAACATATTGTGTTTATTAATATAAGTATATGTTACCTTCACCTGAACTAGCCACATTTTTAGAATCAAAGAAATTTCCTCATAGATTGATGTCTAAGTCATTATACATAATTCTTTAAGAAAAATTATACTCAATTAATATTATTTTACCATTTGCTCCCATATATTTTATATATGGGAGCAAATGGTAAGAAAAATAGAAAATTGAAGATTTCGCATTTATTTCAAAATTTCGAAACAATATGAATAACATTTAAGCACGTCTCCCACCGAGCTAGAATTCTTATT
Organism: Lepisma saccharinum; assembly: GCF_977018435.1. Classification (NCBI taxonomy): domain Eukaryota; kingdom Metazoa; phylum Arthropoda; class Insecta; order Zygentoma; family Lepismatidae; genus Lepisma; species Lepisma saccharinum. The sequence goes on from NC_139249.1 coordinate 54,121,986, forward strand.
AGAGGAAGGTTTTCCAGCCGAAGCGGTCAGAATGGCTATGTAGATGGAAGTCGAGCTCTGTGGGACAGATTGTCAATCCGTAAATGCCGCAAAACATTACAATCATTCAATTTGAGCAATTTCTTCAGTGTTATTACAGGGATAGTTGCAGTACGAATTGAAGTACAAAAGAATACATTTCTCTTTCTCAGAAAAGTGTCTTGACATACTTTGAGAAGTGGAAACAAGCCACCAAACTCACATTGCCTGATGACAACCAAGTTCAAATGAAAAACTGAACACCAAGGCCTTCATGTCTTCTGAGAAACCATTGAGATGGAAGAAAGCATCCAGGCTACAGCATCTGCCAAGAGGAGTACTGTAAAGGCAGTAGGTGAGGATTCTGTTTTATTGTCTTGCAAATATTTACATAATTTATCTTATTATTTGATGTGCGCTTCCGTATCAAGCTGAACATAATTTCGTCACAAATATCGTTTCTGCATACCTCTGCGTAAAAAATCCAGAGATGGTACCGAGACGAAGACGACCATTCAAATACCAAATAATCTAGCACATTTCTACATGCAAGGGTTCATTACTGGTGATTATCAGATTTGGAACGAATGAAATTGATAGAAATATTCTTTGAAAATTGAAGAAAGGTTTTGGCGTGATTGTTCTATTTCGCCGTTCTTCGAAGTTAGTAAAATTCCACAAAAGTTGTGAAGGGCAATTGTAAACTCTTAAGGCGATCAGTGTGAGTCGGTTCCATATTATTGCCCTTCAACGTAAAGATTGATCCATCTATTTTATTTCTGTGATTATCATTATTTCAAATGTCTAATTCGTATTTAGACAGGTTGGTACTTGACAGTCTCAATAATAAAGGATGTTACTTTTATCTTCTGATGAAAGTTCCAGCTACATTATATTTAGTTGTTAATGAATTACATTGCAGCATTGGGTATATTCGTGTTACCTTGTATCTTTCAGAGGCAACTCGATGGTCCAGGGACGAGACAATCAGTGCTGCATACTCCAAGCGGAACCATCCTAACGAATGGGTAAGTACAATTTCTTCCATATTCTCTATTCCCCTGATGACTAGGAAACGGATTTTAGGTGCAAGAAAGAGGGATTTAGGATTTTATAAAATTCCATGTTACAACAAATTAATAGGTGTAATTAATAAGTTTCCGAAATTTTCATGTTCCGGGTATCTCTGGAGCAAGCGAACAAAACAAGTCTCTGCGCAAGATGGCTCTACCAATGAACACGTGAGAGGGAACGGGATTGCAAGGAAGGGGGCTACTGCAGCTAACAGCCTTTGCAGCAGAATGTACTGCTTCGCTCTGCCTACTAGACCCCCCTTCTCTGCCGCTATGCGCGGCCTTTCTCTACAGATTTCGGGGACAGAGTGTAGTTGCTTGGATCCAACTTTAAACTCTAGGTCTAATTTAAAATAGACTCAAAACAAAACAAAAAAGAACTCAAAACTGAAACAGAAGGCAGGTTTGCAGTGGTCTTCTCTCCTCGATGAACATCCACTATACTAGGGCAGTTGTAGTTCTCGGCGTGTACCCTCCCCTTTCACCTAGGCTGTTGTGTCAATTGGGGAAATAGGCGACGTGATTGGTCACTTGTGTGGTTGCCTTTCCTACTCGTTACAGTAGGCGCTCGAAACAGCCAATCAGACGACCGTATTCTTGGAATCATCCCGCGCTGTTGGAGGTCAGGAAGAGCGCATGCAGTGCTTTCAAATGTATATTTTTGTAGCTAGCATTCCTTCCTAAAAGGGCCTGCATCTTTGTTTGGTATGCTACACCTATGAACCGTTTAATCCCCCCGGAAGTACAGACTTCAACAACGACGAACGCCTCATCCAGTCAGTTCACTCCACATTTTTCCAATTTCGTGATGCAGGCTGAAAGATGGAGGATATTTGCACAGAGGAGACGCCGACACTCCTTGCTGTTGCATTGCTTCTTTTGCCGCTCGAATTGGTTCAAGGTCTCAAGTTTCAAGGGCCTCAAACCGTTATGGTGGATATTAAGGGTCGTTCTTAATAAAAGTTATTTTTATACTTACGCAAAAGGTTCAAGAGGTGTTTTTCAGGTACAAACCGGGCTTTATGGCATTTATAGGAATTTGTGGTTCATTTAGAAGTTTCCATAGAATTTCAGAGAGGGTTGCTGTGTACATGAAATGCAAATATCTCTAAATAGCATGCATCTAGGATGAAGAAATGAAGAAAAAAGTATTGAACTTGAAATCCGTTCCCTACTGATGACACAAATAAAAAAACGTTGAAAATTTCTCAGGGTATCATTGGATTCAGTTTCATTTTAAATTGATGTTTGCATGTCATGTATTTTCGTAGCAGTTTTCAACGCGTCCTAATACATATTGTATCGCCAATTTCAAAGTTAATTCCTTGCTGCCTGTGCAGTAAACTTAAAATGTTCAATACCAGTGTAGTAAGTTTTCAATAGCATTGCGAAAAAAAATATATTTCTAGTTTAGGTGGTGAATGTCAAGAGAAAAAAACACTATTTCTCTTTTGCAGCTGATATGTTTCATGTTATTTGTTATGATTATTTAAAATGCCAAATTCGTATTTGTTAGACACGGTTCTGTTATTACAGAAAACAAATTACTTGATTGATTTTTGTGTAATATTTTAGCTGCTGGGTGAACACTCTGTCCAGGGACATATGATTGTAAAGATATTGTAATGACAAGTTACTTTGTAGATCTTACATGCAAATTGACAACTGTTCTAAGGAAATGTTCAACAAATATTTCAAAACTTCCACGTTTGCATTACTTTTTAGATCTCCGGTAACCAGTAGTAAAATAAACACCGTTTCTCTCCTTTTCCAGGTTCCAGCAAATTATTTATAATTTGACGTGTCAAAAAAAAGGATCTTTTTCCTGTATCCTTAAAATAATATTCCTTCGCAAAAAGGTCTATTTGGGACCAGACGAAAACTGGAGCCTACTTCTTAAAGGTTGACTCACGGATACGGGAAGGGGGGAGGGTTTCAGAGGGGGGAGAAACAGCGCTGCGGAGGGGTGAATGGTCCGTGGGAGATGTATCCCAGGCCGGGAGGGACGTAGGCACCAGCGGGTTGCCGAGAAAGCAGTCGTTGGTGAAAACTCCATACTTCCACCCTTTCACGAACCCCGTCTCAATGGGCTCCTTGGGGCTCTTGGTCACGGTATCGGGGTGGTGCGATGGCGTACAGGAGGCGTGGGTGACTACTCGCCTCTGTCGGTGTTTGTGAGAGGCGGGGGAGGCCGTCCATTTTCCCTCCTTAGTCGTGTAGGGGAAGGGTTACAGGGGATGTAGTGGTTGCATGGAAACTCGCACGACTCGCTCCTCTACACTCCACACCGCTCGATCTTCTGTCGCCTGGAAGCAGTTCGATCTCCTTTCCATTTTTTCCTGATTTTTTCCAGTATTCTTTCAGTGACTCATGGTGGCACAATCAGAATAGCTATTGAAAATTTGGAACATTTTATGCTCACATATTGTTTTGGTTAGATTCCATCATTTTGCACCTCTCTAGGTGCATCGTGACAACAGGAATGAATGATAAAACAGACGATGAGACAAATGTTATTATTATTTTTAAAATGCCTTTACCCAGGATTTGAGCTTAAGACCCTACAATAACCACACATCATAACAGTTGCACAGAGTATACGGCACAATAATTCAACCGATATTTTTCGAACTGTATTCTGCAAGGACATTTCCCAAGGGTTTTAACATCCTTTCTACAGTCGAATGTTATTAATATTTCCTCTATAAACATATAATGATTTTGAAGAGCTAAACTTTTTCTTAGACTAATTTCTTTAATTTTCTTCAAACACTTCAGTTAGCTATAGGCATTGTACTTGCAGCCACTAATCTTATACATTGAAGAAGTGTATAATAACTTTTAGTAATTTCATTTATGTGCATTTCAATACTCCTAAATTTAATATCTCATTTTTCATTTGGCCATCTTACCAAATATTCTAAAAAGGCTTTCTCACACATGAACGTGTTTGCAAAACTTCTAAATCCATTTGAGGCTACCTTCAAGTTCCATCTACGTAGGAATGAATGAATGAGATAAAATTTTGTAGTGCATTGGTGCGTATGCCCATTTTGCACCCTTCTATGTGGAGGAAAACTCCTCTTATCTAAAACCCTTACTTTAAAGTTAAAAAATGTGCCTAAAGAACTCCTTCAGAAAGATTAATAGTACAATGTAAAGGAACCTGCACAAAAAACACAACACATTAAAAACTAAGGACACACTAAAAGAGATCTTCCTCAATGAGTGGATAAATGCTCTTGTCAAAAAGTAAAAACATTTGCTAAAACTGTCTTCACGCAACATGAATGATAAATCGTTGCGAACGCTAAAAACTAACTGTCTGAGAAATGTAAAACCGTTACATTCGAGAACAATACCCCGAACACTTAAAACAGAATTACATACACGACACATTGGAGGTGCAGCCCCTTCAGCAAATGACCATGGGTGAGAAGGCTGTGTCCGATTCTAAGACGGGTTAAAATTGTCTCTTCTCGGAGGGGGGTCCTACGAGGAACCTCATGCACCAATCATGAGCATGATAACACCAAGCTTGTTCCCAGTTACGTCATCCCACTCTTGCTGTCAAGTGTCAAGAAGGGAGCAACGAAACATATTCTACAGGTCTCTGGCTGGTAGAAGGTGGGCGAGAATATCACCGTCTGCATCAGTAGACATGGCAGCAGCATCGGCTGCTTCGTTCCCCTTGATGCCCACGTGACCACGGACCCAGCAGAAGGTAGGACCTGATGCATTGTATTCAAATACACCTCTCAAGAACTCTTCAATGACACATACATTCTGGGCCGTATTACACTGTTAGGGAACGTACATTAACTTGCAGACAGGTTTAGGAGCTTCATACTAATAGTACTTGTCAAAAGGCAAATGGCAGATTTGATTTTGATTTTTACGTCGCTTCTTCGTCTGTTAATCGTGACGACGAAGATGGATGAAGATTAGATGGCAGTGACGAAAGGATGAACTACACTCATGCATAGTTTTTACTCAAACCAGTAAAAATATCTATGTTTTTCACGTTAATCACGACGATGGGAATGAATGGTAAAATACAGGAATCGAACCTAGAACGTAGGTATCTATCAGTTACTGACTAATGTATGTGACACACCATGAGTCACTGGGCCACACACACACTTTTTTCTATTTCGTTTCTTTTAGTTTTGTAGAAGTGTTATGGTTAATTCATTATATAACGGTTCCTATTTCGTCAGAATTTTGGGTGCGTGCATATGTGTGTGTGTGTGTGTGTGTGTGTATGCGTGTGTGTCCATTACACCACATACACTCCACTCGGGACATTTTATTTGTTAATTTGCCCACCAGTAGGTTTCTAGGAATCCTCTAACTTTTTTTGTATTTCCTAAGTACCCAACTGCCGTCATGCCTATCTTACATTCTGTGTTCCTTAGCTCCTCCTTAGTGGAAATGTTATGTCCATGTATTTCACATCCTGTTCTTATCGTCTTTGGTCATTTATTGTAACTTCCTTGCCCTCTTTTTGTGCTTGGATTATGTTTAGATTCCATCGCTTTTCTTACCCAAGCGATTAATCACAACAATGAATGAGAACTGATGAATCACACGAAACTTCATGCCTTACCCTTTATACCTCTGTGGAATAATCACGATGACGAGAATGGATGATGAATTTATAGGGGCCTTGATTTTTCGCTCTTAAAATATGGAGAAATCGGTAAATTTTTGCGTTGTTTTTCTCAAAAATCGCGGAGCCCAAATTAATTCAGCTTGAACTGCCTACAATACAAAAAAAAATATATTTTCGAGAAGAAAAGGTTGTCCAAAGAACCTCTGTTCTACTGCAGTCCTTATTTACATTACTTACGTAACTCCCAGTGAAAAACATGTTTCACTCGTGGCTATGCATGTTTTACATAAGATTTACAACCAGTTTTTAGTATGTGATCGAGAGATCCCGCATAGCCATACGGCAGCACTCGTGATTTCAGTGCGGTGCATCATGCGAGTTCCAAAATTTTACTGTTCACAGAGCATCGTGAAGACGAGGTAGGGACTTCGATTTTTCGGTGTTATATATCCCAAAATTATTTTTTTTTCTTTTTGGTGCTATTTTTCCCAATATTCTCGTTTTTACTTTAGCACACTTTGCTGCCAAATATACCTAAAATTACACATTCGTTGTGTTTTTAAATCAGTGTATCAATTTGTAGGCCACGTGGTCTTCGTCTGTTCGTGGGAACGATTTATCAATAATTTATTTTCCATTATTTATCGTGCGACAAACACCGATGTTACGGCTCCCATGTGACTTTAGATGAGTATTCAATCTCCGCCAAAACAGCATCACTTCGCTAGGTAACGCAGAAGGTTTCACACGCAAGAAATACCGATGTTATCCTTGTAACGGTACGTGCGCGCCTGGTCTCCGCCCAAATCGAGCCCTTTTTTCGATAACACAGAACATTTCTCGCGCAATAAATAACTATGTTGCAATTTCCGTGTGGCAGCAGGTGACCACTCGATCTTCCGCCAGAACCCAGCGACTTTGCTCGGTGATTCAAAACGTTAACATATAAGGCAAAATATCGTGGGAAACGCCCATAAATATGGTGCATTTTATTTTAAGTCTAAAAAAAAGAAGATTGTATTGTCGCGAATTTTTTGTTTTTTTATGCACAGAAAGTGTGTTGAAATACGTACAAATGTCCGCAATTCGAATTGTATGCCAAATTCGCGTTGTTTCTTGATTTTGAATGCATGAAAAATGTGTTCAGAACATGTCACTGTAATGAATAAACACTTTTTACAACAATTAACATTTTCCGGTGATATCACGTTAGCAAGAAATCAAGGTCCCTGTGAATTAATGAAATGTTCATGCTTTATTCAGAACACGAAAATTAGGACCACAAGCAAGGTGGCATGCCACTCTAACCACTATACCAAGAAGGGTAAGGTTACATTCTTTCTTGAAACCCCTCAACAAGGAGATCGACAGCTTCTATGTTCATTCCTTGCCTCGTTCTGCTATGCTTAAGGTCTTCCTCTAGATTACGCTCTTTGTGAATTCTTCCATATCCAATATTTCTTGCTCTCCTACTGAAGTCATACGTCATTGTGGCAAAACATTTGTAATACAAATTCAAATCATTTCCCAATAACTTTCAACTATTTCTTCCAAAATACAATAAGGCTATAGTCAAAAACCATTAGTACTTAGTTTAAGCTATGTGAAGAATTCTTATAATACAAGATCGAGAGATATCTCATATAGGTCTAAGAAAAATAGCCTCCTATTTCTATAATTTAAGTAAATTTATAAATAATGAAACCATGAATTATGAAATCTAACACGTAAAATTAAGCATAGTTATAATAAGCAAAGTAAGGGTAAAACTACGAGAAAGAAGATTCAGGAAAAATACCTTGAAAATGAACAGATAGGGTACGATGGATATATAACTAAGGTTAGAATAAGCAAAGCAAGGAGAAAACTTAGAGGAAGAAGATTTAGGAAAATACATCGAAAATGAACAGATAGGGTACGATGGATATATAACTAAGGTTAGAATAAGGAAAGCAAGGAGGAAACTTAGAGGAAGAAGATTCAGGAAAAATACCTTGAAAATGAACAGATAGGGTACGATGGATATATAACTAAGGTTAGAATAAGCAAAGCAAGGAGAAAACTTAGAGGAAGAAGATTTAGGAAAATACATTGAAAATGAACAGATAGGGTACGATGGATATATAACTAAGGTTAGAATAAGGAAAGCAAGGAGGAAACTTAGAGGAAGAAGATTCAGGAAAAATACCTTGAAAATGAACAGATAGGGTACGATGGATATATAACTAAGGTTAGAATAAGCAAACCAAGGAGAAAACTTAGAGGAAGAAGATTTAGGAAAATACATCGAAAATGAACAGATAGGGTACGATGGATATATAACTAAGGTTAGAATAAGCAAAGCAAGCAGGAAACTTAGAGGAAGAAGATTTAGGAAAATACATCGAAAATGAACAGATAGGGTACGATGGATATATATAACTAAGGTTAGAATAAGCAAAGCAAGGAGGAAACTTAGAGGAAGAAGATTTAGGAAAATACATCGAAAATGAACAGATAGGGTACGATGGATATATATAACTAAGGTTAGAATAAGCAAACAAGCAGAGAGCTTCGAAAAATAAGATTCACGAGAAATACATCGAAAATGAACTGATAGGGTAGGATGTATATATAACTAAGGTTAGAATAAGCAAAGCAAAGAGGAAACTCCGAGAAAGAAGATTCAGAAAAAATAAATTGAAAATGAACTGATAGGGTAAGATGGATATATAACTAAGGTTAGAATAAGGAAAGCAAGGAGGAAACGTAGAGGAAGAAGATTTAGGAAAATACATCGAAAATGAACAGATAGCGTACGATGGATATATAACTAAGGTTAGAATGAGGAAAGCAAGGAGGAAACTTAAAGGAAGAAGATTTAGGAAAAAATATTTGAAAATGAACTGATAGGGTACGATGGATATATAACTAAGGTTAGAATAAGGAAAGCAAGGAGGAAACTTAGAGGAAGAAGATTTAGGAAAATACCTTGAAAGTGAACAGATAGCGTACGATGGATATATAACTAAGGTTAGAATAAGGAAAGCAAGGAGGAAACTTAGAGGAAGAAGATTTAGCAAAATACATCGAAAATGAACAGATAGCGTACGATGGATATATAACTAAGGTTAGAATAAGGAAAGCAAGGAGGAAACTTAGAGGAAGAAGATTTAGGAAAATACATCGAAAATGAACAGATAGGGTAATATGGATATATAACTAAGGTTAGAATAAACAAAGCAAGGAGGAAACTTAGAGGAAGAAGATTTAGGAAAATACATCGAAAATGAACAGATAGGGTACGATGGATATATATAACTAAGGTTAGAATAAGCAAACAAGCAGAGAGCTTCGAAAAATAAGATTCACGAGAAATACATCGAAAATGAACTGATAGGGTAGGATGTATATATAACTAAGGTTAGAATAAGCAAAGCAAAGAGGAAACTCCGAGAAAGAAGATTCAGAAAAAATAAACTGAAAATGAACTGATAGGGTAAGATGGATATATAACTAAGGTTAGAATAAGAAAAGCAAGGAGGAAACGTAGAGGAAGAAGATTTAGGAAAATACATCGAAAATGAACAGATAGCGTACGATGGATATATAACTAAGGTTAGAATGAGGAAAGCAAGGAGGAAACTTAAAGGAAGAAGATTTAGGAAAAAATATTTGAAAATGAACTGATAGGGTACGATGGATATATAACTAAGGTTAGAATAAGGAAAGCAAGGAGGAAACTTAGAGGAAGAAGATTTAGGAAAATACCTTGAAAGTGAACAGATAGCGTACGATGGATATATAACTAAGGTTAGAATAAGGAAAGCAAGGAGGAAACTTAGAGGAAGAAGATTTAGCAAAATACATCGAAAATGAACAGATAGGGTACGATGGATATATAACTAAGGTTAGAATAAGGAAAGCAAGGAGGAAACTTAGAGGAAGAAGATTTAGGAAAATACATCGAAAATGAACAGATAGGGTACGATGGATATATAACTAAGGTTAGAATAAACAAAGCAAGGAGGAAACTTAGAGGAAGAAGATTTAGGAAAATACATCGAAAATGAACAGATAGGGTACGATGGATATATATAACTAAGGTTAGAATAAGCAAACAAGCAGAGAGCTTCGAAAAATAAGATTCACGAGAAATACATCGAAAATGAACTGATAGGGTAGGATGTATATATAACTAAGGTTAGAATAAGCAAAGCAAAGAGGAAACTCCGAGAAAGAAGATTCAGAAAAAATAAATTGAAAATGAACTGATAGGGTAAGATGGATATATAACTAAGGTTAGAATAAGGAAAGCAAGGAGGAAACGTAGAGGAAGAAGATTTAGGAAAATACATCGAAAATGAACAGATAGCGTACGATGGATATATAACTAAGGTTAGAATGAGGAAAGCAAGGAGGAAACTTAAAGGAAGAAGATTTAGGAAAAAATATTTGAAAATGAACTGATAGGGTACGATGGATATATAACTAAGGTTAGAATAAGGAAAGCAAGGAGGAAACTTAGAGGAAGAAGATTTAGGAAAATACCTTGAAAGTGAACAGATAGCGTACGATGGATATATAACTAAGGTTAGAATAAGGAAAGCAAGGAGGAAACTTAGAGGAAGAAGATTTAGCAAAATACATCGAAAATGAACAGATAGCGTACGATGGATATATAACTAAGGTTAGAATAAGGAAAGCAAGGAGGAAACTTAGAGGAAGAAGATTTAGGAAAATACATCGAAAATGAACAGATAGGGTAATATGGATATATAACTAAGGTTAGAATAAACAAAGCAAGGAGGAAACTTAGAGGAAGAAGATTTAGGAAAATACATCGAAAATGAACAGATAGGGTACGATGGATATATATAACTAAGGTTAGAATAAGCAAACAAGCAGAGAGCTTCGAAAAATAAGATTCACGAGAAATACATCGAAAATGAACTGATAGGGTAGGATGTATATATAACTAAGGTTAGAATAAGCAAAGCAAAGAGGAAACTCCGAGAAAGAAGATTCAGAAAAAATAAACTGAAAATGAACTGATAGGGTAAGATGGATATATAACTAAGGTTAGAATAAGGAAAGCAAGGAGGAAACGTAGAGGAAGAAGATTTAGGAATAATGCATTGAAAATGAACAGATAGGGTACGATTGATATATATATAACTAAGGTTAGAATAAGCAAGGCAAGGACGATATTTCGAGAAAGAAGGTTCAGAACAAGAGGAATGTACAAAAATGTCACGAAATGCATACCTGCGTTAGAGTTGGGGGTAGGATGGAGAGAGGTAATTGAGACTGAAAATGTAGAAATTAATTAGTCTAGCACAGTGAACTAAGACTGACTTCAAGTTTAAGACGATATTAAATATAGGATTACATTGGTGTACGTCGCATTGTGAGAAAATAAGTATTAATTAGTTGAGAATTACATAGCTCACATTAGGTCTGGAATACTACTTTACAGTTTGGAAAGAAAATGATATATTAGATTGAGGTACGTAAGTTATAGATTATGTTAGGAATATAATCACTCAAATAGGTTGTGAAATGATATCCATTCCGTCAGTACTTTACTGACCATCATCATTCCCAGGTTTTCAATTTTTTTCTTCTCAATTTGTCTTTTTTCGTATCATCGTGAGGCTGTTGCATGGGCGTCTGCAGGGGTCACTGCTTTCTGGCTAAATGCTACAATTGAAGCGAAAGGATGGATGATGAAAGGGGAAAAAATATCAAAGAAATTGTTTGAAAATACGCAGCTTTAGAGCACAGAGCATTAGCAAGTAGGCTATGGCATCTGTACTATTTAACTCAGCTGGATTGTCTTGAAATATCTTTCAACATTTAGTCATTTCATGTTCCAAAAAATGCCATTTAGTCTTACATTCTGAGCAACTATTACCTTCACTTACAAAGGCTAATCGTGAATTAAAGCATTCCTTGTAACCTGAACTATGAACTCCGTGCCTTTCACTGATGAGAGTAATGACTACTATGCTGTATAATTAATTTAGTCCCTTTGTAATATTTCACAACCATTAGTGTGCACCAATGGCTTCACGTCGTCGCCTTGTAATCAAGGGATCCGGGGTGCGATACCCAGTGGAGGCAAACAGTGTTTCCGATCCAACTTTAAACTGTAGGTTAGGTCCGGATTGCCCTACCTGTGCATGAAATGGACCTTTAACAAAAACTAAAAGAAAAAAACCTTAGTTGAACGCACATGATAAAAACGGATGATTATCAAATGCAATGAATATACAACTTATCTAATATATCATATCTTATCAGGACTTTGGACTTTGGACAATATAAATCCAAATCTACTTAGGAATTGCCCTCCTGCAGGCGTCCATAGCCTCAGCTCTCATACTCCTCAGTAGCTCATCTTGGTTAAGAATAAGCTCTGGCAGCAAGTGGCAAGTAGGAATGGCGAAGAGGCTGGGCCTAAACATGCTGTTTCAGTAAAACTATCACCACACACAAAAGAGTTTCTGTGCTACCACTATTTCTAAGGTAGTATATGGGCAGAATATCTTGTCAGTAGAGTGGTCTCCGGCAGTTAGAGCGGCTAGAGACCCCAATAGAAACTAAGGGTGACATCCGGCTACTGTATTGTGGCTGGAGTCACCGAATAGCAAGTAAGATTGGTCTCCGGCCGTTCGAGCGGCTAGAGACCACTGTGGTCTCTGGCTGCTGTATGGCAGCTGGAGTCACCACAAAGTAGTTCACCCTCCAATTCCCTCTTAGTTCTCATAGTTACTAAGTTATAGCTTTTATTTCTGTGTATGTGTTTGTGTCTGTGTGTGTGAGTGCGGGTGTATGAACGTGTGTGTGCATGGGCCTCTCTCGTCCCTTTCGGCACTCACTACGGAGGGTTGATCCCTAGATCTTCTTCTGCTGCACCATCACTGCCGAGTCTGGGAACGCTGGGGGGCTCATTCCCACGGGGAGGGGGGATTCGGTGGGAAGGAGGGCGGAAGGTATGGAGGTACCCCACGTCCCCCTCCGACCTGGGCTCCCCCATTGACCACGATCTCCTGCGCAGTGTTGGTTTTCCCCCTAGGGGAAGATTGGAGGGCTCAACAGGGTCCCGCGGGTCTTTAAATAGGCTCAGGGGAGTCCTGAAAGGGCCTAAGAGGGTACTAAAGAGTCAGGTTAGGCCTGAAAGGGTCCAAGAAGCCCTCAGGGCCTAGAAGGAGCTCAAAGGAACCAGGGTGGGAGGTAGGGTGAGTCGACCTCTCAGAGTGGAACTCCAGTTCGAGGCATCATGGTAAAGGAAACACGTGGAGAAGAAAAGGATAGGACAAGGATCTGCGTCAAATTATTTTGAAGTTCATTTCAAGGAATGCAGCACATCCAAGTAAGTTTTGTCTTTTTGTAGTAGAGCATAAAATGTGTAAACTCTATGAAAAAACATTTCGAAATAGAATCAGTAGTCTGATGAAAACTTCACAATGCTAAGGTTTTCAAAACACACGCATATGCACGGTACACTGTACGACAGTCGCGTATAAATAAGCTTTTTCTGATTTTCCTGACCATACAAGGGCAAGCTTCTAGAGAACTCTAGCTATTGCGCATTAATATTTATACGAAATAAGGGATTCGGATTTGTGATAAGTTAAATCTTTGACCTGCCCTGTATCCCCATGCCTAAGTATTTTTTAAAACTTTCTAAGTTCCGTGAACATTATGACGATTTTGTTGGTCATGCTTATTTCCGTCATAATTAGCTTTTTTTGTAAAAAGACAAAAAAATATTAGATATTCGCGAAATAATTTTTGTACTGGCCAGAAATTTGAAATACATGTTGTCACCCAGTGTAACGCCGACAACTAACGCCAAATTAAAATATGACTATTTCATAAGCTGCTCATTAAAGGCATCTGATTTTCCATTTTTTACCCAGAGAACATTAGTCTATATCTGTAATCATATTTCTTATCTTTGTGAGGTCAACGACACGTTGTGAGTCATTTTATTGCAACACATAATAAATTGCTTAATTAAAGGTAGACTTTGTAGTTTTAGCAATTTTATAGATTTTTATGTAGAGGTCTTTTTATCATAATCATTTGGTAAGTTTTATGGTACTATACAGGGTTCGTCAGCAAAATCCGGACGAAATAATGTATTATAGGAAGTGTTTAATCGTCAAAAACGTACACTTGCCAACAAGTTTTTTTATATGTTACTGAAGCGATCCTTCCTGAGTCCTCTTATTCAGAGTAACCCTCCCTCGCTTCGATCACTGGCTGAAGGGCGAGCACTCTCTCTGTAACTGATCTCAATCCAAATCCGCGAATTCTGCCTCGATACGGCCTGGAGAGATGCCACGTCGCGGTGCTTGGACTTCTTAATAGCTCTTCCAATAACGCTCCACACGTAATAGTTAAGAGGATTTAAATATGGACTATGCGAGGCCAGAATTCATTGGACCAAAACATGTACACATTGTCGAAGAGCCAGTTTTGCACTAAATGACTCTTGTGAACCTGTTCGCCATCCTGCTAGAAGACGTACGGCATTTCATATGTCACGGTTTCCACCCACGGCTTTACTACCGTCCTAGGAATCCAAGGTGGTCGCTAATTTCTTAAGCGACGTCCTTGGATCTTCTAAAATGATCCTTTGGGCTCTTTGGACAACTGCCGGGGTCCTTGTCGTCTTCTCCATCGAATGATTTTTTTCTCGCCTGGATAGCATAACCCTCCTTGAACATCTTCGACGCTGCATATTTGTGTGCGATGTCGTACACAGTCGATCTCAGGTAGACTAAGAACCTTATGCTTTCAGTCGGCGAACTTCCGGCGCCAAGACCTTCCATAATCGAACCTCTCCGATTGTATTCCTCACTTGACCTCATCAACTCGGCCATTTCTGCACGTCTGCACGTCTTATACGAACGTATGGTCTCTCGATGGATCAACAGGCAACTACTGCTGAAGTCATATTAAAAGGAAACTTCAATTTAAACTTTGGCCGGATTCTGCTGACGCACGGTGTACATGCATGCATGTCTCGCAAGGTATAGGCCATAATAATTCGATTGATTGATTGATTTGGTTTATTTTACTTCGTTTTTCTGTCACTTTTTAACTAATAGCGAAGATGGGAATGAGTGATGATAGCATTAAATTTATGAAGGGACTCTTACAAAGAACACTCATGCCCAGGCCGGGATTCGAACACGGGACCCCTGGCGTCGTAGCGCTAAGTGCTAACCACTCCGCCATGGAGGCAGGAACAATAATTCGGACCCTGATTAGAATATGCTTCATTCTTCTTACCTTAGCCCTGTGTAGCTCGGTGCACTTTTTGACACTTGGTGTAGTACACGTGTATTCCAGTGTCACGCTGCTGCAAGGAAATCATACTCAACCGGAGGCAAGAATAGTGGTGCTCAAGTCCATAAGATTCAACAAATAAGTAACTGCTTGTCCCATTCAATGTTCATTTGATTGGTCACCATGTATCACGTGATCATGCACCACATTGTACACCGCTCCAGAACATAGTGCAAGTGGTGCAGACACTAAATGAAGAAAGTACACTGACTAGGTATTGCAGTTTGTAACCAACTGGACACGTCATTACGGGTAGTGCAGCGAGCTATACGGGCTAATCCCTCACTAAAGAGTATCTTGAATATAATCTGACTGCTTTACTCTTTCAGAGTCAAGACAGAATCCCTGCAAACGTCACTGCTGAAGTACCAGCTCCAGAGACAACTCTTACAGAGGAAGAACAAACACCATTTGGCCTGAAGCCTCAATGAAGTCTGGTTGGAGCTTCGTACCTTAGATGCTAATGTACATCACAGAATTAAACATTGTAAATGTCTGTCACTTACCATCGATGTTTAACTTCTAGGATAAGGAGTAATATACACAGATAGATCAATGATTTTCATCAAGTGTACGGACTGAAAAGCATGCATGGCGTATTTTTCTGACAAGATGAGAAATGTATTGGCTCACACAGTTCATATTACAAGGGTCGTTCAACGTTCACCGAGGTATTTGTAAATCAAAAAGTTGTAAGTAGCTGGAGAATGATTATTCATCATTCGGGAGTATTGCGCGTTCTCCCCGATGTAGTTGGAGCATGCGCAGTAGTGTTAGCAAAAATGGCGGCAAGTAGTGTGTCTGTAGCTGTGGAGCAGCGGTGTACGATCAAATTCCTTGTGAAGGAGAACCTGAAGCCAGCTGAAATTTTAAAAATATTGCGAGCACAATATGGGGAAAAAACGACGTCACGCGCAAGAGTGCACAAATAATGTTAACAGTTTGGCGATAAACGATAGTTGCTGACGAATGAACCACATGGACACATTTGTCCGATTAGTACGCAAGGTGTTCTTTACTTGGTGTACGTAATGCCATTCGCAAGAAAAGACCGGGGATGTAGTCTGGAAATGCCATTCTTCACCATGACAATGCACGACCCCACGATCAATTTGACAGCAACAACTCTCCGAAAGGGTTTTACTCCATGTTCTTACACTCCGGACTTAGCCCTCGGTGATTTTCAGTTGAGCCGCATAAAGAACATTTGAGAGGGAAGAAATTGAAGACAGATGAAGCACTGACAAGAGATGTCCTGCAGCGTCTACAACAGTCAACTTCCTTCTATGCCAAAGGACTCAGGGAAGTGACACAATAAATGGCAGAGGTATCTGGATGATTTGGGGGATTCCTTTGAAAAACCCGCATAGTGCTTGTAGGATTTTCTAATTTCTTCCTAGAAATGAACGTCTCGGTCAACCTTGAATGACCCTTGCACAAACAATGACAGTTTAGCGGGAGGGACACGTGCCGACTATCTATTACAAAAGGTATTGATAGCATTATGTATTACAACGAACAACAAAAAAATTTGAGCAAAACTTTTCTAGATGGCAAAAGAAAACATTAAGTCTAGCGCAATGCATTATTTGGGAGTAGATTTACTAGACATTTAAATAAGTCAGCATCAGAAACCGAATCCGCGACTTGTTAATTGCATGGTGATATCGTTAACTGGTTAACTGATTGGACCAATATTTCTGAATTTTTACAATTTCTCCTGAGAAAATGAAATTTGAAGCTCATGTCGTTTTCAGTATATCACTGTCAATATAAATAACATAGATCTACTTCTATTTCACAAAAATCCACTAATCCTGTCATATTACAATCAGAAGGTACTGGGTTCATTTCCTGCTGGAGGTACATTGTACAGCGGTTCAGTCTCGATTAGTTTATCTAACCACAAACTCAGCTTAAAAAAAAAACTATTTTCATTATTTAACAAATATTTTATTCATACTCTATCTATCTATCTATCTCTCTCTCTCTCTCACACACACACACACACACACACACACACACACACACACATATATATATATATATATATATATATATATATATATATATATATATATATATATCTGTGTGTGTGTGTGTGTCTAATGTATTGGCGATGAAACGAACAAAGCAAGTTCGTGTTAGTTAAAACTGACCTTCATCCAATCACTGCCTTAACTCCTTGCTGCTTTAAATGATGAATATTGGAGGCTTCTTGTTGTTTACTTCTCACTGCCGGGATCCCGTGGTTTGTCACTCGGCATTCTGTCTTTTGAGAGGACAGATGTAAAAAAAAAAAATTTAAAAAAACCCTAGGGATGATATTAATACGAAATTTTCATTTCTTGTTCTCAGTAAGATATGCAACATGTGCTTCCCGTTCTGATGCGTGCAGAGGTTCCCACAGGTGATCAAGTCGCTTCACATATGTTTCACAATGTCTGGTTTATCACCTGGCTTACCTGTACTGTTCTCGCCCTGCATATGAAGGAGACTGATTATTACAGATAAAATATTCTTTATAACTGAAACACAAAATTGTATTTATCAGTTCGACAAACGTGCACGCAAACATGATTTGGTCCAAAGTGCGAAATAATTCTTTCGAGAATGAATTGGAGATATGTGTACCAGTGGCGATTTCTCTGGGTGTGTAAGTCGTGTGTCAACGGCCAAACGAAAATGAAATAAAGAAGAAAGTATCTGTACTTTTATAAATTACGATTTTGAGCGTTTTTCTTCAATTGTCAGTTTGGAGCGCCCGGTAGTTTTCGAACGCGGCGCAGCGCGCAGTGGTTGCCAGGCAGGCAGATCGGTCCCGCACTGCCAAAGCGTTGGAGAGGAAATACAACGTCTTACCACTGCCAAAACATAGGATGACCGCGCATGCGCACCCTGCCACCCACCACCATGGTTAGCTTCTCAAGGCGTTGTATTTGTTTCCAACGCTTTGACTTTCATTCATCCCGCGTTCCGCGTTGTTTGTTCGTGATTGTTGTGCATTATATTTTAAACGTGTGGTGTGAAGTGATGTGATTATTTTAAGATGGAGAATAGTGAAAGTGTTGTGTCCAAATATATTTAAATAATTCATTTTCTTCGCTTTCGTATTCAGAGAAGAAACAAGTGATTGACAATGGTCGACCATGTCCGAATCTCACGATGTCAACATGTGTTAAAGGAAGAAGTGGTGCTGGAAAAGGTTTTGAGAGACATTTTCGAAAAGAACTCTATGAAATTTGAGACTGGCTGTGCGGGTGTGATGTGTTGAATAAATTTTACTGTTGGACATGTTTATTATTCTAGACTAAAAAAGGTGTTGGGAATTATCAAGGGTATGCGGATTTGAATCATCTCAATACTGCAGTGAGAAAACACAGCGAGTCTGAATTGCATCTTTATAGTTTCTTTAAATTAAGTAGTTTTGTTGCCACCCCTACTAGAATTGACGTTCTTTTGGATACTCAACGAAAAGCTGAAATAGAGCTACACAATGGAAAAGTAAAAAAGAACAGGGAAATATTAAAGAGGTTGATTAACGCCGTCTGCTATTTAGCAAAGCAAGAACTGCCATTCCGAGGCCATGAGGAAAATGCAGCCTCTCTAAATAAGGGCAACTACATGGAATTCCTTATTGCAAGTGCCGAGTTCGATCCCTCATTAAAAGAACATTTATTAAATTCTACAGTTTTTCGCGGTACTTCGGCAGGCATTCAAAATGATTTAATAAATTCAGTTTCGGATGTTCTGAGAGATGAAATCTACAATGAAATTCAAAACACAGACTTTGTGGCTATCATGGTCGATGAAACATCAGACATTAGCAAAAAATCTCAGGTGTCAACAGTGTTACGTTTTTTTTCGACCTCACAGAAAAAAAAAGTCATTGAAAGATTTCTTGGATTTCATGACATGAGCGCCGATGAAACTGCAGGAGCTCTTTTTAGTCACGTGACTGAAATAATGGATAAATATAAGTGTGGGGATAAATTAATTGCCCAGACATACGATGGATATTCTGTAATGAGTGGTCATTTGAATGGCCTTCAAACTAAAGTTTTGGAAAATTATCCGAGAGCTTTTTTTATGCATTGTTATGTTCATGTCATGAACTTTGTGCTGCAACAATCGTTAGAATGTAACAAAGAGCTTAAGGTGTTATTTTGTGGTGTTAAATCACGTAAACCTCATTCTCCAAAGAGGTTACACGAACTTTCTGCTTTCATGTCCAGAAAGCTCCCGTCATTAGCTCGTACCAGATGAAATTTTACCTCTAGGCTAGTGTGGACAGTCAATGACAACAGAGAAGCACTGCTTATGTTTTTTGAACATGTTAGTGAAAGTGGAGACTTCGATCATTTGACTGCAATGACTCCAAGAGGATTTTCTAGTTTCCTAAAGGATTTCGAAAATATATTTTTAATAAAGGCTTTATCCAACTTGCTTGCCTTTTCAGACGTATTATTCAGTATATTGCAGTCTAAAAATGTTGATATTTTGTACTGCAGTAATAAAATAACTGAATTTCAACAACAGCTGAAAAAGGAAAGTGAGTTGCTTGAGTTGCTGTTTTAAGTCCACTTTATGCACAGTAAGGCTAATCGGGACTGGACCTACAGTTTAAAGTGGGATCCGAACCACTTGTGCCTCCACCGGGTATCGAACCCGGGACCCCTTGATTACAAGGCGATGACGCTACCACTGCGCCATGGGGGAGGAAAAAAAAAAAAAAAAAAAAAAGGAAAGTGAGAATTTCGAAACACTATGGAATTCTATAACTGGTGCAGTAGAAGAGGAAGAGGTTGTTGAAATGAAAAGGAGGCGACTGAACAGGTTGTTGAAATGAAAAGGAGGCGACTGAACAACGAATCACAGAAAGACCACTGCCAGAGGCTTTACTTTGAAATCATTGATAATATCAGCAACCAGATAACAATTAGATTCGCATCATTTGAAAAATTGCAATATTTTGATTTACTAAATCCCACAAAACGGGGCTACTTGAATAAGAGAGAAAACTTTCCTCACCATCTCGTACATAAATTGCAGGAAATTTATGGCAGTGTGTTTAATTTAACCAAACTGCAGAAGAATGAACTTTATGTTTGGTATGCTTCCACTGAAGGATCAGAGAAAACACCAATTGAGATTGTAAATTATCTACTGGACACGAATCTAGTGGGTGAGTTTACAGAAATGTATAAATTAGCAATGTTGATCGCAACAATTCCTTCCACGACGTCATCTGTCGAGAGATCGTTCTCATCTTTGAAGAGGATCCACACATTCTGCCGATCTACTCAAACTCAGAACCGGATGACGAATTTAAGTCTTATCTCCATCCAGAAAGAATTACTTTCTAAGCTGTGAGAAGGGGATAAATCGAAATTTTATGAGGCGGTGATCAGGGCATTTCTCTCTAAAGAAAGAAGAATAGACTGGAATTCAAGTAACTATAAGCAGTTGATTTTTCAAAATTTACTTTTTGGAAGGATAAATGAAGGGTAAGGGTAAACCGGAAATGTGCATTTTAGCAATTTTTCAATGAACGGGTCATTCTTATGTCCACGGTGTTTTTTTAGGGGTGATAGGTAGGAGTTCCACCAACCCCTCTGGTTGCAAACTCGTGCTTTAAAAATTGATTGTATGGCGATGTATTGAACATAGTCTATTAATTTTCTCCTTACCCTTCAAATATATTAATACTTTAAATGAAGTATTTACTTCATTTAAAATAATTTATGTAATTTAATGTTTTTCTAAATATTTATAAAATTGCACCAAAAAGGTACGGAGAAAATTTGTAATATTGGTTCACAGAAATGAGAGGGGGAGGGGTTAACATTCCTTCTTTGCCAACGCCTGAAGTTCAGGGTCAGGAGACGCCACTGATGTGTACATGTTCTCTAGGTTTCAATAAAGAGAGATTTCGCTCTATTATTGTTAAAGGAAGTCATACTTGACAATTGTAAATGAGATCTCGCAATATGCAAGAACTTCTGAACGAACTAAATGTACACAAAGAATAATAATCATCATTATTGTACCCATGTAAATTAGTATTTAGAAATTTCATTTTTTTTCTCACACGTAATGTTAATTAGTTGTAGTTATTACTAGAATCGCACTGTAACCTTGATATTCTTGGAAATAAAATATGTCTAATTCATAAAGGTG
Organism: Lepisma saccharinum; assembly: GCF_977018435.1. Classification (NCBI taxonomy): domain Eukaryota; kingdom Metazoa; phylum Arthropoda; class Insecta; order Zygentoma; family Lepismatidae; genus Lepisma; species Lepisma saccharinum. The sequence goes on from NC_139249.1 coordinate 54,143,217, forward strand.
AATATATACAGGGTGTTTCAGAGCGACCTAGACGCTACCTTTTTCTCGAGAACGGGAGATCTTGTCAAGTTGAAACAAAAAAATGCACCACTAAGTTGGGCCCAAAGAATCCGTAGAAAGTATTTGCAACAGCCCGAAAGCCACCCTTTGTGGTTTTAGGTGGGGGCAGAAGCCCAGTTCGTTCGATTTTTAAATGAGAAGGTTATGTTTGGAATGCAGATTCGGAAAGGCGGGGTGCATGTACTTAGCGGCATTTATCAGTTTCATCGCTTCACTTTGTTCCTCATTGCGTGTAGCTTGAATCAGCATGTCTTGCCTTTCTTGATTCTGCAGAAGTGCAATAAGAGAACTTGTGTCGGTGAACTCTATGTCTCCTATCGCAGCGATGTGTTTAGATCGAAGTCCCGACACAACATAGGAAAGGATTTGAGGGTTCGTGGCTTGCGGGAAGAATTGAAGGACGAGATTTTTCTTACGAATAACATAATCATGAATGAGCTGGTTAATTTCCTGCTTTGTCTCTAATAAAATTTGGATAGGCATGCTGACTAAGTGACTGCCTTTAAATAATTAAATTAATTCTTTCTTGATGTGCGTAAAGGTAAGGGTGTTGAAGTTTGGCTGTTTCTTGAGATCGTTCCAAAATGTGAGCGCTATGTCTGCGAGGAACAATGGCAACATTTCGCGTTTTTTATTTTCCTCCCACGCCAAAGCGCCCGCAATACTATCGAACTTTTCAAAGAACTGCTCAACTTCTTGGGGGGTTTTCCCTGTAAAGGGGGTGGGGTATAAGCCATGGCGTATATTTACTGACATTCTTGACGGGGAAGGATTGATGGTAGGGGTAGGATTGATGGTGGTAGGAGTAGGATTGTTGGTAGGGGTGTTAGTTTTAGGTGTACTTGTTTGGGGTTCTGGGTGTTTCTTTTTTCGTTTGGGTGTTTCTAGACCACCTAGAAACTGTGGATAATCGGGATGTTGAGCCTTGGATCTGGTTATTCGGGGGGAAGGAGGGGGGGGGAATTAATAGCGGAGGCTAAGGATAGAATCTGGTCAAGAGAACGCTCTAGCTCTTCGTGAAGACTAATTTGGGATTCGTTCATGCGAATTTAGGGAGGGGAGAATTTTATGCACTTATTCACAAGAAATGAAAGATAGCGAGCGGAAAAGAAAATTTACGAGTGGGGGTTTACAATACGAAGTGTATTATCGAAAAGGATGAATTTCTAGGGTTGCTGCTGTGTGCGGCGGGGATTGTAAATTATGGAATTTTGAGTGGCGTAAAATTAAAATTTTATGCAAATCCACGGGATCGAATTTTCTTTTTACAGTCGACTTGTGAATGCGGTTTCATTTCTTGCTCTCTGATTGGCTGTTGGAAAGTTACGGTGCTGTGATTGTGAGAATGTCTTATTTCCTATTTTTAGCGCAAATTTGCTGCTTACTAATCTAATCTAACCTTGCCAAACCAACCTAACCTAACCTTTACCTAACGTACAGTCAGAGAAAGAATTACCTGGGCCACGGGACCTAGAATTTCGTAACGTTTTAAAGCCTCTTGTTTATGCAACCCAAATAACAAAATATTCGCTTAAGTTTGCCTGGAGGATCTGAGTTCTCGGGAAGGATTGAGCATTGATAGCATGAGTCACATGACTCATGCCCCAGCAACAACAAACAACAGCTGGATGCTACGTGGCCTCAAGAAGAAAATTTCATCAATTGATTTCTTAACAAGAGCTTCTCGTAAGGAAATATTATTTCGAGTGATACTAGTCATTGTCAAGAAGGTTCACTGAAATGATGGTTCCCATCACCGACCATTTGCCACACGTTAATTTTTTAAGTCTAGTTTATGCATTGGACCTACAGATTAAAGTGGAATCCGAACCAAATGTTCCTCTATCTGGTATTGAATTCTGAAGCCTTTGATTACATGTCGAAGACGTTACCACTACGCCATCGGAGAGGCAATGCAACGCCTTGAGAAAGAGACGAGTGAAACCATATTTGGCGTAAATTTTAAAAATAAGACAATATTTTGTGGTCACAGTTTCAAAACGTGGGAGAGGCATAGATGTTTTGTCCCATCGTCCAATTCACGAGTTTATAATTTTTCCTCACGGACACGATTAAGAGGAGTGGTAGAAGAAAAGCGAAGTAAAATAACTGAAACAGAAATAAAAGGAGAAAGCAAAACAAATTTTATTCATAATATTCTGCAGTCACTTCAGTCGTATTCACGGAATATTACCTTTACCGTGGTCTTTAACTTGTGTTTTCCCCTTCCTTTGTGTTCTCGATTCCCTCTGTCACGATTGGTCTAAAACTAATTAATGAGACTTTAATTAAACAATACAAACAACGAAACAATGCACAATCAACTTCTCAAAACAACATTCCATTTGTTTTCGAACAGGAAAATAATTGAGATGCTGTAAAATTAAGCAAGATGCAGTAATAAAGTGGGAATTTGTTACTGTATAGAATTAAATCGGTGAAGATGTTCGATTTGATTGGATGTTTGTTATTTAGTGTCGCTATTCTTTCACTTTTGACAAATAGCGACGATGAAGATGAGTAATGAATGATGATATGATGACATTGATTAAGGGACACTCACCAAGAACACCCATGGCCAAACCAAGATTCGAACCAGGAGCCCATGCTGTCGTAGCGTGCTGTGCTAACCACTCCGCCAAGGACGTCGGTTAGGAGTGGACATTATACCATATTTTGTGTACGCAATTGGGATTAATGAATGAAATGACTAGGCATATTATATTATTAATATATCACGTCATATTATTCGGCACGAAGTAACATCAGAGACATTCAATCTTGCATTTTTGCCTTTCAACTATTTTTTCGACTTGAGGTTAATCACATCAATAAGATAAATTATAAAACAAATGATAATGAATGCGGGATATTGACAGTTATTATTAATTATCTGACACAAGCAACATTAAGCAGACTAGGTGGGCAAGCTCATTAAGTGGTCGACATTCGATCTCGTCAACAAAGTTCCCGGGTTTGAGTACCGTCCTTGTAACAGGTGTTTGAGTATTTCGTCGTTAATTTCATGTAATGGTCACTCGTCGGCGACTAGGAAGAAAAGTGATGTTACGTAACAAAACTAATAAAAATAAACATGATGGAAGAGTACTTATTTCATCTCTCACGAAATCTCCTACAAAACCGGGATATATGAAACATACGTATCTTCACATACGTTTTCGATTTCTATATTACCCAACCTGCTATCGTGAATGGTTTTTGGGGCTATTTGTGTATGGTTATACGATCCAGAATTGTTTCTGGGGCTATGCGGTAATGGTTTTCAGGGCTATGCTGGAATTTTTCTGTTAAGAAGGTTGAAACACTGCTTTGCCGTTTGAAACACAACGCTAGTCAATATTTGCCCGCCATTTTGCGTGTTCAGGAAGCGAGAAAAGAACGAACAATAATTACTCGATATGTCGACAATAGATACTAATTTCGTTTAAAAAAGGCGAAATCCCTTGTTAAACGATCTTTCGCCATGCAGAATAAGTAAGTACGAATGTCAACAATTACAGAATAAACGAGTTACAGCCGATTCCCGGCTTTAACACTTTTACCGAGAAAATATTTTGTATCTTTTGTTATACTATACTGAATGAAAAAATAATAAAAACATAAATAGGGGAAATGGGACTTTTGGTTAACCCTGTATTTGTATAACATGGCCTCCATGGTCAAAGGAGAATTCTAGTGTTATCGCACGTATAGGAGGGCCTGTATGGTCATAGAAGATATCTAGTGTTATCACACATTTAGGTAGGATAATTTTTCTGTGCGAGCTTGGCAACTCCGCAAAAATAAGCGAGTTGGTAACGATGGGAAAAGATAGAGATTTTTTTCTCCCTTTCTGTTAAGTTATCAAACAAATGAAATATGACTTTAATGTAAGTCTAAGTTTGTGATATGTCAAGGCTTTATATGAGTAATGTTATGACTATTTCTTGTTTCTAAACTGATGAGAATAGCAGAGCTGAAATTTAATTGAAAGATTTGCCTCTGCAAGGCTTGTGTAATGTAAGTAATCTCAGTGGAAGTGTCTTTTAAACGTGTTGTCACGTGTGTTTTTAACTAGTTTCTAGTTTAAGCTATTACTCTTAATAAAGCGTTAATTATGTGATATTAAGACTGTTACTTAATACCAGCAAACCCTGGATGTAGAAGAGTTCTCATACTCCTAGCCGGAGACGTAGCAAATTTAGAAACTTTTATTAGCCCTCATTAGTTTTAATCTTCAACATGTTCTGCTTGTGGTTCTCAGTCAATAATTCGAAATATATATATGAAGTGTATATTAATTAATATCATTCTCATATTGAAATTATATTGAACATCTGTACTTCCGACTAAGGAACAAAAATCTCTGATTTTTAAATAAAGTTTGTTGATTAGCAATAGCTAGATAGTGTATAGAATCTACCTTGCTTTTCTGGCTCCCATCCACTCTTTATCCTTCGTACACATAAGGAGCTTTCAGACAGAAGGAACACGCGACAGGCGACAAGCCATATGGGGGTTTACACTGAAGTGACAAGCGACAGAATCCCCTTACGTTCCGTCTATGATAAAAGTATTCACCGCACGGGCAGTATCAACAGATCGAGGCGACTCTACGCTTGATATTAAGAAAACGACCCAATTTGAGCTACACGCAAGCGACAAGAGACACATGGTGATTCGGTTCGGAAAGTTACGTTTACTGAGAGTTCGTTTCCAAGCGAGACATGTTGCTTGTCGCTTCTCTCCTGTGGCTTGTTCAATGTGACAAGCGACACGGAAGTATCACACTGAAGAAACGAACAACAGGGACACTTCAGTTTATAAGCAAGCATTCACCGCGCATGCGCGGATAACAACCCTGGCGACGATACACGGTATCCAGAAAACGGCCTAAGCAGAACAACATGCAAGCGACAAGCGAGACGTGCAACTTGTTGTATCGCTTCGGTTCGAAAAATTTCCTGTGAGGAAGATTTCACACCAAAGTTACAGGCGACATGCGACACGAGTCGCTTGGAAGCGAACTTTCAGTACTCAATGCAACCTTTAGAACAGAAGACACACGAGAAGCTGCACGTGTCTCTTGACGTCTCAGTCCGTTGTTCACGGATGCGGGGTGAATGTTTTCCTTCAGACTGGAGGGGATTGTATCGCTTGTCGCTTGTGTGTGAATTACACCTGTCGCTTGTCGCTTCGGTGTGAAATTTCCCCAAGATAGCTTTCAGGTTGAAGCAACAGGCAACAAGCGACACAGAGTTTTCGCACCAAAGCGCCAAGCTTTCAGACCGGAGCGACAAGCGACAGATGTCGCTTTGGAACGAGCCAATCAACAGCAACGTTTCACAGCGTAGGGGCATGGGAGACCGCACAATCGTGCGTTCGAATGGTGAAATCTTGAAGCGACACGTGTTACGGGTCGCGGGTCGCTTGGATGTGAAATCTCCCTTAGTCTGTAAGCAAGCTTTCACTGTGAATTCACTACCAACAGACAGACACGACACTATGCACGCTATTAGAAAACGGGCCAGTACGGACGACACGCAAATGACAAAGCAACCCGTGCTGCTTGTCGGTCGAGTCGCTTCCGTTCGGAAGAATGCATTTATTACTGAGGATTCATTTACAAGCTACACTTATTGCTGTCGCAAGTCGCTTATTACTCCTATGACTTCAGGCAATTTTTTGTTCGTTACGTCAAAGTAGAGTATGTAAGCTTTTTACTAGGTTTTTAGAGCGGTGGTTGTGTAGTCGTTAGGGCGTCTGACTGCCAGGCGGGAGACCCGTGTTCGATTCCCAGAGTGGGTGAATAAATGTCGGATGGTCCCAGCATAAAGCAGCTCCGGGGTTCCCAGCCTCATATCAATCTGTGCACATGGGCAATCCTGGATGGCAAAAGCGGCCGGAGTGTGGTGCTGATCACTTTGCCTCCAAAATGACCTTTCCCCCACATCCCATACATGGATGGCACTGTGCTATATGCACTTGGAAATTTGCCTTTACCTAGGTTTTTAGTACGAAATCTTAGGAGTTTGCAACCAGAACTCGAGGCTGATGTGGAATTTGAGAAGAGGGTCGCAAATGAAAGAAGGGTCTGTTTGGCTGTTTGGGCGAGAAAATTTATGACTATTGTCCCCAGTATGGTTGGAACAGGGCCGTAGTAAACAATAGCAGTGACTATACCGCGTTTGTTAGAACCTGTCCCGTTTCCCGCGCTAGCGATCGATCGACAGTTTCGGTGCCAATGAGAAACGAGGAAAAAAGTCGTCTGCTGGGCAGCGAGGAGCGAATGGAAGCCAGAAGAGAGGCGCTTACGTACACGCTGTTGCCACGTTGCGTATTTTAATTGGCTGCCTGGCTTTGACTTTCCCCAGCACGGAGAAAAGCCAGCGACCAGCTAGCGCGAGAACCGGGACAGGTTGTAACAAACGCGATATACCTACGGATCGTTTTGCGCAAGGATGAATGGAAGAGAACTCTTAGGGTAGGAATTTTGCAAGTTAAGATAGCTGGGACACGAGGCTAAAGTCTGGCAAAATTCGTTACGGACAACGTATGACGAATTTAGGACTTTTCGAGGGGGAATCTTACAGATCTTTTTTCATGTAATAGAAGTTGATTTGGGTTTCCAAAAGGAAATGCTTTATTCCGAATAAATAAATATTTGCTGCTGATTTACTGCTTTAAGTCCACCTTATGCACAGTAAGGTTAATCGGGACTGGACCTACAGTTTAAAGTGGGATCCGAACCACTACGTGCCTCCACCGGGTATCGAACACAGGACTCCTTGCCCAAATATTTGCAATTGATTAGTTATTTTGTTTATATATTTTTTCGAGACTTTCGAGACGAGACGAGACTTTTCACGAGCTGTCTCGTCTCGTCTCGTCTTGTCTCGTCTCGAAAACGAGACGAGACGGGTGGTCAGTCTCGTCTCGTCTCGAATTTTGAGAAGCCTGTCCCGTCTCGTGTCTCGTCTCGTGGGCAACACTACCAGCGTCCCATAAGCTGTACACATGCAATTATTTGTACCTGACATGAGCCTCCTGAAGCCGTCCTGCGTACACAGACACATACAGATCGTGTTACTGAATCGTGTTACTTTAATCTAACTGTTCAAATATTTCACATGGGTGTTTACTAGAAAAAGCCTTTCTACAAAAAAACATATATACCAAAAACCATACAAGCAATTTTAATCGTGTTTTTTTTTAAAAAAAATAAGAAAATCAATTTAAATTTTAAAAAATCCTATTTAAATAATATAAATCAACACGAATGATTTTTAAAAATAAAATAATGATTTTTATCCACCCTGATCCAACGTACACCTGTGAGTGAAAAAAAAACGCCTACCCTTGAACGTTCGCTAGATAGCCTACGTTGGCACGCTTCGTCCAACAACTGGTTGCAACTCATTTCGATAGGCCTATTGATATGTTTCCCTCCATAAATTATAGTCTGTGTCCATGAAAATTTTCATACCTTGTGTGTATGATTATTTTAGGAATATAAGCAGCTGCTTTCAAAACCTCCCACAGGCCAAAAGCTTACTCGGGAAGACTGCCACGATTTGACGCTGGATGATGGACAGTGTTACATACTGTGAAGACCTTCCTGACAAATGAAGATAACAATATAGAACGTGCTTCGTCCATTTTTCTTGATTTTACAGGACAGCATGTTATTTCCATGTTAGAGCATGCTCTTTCCTTGTATAAGCAACCAAAATCTCTTTGCAATGGATGGAAAAAGAACGTTCCAATCTTGGAAAATTCCTAGTTACAGAGCCCCTTCACAGAGCTATTTAACATCAAGTCTTTAGGGGGGGCCTTTGGCACTTGGTCATGCTCTTCATATACTGAAATATGTTTATATAAAGCAATAAATGCAGTACTGCAGAGCAGGGTGCGAAATCATTGAATACTAGTGGGGGGAGAAAGTTCTAAATCTACAAACCATCCTCCCTCACAAACATATGTGTAAATTATACAATATACATATTTGTAATGTTACTAAAAGTAAAAATAAATTATTCAATTAAAAATATATTATTTCTATTTACATAAAGTAAATTAATTTGTTACTTTTATACATATTATATACTGCGAAGCAGCTAATTCCTTTACTAACTGGTCATAGATGATAAAATTATGAAATAGTTGGTGGTTTTATTATGTGTTAGTTTTTGATTAGTTTGTGCTTTATGTTAATATAAATCAATTAGATTTCAAAGTTATTATTGTCTTGCATTCTTCCTTTACTTTCATTGTGTGAATTGATGTAGATTTGTTAATGATCTCTTGAGAGAGAAATCATTGAATACGCACAATTACACTAATTTTTGTGTGTTTTCGATATTATTCGCAGTCAAGTATATTTTAAATTGAAGTAATTGCCTGTATTTTATTTGTTATATCAAAACCTCTCCCCCCGGAAATTTTCGGGGGGATTTTTGAGGCAAAGATTGTTGGTTGGCGGAAATCCCCCATTCCCCCCCAGAATTTTGCACCCGTTGCAGAGCAGAGAAGAAATTACTATACAATATTTTAAGGTGAAATGATTTTATTCTTATTAGCTTGGCTAACATGCAGCAGTTTTTGGTTAAAATCTACTGTGAATGCTCCATACCACGAACTAAACATTCATTACCTACTAACCACGAGCGTTTTTTCCCTAGTTCTGTGGTGTGAAACTACTTGCTGAGACTGTTCTGCATGTACAGTCAAATCAATCAACCAGGGCTTCCCCAATGGCGCAGTGGTAGCGTCGTCGCCTTGTAATCAAGGGGTCCCGGGTTCGATACCCGGTAGAGGCACAAGTGGTTCGGATCTCACTTTAAACTGTAGGTCCAGTCCCGATTAGGCTTACTGTGCATAAAGTGGACTTAAAACACCAAATCAACAGCAAATCAATCAACCAGGGGAGCAAGGGACGAAAGCCCCATAAATAGAACATTGATTGATTGAATTAAGTCCACTTTATACACAGTAAGGCTAATCGAGACTGTACCTACAGTTTAAAGTGGGATCCGAACCACTATGCCCCTGGAACCTCTTGATTACAAGGCGACGACGCTATCATTATGTCATTGGGGAGGCCCCGTAAATAGAACAAAATTACTATGGAGACATCAAATCTTAATTTCCTTACCAAACCCACCACTTTACATGACCAACCCAACGCATACTGCACTGCAAGCAAAAGTACAGCTATTACAGAAATTATCTGAAACAGATATCAACCCATTATTCCCAGTTCAATTGTTGTCGCTTTCAAAAGTAACTTCTCGAAAGTTTCATCTCTATTTGATTTGGCAAAACTTCAATTCAATTAGAGTAAGGTGGGGTAAGACTGCGCGGCGGGTAAGACTGCGCACCGGTTTTTCGAGGTGAAAATCACACACAGTTGGCACCACTGCCCCACCGTTACTTCGTCCAAGATAGTAGCTAGCTGTGGACAGTGGTGAAGATACGTTTGAAATTCGTTGTGCTGAGAGAGGCAAGTGAAAAGATTTTGAGGGTGTTTGCTATTTATTTTGGTACTACGTGTTTTGAGCACTAACGCACTGTGAATGTATACAATATTACGATGTTGATGGATAGAAGAAGCTGTGTTAATGCCGAGTCCACCTGCGTATTAGTTTCCATTGCTTTGTGCAATGGCTGGGCAGCATCACGTGATTTGTTCAGGAATGCAGCACGGGGCACGACTGGGCACGACTGCGCACGTGCGCAATTTTACCCCACAAGTGTGTGGTGTGCAGGTGCAAGTGTGCGGCTTGCAAGGCCCAGCCATTAGATAGATCATTTTTTGGTCCACTGAAGTCGTTTTATTCATCTGAGTGTGATAAGTGGATGAGTAGCCATCCGGGTCACCCAATCACAGTTTTCCAAGTGGCATCCATTTTTACGAAGGCATATGGGAAGGCAGCTACAGTTGGGAATGCCATGAAGGGCTTTGAAGTGAATGGATTATGCCCTTTCAATCCATACATCTTCACTGAAGACGAGTTTCTTCCCTCTACTGTGACAAATGTATCAGCTCCAACTCCAGGTGAGCAGTCTTCAACAAGTGGGGTTAACAGTACTGGAACATCCACCAATGACGTGCCACAGCAGGCAAATGTGGCTCATGCATCAGCTGAAACTCCAGGTGAGCAGCCTTCAACATGTGGGGCTAACAATACTGGATCATACGGGCACATTTCCGTTAACCAGATTCACCACTTCCACGTGCAGAGCATATTCAGCACCGCCGACGAAAGGGAAGGCAGTCTCAGGTGTTAACTGGATCTCCATTCAAAGTCAACTTGGAAGCCTAGTTGGCTGAGAAGAGTAAGAAGAAAGTTCAGGGGAAACAGAAACGGAACATCGTTGTTGAACAAGATGTAGCAAGCAGAAAACGCCAGAAGAAAGAGTACAATTGCCAAGGTTGTAATGAGAAGTACAGCGATCCTCCAGTAGAGGATTGGATCCAGTGTTCCACATGTGACGAGTGGTGGCATGAAAATTGCACCTCGTATGAAACAGGAACCTTTATTTGTGATTTGTGTTAGCGATTCCTAACCCAAGTGAAGGACGAGAAATGTATCCCATATGATAGAAGAGCTTTCTTAGGTGATTTGTGTTTCTTTTTATACAAATGTGACTCTGTATAGAAAGTGCGCATTCTTACCCGAACTTGATCGCAGTCTTACCCCGCGGTGCGGGTAAGACTACGCATTTGCATGGTCACGGTTTTGTAATTGTTTCATGCAGAAATATTGTTCATTGAACTTTCGGAAATTTACTGTGAGTTAGCAAAGAATAGTGCAATGTGTATTGCTTTTTTCATGAGTGTCTGAAGTTTCAAAGCTTGAATATAAAATTATGAACTCAAACTGCGCAGTCTTGCCCCACCTTACTCTATATCTAGCTTTCCAGAAGTGTATGTCGACCTTCGTGGCGTAGTGGTTAGCATAGCGCGCTACTAAGCTTGGATAGCGGATTCGAATCCTGGCCAGGGGTTGAGTGTTCGTTGTGAGTGTTCCTTCATCAACTTAATTCTATCATACTCATCCTCGTCGTTACGATTAGCCAAAAGTAACAGAAAATCGAAGTTAAATAACTACAATGAAATCTCGCTACATACAATGGAGAAACTGAATAGGAGCAAACCTTTGACATTATCTTTCCCAAGCCCGATCAAACAGAGCGGGTCGTTCAGGCACTAAGCCCCGGGAGGACTCGGGGACTGAAGCTCCACCCGAAATTCTACAAATTTATAATTTAAACACTGTATAGTGGAAATTAATTTTACTTACATTAAACATCTTGTATAATAACTTGTATTGTACTGAGAAATTCATCCTAGGGGATTGTACCGCCCCTCCTCACACACACACAAAATTTTCGCTTTAGATGGCGGCTGCTGCCCTCCTCGATATAAAATTCAGGCAATGGGCCTGGGGCCGTTAGTAATATTTTGCAGGAGGGCCCAACATTTGTAGAACCGGCACTGTTTGTATGTAGTAGTAATTTCAAATTAAAATTCAAATAATCTGATATGTAATGAGGAAGAGAGGAAAAGTTCTATTTTTAGAATAGCACACACCGATTTGCTGTTTCCATTTCTTCAAAATTTTATGGTTATTTGAAAGATACAGTATTCTTTAAAACAGGTTTAAAAATCGTTTTTCTGGAACAGACGAGACTGTGTACAGAAAAAGATGCATACACAGCTCATATTGAATTGCTATATCTATAGTTAGTGCGTCTACAGATATTCATTAAGAGGTAAACCCTAATGTGGATTACAATGTGAAGCTGATCGTAGAAGAATTTGAATAAACAAAGCTTGATGTTAAATTTGCATGGAAAATTACTTTTTACTAGCACAAGTTCAAGTATCTGTATTTACAAAAATTTGATCCATTCTAACGTGTAAAATGCGTATATAAACTACACGAAAAGTTATTATAATGCAGCATCTCCTCGTTCAATGTCCACATCGCGTGATCTTCGATGAAAAAACGCTACAACACAGTTTGAAAACCTTGAGCCGGGCATATACATTCTGCAAAATTCGTGCCAGTAATTTGCATCCATTTCATACTCTGGGGCGAACTGCAGCGATCTACGGGTGAGATTTCGTAACCGTTGTAGCAGTGTTCCCCCCATGTTTGCTAGCATCGTTATAACGTACGCTGGAATGAAAACTATAGCAAGAAACGATGCCGCCCACCCTGCTGCTACGGTCCAAAGGGGGAATGGCTCTGCCCCGTATGAAATTGGTTTGCTGCTGCAGACAACGAAGGAACCATAGACACAGAGTAATGTTACTGGAGTTACAACCACCCAACACAGCCACCACAATCCATTAACTGTCCTCCTACAGTGAACAAACATCAAAAGTCTCTCGTACTTTTTCATGCCGTAGATGAACACAAACGCAAGCACTTCCATGACGCAGATGATCACTAGCGTCGGCGTAGCGTGGGTATCCAGCAATTTGAACCAGTATATTCCATTTTCTCGAATGCAGAATGCCGAGACTAGGAAAACAAAGAACACGGTGACTACGATGCGCGGCAATCTGACCTTCTTCAGAGTGGGATAAACGTCGTACAGACTCCACTGGAAAGCGTCAAGTTGTATCACTATCCAGGAGAGTGCGGTATAGCCGAGAGAGGCAAATACCAGGACGTTCCATAGCTGGGGACGAGGCATGGTGGCAATCATCGCAGGATAAACGGAGAACATCACTGCTGGCCCGTCCTTTGCCAGGGAGAAGAATGGGATGCCAGTTTGCGCTTGCAAGAAGCCCAAACCGCTAAATAGCACGAGTCCGAAGATTACGCTCACGGCCGTACTCAGACCAGGGACGCAGAACACTTCCCACCAGCAATTATGATTCACGTAGTTGAAGCGAGCTCGATGTACTGCGGTGCCGTGTCCTACCCCGACGGTAAACAGCGCTTGGACTGCTGCGTCCACCCACGTTCCGACGCGAAGAAGTTCCTTAATTTCTGGTACAAAAAAGGCTCTAAGCCCGTTCGCTGCGCCTGGAAGGGTGACTCCACGGATCATCATGATTGTCATGGCAATGTAACCGAGCGGCACGAGAAAGTAGAAGCTGATGCGAAAGTTCTTCCAGCCTACGTTACAGCAAGTAATAATCAGGGCGCATAATACGAGATGCAACACCTCCATCTCTAGCACAAGTCCTCCAGCAGGATCCTCGATACTTGAAGATGTCTTGAGGGCGAATTTCGTAAGATACTGCTCCGACGGGCTTTGTGGGTTACTTGCTAAGCTTGCCAAGCCACTGCTTCCCAGCTCGGTACAGTTTCCGTCATTATAAACGTTCTTGCAGGTGCTCCAATCTGCACTTTCCCTCAGGGGATATGCCATGAAGAAGAGTGAGTACGTGCCAAAGACGCATGCGAACGCGCATAAGAACATATTCACTATCAGCGTTGCATATCCAGCTCCTTTCGTGATCGGAGACGCACCAAACATTTTGATGTATCCGCTACTAGTAAACTGAGCCACCACATGTTCTAGGTGGAACATAGGTAACCCACAAATGAGGATGAAGATTAGGTACGGTACGAGGAAAGCTCCTCCCTTGTGAACGTAACACATGTATGGGAATCTCCAGACGCCACCGATCCCGATGCACGGGCTGAGGTAGTAGAACAGCACCTCCATCCTTTTTAGGTAAGTCTTGGCTTCGGCGGGATGTGCGTCGGGTTTCATCCGCTTGATTCTTCCGGTCTCTCTCCGGATTCGAAGTTCGGAGATTACTGACCGCGAATAGTTGCTTATGGTGCACTCCTCGACAACATCTGAGAACTGAACCACTCTTGGGGGAATGTCTTCCGTCTCCTCCTCAGCTTCATCGTGGGGTTGTGGAATTCTTTGTGGGCGAATCTTCAGAGGAATCAATTTCGACCTGGTTTTCCTCAGTGGAATTTGAGAAGGACCGCTCTCAACTGAAGGGCCAGTCTCATCAGCCTCGTCAATTATATTAGTAACTATCTCAATGTCGGTAACTCTCTGGGAATCGATTTCTGTCTCGGTCTCTCGAACTGGCTCTGTCTCTTCTAGGCTTGGCAGCGGTTGCTCTACACTTGACTTCTTAGCTATGTCTTCAATGTCTTTTCTATCTTTCCCTCTTTCGCTCTTCTCAACTGAGGAACCAGCCTCATCAGGTATATCAATAACTATCTCAGTAACTCTCTGAGACTCGATGTCTGTCTTCTTCTCTCGAACTGCTTCGGACTCTTGTAGGCTTGGCACCGATTGCTCTTCACTTGACTTCTCAACCATGTCTTCACTGTTTCTTTGATCTTTCCCTCTTTCGCTCTTCTCAACTGAGGGACCAGCCTCATCAGGCATACCAATAACTATATCCGTAACTCTCTGCAACTCGATGTCTGTCTTCTCTCGAACTGCCTCGGACTCTTGTAGGCTTGGCACCGATTGCTCTTCACTTGACTTCTCAGCCATGTCTTCAATGTCTTTTTTATCGCTTGCTCGTGAGGATATCGCACTCTATACTATTTCTTAATCTTTATTTCTTTCTTGTCACAAAATTTGCGTCTAGTGCTGATATTGTTTTTCGCTGCACTAATTCCATGGGAACACTTTGCCTATTTTTAAAATATCAACAATCAGGAATATCCAAGGCATTGCTCCTTCCTTGTGCACGAAAATTGACATACTTTCCATTGTTTCGAACAATTTATGTCGGGAAAGAAAAAAGAAGGGAAGTTTCAAGTCTTATCAATCAGTGATGTTGGCTTTAATAGAATTAAAATATTTTTAGTTTACCAAAAGATACTTCCAGTTCCAAACCCTTAATCCGAAATAAATAAATACACACACATACACGCACACGAATTTCTTTAACAATATTATTTCTGTTTGGCGTATATATAGTTCGGCTTACCTATAAATAGTCAGGTTGAAACCTGCTTAATACGTTTGAAGAAGTTGCATAATGAAGTTATTTTTGCGTAAGTCATTTTTGACATAATCTTGTACAGTCACGTACACTGCCGGCTTGTAATGAATACATTGACTTTCGATGGAATCGTTACAAGCCGGCAGTGTCCGTGACCGTACTCATGGGGTCCCGGGTTGATTCCGGGCAAAAGCACAGTGGCTAAATTAAAATATCTTGGCATAAGGTATTCTGAAAAAAAAATGACATTGAGACCGAGGATCTGATATTAAGACTTGATCTCGTCTCGATTTTACAGAGGTCTGTCTCGTTCTCGCCTCGATTCTTACAATGGCGTCTGTGTCTCTGTACGATCTTTCGAAAGAGGCGGTTCACTTTATATGATGTGGACATCTTGTAGTTCTTCTTTTGAGGTATTAATATTTTGACATTTTAAATTGCAAATTTCCACATTTTTTCATCACATTATTAAAATGAGATAAGAATGCTTAAATAACTATCTATATTCATTAGCACAATGAAGTACAATGGCCATCTCTGAGGCCACCATATTACGCCTGACGGATTATACAAAAGGCGACATAATCTTTACCATGCACCAGTGTTTGGAAGTAACAGTTACGTCTTTTAGGAATTACAACTATAAGTAAGTAGCTGTACCTGTAACAAAGTTACCATTTGCAGTAGAAGTGACGTTATCAACAGTTGCATTACTACACTTAAATTATTACCTTTAAATTTTTTTAACATGGGGGAAGGGCAGCATTTGGCAACTCTGTTTCCAATTTGTATTCTCTGTATGCTAAGGTGAAAGAATTTTCCTGGAAACTTGCCTCCGTTGCATGCTAATATCAGAACAGCCACGTTTTATTACAATTCGCCATTTCCCGAATTTAAAACAAATCTCTTCAAGTATAATACTGGCATGCACACCATATCTGCAGTCAAAAGAATGTTCATTTCAGGGAATGACAAAGGGGTACTGGTCAAATTACAAGTTTGAAATTAAGTTGCTGATACCAACTTCATGAAACTGAAAAACCTTCTTTTGGAGTTGCTAGTTTCCGGAGAAACGTGTTTATCTTTTGTGCAGTTTTCTTGAAATGTATTTAAAAGTTCTTACTTAAAAAGAATGATAAATTAACTCAGGTTAGAACCATCATGAGTCAGAACCTATAAAAGAACACGTTCAAGAAAATAAAATTGACCTGTGGTTTTGTTACAGATTCATTTTACTATTTATTCATTTTGTAAATGAGAATAATATTATTACCATTTTTTATTATTAACTTCTTGCTATGAATAATAATATTTATTTATTTGTAATTAAAATGAGAAACGATAAGTTATTAAATATAACAACTTTGTTTTTCATCCGTGTATGTAATCTTTGTTTTACCTTTTACAATTTAATAATATTATATTTAGTTTTCTAATAAACTATTACTAATTTATAAGTAAATTTGCGTTCTGGCTGAAAATGAGAATATGGATTCATACAAATATATAGCCTTTTATTATCGAATTAAATTCAACTCTAAGTTGTTTCTTGACTATGATAGTCGATCAGATTGCACCTCTAGCGATATGTCAATTTGTTGATATAGTATAATTGCTAAAAAAATCGTAGTACACGCTTTAATGTACAAAATGCAATCGTTTAGTCCAAATGGATTGTTCAAAATATATTTGTTTATTTGTTGATATTATACTTTAAAGGATTCACATTTTCCTGTAAAATGCAGGGTGGCTCAGAGAAATGGCAAAATTTGAATGTAAAATTGGCAAAACTGTAGCGCCGGAATTTGTTCGGGACCGATAAGACATCGTTGAGGAGGCTTTGCCATTTAATAATGATGCAGCATTGGAATGGTTCGGAGCGTGCTCTCGCTGTGAAAGTTTTTTATAAGAACGGTGATAGTGTGACTGCAGCGCAAAGGGTATTTCGGCAGCATTGCCAGCTAGGACGTCATGCTCGTGTCGCATCGGCTCGTGCGATTACAACATGGGTGCGTAATTTCGAAGAAACCGGTTGAGCGTTGAAGAAGAAGCCCCCAGGTAGAGTTCGAACAGTACGTATACCAGAGAAAATGAAGCAGTTCGAGTTGCCATTCAGAGGAGCCCTCGCTGCTCCGTTCGATAACATGCATCAGCCCTAGAGTGTTGTCGAAGAAGCGTACAAAGAATACTGCATGAAATGAAATTCCACCCCTACAAGTTACAGATTGTGCAGCAATTACATCCCGAAGACCCTGTGTTGCGTAACAAGTTTTGCGAAATGGTGTTGGCTAAGGTTAACGAGGACGCCAATTTCCTTAACAATTTGTGGATATCTGACGAAGCCCATTTCCACCTTAGCGGCTGTGTTAACAAACAGAATTTCCGTTACTGGTCACAGGAAAATCCTTGTCAGCTTCACGAGCGTCCATTACATAGCACCAAGGTTAAGTATGGTGTGCAGTGTCAAGTCATGGTGTTTTCGGGCCTTATTTTTGAGAAAGTGCAACAACAGCGACATCAGATCGGTATGTTGCTATGCTTGAAACATTCATTGCACCGAAGTTGCACGACGGACATTTTGACACCGACAACATATTGTTTCAGCAGGACGGAGCCACTTCACATACTGCTCGGCAGTCGATGGAGGCGATTCGCAAACCATTGCTGAACTGAAACAGAAGATTGCAGCAGAAATCACTGATATTCCTCGAGACATGATACAGCGGGCAGTCCAGAGTTTCCACAGCAGGCTATCAGAATGTGTACGCCAAAATGGAACACATGTTTCTGACGTAATCTTTAAGAAGTAAAGTGACATTTAAAATGGCATTTAAATGTCATAGTTTATGGCATACTATGTACAGTGGTGGAAAAAAGTTCTTCCCCAAAAGATTTTAATGGCAGTAAATAATGCCGGAAAGGTAGGCAACACACATTGCACCTTTAGGTGATCGGGTGATTCTGTCTGTCTCAAGAGCAACGGTTTTAGGGGAATCATATTCGGACATAGGCTATAACTCTTGTCGGTTCTGCAACCTGGCTTGAGAAAAGGCGATTTTATGACGATCAACATTCCACCTGATAAGTCACGTGACTTTCCTACATTTCCTGTGTCTGTTGGCTATTGCATGAAAGACGAGTTGCTCTTGAGACAGACAGAATCACCCGATCACCTAAAGGTGCAATGTGTGTTGCCTACCTTTCCGGCATTATTTACTGCCATTAAAATCTTATGGGGAAGAACTTTTTTCCACCACTGTACAGCGCAAACAAGACATTCTCACAATAACAACACCGTAACTTTCCAACAGCCAATCAGAGAGCAAGAAATGAAACAGCATTCACAAGTTGACTGGAAAAAGAAAATGCGCAGCTGAGATAAATACGATAGGTCTTAAGTTTGACTTGGCTAACCACCTCTTCCCTAAAGGAAGCTGATGAAGGATTGTTGGGAGCCTGTGATATTGAACGCTACTCACCCCTTGCTGTAAGTCTGGCCCTCGGCTTCTGGCGTCGGCGACGGTTACACGGTGACAGGTGCCCGCTGGAGAGATCGAAGATGGCGATAAGAGTCGGCAGGCAATTCGGCGACTTCATTTTATGGATTAAAGATTCTTCTGCTGGCTTAATCCGGACTGCTTATGGACTTCTCGCTTGTTTCCGCCGCCTCGTAACGTCGCGATCTCTCAGCAGGCCGTCGTCCTCTTCTCGTCGATCAGTTTGGTGGTGATATTGGAGCAAAGTGAGAGATCGATTTACTGTCTCCAGGGGTTTTATACTTAGTATTTGAGTCATGACTTGGTGGACTTTGCACCTCCAGCAGTGCTATCAATACCTTTTGTAATAGATAGTCGGCACGTGTCCCTCCCCCTAAACTGTCATTGTTTGTGCAAGGGTCATTCAAGGTTGACCGAGACGTTCATTTCTAGGAAGAAATTAGAAAATCCTACAAGCACTAAACTATGCGGGTTTTTCAAAGGAATCCCTCAAATCATCCAGATACCGCTGCCATTTATTGTGTCACTTAGCTGAGTCCTTTGGCATAGAAGGAAGTTGACTGTTGTAGACGCTGCAGGAC
Source organism: Lepisma saccharinum (assembly GCF_977018435.1). Classification (NCBI taxonomy): domain Eukaryota; kingdom Metazoa; phylum Arthropoda; class Insecta; order Zygentoma; family Lepismatidae; genus Lepisma; species Lepisma saccharinum. Next base: position 54,162,308 of record NC_139249.1, read on the forward strand.
ATCCCTGGATGCAGATGGAAATTTACAGTGGAGGTGCACTCACCGCTGGCGAGGCCGTTGCCTTGCTGACTGTGCAGAGCCGAGTGGAAAATTCTTGTTGCTCGGCTCTGCATCCGGTGGAATGTGGGAGTGAATGAGCGTTCAACTTGCGAGCTTCAGAGCGATGTTTGAGGAAAATTGATATTTCTACCTTTATGTTCCCAATTCCTTCATCACTATATAGTTGGGTCATTCTATGTCAAATGATTTGACTCAAATCAACACAATTTCTCAAAAAGTGAAAATTTTACAAGGTTGAAAAGAAATTCTCAAAAGATGTTTATACCATCATCTAATAGCAGCCAAAATCTTGTTTTGATCTCATGAGATATAAGAGGTATAATGTGGTTAGATTGCTTTATTTATTATGGTTGTATGAACACTTTGTATCGATTTAAGTTAATATTCTTAGTAGAAGATACGTAACTTTTTCACAGTTAATTTTGTTTGTTTGAGTTGGTGTTTTAAGTCCACTTTATGCACAGTAAGGCTAATCGGGACTGGACCTACAGTTTAAAGTGGGATCCGAACCACTATGTGCCTCCACCGGGCATCGAACCCGGGACCCCTTGATTACAAGGCAATGACGCTACCACTGCGCCATGGGGGAGGCCCCACAGTTAATTTTCATCCCATTGTTCGATGCAATTTTGAACTGAATCAACTACAGTATAAGTGACGCGGCGTATTCATATAAACTTTTACAGATAATTACAAATAAATTACAATTGTCTTTACAATGTGAGACACAGTTCTTAAATGAAGAAAATGTAAAAGTTACTCAGTATTTTTCTTGATCTCAAACATCGCAAAACGTGCCCAGATCCTTAACATTTGGGTCTGGAAACGGTTTAAGTTCGAGAACTGAAACTCAACTGAAAACGTTCATTTCGGGCCAAACTGGAAGTGCAAGTTCAGACCACCCAATTACAGTTCGGATAGATATACTCCGGTATCGTTCCAATTTTAGTTCGAGAACTGAAAATGAACCAAAAGGTTTCATTCTGGGCCGAACTGGACGTAAAACATCAGATTATTCCAGTTCTGGTTCGGACATATATAGTCCGGTTTCATTCCAGTTTCAATTCGAGAACTGAAAGCGAACCGCAATGTTTCATTCCGGGCCGAACTGAAACTGAAACTGAAAGTAGGTTTCAACTGCAGTCCCTGCTCCACACTGAAGTTGAAAAGTACGGCAACAGCGTATTCGGAGTCATGTGACTGAGACTCCACGTGGAGTAGACGAGCCGAATGACAGCTGCACCCATTGGCTGAAAGTTGAGTGAGTGATTGGACGAAAACAACTCGCCCGCTGTTTATCCCCATCAACGTTCGTGGTGGCGGCTTTCTTCAGTTCTTGGACGTTAACGAAGTAAACGGGTGGACTCCACATTGACATCAGTTGCGGCGATTGGTTGCCAAAACGGGGTGCGGTGGGGGCGCAAGGACAGTTAAATTTTTCTTTGTAAAAAGGCTTACCAAGAAGTGTGTGTGGAGGGGGAAGCAAATGCCCCACCACATCCCACTATTCGCCGCCACTGATCAGTAGTTCTGAAGTTTTCCCCTCTGCATTTTCTTTAGTTCGAACACTGCTGTCAAAAGTTACTCAGAAGTACTTACACAAGGCGGCTCGCAAGCAATGTTCCAAGTGTAATCTCCCACCACTATTCAATTAAGAACATTTTAATGAAGCATCCTCTTAAAGCTCTATTTTGTACAGTGCTTTTCAAGGCCAATCTCTTCCAAATGAGCTTTTTGTTAACATCATGCTGAAGTAGGCAGACGGAGATGTCATTTTCAATATCAAGCACAGGCTTTCTCTTTGAAACTTTTAAAAATATACCTCCAGCAAGTGAAGATGAAAATAACATCAATGATTTTTCAAATTTGTCAAAATTTTGAATTTTGTAAATGAATGTGCTTGTTGCGTAGCGAGGCATGCTCCATAAGTGTGTCTGCAATATTGGGTAGTTTTAGTTTTATAACCATTTATGCAAGGTTACCAGCAGTGGCGGTGATTAGAGGGAGTTACCCCCCAACCCCACCCCACTTTTGCCCCTGCGCTATGGCCTCTTAATACTAAGCCTTTTGTACCAACACCCGGTGGAGGCACATAGTGTAGGTCCAGTCCCGATTAGCCTCTGTGCATAAAAGTGGAGCTAAAACAAGAACTCTACTAAAGAGAAAGTAAATTGTCCTATCCACCTTCATTTTTGGCCCACAATCGCTACTACGATCTTTGACTTCACGATGACGGCACTCAATGCACCTGAAGAAAACAATTATAGTAATAAAGCTACTTTTATTTCCTTGGGTTTGCAGAGCTGAATTTCAGTTATTCTCTTCCATTTTATAGTTTTCGTATTTGTTACATTCCTATACATTAATGCATTATGTAAGATACATAGTAGTTTTCTGAAAATTCTTTTTAGGCCTTCAGTTTTTGTAACTTTTGATGTTTCCTAAGGTTAGGCTACAATGCGGTGTTTTCATTATCCTCCGGTTCCTTGAAAGTCTTTTCTGAAATACCTTATCATCGTTGGAATCGTACGGCAGTTTCAGTGTATAGTCCATAATTATTATGGTGTACATACGTACTACTTTGTTGGGCCCACCTTCCCCAAATGTAGGAACCGTATGGTATGTAGAAATTTTTGTATTTCAAAACTTTTGTACTTCGAACCTATATTACATGTATGTCGATTATTTTAACTCATTTAATGCTGAAAACAAATAATTAATAATGCACACCAAGCTTCAGTTTTCTGTAGAAATGCCCCTTAGTCGTAAAAGACCACAAAAAAAATTACGAGAAACCAAAGGATATTCAATAATATAATTGAATTAATATTAGATGATGAAAATAAATTAGACGTAGAATGAATGAATACATAAATGCTTTATAATTAATATACTATTAATTAATTTAAGTACTTGAGAATCTTAAATTTGAATCAACAATGGTAGCACAACAATTTACCGTCAAGAATTTGTTGCTATGTCTTTGGCGTATAAGTTAGTCCAAATTTGTAGTGTTTATCAGCAGCACCATATCAAAAATAATTGTGGTCAATTTACTAAATTGTGTAGTGTAATTATCCAAGATGGCATCAAATGCAGCTTGTTTCCTCAGTAGAAGTCTTCCGTATAATAAAAAGGTAATTTTAATAAACATTAGGAATGCACAATAATTATAACTAGACCACGGATTGGACCCATTTCGTTTCTCTGAACGGATTTTGAGGTTTCTCGGTACATAAGCAAGTTGTAGCGAATAACGAACGCATTTTATTATATCCATGGGCGGATTTAGCGGAAGGGGCACGGGAGCAAGTCCCTCCTCTCAAAATGGATGACTAAGTGTAGATAGCATGATATTACATCGAACAGAAGTTGTTCGAGCCATCCATTTTCAAATAGTAAGAAAACGAAATTAAGTTTAGTACAAATGTATTAATCGTTATTAGATGAACTAAACACTTAAAAAAGCCGACACTGGAAATTGAATCAGGGACTTGTTAACTACAAGGCAATAAGGTTAACTGTTAACTAATAACACAAAACGAGACCATTATAGGTCAAATATTTGCGACGTTCGTGACAGTTTCCCGTGAAGAAATTAATAATTAATACTCGTATTAAAATTTCTCTCTCTCTCTCTCTCTCTCTCTCTCTCTCTCTACAACAAACAAAACCCGTGCTATCATCTTATGACCAAATGAGCCTGGGTTTGTTTACTGGTGGAGGTTCATTGTCCAGTGTTTCGGATTTCACTTTGAAGGTCCAGTCCCGATTATTATATCTGACCAAGAATTGGGCTTGAAACTGATCCCATGTAACTGTCTTTATATTTAGGGCTTTTTAATATCTAGAAAAATCTGCTCATTATATCACCGAATCAGTGTTACAACTTATATGCTCACAGCACATTATTTGCCCTTCTCTGGGAAAAAGCAGTGTGCGGATTAAGCTTTTTGCTTTTGGGGGGTGCCCCCAATCAGTGTCCCTTTCCTCGGGTGGGGGGGGGGTTACGTATGCAAATTTGTGTGTTACCAGTTAGTAAACTTTACTATTGCGTGCCAGTTCTAAATACCAAGGACATTAAATCTTACGATAACATTTAGTAGTAATTTAGAAACAGTGTATTTACATTCTAAGAAAACCGATACACAAAAGAGCTATTGAACTAGTAACACCGAGAAAACTTGACCAAATGTCTATTGGCTTTAGTACTTTATTGGCAATGGGAAGAAAACTTCAGACGCGAAACAGGATACAATTGTCTCAAAGGTTAATTAACTGTTTTCTCGAATAATTTTTCACTGATGTTCGTTCCATAGTTAAGAAATGGTACAGTGTCTCTCAAAAGTTTTAGGACAACGACATTTTAAACTAGGCAACCCAATTTACACAAGGCGTTGGTGGGTTGCGTGCAGAGTTAGGCTCAATTTCAGGGTTGCCACATGCACAATAGATGTTTATAAAACACACGAAAGAAATAAAAACAAGTATTATTGTATAAAATTATTAAAAATATCACTATTATATCGCAAGTGATAAAATTCTTTTTTCACAGAAAAACATAGGTTTCATAGTATTTCATGGCTGATGAGTCTACAGAAAGGAAAAAATGTGAGAGAGGTGACAAAGGAGAGGAGAAAGAGAAAGCGAAAGGAGAAGAGGAAAAGTAGAGGAGAGAAGAAGAGAAGAAAGAGAGGATAGACTAGGAGAGGAGATGTAGTGAGGAGAATGGAAAAAGATTCTAGTACCCTACAAGCTTTCGCTCCTGAAAGTAAGTAGAAGGAGCTGACCAATGTGAAATGTCGATGCAACTCTCCTCCTACATGTAATGTGCAAACAATACTTGTTTGTAACAAAGAAAAAGAATGTAGTAAGACTCGGCGAAATCATTTAATGGAGAATTGCACATGATGAGAACTTTTCATTCGATATTTGCGGAGGTATCCTTGCATTGAACTCGAGTGGGAAAAGGGGTAAAATTATATTCCTTTCCCGGATTCTCTGGAGTAGGAGAACGCGAACGTGTTCTGTGCGCATGTTGAAGGGTGTGCGCCTCGTCCAATGAACGAGCGGAGGGGAGGGGTATCCACGTGAGGGGGCGACCCGACTGCTCATTCGCGGTCCAGTAGTTCTGTAGTAAACATGTCAGCTCGCAAGTCTAGGGGAACTCTGCATTAAGGAGAGCGCCTCATAGTGTTGAATGTGTTCGAGAACAACTTGTTTGAAAAGTTTAAAACATATGGCTTTGTTTTTTTTTAATGTTTAAAACGTTTAAAACAAAGTGTTTTAAACATGTTTTTCAGACTTGTTTACAACACATTTTGATACATGATGTTTCATAGTTGTGGTTATTTGCATGTTTTTTGAAAATGTATGTTTAAATTTGTTTTAATTTTTTTTCTGTTCTTCGTAGCATCAAAAGACAAAGGTGCAATATTATTTGTTATTTGTGTAAAACAATACACTGGCCATTGTTAAAAATAAAAGAAGAAATTGGCAGCAGAAAGCGTTTTGCTTTACGGCCGTTACACCGCACAGCACTTTGTTGCTTTCATCCCGCACCCTTCTCCACCTAGTCTGGCCCCGCCCACAAGCTTTCCCCTCTGCGCGTCGCTACTCCAGAGAATCCGGAAAAGCAGTATAGTATGTCCTGAATTGCCACAAATATAAATAGTTATTTCATTAATATTTGTCAATGTCTTTGAAGCAGTACACAATTATCGTTAGAGTATCTTATACATGAAAATATCCCTTTGAACGTGTGTCAATTCATTTATTTGTTTATTTTTTTTATAAAATCCACATGCAGAACAATGTAGCCACTATACACTGCTATTACAAATAATGTTACCATGCTCTTGTTTATAATAAAAGGAGAATTAAAAAAAAGAACACCGCCTAAGGAGAATCGAACCTCGGACCGCTAGCAGACTAATCAAGAACTCTAACCACTACACCATGCCCTTACCTTCGATTGAAAAAAAAAAAAAAAAATAAGTATTCTGTCCCTCCAATATTGTAAATATCGTTGGGTATACATGTAGTTGAACTTTTACTTTAATTTTGAATAGCTTTCTTGTAGTATAGCAGATATATTCGAGAAATAATTTTCGAAGTGATGAAGAAAAACGAGAATTTATTTAGTTGTGAAAATGCGAGTTATTTCTTCTAACTTATTATTGTGATTAGACATTATTAATGGAAAACATCTAGAGGCTTGAACATTGCAGGACGATATTCTTTTCCTATGATACTGCAATAGACGAAATGCTTGTTTACTGACGCAAGTCCCGTGTTCAGAACAGTTTTATGAAATGTATTTGCTGTTCCGTAAGGTAACACGAAATAATTACACCGTTTGCGAACTACCAAATCTGCGCAGCGTTAGACGTAAACAGGCAGAAAATTTTATTCATAAAATCACTTCACATTTGATAGTATTAGTCAAGAGAGACTCGTGGGACACTGTGTTAAGGTAAATCCTTCTTATTTTTCTTCCTCGAAGAACAACAATTTTTAAAGTAGAGCAACAGTCGTTCCGCTCTTTCTTATTTCTTTTAAATTCTTCCACATTCCTTTAGTGGGGTGAAAAATAAATAAAAATATTGCTTGCATTTCTGTCATTGACGTAGACTAGGCCCTTACGAGCGGGTTAAGGCGTTCACTCGTCTTGAGATCGTTCGCTGCGGGACGGCGAAGGTTCGAGACCGGCTCTGGTCGGAATTTATTCGACCTACGTATAGGGCCGGTGGCAACCCACCATCGTGAGAAAATTGGGGAGCTCCGGGTGAGTGAGAGTAATCTGGTCGCGATGTCCTGCAACGGCTGGGGGTCGGTCGGGCTGACCACCCGTCCCCCTAGTCTGGCTGCAGATCTCCACGCCCCCTTGGTGGCTCGCGTGGGAGGGAGGCCAACAGTCGGTACGTAAGCCTTGGCCCGATATTGGGCTGCTGCGCTATAGGATTATTATTTATATCATAATTCACGATCTTATACCAAATATCCCTTTGAACGTCTGTCAATTCATTTATTTGTTTATTTTTTTTATAAATTCCATATGCAGAACAATGTAGCCACTATACACTGCTATTACAAATAATGTTACCATGCTCTTGTTTAATAGAAGGGGATTTAAAAAAAAGAAAAGAAAGAACACCTAGTATAGAGGATCGAACCTGGGACAGCAATCAATGCTTTCAAGAACTCTAACCAATACACTACGCCCTTTGCTTCCCTTGGAGCAACAGTTCTTAATTATTCTGTCGCGTCAATATTGTAAACGTTATCCTGCAAAAAGAAGTTCAATACTCTGATATAGCTCTGTACTTCTAGAATTACTCTATACACATGCATTTGAAATTTAACTCTGAATTTATTTCTTCGTTGTTAGTACATCTAAGCTTGTGAATATAGTTTACTTGTAATTTTATAACGGTTACATGAACATCTACGAAATAGTTCCTTATAATACCCTCCGGTTGACCAAGTTGCCAATACAAACAAATGGAATACAGATTGTCTTCGAGCTTACATTGTTCAAAAGGAACGGATACACGTATTACTATCCCAATACTTATTCAATAAGGTTTCTTTTTTGCCAGAAATTATCACTTAAACTATTGCATGTTGAGCTAGTGTCCACCTAGCCGTCTCTGATGAAATCTATCATTCTTCAGATTTTCTTTAAAATTCGACTCTGGTCACTTGTAACTTGCCGGGTGCAGACACTGTGCATGGGCGCACAGTTTTGCGATAAGAAGCGGCCTTGAATAGCGTGAGTGAGTCACTTTGAACGCAAGCAAGCTACGCTACCAAGCTTGTCTGCCTTTGAAAACAATGTCATTTTTTTTCACCGTTTCAGGATGCGATTGCTATTGTAGAAGTATATATTATCTGAAAAGAGCAAGAAAGGAATTTCGACCAATGTTCTCCCGTCGTATAAAACCAAATATTACCTATTAAACGAAAAGTTCACGATTGTCAATAAACCTATCTGATAATAAATTTAATAGAAAGATTCTCCAAAATTTCTCTCCCACTGTCTACGTCAGGTCAGGACAGTACCCGGGGGGGGGGCATGGGGGCCATGCCCCCTCGAACCCTGAAATATTTAAATGTGAACCTATCAATAACTACGAAAATAACATCGTCGATTTTAGAAATGTGTAAAAATTTCAATTTTGTTCTTACATAAATTAATCTGTTTCTTGCACAAAAAAAGTCTTCAGGCTGCAATATTGGATGGTTTTAGTTTTATAATGCAAGGCTACCAGACGTCCAATTCACCGATTTAGTCAGGGCAGTGCGTTACTTTCAATCCCTTTCCCGACTTTTTCGAACTGCAATCGTGATGCGAGATGTCTCTTTATTATTGTCTTTTTCTTAACTCACAATTAGACATGTTCTTTATTGTAATAATAATTCCTAGTGGGCAACATTCAATTTATAAATATATTATTTTCTAAACATAGAATTATCATGACTTTTCAATGGCGCTTGCACTATTAGAACTATTTTGTAATATCTGTCTCTCTCTCTCTCTCTCTCTCTCTCTCTCTCTCTCTCTCTTATATATATATATATATATAAATTTGAGTCTGGCACCTCCCTCAAAGAAATCCTGCGTAAGGGCCTAGTCTACGTCAATGACAGAAATGCAAGCAATATTTTTATTTATTTTTCACCCCACTAAAGGAATGTGGAAGAATTTAAAAGAAATAAGAAAGAGCGGAACGACTGTTGCTCTACTTTAAAAATTGTTGTTCTTCGAGGAAGAAAAATAAGAAGGATTTACCTTAACACAGTGTCCCACGAGTCTCTCTTGACTAATACTATCAAATGTGAAGTGATTTTATGAATAAAATTTTCTGCCTGTTTACGTCTAACGCTGCGCAGATTTGGTAGTTCGCAAACGGTGTAATTATTTCGTGTTACCTTACGGAACAGCAAATACATTTCATAAAACTGTTCTGAACACGGGACTTGCGTCAGTAAACAAGCATTTCGTCTATTGCAGTATCATAGGAAAAGAATATCGTCCTGCAATGTTCAAGCCTCTAGATGTTTTCCATTAATAATGTCTAATCACAATAATAAGTTAGAAGAAATAACTCGCATTTTCACAACTAAATAAATTCTCGTTTTTCTTCATCACTTCGAAAATTATTTCTCGAATATATCTGCTATACTACAAGAAAGCTATTCAAAATTAAAGTAAAAGTTCAACTACATGTATACCCAACGATATTTACAATATTGGAGGGACAGAATACTTATTTTTTTTTTTTTTTTTCAATCGAAGGTAAGGGCATGGTGTAGTGGTTAGAGTTCTTGATTAGTCTGCTAGCGGTCCGAGGTTCGATTCTCCTTAGGCGGTGTTCTTTTTTTTAATTCTCCTTTTATTATAAACAAGAGCATGGTAACATTATTTGTAATAGCAGTGTATAGTGGCTACATTGTTCTGCATGTGGATTTTATAAAAAAAATAAACAAATAAATGAATTGACACACGTTCAAAGGGATATTTTCATGTATAAGATACTCTAACGATAATTGTGTACTGCTTCAAAGACATTGACAAATATTAATGAAATAACTATTTATATTTGTGGCAATTCAGGACATACTAATTTTACCCCTTTTCCCACTCGAGTTCAATGCAAGGATACCTCCGCAAATATAGAATGAAAAGTTCTCATCATGTGCAATTCTCCATTAAATGATTTCGCCGAGTCTTACTACATTCTTTTTCTTTGTTACAAACAAGTATTGTTTGCACATTACATGTAGGAGGAGAGTTGCATCGATATTTCACATTGGTCAGCTCCTTCTACTTACTTTCAGGAGCGAAAGCTTGTAGGGTAGTGTTTAACGTTCAGGACTGTGAATCTCATGGTCGTAGGTTCAAACCCTTCCGGTGGCAGATAATTTTCGTAAGTCTTAGACATATATCATTGTGTTCGTTGTCCACACTCTGTGAAACGGAATGATTCAGTTTGGAATTAACGATGGGGGGAGGGGAAATATTAAATTACAAAATCTCCATTTCAACGAACCGAGTAATGGACAAAAATTGGATAAATATTAAAATTACATTCATGTTTTTAATGGTATAATTTCAGGTAAAATCAAAGATCTTACATGGAAAATTTTACCTTACTCTGAACTAAGCCAAAAGGCATTTCGAACCGATCTAATGCATTCTCCAATACAATTCAAAATGTTATTGAATGTTTCATGTCGATAATTTGACCAATGCATCAATTCTTGACACTGAGACGATATTTTCTGCAACTACCTCTTCTCTTCAGTCCCTTCTGATCTTCTCTTCTCTTCTCCTTCTTCTGCTCTGCTTTTATCTCAAATCGCCTTCCCTACTTTTCTCGCATCTTATCTCCATCCCACTCATTTCCACTCCTCCTATCTCCTCTCCTGTCTTAGATTTCCGACACCACTGCACTCTACTCCTCTTCTTTTCGTTCTTCTATTTTTCTCTCCTTTACTCTACTCTCCACTCCCCTCTTCTCGTCTCCTCTTCTCTCACCTCGTTTTCCTTCTCTTTTCTCTTCTTTGCTCCATTTTCCTCATCTCTCCTAGAATCTTTTTCCATTCTCCTCACTACATCTCCTCTCCTCGTCTATCCTCTCTTTCTTCTCTTCTTCTCTCCTCTACTTTTCCTATCTCCTTTCGCTTTCTCTTTCTCCTCTCCTTTGTCACCTCTCTCACATTTTTTCCTTTCTGTAGACTCATCAGCGATGAAATACTATGAAACCTATGTTTTTCTGTGAAAAAGAATTTTATCACTTGCGATATAATAGTGATATTTTTAATAATTTTATACAATAATATTTGTTTTTATTTCTTTCGTGTGTTTTATAAATATCTATTGTGCATGTGGCAACCCTGAAATTGAGCCTAACTCTGCACACAACCCACCAACGCCTTGTGTAAATTGGGTTGCCTAGTTTAAAATGTCGTTGTCCTAAAACTTTTGAGAGACACTGTACACTACGTACGTGTATATGCTTCCAAATAAATTTTCTTTGGAGGGGATAAGAACATCCCTGTGAGGATTTTTTCTAATGCGAGGGGGGGGGAGATCCCGGCATCCCCTCCTGTTAATTCGCACACTTGGAAGAAGAGTCTAGATTCGCCTACGATTGCACCTAAAATTACCTATTACTGTTGCAAAGACGTGCAGTGACTGATGTTGTATGGACAATTCATTCAAAATGGCTATTCGTACATACAAGTACATATGAAGAAATTGACATAATTAAATGAATCATCCTCTTTCTTCCTCGAATTTCTTCACAAAATTGAGATTGTATTTTTCTAGATATTAAGCAGAGAATGTTCCCATCACCCATACCATTGTTTATGGAACAGTGCCTGTTGGTCACGAAGTCTAGCTGGGTACAAAATTGCCCATTCGAACAAATATTGAGTTCCAAATAGTTCTTGGAAATTTATTATCCATGTCTGCATGGAAATTGAAAATTGCATAATAGCTACTGGAAATAAATTGAGCGGGAATGAAATGACAATTTCTTTTTGCTGTATTTCAACCATAATGATATTAGAAACATTTACAATGAAATTTCGAAATATTGAGCGAAAAATGTAGCGTTGGTTGTTCATAGTTGACAACTCCATATTCTTCTCTTTTGTGGAGATCTTTCTTTGGCTTTTCTTCCTATCTCTTCAATTAGCTTATTTTTTCCCTTCCTTCGTCTTTCTTTTTATCTTATCTTTCCTTTCATCTCTCTCCCTGTAACTTATTTTCCTTCCTTTCCCTCATTCTCTTCAGCTTCCTGCACAGCGGCGTGTGGTGGCTTTTCTCCTTGGGAAAGCAGCCACAGAAAAATTAAGAAAGTCGAAAATCCTCAAACTCTTTCTTCCTTCAAAACAATAGTGTCTATTTGAAGATGAAGGGTAGTCTTTCTCTGCCTTTGCAAACTAAATATTCATTACATGAAATCAATGTCCTTTGCTTTCAATATTTGCAATTTCTGACCTTGACAATTCACGCGCATTAATTTCGGTTTATTTTTCAGTAACGTAGGAAGCCCCAAATTTCGTCCCCTTCAATTTCTCGGTCCGGCCGTCAGAAACGTCATCGGAGCCAACACGTGTGTTTGTGTGAGGGGAAGGCAAACGGAGCCAGTTGTGAATTTTTAGTGATCCAGGAAGCTCCTGTTTCGGTTTCACGAAGTTTTTCGCTTTCTTGGCAAGATTAGTTATTGCAATGTCTGTACAAGTCCTTTACGCCTGGTGTAATCGTTGATTTTATTTTCTCTGCATGAGATTGGCTTTGTACTTTGTGTGCCGTCAGGTTCGTTGTTGGGAAAGGTGGCGGCCGCCATGTTAGATTGAGGGTTTTTCCTAATTTCGTTCTCTCATGCTTTTCGTTCCTGTTGAAGACGGGGCCCTGGATACATGGGATAAAGATGCCACGAAGACGGCGATTGATGCAGTGGATAATAAGAAGCTAAGATACAAGGCAGCCAGGAAACAGAACAATGTTTCTGGGGCTTCTGTGAGAGATAAGGTTTCAGTGGAGGACAGAGACTACATTCAACATGACGACTGAACAGTAACAGTGAGGATGATGATACTGACTGTCTAATCTGTGCAAAAACATTCCGCAGATAGATGGAGAAGAGTGGAACCGTTGCACAGAATATTTCACATCGTTTCATGAAAGATTCTCCGGTGCCATAACCTAAAATAAACTTATTTCTGATACTTGCTGAGAAGGCAAAATCTTAAAGATATAATGATAAGGTAATTTATTTTTAAAGTGAGCATAATAATTTTTCTGAATTTTGCTATACATTTACGTTCTTAATTTTCTATGAGTATAATTTTTATTAATTCACTACACCCCACTAATTATGTTCACTTTTGTAATGCCTTCTCGTAAATATTATTTTTATTATTTTTCATAGTGATGATGAAAATTACACTGACAAAATAATAAGAATAACAGTTTCGGTTAATTCAAGGGTGGTTTGTTTTCCATGTTGTTTATACGACGATTTGCTTTGTTCTTCTCCCAGAAATGCATAGAGATCTGCGTCTAATGGTCGCCTGCCCCGGATATATTGAAACTAGCGACGCCTATGTTAACTGATGATAGATCTTTCATTATCATGCTATTAAATATCCTTTACCTTTCCAAACTTTTAGTGACTTTTTCCCAGCGTTCTTCTGTAATTTTAGTGCTTAGAAAATCCGTGCTCTAGTTATGATAGTGCTCAACGTTACAACTTTTAATTTGTACTACTTTTAGATGTCTGTAGGTGAGAGACTTGAACTGAGAAAGAAACTAAATACTCGTATATATTTCTAAAAAGCACAAGAATGACCTATGCAATCATAGAAGCAGCTAGTGTTAATATACAGGGTTATTCAGTAAAAACATGCAAAAACAGAACAGAAAATAGGTGATTCACCATTGAACAATTTGCGATAGGGAAAATAGGGTCGGAGAAGCCAGCGTACCGAGATACGTAGCTCTGCCTCACTTCAGTGTGGAAGTCTAAAATCATCTGGATGTTACCTTTCCTACTCGATGGATTGGACGGGCAGGCTCTATTCCCTGGCCTGCGAGGTTTACCGACCTGAATCCACTCGAGATTTCGTCTGGGGATCTCAAGTGACTTGTTTATGAGATTTGATTGATTGATTTTTGGTTTATTTCACTTCGCTTTTCTGCCACTATTGGCTAATCGTGAGGATGAGTTATGATATGATGAAATTGATGAAGGGACTACTCACTCACAAATACCCATGCCCAGGCCGGAATTCGAACCCGAGACCCCTGGCTGCTTAGCGCGCTGCGTTAACCACTCCACCACGGAGGCTGGTTTATTTATGAGACCCATGTGAATAAGGGACATGGAATTAGTTGTCGCCGATTGTAATGTGATTCGTAACACGCCAGGGATATTTGAAAGGCTCCTGCAAAATCTCGTACACTGCTGGTATGTTTGTATGCTCGTTGCTCGTTGCTCGTCCTCATTTTGAACAACTTGTTCGGTACCTAATTGCATGTTGTTAACACCTGTTTGTGTCAATACTATGACACTAGTTTCCAATGGGATGCGTGTAACTTATACGCGTGAATCAATGTCAATAAATGTCGCTATTCATTGTACGTCATCATCAGCGTTAGTACCTGTCCATACATGTTACTTACATGTAATTCCTATGGACGATGGTACATGGCAGAGCTCGATATGTTTCAGCCCATATCTCGTTACGGTGGCTTCTCCGACCCTATGTTCCTTATCTCAAATTCTTCTGTGTTGAATCTTCTTTCTCTTGGCACACTTTTTCTGAATCACCCTGTATAACTAGGTGTCATATCGAGCTTTCTTATGATTATGATTCATGAAGCTGAAGTGATCCAGATTCTTTGTAATTGAGGAACCTTGAAGACTTCCTTTTTTTAAGTTGAGGTTCCATATTGTGAAAAACTTAAAGATTCTTGGATATATTGTAATGCCAGTGGCTTCAAGCTTTTGGACAATATATAGCACTATCCGCAACTTATTCTGCATCGTTATCACTAATTATAGTCGTGAATTTCATAACAGCAAAAGTCAATTTCTTAACACTATACGAGTTATAGATACTGTTCCAATTGTGCAATGACTGTGTCCTATGAATCTCAAAACAGTACACGTTACGAACTTGTTCCATATAAAAAAAAAAAAAAAAAAAAAAAAAACCACGAATCTATCGAGCATCGATCTGTGTTTTTCTGGAAAATATCATGGGACAGTAATCTGTCAACATCTGATCAGTTTGTCTGGTCTCCCGCGCTTGCAAGATTGTGTTGAAACATTGAATGTTTTTTTTTTTAAGTCCCAATATTGTATAACTAGTTTTTTTAATGGGTGAACTTCAGGATGACGATGTATGCCTGTGCCTAGCAAGAAATCACGATGTATACAAGATGGTCCAAAAAGGAATTTACAACTTTGTAAGTGCATTTTGAAAGGAAATAAACAAAGTTTGACTAGCGTTGTGAAATAGTACCTAATTCCGCCACTGCAAGTGCCAGCGGCAGTTCCGTTAAAAATGGCTGCTTTCACAGGTCAAGAGTGAGGTCATGTGTGTTTCGACCATATCCGCTTCCAACAAGATGGCGCACCACCTCACTACCTCAACGAAGTCCGAGATATCCTACAAACCGATTTCCAGGTGTATGGATAATATAATTGCATGGCCACCTCGTTCATCTGATCTGACACCCCTTGATGTTTACTTTTTATTCATCATACAAAATTGTAAAGTCATTTTTGGACCATCCTGTATTTCTGCTCACAGTCGTAAGTAAAAACTATGCACGAATTATGCTTCCAACTTCTTTACACTTCACTGAGTCCACATTGGATTCGCAACACATGACAACATTCTGAAAATTCAAAATTTTCCTTTAGAATGAACAAAGCACTTGACTACGCATCACGCTGTACAGACGAGTGAACAGTCGTGGAAAGAACTACTTCCTCCGTAGAGCTTCTAACTTATTAAAGCCCTTTTGGGGGGGGGGGGGCGAGTGCTTGTTTCCGCCAGTGTCCACAAACACTGTACCTCAGATCCAGGCTGCATAGTGACAGCGACACTAACGACACAGTGTGGTCAGTGAAGATACCAGATTGGGGAAGGAGCATGCGTCCTGCAACAAACAAGAAAAGTTGCTAATGGTCTTTCATTACAAATATACACATTTTTGTGTGTTATTGAGGCGTATAGTAAATACGTCTGCCTATAGAAAATATCCCTTCCCTATATTTTTTTATGTGGTACCAACACTGCCTGTAGTTCAAGCTTATATGTTGTTGGTTTAGGACCTGGCAATGCTGAGACTGATACCTCTTCACTTCCAACACCTCTGGCTTCATTTTATGCTGAATCAAAGAGAGATAAAATGCAAGGAACATTGGAAAAATCACATTGGCCCCGCCTAGTTTGCTGCATTTTTGACCCTAGGTTCCTACACTGGTGCAAGGAAATTATGTTGAACCAACTAGACGCTGGACGCAAGAACAGCTGTATTCAAGTTCAGACGATTGAACAAATGACTGTCTGCTCCTTTAAATGTACAGTCAACGGCAAAGATAATAGTAGCCAAATTGTCCATCACTTTATTAATTACCTTTTTATTAAATAAAAATTATTTATTTAATATTTTAGACTAAATATTATCGTCCTTGTAGTTAACAAACCTTATTTCTTCTGACTGTACAGTGAACAAAATGTTATAAAGGTTTAACCCACTTTAGGGAATAATGTTTCTTCCACTCTTAACTTTTGTTGACATGATATCCTACATTAATTTTACGAGACGAGACTAGACAAAACGAAACGAGACACGGGACGAGACGAACGAATATTTTCGTGACGAGACACGGGACGAGACATCATTCTCACGAGACGGGACGAGACAGGCCAAAGTCTCGTCTCGTCTCGTCTCGTGGGCAACACTCTCAAAGAACGAATGCATGCTAACAAACCCCAGACACCCAGCATCTCTAGGAGAACATCCGTGCAGAAATGATGAATGTCGTGGGAAAATCTCTTACGTGCGAAGTCAATAATGGTGGACATTTCTGTGAAATAATCTTTCACACATAGGTTAAAGAAATCACACATATGTAATATATTTATCTAAAAGTTACAAGGTACGAATGAAACTGGCTTTTCTAAATGTTCATACAACTCACATGAATAAGTGTTGTTTGTGTGTCTGTGTAATTTGCTTGAGTATCTTGAAAACACTTGAGATTAATTGTGAGGGTGAAGATGAAAAGAAACACGTGTTACAACATGTTACGAAAACCAGAAGTCTTAGGTTCGAATCACGGTTACGGCATTGATGCATGATTGTGTTTGTCCCATCCCGTCCATGCCATCAGTTGCTCATTCATCCTCATCGCGGCGAAAGGTAAGAGGTAATGATTAACAATAATGCCTCTATTAGCACAAACACCATTGTTACGAAACCAAATGTTTCGACTGAATTTATGCAGTTTTGGAAAATATTATTTCTGAAGTATCCACATACATGTCTATTTAACCCACTTCTTGTCATATGTGGTTCTGTTAACTGCTTTGCCAATGACTTAATTAAATTGTCGTTTTCTTTTCCTGATTACTTATGAATTATCAAGTGAAATGCTCAGTGGTGCATGGAATTCGAAATAAAACAATAACGTGACGTTGAACATGGGTCATAGTCTACCCCAGTTTGAAATTACAGCAGGGTTAATGTTGCTTCTCACTTCCAAGAAAACAATCAAGTGTAACAGTCAATAATCCACTGGCAGGAAAGTACTCAGTAGCATTACCTTGATGGGTGACAGTTAGCGGAATTAACATAGAATATGAAAAAGAAACTGGGATTGAATCTACCCCACATCCAAGGATTACGGGTTAAAATTACATAACAAACTACACAGGAGTGGGATTTTCAGGGGACCGAACCCACCCTAAATACGCCCATGTTCTGTACCTATCTGATACAGAATTTGGAATGTAGTTTTTCTTTCCACAACGGAAACCTCACAATCAGAGGTTCTATGCACGCCTGTGCTTACATAAGGTAGTTAGAGAAATATTAGGCTAATTCAGCTTGTGTTGGATCTCCACTCCAATGGATATTGGAAAACAAAACGAAGGTAAGTGAGAAACTCGAGAGAGCTGCGAAGAGGAATATCGGATATTTGCAACAGATATAATTTCTGCGCATTTTGACAGAGGTTTGTAGTAACCTAATAGTTGTACGCATGCTCCGAACAGGCATACTTTTTCTTCTCTGCACGGTAGACGCATAAGTGGAGACCTGACCTCTGCGTGTCAGTATAAACTCCCTTGCACCTCCCAAAACTTGTTCACAGCCATGCTGCGAGAAAATGACGGTCAAGGAGCAACACACCATCATAGCCTATGACCACGGGAAGAGAGCAAAAGTTATACCTGTTACACACACACACACACTTTTATACATATATTTATATATATATACTATACACACACACACGAGGGTAACTCAAAAATAAGTTGCAGTTGCTCATAACATTTTGATGAAATTAGTTTCCGTCTAAACTGGAAGTGCGTGCAGTGAGTCGTTTCCTGTGGGCAAGAAGGTGTAGCCCTACTGAGTACGAGATCACAGAATGATGTGCGATGTTGAAGAATGGGTGAACGGATATTGAGTACGATTACCAGCAAGAAGGCTCTCCACTGCAACGGCAAGGGACAATGTTGAACTTGGTAATGAAATTATTCGAAGTCAAGACCTAGCGCCCTGCGATTTTATAATGTCTTTTGGTACATAAAGAAAAACTTGCCAAGTGTGGATATCATTTCGAAAAGGGTAAGAATGGTTATCGAAATTGGACAGGAATTCATCGAACAATGTACAGAGAAACTCGTCTCACTCTATGACAAATGTTTGAACAGACTTTTGGATTAATGCAGAAATGTAGTTCTGCTAGTGTACTTTTATGTAAATACAAGAACTGTCCTCAATATCTCATACGATATATCTTCCAAGCCAGTGGAACTAAGTTTTTGACTGACCCACGTATATACATGGTCATCCAGGAAAAAAACTAACAGGGTGAGGAATGGTTCACACATAATTCGTCGTATAAAAACCAGAGGAACGTAACTTCAAAAATTCAGTTTTCAGTTTTGTTCAAATAATCTCCTCTGAAGAGCTCTGATTCAGATCGACGAATCCCCAATTCTAATTCTTAGTAAGGTGGAGTCACGTATCTCCAGTTTACTGACTCTTTTTTAAGAGTCAAATACGTCAGTAAATCAAAAATTAAGTTACACCCCCCCCCTGTATAAAACAAACAAAACACATTAGAAAGAAAATAATTACACTGGTCTACAAAAATGAACCTTTTATCTTTCACAAGAACAAAATTAGCTGAATCTAGAAGTACTTTTCATGCTGAATGCGAATATGTTTTTAGATTTTTTCCATCAGGCAGGTTTTTGTGTGGCAGACATATAAAGTTTTATGAAATCTGTACTTAACGTGCATCTATATAATAAAGAAATATGCCATTCTGGCTTACCTAAAACGTTGAAGATAATGATTTGCCAGCATATTTTCATTTTGGAATATCTCTCTCTTCATGGTCACGCAGTAGTGAGCTAACACAAGGGGACTCCATTTGCCTTGAAACCCTTTTTCCATTGCATAAATCTGTTGGAGGAAATGCTCGCCATGCTCATCGCTCACAGCCCCAAAATTTTCTGGGAAGAATTCTAGTTGGGAGTCTACGAAGTGAATTTTTAAAGACATGTTGCATCCCATAGCTTTGTATGAATTCACAAGATCAGTCACTACGTCACGATAGTTATACATTTTTGAATGGCTGCCAGGCTGCTTTTTTCAGTGGATTTCGCAGTTCCTCAAAATGTTCGTCAGCCATTAGTAATCTTATTTGTACCTCTATAAAAATAGTATTTTCACATTACTGACGTTGGAAAATCTAGATTTCAAGTAGCTCACATAAGTGCAGCAGAGATTTTATTCATTCCTTTCACAAAATTTTTCATGACTATCAGTTTGGTATGCAATATAGGTAAATGCACTTTTTAAGGATTCACTAAGGGAGTATTTGACACAATTGTTCTGCTCAGTAATGAGAGATTCACGTCACGGCTTCAATTTTATAATGTAGTGAGACTTCTTATCCCTGATGTCCCATTCGCACAAGAAACAGCAACATTTAGTGTATCCAAGTTGGAAACGAAGCAGTAAGTCAATCACCTTTAAGCCTCCAATGATATTCCAGTTATATTTCCTGTAGTCAAGTATTTCCAACAGCAATTTCATATTTTCGTGTGTCTCTTACGTACCAGCTGCATGCGCTACAGGTACTGATGGTAATCCATTGCCATTATGCAGCAGCACACCCTTCAAACTAACTTTGGAAGAATCTATGAACAAACTAGTTGAAGAACACCTAATATATCTTGAAAAGAAACACTACATATAAGTTAAATACAGGTTAAAGCATCCCATGGCAGGCCAAAAAGAACACTACAAATCAATTTTGAAAAGTAACTGTCACAGGAAAACTTTGCCTGATGGAAAAATTCTAATTACATATTTGAATTCAGGGCAAAAGAGTACACTAGACTTGCCATTTAGTTTCCTTGTGAAAAAAATCATGTTGACCAGTGTTATTGTACAAAAATGTATGAACATTTAACTTTTTTTCGACATAGTCACCAAAGTATTCCAAGCACTTTTTGAATCGTGACCAGTTTTATTGTTCCTTGTGTGTAAAAATTCCGTCCAATTTCAATTGAGTTGACTTTTGTGCTCATCGGTTAACAATCGCGGCATCCAGTGAGAACACAATTTACGATACACCCAACTGGTGATGAATCAGCATAGACACACTATCGTAGGGTATGTTCAGTTCACTTGCAATCTCTTTTAATTTTCACGTGGCGGGTGGCAAGGATGATTGTATTCACAAGCTCCGTTTTGTCGATAGTGTTCACAGTTGCAGGCTGTCCAACACACTGTTCGTCTTTCACGTTCGATCTTCCCTCTTCGAACATCTGGCACCATTTAGCGTTCATGGGGCGTGACATCGCATTCTCACCATACACCTCGACAATTTGGCGATGGATTTCACTCCGATTATGCCTTTGTGCTCACAAAAATCGGACGACGGAGCGCACCTCAATACGAGGCGCCATACTCACACTGTGACTACTCGCATACTAAACCAGCTGAAGCACGGCTGCTGCTGGTGTGTGAAGAGAACATTCCAGACAGTGTTGCCACCAAGCGTGATTATTTTATCTCTCTTAGTACAGGAACGAGGGTCGGGTGTAACTTACTTTTTGATTCACCCTTGTATTCCTAGGAATACATTGTTTTCTCTCTCTTGAAAATGTGATAAATTGGAGTTACGTCTCTATAGTTCTCACAGGACGAATTCTTCCTATCCATAACAGAATTATATATAGTCACCATGCGCCATAAAAGTACATGTTTTGTGTGAACGAATATAGGTTAAGTTGTCTTTCTACTTCCGATATTTTACGTTTCTTTTCTGCCTTTTGGGTTAATCGGTGCTACGAGGTTGATCTGATGAAACGAAAAAACAGACACATTCATGCTCTACCGATGATTCGATACTATTGATGATCTTCTCGTCCACCTTCTGCCAGCCAGGGACCTGCAGAATGTGTTTCGTTTCTCCTTTGACGTGTGGCAGGAAGAGTGGAAGGAGGTATCGAGGAACAACCTTCACGGTATCAAGCCCATCATTGGCAAATATGGCAAGGGATACTCTGCACCCCTGACGTTCTCTATAATAGTTCAGGATTTATTTTAAATAATTCGAAGGACCTACATTGAGGAACAATATAACCTCTGTACAATAGAGAGAAAGAGTAATGATAACTTAAATAATCTACTAATAAAGACAATAAACAGGTTTTTATACAAAATATATATTTTTTATCAGACTAGACCATTATCCGCTTTGCCCAACTACTTCCTTTTCAAGAGTTCAAGACGGAGTTAGGTCAGTTCGTAATCACACGTGTTTTCACCAAATATAATTAGAGCTGAATCAAAATAGTGTGCAGTGCTATACTTATTGATTTCTTATGAGAAACAATGGAAACACTTTCACAAATCAAAAACAGTTCAAAATTGCTAACTACGACATATAAAATTCTGCACGGGCGACTAGTTTATACAGATGATGATGATACAGATGATATCCTAAATGTATTTCTCATTCATATTTAGTGATGACATCTGATATATATATTAACCATATTATGTTAGTCCTCATATTCAACAAAATCTCTTACCGATTTATATAAAATCCACGCACAATATTTGTGAAAATTGTAAAGGTTTCCAAGTATAATTTCGAAACGTTTAACAACATTCTGGAAAACAAAATGACATATTTGGAACTTTGTACTAACAAAAAATATTCTTTTACCCAGAGAAATCACCAAAAAAAAAGAAACATGTGACAGGATGTGACTCCTACAGCCAAGAGAATTACCATTTGAAAATGTGATGGAGACCAAGACAAAGCAGAAAGGAAGAAATAATTATGGTGGAGAGCGAGTGAATAAAATCAACCGAGAGAAAGGAGAATTATGAAAGAGAAACGAATAAGGACATAACCACTATTATCGAATTGTTCGTGATCTCCACAATAATCATCCTTTGCACAGAGGAGAATGAAAGTACATAGAGAACAGAAATCGGATATCGCAACAGGATAGAAGCCTTCGATGAAAGGAAGAAGAAAGTTGTAAGGCGGATTGGAAGTGAAGGAAAACTAGCTAAAGGAATGAAAATGAGGAAAGAGAATCGAATAAGGACGTAACCCCTATTATCGAATTGTTCGTGATCTCCACAATAATCATCCTCTGCACAGAGGAGAATGAAAGTCCATAGAGAACAGAAATCGAATATCGCCACCAGATATAAGCCTTCGATGAAGGGAAGAAGAAAGTTGTAAAGCGGATTGGAAGTGAAGGAAAACTAGCTAAAGGAAGGAAAATGAGGAAAGAGAATCGAATAAGGACGTAACCCCTACTATCGAATTCTTCGTGACCTCCGCAATAATCATCCTTTGCACAGAGGAGAATGAAAGTACATAGAGAACAGAAACCGAATATAGCAACAGGATAGAAGCTTTGGATGAAAGGAAGAAGAAAGTTGTAAGGCGGATTGGAAGTGAAGGAAAACTAGCAAATGGAAGGAAAATGACGAAAGAGAACGAATAAGGACATAACACCCATTATCGAATTGTTCGTGATCTCCAAAATAATCATCCTTTGCACAGAGGAGAATGAAAGTACATAGAGAACAGAAATCGAATATTGCAACCAGATAGAAGCCTTCGATGAAAGGAAGAAGAAAGTTGTAAGGCGGATTGGAAGTGAATAAAAACTAGCTAAAGGAAGGAAAATGAGGAAAGAGAATCGAATAAGGACATAACCACTATTATCGAATTGTTCGTGATCTCCACAATAATCATCCTTTGCACAGAGGAGAATGAAAGTACATAGAGAACAGAAATCGAATATTGCAACCAGATAGAAGCCTTCGATGAAAGGAAGAAGAAAGTTGTAAGGCGGATTGGAAGTGAAGGAAAACTAGCAAATGGAGGGAAAATGACGAAAGAGAATGAATAAGGACATAACCCCTATTATCGAATTGTTCGTGATCTCCACAATAATCATCCTCTGCACAGAGGAGAATGAAAGTACATAGAGAACAGAAATCGAATATCGCAACAGGATAGAAGCCTTCGATGAAAGGAAGAAGAAAGTTGTAAGGCGGATTGGAAGTGAAGAAAAACTAGCTAAAGGAAGGAAAATGAGGAAAGAGAAACGAATAAGAACGTAACTCCTATTATCGAATTGTTCGTGATCTCCACTATAATCATCCTCTGCACAGAGAAGAATGAAAGTCCATAGAGAACAGAAATCGAATATCGCAACAGGATAGAAGCCTTCGATGAAAGGAAGAAGAAAGTTGTAAGGCGGATTGGAAGTGAAGAAAAACTTGCGAAAGGAAGGCAAATGAGGAAACAGAACGAATAAGGACATAATCTCCTATTATGGAACTGTTCGTGATCCCCACAATAATCATCCTCTGCACAGAGGAGAATGAAAGTACATAGAGAACAGAATCGAATATCGCAACAGGATAGAAGCCTTCGATGAAAGGAAGAAGAAAGTTGTAAGGCGGTTTGGAAGTGAATGAAAACTAGCGAAAGGAAGGCAAATGAGGAAAGAAAAACGAATAAGGACATAATCTCCTATTATCGAATTGTTCGTGATCTCCACTATAATCATCCTCTGCACAGAGAAGAATGAAAGTCCATAGAGAACAGAAATCGAATATCGCAACAGGATAGAAGCCTTCGATGAAAGGAAGAAGAAAGTTGTAAGGCGGATTGGAAGTGAATGAAATGTACCGAGAGGAAGGAAAATGGGGAATTAGAAACGAATAAGGACATAATCTCCGATTATGGAACTGTTCGTGTTCTCCACAATAATCATCAACTGCACAGAAGAGAATGAAAGTACATACAGAACAGAAATCGAATATCGCAACAGGATAGAAGCCTTGGATGAAAGGAAGAAGAAAGTTGTAAGGCGGTTTGGAAGTGAATGAAAACTAGCGAGAGGAAGGCAAATGAGGAAAGAAAAACTAATAAGGACATAATCTCCTATTATGGAACTGTTCGTGTTCTCCACAATAATCATCCTCTGCACAGAGGAGAATGAAAGTACATATAAAACAGAAATCGAATATCGCAACAGGATAGAAGCCTTCGATGAAAGGAAGAAGAAAGTTGTAAGGCGGTTTGGAAGTGAATGAAAACTAGCGAAAGGAAGGAAAATGGGGAATTAGAAACGAATAAGGACATAATCTCCTATTATGGAACTGTTCGTGTTCTCCACAATAATCATTTTCTGCACAGAGGAGAATGAAAGTACACAGAGAACAGAAATCGAATATCGCAACAGGATAGAAGCCTTGGATGAAAGGAAGAAGAAAGTTGTAAGGCGGATTGGAAGTGAATGAAAACTAGCGAAAGGAAGGCAAATGAGGAAAGAAAAACGAATAAGGACATAATCTCCTATTATGGAACTGTTCGTGTTCTCCACAATAATCATTTTCTGCACAGAGGAGAGTAAAAGTACATAGAGAACAGAAATCGAATATCGCAACAGGATAGAAGCCTTGGATGACAGGAAGAAGAAAGTTGTAAGGCGGATTGGAAGTGAATGAAATGTACCGAGAGGAAGGAAAATGGGGAATTAGAAACTAATAAGGACATAATCTCCTATTATGGAACTGTTCGTGTTCTCCACAATAATCATCCTCTGCACAGAGGAGAATGAAAGTACATATAAAACAGAAATCGAATATCGCAACAGGATAGAAGCCTTCGATGAAAGGAAGAAGGAAGTTGTAAGGCGGTTTGGAAGTGAATGAAAACTAGCGAAAGGAAGGAAAATGGGGAATTAGAAACGAATAAGGACATAATCTCCTATTATGGAACTGTTCGTGTTCTCCACAATAATCATTTTCTGCACAGAGGAGAATGAAAGTACACAGAGAACAGAAATCGAATATCGCAACAGGATAGAAGCCTTGGATGAAAGGAAGAAGAAAGTTGTAAGGCGGATTGGAAGTGAATGAAAACTAGCGAAAGGAAGGCAAATGAGGAAAGAAAAACGAATAAGGACATAATCTCCTATTATGGAACTGTTCGTGTTCTCCACAATAATCATTTTCTGCACAGAGGAGAGTAAAAGTACATAGAGAACAGAAATCGAATATCGCAACAGGATAGAAGCCTTGGATGACAGGAAGAAGAAAGTTGTAAGGCGGATTGGAAGTGAATGAAATGTACCGAGAGGAAGGAAAATGGGGAATTAGAAACTAATAAGGACATAATCTCCTATTATGGAACTGTTCGTGTTCTCCACAATAATCATCCTCTGCACAGAGGAGAATGAAAGTACATATAAAACAGAAATCGAATATCGCAACAGGATAGAAGCCTTCGATGAAAGGAAGAAGAAAGTTGTAAGGCGGTTTGGAAGTGAATGAAAACTAGCGAAAGGAAGGAAAATGGGGAATTAGAAACGAATAAGGACATAATCTCCTATTATGGAACTGTTCGTGTTCTCCACAATAATCATCCTTTGCACAGAGGAGAATGGAAGTACATAGAGAACAGAAATCGAATATTGCAACCAGATAGAAGCCTTCGATGAAAGGAAGAAGAAAGTTGTAAGGCGGATTGGAAGTGAAGAAAAACTAGCTAAAGGAAAGAAAATGAGGAAAGAGAATCGAATAAGGACATAACCACTATTATCGAATTGTTCGTGATCTCCACAATAATCATCCTTTGCACAGAGGAGAATGAAAGTACATAGAGAACAGAAATCGAATATTGCAACCAGATAGAAGCCTTCGATGAAAGGAAGAAGAAAGTTGTAAGGCGGATTGGAAGTGAAGGAAAACTAGCAAATGGAAGGAAAATGACGAAAGAGAATGAATAAGGACATAACCCCTATTATCGAATTGTTCGTGATCTCCACAATAATCATCCTCTGCACAGAGGAGAATGAAAGTACATAGAGAACAGAAATCGAATATCGCAACAGGATAGAAGCCTTCGATGAAAGGAAGAAGAAAGTTGCAAGGCGGATTGGAAGTGAAGAAAAACTTGCGAAAGGAAGGCAAATGAGGAAAGAGAACGAATAAGGACATAATCTCCTATTATGGAACTGTTCGTGTTCTCCACAATAATCATCCTCTGCACAGAGGAGAATGAAAGTACATAGAGAACAGAAATCGAATATCGCAACAGGATAGAAGCCTTGGATGAAAGGAAGAAGAAAGTTGTAAGGCGGTTTGGAAGTGAATGAAAACTAGCGAAAGGAAGGCAAATGAGGAAAGAAAAACGAATAAGGAAATAATCTCCTTTTATGGAACTGTTCGTGTTCTCCACAATAATCATCCTCTGCACAGAGGAGAGTAAAAGTACATAGAGAACAGAAATCGAATATCGCAACAGGATAGAAGCCTTGGATGAAAGGAAGAAGAAAGTTGTAAGGCGGATTGGAAGTGAAAGAAATGTACCGAGAGGAATGAAAATGGGGAATTAGAAACGAATAAGGACATAATCTCCGATTATGGAACTGTTCGTGTTCTCCACAATAATCATCCTCTGCACAGAGGAGAATGAAAGTACATAGAGAACAGAAATCGAATATCGCAACAGGATAGAAGCCTTGGATGAATGGAAGAAGAAAGTTGTAAGGCGGATTGGAAGTGAATGAAAACTAGCGAAAGGAAGGCAAATGAGGAAAGAAAAATGATTAAGGACATAATCTCCTATTATGGAACTGTTCGTGATCCCCACAATAATCATCCTCTGCACAGAGAAGAATGAAAGTACATAGAGAACAGAAATCGAATATCGCAACAGGATAGAAGCCTTGGATGAAAGAAAGAATTAAGTTGTAAGGCGGTTTGGAAGTGAATGAAAACTAGCGAAAGGAAGGAAAATGGGGAATTAGAAACGAATGAGAACATAATCTCCTATTATGGAACTGTTCGTGTTCTCCACAATAATCATTTTCTGCACAGAGGAGAATGAAAGTACACAGAGAACAGAAATCGAATATCGCAACAGGATAGAAGCCTTGGATGAAAGGAAGAAGAAAGTTGTAAGGCGGTTTGGAAGTGAATGAAAGCTAGCGAAAGGAAGGCAAATGAGGAACGAAAAACTAATAAGGACATAATCTCCTATTATGGAACTGTTCGAGTTCTCCACAATAATCATCCTCTGCACAGAGGAGAATGAAAGTACATATAAAACAGAAATCGAATATCGCAACAGGATAGAAGCCTTCGATGAAAGGAAGAAGAAAGTTGTAAGGCGGTTTGGAAGTGAATGAAAACTAGCGAAAGGAAGGAAAATGGGGAATTAGAAACGAATAAGGACATAATCTCCTATTATGGAACTGTTCGTGTTCTCCACAATAATCATTTTCTGCACAGAGGAGAATGAAAGTACACATTGAACAGAAATCGAATATCGCAACAGGATAGAAGCCTTGGATGAAAGGAAGAAGAAAGTTGTAAGGCGGTTTGGAAGTGAATGAAAACTAGCGAAAGGAAGGCAAATGAGGAAAGAAAAACGAATAAGGACATAATCTCCTATTATGGAACTGTTCGTGTTCTCCACAATAATCATCCTCTGCACAGAGGAGAGTAAAAGTACATAGAGAACAGAAATCGAATATCGCAACAGGATAGAAGCCTTGGATTAAAGGAAGAAGAAAGTTGTAAGGCGGATTGGAAGTGAATGAAAACTAGCGAAAGGAAGGCAAATGAGGAAAGAAACACGAATAAGGACATAACCCCTATTATCGAATTGTTCATGATCTCCACAATAATCATCCTTTGCACAGAGGAGAATGAAAGTACATCGAGAACAGAAATCGAATATCGCAACAGGATAGAAGGCTTGGATGAAAGGAAGAAGAAAGTTGTAAGGCGGTTTGGAAGTGAATGAAAAGTAGCGAAAGGAAGGCAAATGAGGAAAGAAAAACGAATAAGGACATAATCTCCTATTATGGAACTGTTCGTGTTCTCCACAATAATCATCCTCTGCACAGAGGAGAGTAAAAGTACATAGAGAACAGAAATCGAATATCGCAACAGGATAGAAGCCTTGGATTAAAGGAAGAAGAAAGTTGTAAGGCGGATTGGAAGTGAATGAAAACTAGCGAAAGGAAGGCAAATGAGGAAAGAAACACGAATAAGGACATAACCCCTATTATCGAATTGTTCATGATCTCCACAATAATCATCCTCTGCACAGAGGAGAATGAAAGTACATATAGAACAGAAATCGAATATCGCAACAGGATAGAAGCCTTGGATTAAAGGAAGAAGAAAGTTGTAAGGCGGATTGGAAGTGAATGAAAACTAGCGAAAGGAAGGCAAATGAGGAAAGAAACACGAATAAGGACATAACCCCTATTATCGAATTGTTCATGATCTCCACAATAATCATCCTTTGCACAGAGGAGAATGAAAGTACATCGAGAACAGAAATCGAATATCGCAACCAGATAGAAGCCTTGGATGAAAGGAAAAAGAATGTACTAAGGAGGATTTCAAGTCAATGAAACTTGCCGAGAATAACGAGTATGAGGAAAGAGAAACGAATACGGAGATAACCCTCAAGTTTGGCATATTTTCGTCTGAAATAATTGGATCAAAAATGGTACTTCATGTGGGTGAGATGCCACTTGTTTGTTGTATAATTTGCTGACAATTGTAATTCTTTAAGTAATTTGTTAATGTGCTTTCTTTACTGAAGTTATTGTCTCTAAGTTTTTATTTGACTATTGTGAATAAACCATTGAATTTTTTATATTTGAATATTAATTCCAAATATATTTTAATTTTAAATCATAAATAATATTTATATCTGTGGTGTGTATTTGTTAATTGTTATAGGCTATTTGATTTTCCCATAGAGGGCTCTAGTTAATTAAGCATACTTTTGGTCTATACCTTTCATCAAGCGCTAAACATATGACAGCAATGAAACTAGATTTAATTCATTTAGTTTGTAGATAGGATCCTTTATACTGTATATTTTCACACAAATCGTGGCATTAACCTCACCATATTTCTCTGCTCACCTTTCTAACCTTTGATAATATAATTTCACACACAACATACTCTTGGTTTAAGTGATGATATGTAATGTATATTTTAACACCATTAAGCCTTGTTTCCATGATTATGAAAAACTAAATATGCTGACCAAGGCAGTAATTTATTTTATTAAAAACATAAACTAAACGTAACGTTTCAACCTTCTAGCAAGGTCTTCTTCAGACTCTGTATCAAGTACAAAAGCAACAAGATACAAAAACAGGGTATTATATATACACAAACATTACTCCCTCCAGACTATTTAGAAAGTTGTTAGGAACTTTCTAGCAGGTGACTTTCACTTGCCAACTTTACTTTCACCTAAAAGGCTAAACACAATTACTTCCATATAGAATGTGGTTGGACTTTTAATCTCATGCTCTTTTCCCTTCAATTTTCTTCCTTCTCCTCTTTCTCTCTTGTCCTTTCCACTCTTTCTAATATCTTCTTCCATTCTTTGTTTAACTTCAGTCCCCCATTCCAGTTCATTGTGTCTTCTTCACCTTTCTTCTCTATTCCCTTGGCTTCCTTCCATTTTCTCACTAGCATTCTCTTCTCCCTTCCTATCTGCTTAGCCTCATCCCACTCTATGTCATGTCCTGTTTCTCTCGTGTGTTTAAATATTGCATTTTTCTCTCTCTTAAGTCGAACATCATCCCTATGCTGTTTCAACCTGTCTTTCAGCCTTTTTTGCGTTTCTCCTATGTACACACTCTGACATTCTTTACATTTCACTTCGTAGATAATCCCTTCCTCTTCCTCTTCTGTTTTCCTTTTTCTTGTTTGCATTCCTCGCTATTCCTAAGATGCTTCTCCCTCCCTTCCTGTAAGTTTTAATTCCCGCTTTCCTAAGCACTTTGCATATCTTTTCTGTGGTCTTCCCCATACTCCTTATTCCAAACCTTCTCTCTTTTTCTTTCTCTTCCTCTTTTTCTTTCTCTTCCAAATAGTCTGGAGGGAGTAATGTTTGTGTATATATAATACCCTGTTTTTGTATCTTGTTGCTTTTGTACTTGATACAGAGTCTGAAGAAGACCTTGCTAGAAGGTTGAAACGTTACGTTTAGTTTATGTTTTTAATAAAATAAATTACTGCCTTGGTCAGCATATTTAGTTTTTCGTAATGTATATGTAGTTAGAAGAATATGGTAATGGAGGGGACACACCTTTTTCTTATACACAGGCTATGTACGAGGTTGTACTGTTAAGTCTTTAGCGTAGGTGCTTTCTTACATTGTAACGTGAAAAAATTGTAAGTTGTAAGAAATAGAAACGGCAGTAGGTCAGTGATCGAGTATATCTTCTTCTAAAGGAAGTCCACAAGTCAAATGCATGAGAATACAGGGTGGGCACAAAGTCGCTTTCCCCAATAAATGTAAATTACTTGTTTTGTGGAATGCTACTTTGTGCCCATCTTGTATGTCGCACACATTAGAGGTTATATCCCTTGCTCTGCCACCGCGAAAACTGGGTTGGCAAATTTTGGTCCATCATTTGAGCACGATGAGTTATGTCCGGAGAGGTCTCCTGTCATGATTGTGCATAAGCAAAATGCTATGTGCGAAATAAAAATAGAAGGACTCTGCTGAAACCCTGAACATCTCCTGCGAAAGATTCGTGTAATTATTCACAACACCCTTGACACGAGGAAGCTTTAAGCGAAGTGCATCGCGAGACATCAATTTAAACTACAAGCGTGCTCGAGTCATCACTTCCAAAGCAGTTTTTCAATGGTGTCAGCGGGATAGAAATCGCTTCAATAACGATCGACGAGACCTGGATCTATTTGTACACTGGCGTACGCAGGTTATTTTCGTAGGGAAGGGGCTGAACTTGTGAAATTGTATGGTGCATAAATTGGCGCAGGAATATTTTCATCTGCGCCATTGTTTATGCACCATCCAACTTCACAAGTTCAGTCCTCCCGGAAACAAATCCTGCGTACGCCAGTGACTTCACTCAAGGATTATGGGAATTCAATTGAAATTGTATCAATATCTACAGTTGAATGTGAACGCGAGTTCAGTGCTATGAATCTAATATGTACTGAACAGAACGAGATGAAATATTTGCTTGAATCATGGAGTGCATAGGCGAAAATCAATTTCGGAAATGCTCCGTTGTTGGGTGTTTTATTTTCAAGAGATATGTGCTGCAATTATCAATTTAAACCTTTGTTTCAAAAGTTATTCAAGCTCAAAAGTAGCTATCGAGGGTCATTTTAAGTTTCCCCCCTCCCCGACTTCATTACTAACTTCATGTTATTTTTCTAATATCTAAAAATTTCGGGAGGAAGGCTGTAGCGTCTTCAACCTCCCTCTGCGTACACCAGTGTATTTGTATGGTCCTGAGATAAAATGAACAGCCACAGGTGGTGCAGCATTCAGAAATCGGGCCACTTCTTGCGACTATCTTCTGTGACAAGGATGGTGTGCTGTTGTTTGACTATCTCTAGAAGGGCTCCAGTACCACAATAATACACAATCCTATCACAATATTATTATATTAATAATAATACAGGGTGCTTAAAAAGTATCTTGACATTTTAATCAAAAACATTTTATTGACAAAATTGACAGTACTGGTGAAAAGTACTCTATAATAGAAGACATTTGATTGTGGTAGCCCTGTAATTCCAGGTATAGCACCCACCTCTCTTTCGTAGACCGGAACACATATTCCAACATAGCTATTTTGATCTCCCCTTGCTGCAGCTATTCGCTGTGTCAGTTGCTCTATGGTGTTGATCTTTACTTGGTACACCCTACACTTACTCAAAACAGGCAAAAATGTCTAGGGGAGTCAGGTCTGAGAAAGCGAACCGCTCCAAGGTCTTTGTAAACCACGGGGTATCAGTCAGGTAGTCCCGAACGATTCTGGGGAAATGGGGTGGCGCACCATCTTGCTGGATGAAACAGTGAATTTTATTCCAATCCTGAAAACCATTCATTAGCGACATAAGGAAAATGTCAAGAGACTTTTGAATCACCCCGTATAGTTTGTTGGTTGAGTTGATGTATTAAGTCCACTTTATGCACAGTAAGGTTAATCGGGACTGAGCCTACAGTTTAAAGTAAGACCCAATCAACCGGTAAAATAATGCAAATTACTTCTCGGTCAGCTTAAGCAGAAATTGTCGTCAACACACCACGAAAAGTTGACCAGACGAGTCATCTTCCTTCAGGACATCGCATCACCGCACAGGGTCACTGCAACAATGCATGGCGTTCGACATGTTGAACATCCGCCGTATTTCCCAGACTTAGTCTTTTAGGATTACTACCTCTTCCCAAATTTGAATAAATACCTGCAGGGAACTCTCTTTGATACCATTGCTGAGGCAATCTAAGCTTTATATATGCGGTTTCAGGAGCAACCAAAGTCATTTTTTAGAAAGTTCCTATTCATTCATTATTTTAGCAAATGATTGTAACATTTTTTTACAGTGCAGGACTTGTTTATTGTGCTAAATTTCGAGTATTATTGTTTTAGAGATACTTGAAATCGTCAGTTTAGTTCCTATATATAAATAATTCATACGTATTTAAGATGTAATGATATTTTGATGTATCATATGACTCGGCTGGTCTTACATTAAAACAGAAGCCCATCTGAAACCTAGTCATTATATTATTATTAATATCTACAATACTTAGATATGCGAGGGTTGTAGCGTAAGTCATGCCAACTATTTCCTTTAAAGTTAAACGGTGGTATTACAATATGATCGCGTGTCTTGGAGAACGTGGCACCCTTAGTATGTGGACATGTCACTAGGTGGCAGTGTGATGTAAGATTATTGAAGAGAAGGCTGTGGTAATTCATAGTTGAGTCAACCACAGTGCAAAATGGAAGTGACTCAGGCCCGTAACCAGGGGAGCGACCACGGGGGTATCACTTAATCACTTAAAAGTTCACTTATGAGAAAGCATAAAAATAAACGCATTGATTGAAAAGGAAAAAGTCATAACTCTAATATACTCACTAAAAGTCCTTTCCGACTGCAGTGGCACACACAGAAAAAAAAATAACTTCCACTCTTTCTTCACTCCGCTGCATCACTAGTTGCTTCGCCGATGGGAACCATCATAATTCTCACTGCAGCTGTCGCACTTCTAAATCCAAACAACCGAACTCGAGTTGTCTTATCACTAACTCTTCCCATTGTTGTCTGCTTACGCCGTGCTATCAGCGCAGAACGAACGTAAGCATTATTGAAATAATGCAATGCCCATTATCATAAAACTTCGATATTATATGTATAAGTAAAAAACTTCAGTATATTTGAAGTCCATTCACTTTTAACATATCTTTCTGTTTTTTGAAACTTTTTCGGCCACATAGATGCTCTTCTTTCCTCTTCTACAGGTTTCAAATTGTTCAAGCATCACACTGATTGAATCAGTTCGAGGCCAAATTAGTATTCAATGAGTTCGAGGCTCAAAGTTGCGACGCCAAAAATCTTGAAACGTCGATGATGGTAATGGGAACATCTGAGTAGGACGTGAGAGGAAATAGGCTGAAAGAAGGAAGGGGTGGATTCCAGATTGGGTGGCGGTAATCAGTATGATAACTTAAGCACAATTACTCACATGGTTTCAAGTTTCAACTGGAAGGCACTAAATCCTGACTTCGCCTAATCTTCTCTCATCAATTTTTTCCCTAAGGCGACTTAGGCATCGAATCATCCTCACGAGGCGCCGTCAGTTCAAATCTCTCAATAAAAGAACAAAAACAAATGCGAAAAAGCGGGCAGTGCCAATTACGTCAACAGGTCATCATTTCTGAAAGAGAACATTCTCTTCAAAGTGCAACTATTAATTATTCATTTCCCCTTTACTTCAGTATGCGCCTCAATTTACTCTCATTTTCTCATAAAATATAGTTTCCTTTTAGGCTAGATGGTGGCTGAGCAGGTAGAGACTCTTTCTGATGGAGTCTTCCGTGACGCCATCCCAGGAACGGGTGACTGAACATAAACAGGGAAAGAAACCTGGCAACGTCGCGCTTAGTGTAAACCAGAAAGAGATTACACACAAACGTGGCAACAGTGGGCATGTGAGAGAAAATTATACAGCAAACACATTTTTTTACTGATAATCCAAATAGCATTTATTTAGATCTCTTGTGTTTTTTTTATCTTTCATCCTCAAGGAAAAGTACAATTTTACAACAATGAGAGTTTTCAAACTGATAATGACAAACTTCACAATCTCAACAATCACTTTATCTTGAAATGATAAAACAAGCTTTCTCAAAGTTCGTTCACAAATATGACATTTATTTTCTCAAGGAAGCTCGAACGGCAAATGATTTAGTAAGTGTACATGGCTGGAAATCCAGTGGTCGTGGGTTCGATGCTTGTTCGGCGTAAGTTATTCGTAAAGCGGAGACGAAAAACAATCCCTGATATTTGTAAAACTTAACAGACATCTATTTGCAAAATGACTAGACTACCCGGACCCACGACAACTACTTACATATTAAAACCTCGGGTCCAACAAGGCCAATAACTCCGCCACTGCAACACTAATGCATACGTTTGGTATGACTCGATCCAAGAGTTACGAGATCAAACAAAGTCCTACAAAGCACAGCCTCGTTGCACGGAACTCCATAAAACATTTTAAAGAAATATCAATTAAAAATAAATTAACAAAATAATTTAAAAGACAAAATACTAATAGCACATAACACAGTTCTCCACTGCAATAACAATGACCAACAGCTCGGGTCGAACCTCATATTGAGGTTAAACAAGACCTCACAGAGCGGCCACATTGCGGACAACGATGTTCACGCTACTAAGTATGAAAATCAACTGCCAAGAGAATGAATGAATGAAATTTCTTGTGTATCTGCTTTTGAAGTGCCGTTGCCTTGACTTCTATTTGATCTTTCCCCTTTTCGTTGGCGTTGTTATAATCTTGTTATGTTTTCCACTGCAACTGTCGCTCGAGGGGCTTTTTCTTGTTTCCTTATGTTGTATTCACTCTGGTCAAGGGCTGCGATGGGTGAGTTTCATTATTGCCGCCGTTCCAATCTGGTTGACTGCGGGATTTGGGTGATGTCTGAGTTTCCTTCAGAAGTTAATTGTCTCTCTTCGTATGACTTCTTCAATTTGGTCTTCTAGGTCTTCTTGAATTTGGATGTTGGTTGAATATCTATCATGGCCACTAATGATCCAGGTTGCTTTATTTTGGAAGACTTGTAGCTTGGCTATGTGCGTCTTGGCTGCATGGTGTCATGCTGGTATGGCGTATAAGATGGCTGATCGGATCATTATCTTGTAGAGAGCTATTCTTGCTTCCAGTGAAAGTTGCAGGTTTCTGAAGATTGCATAGAGTCCACCAATTTTTTGGTTTCCCTTGTGTTGTATTTTTGATGCATTGACCAGTGGGAAACTGCATTCAAGGAGAAGCCACAAACACATAGAAAGTTTTGGAAGATAGTTAAAGGATGCACAATATCGACTACTACATCAACGGCAACGGTGCTTGAGGAGGACGACAAGCTAACATTCGATCCTCACGAGAAGGCCAACATAATGGCAAAACATTGGGAATGACATTTTACACCACACCAAGAGCCCCAAAATTAAAACTTTACCAGAGCTACTGAAGAAGAAGCAAAGTTGATACTACACAGCCCACCAGCTACAGGCCCTACAACTCCCACGGAAGTTTACATGATGATCAAGAAAATATCCAATTGCAAAACACCCGGACTAGATGGTATAACACCAGAAATGTTAAAGAAACTACCAAGAAAATCGCTGGTGTTTATCACAAACCCCAGAACGCCAAAAAGCTACAGACCCATAAGCTTGCTATCACATCTGAGCAAAACATGGAAAGAATCATCCTCAAGGGAATCCAAAAACAAGTGGAAGAAGCGGACATACTACCCAACTTTCAATTTGGGATCAGGTTAGCGCACAGTAGAACAACGCAACTGACAAGAGTAGTAGACCACCTGACAACCAAATTCAATAGGAAAAGCTACTCACTGGGGGTCTTTCTTGTTGCTAGGTCTATATCTTCTGCTGTTCTTATCTGCTGCTTTAAGTCAGTGGTTGCTGCCATTATTTGTGTGAATTGATTCCAATTGGTCTTGACTTTTGGTCTGCATGGTATCTCCTGTGTGATGCATCTGTGAGGTACTACGAACTGGATTGGTAGATGGTATGAAGTGAGCACTTGCCGGACGCGTGGCCCTATCGTTAGTATGGTGTTTTTTTAGAAGTACCACATCTAGTATGTCCGGTTCTCCTCTTCCTTTCGGGTAGTGGGTTGGTTCTGTTGGGGCAGCGATGGTGAATCTGGTGTTTTGTAGGGCTCGTTTCAGATGTTTTCCAGCTTCGTTGACTACCCTCGCGTGTCAGAGTGTGTTTTTGTCATTGAGGTCTCCTACGATAACTATACGAGGTCCCATTGCTTCTAGTAGTTGGATGTCTGTTGCTAATATTGACAGTGCTGGTCTCTTGTAGGCTGCTACTATGATGAGTGGTGTACCCGGTATAAGTATCTTCACTGCTACTGCTTCCATTGCCTTACCTCTACTTCTTCAACAGGAAAGGATTTCTTTACTAATATTGCCTGGCCTCCTTTGAGTTCTATTCTATCTTTGTGGAAGATTTGGTAATTGTGGATTTTAAATTGTATTCTTGGTTTGAGGAATGTTTCGCATAACAGTGCGACGTCCACTTTGTGTTCTGCTAAGTAGTTCTGGAAATCTAGTTTCTGTGGATAGATGCCATCTGCGTTGAATGCATGGATGGTTATCTGTTTTAAGGTCTTTGTCCTCTTAGAAACAGCCATCGTCGATCATGTTGAGGACAGTCTCTAGTAGTATCGTCAGTTTCTCGATGGCGTTGTTCGCTGTTTATAGTTTCCTGCTAGCGGCTTTTGACATGGTTTAGGATTT
The DNA here is from genome assembly GCF_977018435.1 of Lepisma saccharinum. Lineage (NCBI taxonomy): Eukaryota > Metazoa > Arthropoda > Insecta > Zygentoma > Lepismatidae > Lepisma > Lepisma saccharinum. The sequence goes on from NC_139249.1 coordinate 54,199,595, forward strand.
TCTTGGTGTTTATGCCTTTCGATAACTGGAGAAGTGAGCTAAGGTTGTCTGCTTCTATCTTGTCATCTTGTTTATTCTGCGTTGCTGATGTAGTTATGGCATAAGATGTCTTCTGTTCTTCTGTTGATGCTGCAAAATCTCCTTAGGTGGCGGTGGTGGTCTTTGCTTCGGCGCTGTATACTTTCATAGTTCTGGCTCTGGTTTCTTCTGTACGGTTGTGAAGATTTTGCACCCTCAGTAGTTCGCAGGATGCTCCTCTCCCAAGTTGGCACATTTGGTTGGCTTCGTCCTGTCTTTTTTAGTGCAGTCTCTTGTGTGGTGATTTTGGGCGCATTTTACGCACCTTGGCATGGCCTGGCATTGCTTTTGCGATTGTCCAAGTCTTTAACATTGATAACATTGAAGCATCCCTGGTGCTCTATATGCTTTAACTTCCATCTTGTAATACTGTAGCGATTTTTCATCTAGATCTGTTTAGATGCTTCGTTCTTCTTTAGTATATCACTGCTGCTCGGTTTATATGGGAACATTGCATATTCACCATGGTGCATAATATTAATTACAACAGACGCGAACCAGCCAAAAGGGACGTGTCAAGTGTGTGACTATTTTGTTCCTATGCGTGCTAATGTGTAACTAATAAACACGTGTAGCACGACGCTGTCGTTTACGGATGTTGTTTGCTCCTACACTCCGTATATATATTCTGAATTGTTCATACATTCCAATGTACAGTCGTGGAAATAAATACTTCCCCCAAAGAACTACTGGTATTAACGCTGTCTGTGAGACGTATTTTTTTCGTGACTGTACTATACACTTTCCATTTGAATATTTCGAATTTTTTATGCTGATCCCGCATTCTCGGGAAAAGAAAAAAGTTGTCATGACTTACACCTCATATTAAAATATATTAAAGCGAAGTATTTCTTCCTTAATGATGCATTTCTGTGTAAATCCAAAACGTATGTGAAGTTACTGCACATGAATAAAATATCTCGAACTATTTTTCGTTTAAAGCGTAAAAAGCATAATATTATTTTCACATAACATCTTTTCCAACGATCCTGCGAGATCGCCACAAGTTACGCATTTGTTCTTTTTATTGTCATTGATGAATAGCATTGTATAATCTTATCTATTGTGTTATCGCTTCTGCATAGGGTTTCACTGCTATGCTTGGTAGAGATCGTAGTTCTACCATATCTCACTAGGGAGCATTATTGTTTCAAATAGTTCATTGTTAATCTGTATAGATGGCACCTCATGTTAAGCAGCGCTCTAGTAGTTCACGAGAATCCACTAGAGGCGCTGGCGCTGCGCTCGGAATTGTATATAAGCAGCGACGATGCCCCGGACAGGGAGTTCTGTGTTGACTCTTCGGCGACTCATGGTCGAGCTCTGCTCCCGCAAATAGCCCAGCATTGCAAGCACACGGGTGCTTAGGAATACAAGAGGGCTTCTTACAGTGTGGCCTACTCTGGTAGATTATACGAGAGGTAGCAATATTTCTCGGCCTACCGGGTAGAATATACCATTGTTTCAAGCTCAACCTCCTACAGTCTGGCCTGCCTGTAGAACAGAAACGTACTCCTTGTGCGGCCTACAGGTAGATTATACGTATTGTATTGGGTTACGGTTTAGCTCGTGGACATATTTACTGTTGGGAGTCGGCCTACTAGTAGATTATACGAAGGGTATCCGTATTGTTTGGCCTACTAGTAGATTATACATTTCACAACAGTCGATGCAGAAATGACGTCATCTTTTGGCCTACTGTGGTAGATTATACGAGCGATAGCAATATTTCTTGGCCTACCAGGTAGATTATACGAAGGGTGATGTTCATCGTTAGTTAATTTTTCATTAAGGAAAAAAATCGAGCAGTGTTTTATACTGCAGTAGAAGGGGAATACGATAAACTCGGTCGCTATTTAATATTCGCAATTAATTTGCACGTACTTAGAACTTATTTGCACGGGTGTTAATTAATTTGCATGTACTTATAACTAATTTTCATGTATTCAGAATACTTTACATTTATGTATTTGCTTATTTATAACTTTTATGAATATATAATTATTTATTTTATGAAAAATATGTATATAGAAGGTAATTAGAGGTACTAAACGCTATGCATATGTTTTTATATTCATTACTGCAAAGTATGTAATGTATAAAATGTTAATATTAATGTTTATAATATTCAAAATAAGAGTTTATGGTTTATGAACCGCTTTGAATGATGGTAATGGGTGTAGGTACAGGTCCAATTACGATTTAGGACGGTCCCGGTACTCGAACCCGCGATATGTAACGGTAATAAATATAGTGCACTATGTAATACTGTTATATGGCATGTAATATATTGAGCGGAGACGAACTATGTATAACGTGTGAGCTGAGTCTGATGCCAGACAGACAAGGGTGAACTCCGCGCAGGTAGAGGAGAAAGGAATTTGGGGGAAGTGCGCTCAAGGTCAAATGACGTCACAACGTCAGAACAAAGAAGGAACCTGATTCACCAATCAGAGATCGCGTCGGTAGGTTTTCAGAACCGGTTTTTTCAAGGTTAACCAGTACGCAAGAACAGGAGAAAGGTATGCAATGCCGTAGGGCAGGGGAGGGATTCAACCAGACAACAAAGGATGTCTGAGAATGCGCAGCAAGGGTCAAATCTCTGAAGCTATGCGTCGCTTGTAGAACCGGTTTCCGCCGCCAATTAATATTCCGCTCAGGGTTGACCCAAGGCACAGGACGCTTTAGCGAGGTTTTTGGATACCCAATTAGATTGGAGCGAGAACTTTACTTTGAACAAGGAGAACGAAGCGTAGGGGTTTATTATATGTACTAGGAAGAAGGGAGACCTATCAGGGACTGGGCCTACAGTTTTCACTATTTGCTTTTATCACGGGGTAACAAACCTAGGACCCTTTGATTATTGATTTAGGTAGTAAATTTATGTTACTGTGTGCTATTTAACATAACATTGAGTTTATTTTTTTTTTACCAAACTTTGACTTTATGTCAAATCTTTTACAACTTTATATTAATTTTTTTTACCAAAATAACACTATTTATACTATTCAGGCAACATTTTTTCATTAATTTTGGATTCACAAAGACATTTTTTCAACTTTTAACTTATTATTTTACAACTTTATGTTAATTTTTTACCAAAAATAACACTATTTGTACTATTCAGACAACATTTTTTATTAAATTTTGGACTCACAAAGACATTTTTTCAACTTTTAATTTATTATTTTACAACTTTATATTAATTTTTTACCAAAGTAACACTATTTGTACTATTCAGGCAACATTTTTTCATTACATTTGGATTCACAGACATTTTTCAACTTTTAATTTATTATTTTACAACTTTATGTTAATTTTTATCAAAATAACACTATTTATACTATTCAGGCAACATTTTTTATTAAATTTTGGACTCGCAAAGATATTTTTACAACTTTTTAATTTATTATTTTACAATTTTATACCTATTTTTACCAAAATAACACTATTTATACTATTCAGGAAAGACTTTTAGTTACATTTTCGACACACAAAGTGTGTGTTCTCAACTTCTATCTGTTTATTTCACAAGTTTAGGCTTATTATTACCAACATAATACAATTCAATCTGTTCAGGAAAGACTTTTAGTTACATTTTCGACACACAAAGTGTGTGTTCTCAACTTCTATCTGTTTATTTCACAAGTTTCGGCTTATTATTACCAACATAATACAATTCAATCTGTTCAGGAAAGACTTTTAGTTACATTTTCGACACACAAAGTGTGTGTTCTCAACTTCTATCTGTTTATTTCACAAGTTTAGGCTTATTATCACGAAAATAACACAATTCAATCTGTTCAGGAAAGATTTTTAGTTATATTTTCGACACACAAAGTGTGTGTTCTCAACCTTTATTTGTTTATTTCACAAGTTTAGCCTAATATTTACTCAAATAACACGATTTGAACGTGTTTTTTTATTACATTTTGGACACACACGCACTCACACACACACACACACACACAGATATATTTTCCAAGTTTACAGGATTATTCTCCACGTTTACTCAAATAACACAATTCAAATGTGTTTTGAATTAAATTTTGTACACACGAAGTGTGTTTCGTCAAGATTTACCCTTTATTTTTCAATTTTATGCTTATTTTACCAAAGTAAGACCTCTTACTCTATTCAAGAAAGAGTTTTCAATTATATTTTGGATGCAAAAGTATGTTTTGGCAAGTTCTACCCTTTTATTTTACAAGTTTAGGCTTATTATTACTCAAATAACAACGAAAGTTTGTTTATTTTAGAGTTTTCTGAGTATTTTGTTACTGTTGTACTAGGTAAAAGTTTTCTAAATATATCAGATAGGGCTCTGTATATTTTTGTTTTTGCTATTTTGGAGATGATGCGATGAGATCAGCACCACTCTTCATCTGCTTTTTTATTTTATGTACCCTAATATTATTTTGAGGCTTAGTGAATTCTAGAGCCTATTTATGCAGGAGAGAGGGCTTGAAAATTTTGATCTCAGATAACCCACAACTATTTGTCAGAGTATTTTAAAGGATATTTTATACTTATTATGGGCCACTAGAATATCTAAGCTTGCTTAATTTTAATGCCTGTAACGCTGTTATTGTATTTCTAGCTAAGGCTTACTGGATAAAGTACACGAAATGTTTAACATTTCGACTATTTGCCAAATTTTTTGTGTAACGAAAATTATTGTGTGTCTATAAAGACTGAAATCCTTTTACCGAGGGGTCCACAACTGGACGCTTACCAACATTGTTTCTTTTCTTTTTTAAATATAACCATTTATCAATATATTGACAATTCACAGGACAAGACGAAGTTCACACACGACTGACTATATGAACCATAGGTCCACTTGCTAAACTTTTTTCTATGCTAGAAGAATAATTTAGCCTTATAGCCTTTTTCAAGGTATTTTTGAAGTATTACTGGTGTTTGGGTGCATCAACACTTGGGTTATTTCCATTTGGTTTATTATACGAGGCAACAATCACTATCTGAACACTGAAATCCTCAGATTGAAACTTAAAGCTTAGGCTGTAACTAGGGACTTAGTATGTATATCGACAATTTATAGGACAACACGAACCTTACAAAGGATTGTAGGTGACGTAGGACCAGACGCCAGAGCTTTGTTAATCTGCAAGAAGCACTTACAGCTAATATTACGAGGAAATGAGGTTGATTTTTACTGTTTCACAAGAATGCTATCTTTTATACACCCAATATTTGCTTTTTCAAGTAACTACATGTGCCAGAAGCACTTACAGGCCAACTCTAACTAGACTTCGACTTATTTTATATCAGGTGCTAAATTTATAAAGAACTATGATTGTGTATATTTCTGAGGAAGTACGCAAAAGCAGATTACCCGATTAAAGTATCTGAAAAACAGATTTTTCTATGTAAGTATATTTTTATTGACTGGATTATTTAACAGATCAAACAGGAAGACTGCAAAATTCATTAAATGTAGTTCTATAGTAGCTATAGGTGGTTTCAGAGATATAAAAAGAACAAATATAAGATTTCGCTTTTTTTGCTTCTGAGGCTAATTGCGACGCTAAGGGTAAATGGCGAGGAAATGTAACGGAGGAGAAACAGTCCCAAAAGTTATGGGCTGCATGTAAGTTAATACCACAGAGATATTACAGTAGGTGTAGGTTCTACCACCAGAACATTTCTATCATAATAATACTGGTTATGCTGTACTGTTAGCTAAAGATGCTGATATTTGAGAAACTTAAAAGCTTATTTGCAAAATTTTAAGATAAATAATAATCTGTTAGACTGTAAACATATTTTATATCCATTCTGCACAAGATCCGATGACAAAATTTAAAAATTGTTATCGCCCAGACAGGGACTCGAACCCTGAACAGATAGGTTAAAAGCCTAACGCTATATCTGGTCACAAGGTATTCTTTTCTTGAAAAGTTAGTTATGTTAAGAAATATATTGAAACACTTGAGAACACTCTTGGTCTGGTTCGACAGAGAAGGAGACAACATTTCCAAATTTTTACAGACTGGGTGTATTTTTCCACTATAGAGGCCTTCACTAATTCGAAACGCTAAAGTTCAGCTAGCTTCCAAAATTGAGGTAAAGATTGTGTTTGGCGAGATTAACAAGTTACAATTATATCCAGCTAAAACTCTCAGATTTACTGTACTAGCCAAGGTTTAGTAACATTTTCTTCACTTTAGTACAAATACCAAAGAAATAGGTATATTTTATTTATAATTTGACAAAATGTACTAGTATTTAATTCACAAAGTTAGGTAAAAAGCAGTATTTTAAAAATATTGTTACTGCCTTCAAACTTTATGTTATTTAGCCACTAACAACTGGTTTACACTGTTTGGCATCCTTTAAATAGGAAAAGAAGGAATTATTTGTTTAGTATTTTTACTACTTTATATTTATTTAAGAAAACAATTCTACAGTTTAACTTAATTTTAACAAATTGTTACTAATTTATATATCAAAGTTATGTTATTTAGAGTGTATGAAGGCGTATAAAGTTAATATTTGTACTTATCAGTTCAACTAACAGTTATATTTTACACACAAAAGATAATGTTTACAGTTAAATTACTTGAATCAGAGAATAATATTTTACAGTAATTGATTCATTCAGCACTAGTCAGTACTTTTATTTTTTTGAATTTTAATTACTTTAATTTTACATTAACTAACATATTTTATTTTAACAACAAAAGAATTTACTCTAGTATAAAAACTTCTACTAACAAAAATGTACTATTATAACTTTTAATTTTAAAAATTGTATTTTTAAAACTTTAATTTTGAAAAATTGATTTTTAATTACTTTAATTTTACATTAACTAACAAATTTTACATTAACAACAAAATAATTTGCCCTAGTATAAAAACTTCTACTAACAAAAATGTACTATTATAACTTTTAATTTTAGAAAATTGTATTTTTAAAACTTTAACTTTGAAAAATTGAATTTTAACACACTTTGACTTTAACATTGTACTTTGATTTTTTTATGTAAAAGAATATTAAAAAATAAAAAATACTGAACAAATAAACAAATAAAGATCTAAGAAAAAAAGCAAACAACCTAAGTCAAATTCAAGCAGCAAGAGGAATACACAGAAACCAACATGGCATCCAGAAAGAGAAATCAGTAGTCACACCCATAGCACAGTTTAAAAAACTACATAGCTGAAACCTTAGAGAAACATAAAACTGCAAACACAATATATCTAGATTCTTCCAAGGCATAGGATAGAGTAAAAACATGGCTTGCTTATAAACAAACTCAACAACATAGGAATAAAATAGACAAGCAATCCTTTTTTCAGTAGAAAATTCCAATTACTCAAGTAAGCTACATCATACGTAGTACATAAGAAGAGCAAATTAACATCATCAGCAGTAAACCATCATGCAACTTCTACCTGCTGAAACAACTAAGTGAGTATAATTTATCAGAAAAATGCCTACATTTTAGCCTAATTTACCTCTACATTAATAATACTACCAGAATACTAAGGCTTCAAAAGTGAACACTAAGAATAATGTTCAGACTAAAGTATAGGGTATCTTGCAAAGGATTATTACTCCCTACATCTACAAGTCAATAACAATTATTCTAAATACTACGAACTTGGACAAAATATAGTCAAATACACAACACAAAAAGAAAAATAATTACAAGTAAAACAGCAGACACTCAATATGTCATACCATCAGGTAAAAATATTCTACAATAAACTGCCTCATAACATAAAACTGCTAACTCCCCAAAACATATACAAATACAATCAGTAAAAACTACTTGAAAAGGGAAAACTCTCTACAGTCTCACAGGGTTGATGTAAAATAACATCAAAACTTAGAAGCATGCACAGTCAATAGTGCTCAATTTGCATACAGTTCACATGCAAACTCTCATGAAAAGGTTCAAAACAGTCTCCCAGCTCAGTTCTCATCTATACTTGGACAATAAAATCCTGCAAGAAATTCTCAGAAATCCTACCTTTCCTACACTTGCTTAAATAGCTAAAGTGCAATCTTCATACTAAAATATTGAAAAAAGGCATATCTATGTACATAAAAGTGTGAACAGATGTGTTTGTCTGTGTGTACTCTTAGATAAATTGATAAAAAAAGCAATATAGTTATAAATCAAAGACTATATCTAATAATATTGATTTCAAAATAAGCTGATAGAAAAAGATATAATAACTACAGTATAAGCTTTTAATTTTTGTTAATTACAAAAAAATAAAAGTTAAATACAGTAAATAAACTTGGTCCCTTACATTGAGAAAGGAACATAAATTGAGAATATTTGAAAATAAAATCCTTAGGAAAATACTTGGGCCTAAAACAGATGAGGAGACAGATGAGTGGAGAAGGTTACATAATTTAGAAGTACATAATTTGTATTCATGTCCAGATAGTATTAGAATGATTAAATCAAGAAGACTTAGGTGTGTAGATCATGTGGTACGAATGGGAGAGGAAAGAAGAGTATACAGGATTCTTGTTGGGAAACCTGATGGTAAAAGACCAATAGGAAGACCAAAACAAAGATGGAGGGATAATGTAGAGATGGACCTAAAGGAAATTGGTAGGGAAGGAAAGGAGTATATAGATCTTGCTCAGGACAGGGACAGATGAAAAGCATGTGTTGCTGCAGCCATGAACATTCGAGTTTAAGAAGGCTAGAGAGTTAGTTAGTTATACATTAAATAAGCATAATATTTGGATTGTAAGTAGAGAATATAACAAATGTACAATGCATTGTGCGAAAACTGTCAACTTTGCATTATAAGCAGAAAATTAAACCAGTTTGCCCTAGAAATACATTTTAAGAATAGCCCAAAATAGCATGCGTAATAGAAAATTAAGAAAACTTTCTGATGCATAAAAGTACTGACTAGTGCTGAATGAATCAATTACTGTAAAATATTATTCTCTGATTCAAGTAATTTAACTGTAAACATTATCTTTTGTGTGTAAAATATAACTGTTAGTTGAACTGATAAGTACAAATATTAACTTTATACGCCTTCATACACTCTAAATAACATAACTTTGATATATAAATTAGTAACAATTTGTTAAAATTAAGTTAAACTGTAGAATTGTTTTCTTAAATAAATATAAAGTAGTAAAAATACTAAACAAATAATTCCTTCTTTTCCTATTTAAAGGATGCCAAACAGTGTAAACCAGTTGTTAGTGGCTAAATAACATAAAGTTTGAAGGCAGTAACAATATTTTTAAAATACTGCTTTTTACCTAACTTTGTGAATTAAATACTAGTACATTTTGTCAAATTATAAATAAAATATACCTATTTCTTTGGTATTTGTACTAAAGTGAAGAAAATGTTACTAAACCTTGGCTAGTACAGTAAATCTGAGAGTTTTAGCTGGATATAATTGTAACTTGTTAATCTCGCCAAACACAATCTTTACCTCAATTTTGGAAGCTAGCTGAACTTTAGCGTTTCGAATTAGTGAAGGCCTCTATAGTGGAAAAATACACCCAGTCTGTAAAAATTTGGAAATGTTGTCTCCTTCTCTGTCGAACCAGACCAAGAGTGTTCTCAAGTGTTTCAATATATTTCTTAACATAACTAACTTTTCAAGAAAAGAATACCTTGTGACCAGATATAGCGTTAGGCTTTTAACCTATCTGTTCAGGGTTCGAGTCCCTGTCTGGGCGATAACAATTTTTAAATTTTGTCATCGGATCTTGTGCAGAATGGATATAAAATATGTTTACAGTCTAACAGATTATTATTTATCTTAAAATTTTGCAAATAAGCTTTTAAGTTTCTCAAATATCAGCATCTTTAGCTAACAGTACAGCATAACCAGTATTATTATGATAGAAATGTTCTGGTGGTAGAACCTACACCTACTGTAATATCTCTGTGGTATTAACTTACATGCAGCCCATAACTTTTGGGACTGTTTCTCCTCCGTTACATTTCCTCGCCATTTACCCTTAGCGTCGCAATTAGCCTCAGAAGCAAAAAAAGCGAAATCTTATATTTGTTCTTTTTATATCTCTGAAACCACCTATAGCTACTATAGAACTACATTTAATGAATTTTGCAGTCTTCCTGTTTGATCTGTTAAATAATCCAGTCAATAAAAATATACTTACATAGAAAAATCTGTTTTTCAGATACTTTAATCGGGTAATCTGCTTTTGCGTACTTCCTCAGAAATATACACAATCATAGTTCTTTATAAATTTAGCACCTGATATAAAATAAGTCGAAGTCTAGTTAGAGTTGGCCTGTAAGTGCTTCTGGCACATGTAGTTACTTGAAAAAGCAAATATTGGGTGTATAAAAGATAGCATTCTTGTGAAACAGTAAAAATCAACCTCATTTCCTCGTAATATTAGCTGTAAGTGCTTCTTGCAGATTAACAAAGCTCTGGCGTCTGGTCCTACGTCACCTACAATCCTTTGTAAGGTTCGTGTTGTCCTATAAATTGTCGATATACATACTAAGTCCCTAGTTACAGCCTAAGCTTTAAGTTTCAATCTGAGGATTTCAGTGTTCAGATAGTGATTGTTGCCTCGTATAATAAACCAAATGGAAATAACCCAAGTGTTGATGCACCCAAACACCAGTAATACTTCAAAAATACCTTGAAAAAGGCTATAAGGCTAAATTATTCTTCTAGCATAGAAAAAAGTTTAGCAAGTGGACCTATGGTTCATATAGTCAGTCGTGTGTGAACTTCGTCTTGTCCTGTGAATTGTCAATATATTGATAAATGGTTATATTTAAAAAAGAAAAGAAACAATGTTGGTAAGCGTCCAGTTGTGGACCCCTCGGTAAAAGGATTTCAGTCTTTATAGACACACAATAATTTTCGTTACACAAAAAATTTGGCAAATAGTCGAAATGTTAAACATTTCGTGTACTTTATCCAGTAAGCCTTAGCTAGAAATACAATAACAGCGTTACAGGCATTAAAATTAAGCAAGCTTAGATATTCTAGTGGCCCATAATAAGTATAAAATATCCTTTAAAATACTCTGACAAATAGTTGTGGGTTATCTGAGATCAAAATTTTCAAGCCCTCTCTCCTGCATAAATAGGCTCTAGAATTCACTAAGCCTCAAAATAATATTAGGGTACATAAAATAAAAAAGCAGATGAAGAGTGGTGCTGATCTCATCGCATCATCTCCAAAATAGCAAAAACAAAAATATACAGAGCCCTATCTGATATATTTAGAAAACTTTTACCTAGTACAACAGTAACAAAATACTCAGAAAACTCTAAAATAAACAAACTTTCGTTGTTATTTGAGTAATAATAAGCCTAAACTTGTAAAATAAAAGGGTAGAACTTGCCAAAACATACTTTTGCATCCAAAATATAATTGAAAACTCTTTCTTGAATAGAGTAAGAGGTCTTACTTTGGTAAAATAAGCATAAAATTGAAAAATAAAGGGTAAATCTTGACGAAACACACTTCGTGTGTACAAAATTTAATTCAAAACACATTTGAATTGTGTTATTTGAGTAAACGTGGAGAATAATCCTGTAAACTTGGAAAATATATCTGTGTGTGTGTGTGTGTGTGTGAGTGCGTGTGTGTCCAAAATGTAATAAAAAAACACGTTCAAATCGTGTTATTTGAGTAAATATTAGGCTAAACTTGTGAAATAAACAAATAAAGGTTGAGAACACACACTTTGTGTGTCGAAAATATAACTAAAAATCTTTCCTGAACAGATTGAATTGTGTTATTTTCGTGATAATAAGCCGAAACTTGTGAAATAAACAGATAGAAGTTGAGAACACACACTTTGTGTGTCGAAAATGTAACTAAAAGTCTTTCCTGAACAGATTGAATTGTATTATGTTGGTAATAATAAGCCGAAACTTGTGAAATAAACAGATAGAAGTTGAGAACACACACTTTGTGTGTCGAAAATGTAACTAAAAGTCTTTCCTGAACAGATTGAATTGTATTATGTTGGTAATAATAAGCCTAAACTTGTGAAATAAACAGATAGAAGTTGAGAACACACACTTTGTGTGTCGAAAATGTAACTAAAAGTCTTTCCTGAATAGTATAAATAGTGTTATTTTGGTAAAAATAGGTATAAAATTGTAAAATAATAAATTAAAAAGTTGTAAAAATATCTTTGCGAGTCCAAAATTTAATAAAAAATGTTGCCTGAATAGTATAAATAGTGTTATTTTGATAAAAATTAACATAAAGTTGTAAAATAATAAATTAAAAGTTGAAAAATGTCTGTGAATCCAAATGTAATGAAAAAATGTTGCCTGAATAGTACAAATAGTGTTACTTTGGTAAAAAATTAATATAAAGTTGTAAAATAATAAATTAAAAGTTGAAAAAATGTCTTTGTGAGTCCAAAATTTAATAAAAAATGTTGTCTGAATAGTACAAATAGTGTTATTTTTGGTAAAAAATTAACATAAAGTTGTAAAATAATAAGTTAAAAGTTGAAAAAATGTCTTTGTGAATCCAAAATTAATGAAAAAATGTTGCCTGAATAGTATAAATAGTGTTATTTTGGTAAAAAAAAATTAATATAAAGTTGTAAAAGATTTGACATAAAGTCAAAGTTTGGTAAAAAAAAAATAAACTCAATGTTATGTTAAATAGCACACAGTAACATAAATTTACTACCTAAATCAATAATCAAAGGGTCCTAGGTTTGTTACCCCGTGATAAAAGCAAATAGTGAAAACTGTAGGCCCAGTCCCTGATAGGTCTCCCTTCTTCCTAGTACATATAATAAACCCCTACGCTTCGTTCTCCTTGTTCAAAGTAAAGTTCTCGCTCCAATCTAATTGGGTATCCAAAAACCTCGCTAAAGCGTCCTGTGCCTTGGGTCAACCCTGAGCGGAATATTAATTGGCGGCGGAAACCGGTTCTACAAGCGACGCATAGCTTCAGAGATTTGACCCTTGCTGCGCATTCTCAGACATCCTTTGTTGTCTGGTTGAATCCCTCCCCTGCCCTACGGCATTGCATACCTTTCTCCTGTTCTTGCGTACTGGTTAACCTTGAAAAAACCGGTTCTGAAAACCTACCGACGCGATCTCTGATTGGTGAATCAGGTTCCTTCTTTGTTCTGACGTTGTGACGTCATTTGACCTTGAGCGCACTTCCCCCAAATTCCTTTCTCCTCTACCTGCGCGGAGTTCACCCTTGTCTGTCTGGCATCAGACTCAGCTCACACGTTATACATAGTTCGTCTCCGCTCAATATATTACATGCCATATAACAGTATTACATAGTGCACTATATTTATTACCGTTACATATCGCGGGTTCGAGTACCGGGACCGTCCTAAATCGTAATTGGACCTGTACCTACACCCATTACCATCATTCAAAGCGGTTCATAAACCATAAACTCTTATTTTGAATATTATAAACATTAATATTAACATTTTATACATTACATACTTTGCAGTAATGAATATAAAAACATATGCATAGCGTTTAGTACCTCTAATTACCTTCTATATACATATTTTTCATAAAATAAATAATTATATATTCATAAAAGTTATAAATAAGCAAATACATAAATGTAAAGTATTCTGAATACATGAAAATTAGTTATAAGTACATGCAAATTAATTAACACCCGTGCAAATAAGTTCTAAGTACGTGCAAATTAATTGCGAATATTAAATAGCGACCGAGTTTATCGTATTCCCCTTCTACTTACTGCCTTCAGCTTAGCATTATTCAGGGTAATTAATTAAAGTAAATAAAGTTTAAGTAAGCATTATCCTTTGTAAGCTTATAGTAAATTTCCATTGCTTTGTTGATATTACTCTTTACTAGGAAAGCAGTTAAATGTTCCTTGAGTCGTTTAATTAATACCCTATTGTCCCCAAGTCAACACAGAGCCCAATGCCCTAAAAGAAAAATAAGGAGAAAAATTGAATGGTCCCTGTCCTCCCTCTCCAAGACTTCGGCAGAGGAGATTCGAACCTGGGACTTCAAGAACGACAAAAGTGCAGTGAAATCTTATCAGGAGATATTGTGACTTTGTTTTGTGCGGATATCTAATTTCATCCCAGTGTAATAAACTGTTTACGTCGACGCTAACTTTCATTATATATATATATATATCCGAACCCTGAGTGTATAAGAACATCATATCTCCGGCTAGAAAAGAGCTAACATCATGGGTAAAACTGAATAATGTTCCCCGTCACAACGTCGAACCCGGTACGTTGCAGTCAAGTACTATTCAGAGATACCGCAACTGCAACGTTGTGCCGAGGGCGTGTGTGAGGTCGAACCCGGGGCGTTTCACTTTATTTCCACACAAGAAGAAGAAGTACACATATCACTTTTCCACATATGCCCCTGCACAGCAATGTACTTTTGGTATCGTGCAATCAGTTTCTGTATCCCGTCCGCGTAGAATGTTTTTGGTTGCTCACGAAGCCACGTCTGCACCGCCTGCTGGACCTCGTCGTCTCACATTAACCGACGACCACGCAGCTTTAGAGCGATCTACCAACTGCACTAACAGTCGACGGTGGATGTCTGCCGGTTTGACTCCCTCCGACTACAGAAAGTGCACTACGGCGCGCTGTTCCTCGATGGGGCATTCGTGGAGTGGTACGTCCATACGTGTGACCTTTTTGCTCCGCGACACTCGACTGAATGGGGCAGTGATGGATACTCCTACTTTCACGACTCTCCAAGTATACACGTGGTGACGTCAGACACACCCAGTCTCCGTTTATTCCTGCCATAAACACAAAATGGCCTTTAGTTTTTTATTTACCCTCGTAGTACAACGTAATAATGCATCTAGGTTTAAGAAGAGAGTCCAAGACGAATTCAGAAAAAAATGGCATAGGTAAAAAGAATCTGGTTTATTTATAAATTTAGTCTCCCCCCATCTATTAACACACTCATCCCACTTGGATGCAAGTTCACAATCCCTCTGTTGTAGGATTCATCTCGAGACTATAATATATATATATATATATATATATATATATATATATATATATATATATATATATATATATAGCTTTATATCGCACTATATTTTCTCGTCTTCAAATTATGTCCCTTTAACTAAAAATTAAAATGTCGAAGCAGAAAAAAAATCACGGGTATAGAACAGGTGTTGTCAATAAGGAGATGAATGATCGTCGTGAGCTTCAGTTCGTGCTCTAGTAATATGAGGCGTGTGTGGTAGTGCATTATCGTGCAACACATTCACCCAGCAGCTGTTGTTAGTCCCCCTCTTCTGGTGAATGTCTTGACGAAATTCGATCAAAGCTTCTGCATACGATGCAACCTTAATCACGCCATTTCTTCGATGAAACTTGATAAACAGCTGGCCTTTACAGTCCCGCAAAACAGTGAACAAGAGTTTCCGTGTAATTACAAATAAATGAACATCCTTACTTACACACCTTTTCTTTCATAATGGTTAGTAATGGGCTTATTGTACAGTCTTGGACACAGCTGGCTTGTAACGACCCTATTGAAGAAGCAGTGAAGCAAGCCATTCATGTCTGACCACCAAGCGCCTTGTGACTAGACAACCCAACCAGCATTGCAATTTTGCGGCTTGTATACCAGTCACGGGTATACATCTCTGTAAATTGAGTAGTGATGCCAAAGAGAAATACGAGATGAAGATTGTCGATCGTAATGTCTCGTGTTCTCGACATGGAATAATACTTGGTCCACGTTACGTTCCATTATTTAATGTTGTTTGGGAACGAACCTGGCGGACTGGGTTTATATTTTCACTCCTTGCATTACAGTAAATTCCATATTTTACAATTATATTAATGCTTTGAACGAAAATAATGCCCAGAAAAAACATCGAACACACGTTCACACCATTCTTCTCACACACATGCACGTGAAAACAAACACACAAAGCTAAGTTTTAACTTCCAAGTGAATGTCCAAATAACAGTAAATGGAGAAGCACGATGTGCGAAACATGGGATTTTTCACAGAAAGAATGCGTCTGTTTCAGACATACGTGGTTTTTATTAATAGACAATGAAACAATTATGAGAGAAATTAACATGAATTTTAGTCTTCAGGTGCTGAGGAAGGAAACAGACTGACTGGAAAAAAGAAAGCATGGTGCTATTGATAGGCTGTTGGTTAGCGTACAGAGCTTTCATCAGTGAGGTCTAGGTTCGATCCCCACCAAGGACATTTATTTTTATTCTTTTCTATTAGTGAAGAAGTATGTAATATTGTTTTCTAGGCATTTTGACGAAAGGATACGCATCAAATTTGTTCGTTTAATCTGTATTTTCATTCTTCTAATAAGTTCTCTATCGCAATGGGATATAGAGATTCTCTATCTAGGCGATGGATATCTTCTCAATGGTTACGTAGCTGTGATTCTCCAGTCCCTTACACCCACTTGTCTTACATATTTACTTCATTTCATATCTAACGAAAACACACAGATATAGGTAGAACAAGAAACACACCTCGCGTCGAAGGTTCCAGACTCGAGTTCTGACTTTTTTTTGCGAGGGTGATTATTCTTGTGTGTGTGTTTATCATCTTTGTCAAAAAAATATTCCTCATTATTGCCGTGATTAACCTAGGGAGAGACCAAAGCGACTGAAATAAGAAAAGTACAGAAAATGCAAGACACATCTGCCTAGGCATGTTGGGAATTAGCAATCTGAAAATTAACTTGCGTTTCAGTCGACTACTTGCGAAAGAGTTTCGTGTTGTCTCGTTTGGAGTGTTGGTTATCGTGTCGGACTAGCATGCGGACAACCCGAGTTCGAGCCCAGCGGTAGGCAAGTTTTTTTTTTTTTTTTTTTTTGTCTAATTTCATCCAACCTTATTTATAAAACTGAGGTTTCTGCAAAACCTTTTGAATTGCATGCCACTTCGTATGTTGGTAATCTGAAAGCATCAAAGATGAAAATTTGATGTTTCGAAGCGACGATGTATTTGTGTATGTGTTGAAAAAACGCAGTTATTTATTAGCGAAAAACATGCAGCCACGTGATCATTGAGAACGCTTCCTAGTTGTCAGTGCTAATATGGCAGTAACTACAGTCTGTCAACACACATCAACTTTCACGTTTCCCGTAAAATGATTACCTTTCCACGTTTCAAAATCATGAGTGCTGTCTAAAGCAATACTTTGATACTTGCGTTTGCATGTTCGAATCTAAAGTAATACGAAACTTTTTTCCCAACAAATGACATTCAAACCATTAATAACTGTTTGAAATGTGATACTGATATCATATATAAAAAGAATAAAAATGGAGAATTTCGCTTAATACAACTTATAAATAGGGAGCGGAAGTTGATGAAATGTCATCTTTTTTTCTGACATCTCGGACGCGATGCCCATTAAATATACACAATATTACACTTCATCTAGAACCCAAAAAAAGGTAATTTTAAAGTGCATTTTTTTGCATTTGTTGCCATTTGTCAGGTTTTAGGTCATTTTCCCGGATTTTCGGCATTTACCCGTCATTTTTTGCAATATTCGGTATATTGTTTCATCATATTTTGTCACTTCTTTAATTTTGGTAATATTCTTGAATCTTTTCACCAGGGTATATATATCTCGCAGGATTGCAATTTACGAGCAAAAGAAATGCTGAACTGGTGACAGTCTTTGTTGTGTCGGGGGAAACCACCAGGTGCCCGCCTGGGGCAAACTCAGATTTAAGATCAGATAAGGAGAGGCTTGAAATACCATAGCTAGACCCCGTTTGCACTGAAAATCCTCGTTGCATATTTTAATTGAATGTGCATGTGCTATCATTTGGTGCCCTTTTTTTTAAAGCAAGATTGCATTTTGTTTAATTTCATTTTCATTTCAATTTTTAAACTGAAACTAACAAATTTGATGGTCATTTTTTGCATTTTACGTAATTTTTTTCCCCATTTTTTAGGATATTCTATAGGTCATATACCTATATTTTTTAGGTCATCAACTTCCGCTCCCTACTTATAAATATATTAAATTATGTGGATACCTGATGTGAAACGTACGATTCACAATCAGAGAGCCTGAATGTTGCATTGAAAACTGCAGAGAACAATGACTGACTTATGAACAGTGAAAGGTTTTTCCATGCTCCAATGGGATTTTATTTATAACTATAAATAAACAAGGGAGAAGGTCACAGGTTGGTATGATGAACTAAATTGTAATCTAAAAGTTTTAATTGAAGAAACAAAACACGTTCGCGGTTAAAAATAGGGCATTCAATTTCAGACACATTACACTAACTGAAAGAGTATTTTCAAAATTAATAGTATCCTCGTTCTTCACCTTTTTCTCAGTTGTGACACATGTCAATTTCCTCTATATTATCTGTATTCTCATTGGGACAAACACCCACATCCATGCCCGAACCGAGTATTGGTAATATCGCACGCTAGCCAACAATTCCAGAGGAAAAGTTTGATACGCGGTTTAGTGGTTCCAAGTGGTTAAAATCCCACTTTAAACTATAGATCCAGTTTTCTTATTGTGCATAAAGTGGACTTAAAAAGAAGGAAAAAATCGAGGAAAAGCGCTTGAAGGTTTCGATGAGTTCCAAGTGCCTTGATGACGCGAAGCTATTACATGATTTTCAAGTGGTGAAGTGGCCCCGTGGTAGCGGATAAGTTTCACGTACAGAAGGCTTTTGAGTTCGATTCCCGTTCTATTGCCCTATGTTTTTTTATATAACTCGAGCAACTAATTATTGCATTTTATTTAATAATTTATTTGAGTAAAAGTTAAATACATTGTTACTTTATTTTTGGGTGGAAATCTTTACTTTACCGTTTTAAATTTTATTTGTGAAAATTATTTTTTGCGATAGTTTTTTCCACATATCTCATCATTTTACAAACATACTCAACAAAATGTTATGCCTGGCGAAAAGTATACATTTATTTCGAGAAAATGATCCAGGAATACATA
The DNA here is from genome assembly GCF_977018435.1 of Lepisma saccharinum. Lineage (NCBI taxonomy): Eukaryota > Metazoa > Arthropoda > Insecta > Zygentoma > Lepismatidae > Lepisma > Lepisma saccharinum. The sequence continues at coordinate 54,218,633 of NC_139249.1, forward strand.
TAATACTATTCACAAGAAATTATCGTAATCGTTTGGAAAACAAAATTCAACAATTCGCACAGCAAATAAAATAAGAATGTTCGCAATAAATAAATTCAAATATATAGTCGCTCGAGTTAAGAAAAAAATTGGAGGCAATCAAAGGGGAATCGAACCCAGTATCTCCTGTGTGTCAAACTTACACGCTACCAACCCACCACCTGGTCTTCTGTCAGTCGGACAATCTAATCGTCTTATGAGTAACGCTTGCTAAGTTTCTAATCTTTGAAGCTCTTGTAATTTTTGTTGTGTGTCACGGAGTTATGTTTACTGCAACATTTGAGCACACAATCCAAACATACGTAAATTTTATACACAGAAAACATGGGTTTTCTGCACATAATTACGGAGCATGCGCTCTGTCAAGGACTAGAAGGAACCTCGCAAAAGTTACTGAAGCTTGTCTTCGGTGCTGACAGTTGGCCCCGGAGTCACGTGGTCTATCTCGTTATCAGTCGACATGACCTTGAGCCTGCAGAACCAGCACACTGAAGTGAACGAAGGTATTTTACGTGATTTGTAAACTGGAAGAAAACATGCCACGCGTTACAACAGACAGAGGTTTGTCTTCAGCTTTGGGACAGACAAACCACACTAGCCATACAGACAGAGTATAATGTAAGATAAAAGGAAATTATTTCTCCGTCTCCTCACACTGACAATTTTATTGCCTTTTTTTGGAGGTATTTGGCCACAGAAAAGGGATTATATTATTGAAGTCGTATCTCGTGTGATGGCTTAGTTCAATATGCTGATCAGGTTTTCTGACAAAAGCAGGACGAGCTACCCAAGAACAGTAATTGTCTATCTTTTATATCTGCTTCCTTCATCATCCGGTATAAGGCAGACAAGCACATACCACAAATATGTAAGAGAACTATTGCTAATTTGGTAACTTGTCTTGCAATTGAATTTCTGTCATGAACAGCTGCAAAGAAACAAAGGCTTTCCTTTTAAAGGATTACACTGAATAATTGTTGTTTGATTAGGATACTAAAATGACTTCAGTATTTACATGCAGTACACAAGAGATTCTAAACACACTCTAAAACATACTACTGTTCGTTTCAACGTATTATTTCAACAATCAAGACACAAAATAAAGGGCATGCTCAAGAAAAATTATCTTTCTTTGATTGTCAAGTGCATTACGTGGTTAACATCAAGTTTGTATTTGCCGGTTATCCAAATATTATTAATTTTGAAAATAGTCTTTCAGTTAGTGTAATGAGCCTGAAATTGAATGCCCTATTTTTAACCGCGAACGTGTTTTGTTTCTTCAATTAAAACTTTTAGATTACAATTTAGTTCATCATACCAACCTGTGACCTTCTCCCTTGTTTATTTATAGTTATAAATAAAATCCCATTGGAGCATGGAAAAATCTTTCACTGTTCATAAGTCAGTCATTGTTCTCTGCAGTTTTCAATGCAACATTCAGGCTCTCTGATTGTGAATCGTACGTTTCACATCAGGTATCCACATAATTTAATATATTTATAAGTAGGGAGCGGAAGTTGATGACCTAAAAAATATAGGTATATGACCTATAGAATATCCTAAAAAATGGGGAAAAAAATTACGTAAAATGCAAAAAATGACCATCAAATTTGTTAGTTTCAGTTTAAAAATTGAAATGAAAATGAAATTAAACAAAATGCAATCTTGCTTTAAAAAAAAGGGCACCAAATGATAGCACATGCACATTCAATTAAAATATGCAACGAGGATTTTCAGTGCAAACGGGGTCTAGCTATGGTATTTCAAGCCTCTCCTTATCTGATCTTAAATCTGAGTTTGCCCCAGGCGGGCACCTGGTGGTTTCCCCCGACACAACAAAGACTGTCACCAGTTCAGCATTTCTTTTGCTCGTAAATTGCAATCCTGCGAGATATATATACCCTGGTGAAAAGATTCAAGAATATTACCAAAATTAAAGAAGTGACAAAATATGATGAAACAATATACCGAATATTGCAAAAAATGACGGGTAAATGCCGAAAATCCGGGAAAATGACCTAAAACCTGACAAATGGCAACAAATGCAAAAAAATGCACTTTAAAATTACCTTTTTTTGGGTTCTAGATGAAGTGTAATATTGTGTATATTTAATGGGCATCGCGTCCGAGATGTCAGAAAAAAAGATGACATTTCATCAACTTCCGCTCCCTATTTATAAGTTGTATTAAGCGAAATTCTCCATTTTTATTCTTTTTATATATGATATCAGTATCACATTTCAAACAGTTATTAATGGTTTGAATGTCATTTGTTGGGAAAAAAGTTTCGTATTACTTTAGATTCGAACATGCAAACGCAAGTATCAAAGTATTGCTTTAGACAGCACTCATGATTTTGAAACGTGGAAAGGTAATCATTTTACGGGAAACGTGAAAGTTGATGTGTGTTGACAGACTGTAGTTACTGCCATATTAGCACTGACAACTAGGAAGCGTTCTCAATGATCACGTGGCTGCATGTTTTTCGCTAATAAATAACTGCGTTTTTTCAACACATACACAAATACATCGTCGCTTCGAAACATCAAATTTTCATCTTTGATGCTTTCAGATTACCAACATACGAAGTGGCATGCAATTCAAAAGGTTTTGCAGAAACCTCAGTTTTATAAATAAGGTTGGATGAAATTAGACAAAAAAAAAAAAAAAAAAAAACTTGCCTACCGCTGGGCTCGAACTCGGGTTGTCCGCATGCTAGTCCGACACGATAACCAACACTCCAAACGAGACAACACGAAACTCTTTCGCAAGTAGTCGACTGAAACGCAAGTTAATTTTCAGATTGCTAATTCCCAACATGCCTAGGCAGATGTGTCTTGCATTTTCTGTACTTTTCTTATTTCAGTCGCTTTGGTCTCTCCCTAGGTTAATCACGGCAATAATGAGGAATATTTTTTTGACAAAGATGATAAACACACACACAAGAATAATCACCCTCGCAAAAAAAAGTCAGAACTCGAGTCTGGAACCTTCGACGCGAGGTGTGTTTCTTGTTCTACCTATATCTGTGTGTTTTCGTTAGATATGAAATGAAGTAAATATGTAAGACAAGTGGGTGTAAGGGACTGGAGAATCACAGCTACGTAACCATTGAGAAGATATCCATCGCCTAGATAGAGAATCTCTATATCCCATTGCGATAGAGAACTTATTAGAAGAATGAAAATACAGATTAAACGAACAAATTTGATGCGTATCCTTTCGTCAAAATGCCTAGAAAACAATATTACATACTTCTTCACTAATAGAAAAGAATAAAAATAAATGTCCTTGGTGGGGATCGAACCTAGACCTCACTGATGAAAGCTCTGTACGCTAACCAACAGCCTATCAATAGCACCATGCTTTCTTTTTTCCAGTCAGTCTGTTTCCTTCCTCAGCACCTGAAGACTAAAATTCATGTTAATTTCTCTCATAATTGTTTCATTGTCTATTAATAAAAACCACGTATGTCTGAAACAGACGCATTCTTTCTGTGAAAAATCCCATGTTTCGCACATCGTGCTTCTCCATTTACTGTTATTTGGACATTCACTTGGAAGTTAAAACTTAGCTTTGTGTGTTTGTTTTCACGTGCATGTGTGTGAGAAGAATGGTGTGAACGTGTGTTCGATGTTTTTTCTGGGCATTATTTTCGTTCAAAGCATTAATATAATTGTAAAATATGGAATTTACTGTAATGCAAGGAGTGAAAATATAAACCCAGTCCGCCAGGTTCGTTCCCAAACAACATTAAATAATGGAACGTAACGTGGACCAAGTATTATTCCATGTCGAGAACACGAGACATTACGATCGACAATCTTCATCTCGTATTTCTCTTTGGCATCACTACTCAATTTACAGAGATGTATACCCGTGACTGGTATACAAGCCGCAAAATTGTAATGCTGGTTGGGTTGTCTAGTCACAAGGCGCTTGGTGGTCAGACATGAATGGCTTGCTTCACTGCTTCTTCAATAGGGTCGTTACAAGCCAGCTGTGTCCAAGACTGTACAAATCGCATGATGTAACTAATAAATACGATAATTCTAATTAAGTTTATTAAAACGTAAATATTTATTTGTAACTACTACTAACGTAAATTTGGCTATCTTTGTACAAATTTCCCCTCTTGTAATTTTGTTGTCCATGGAATATCAAACTCATTTCTATGCAGGTGCCCTTTACCGAGTACTCTTCATGCTGTAAACACTGGCGGCGCCAGGATAAATCATCTGGAGTGCTGAGGGGAGCGGAATAAAATTTAGGGGGTGCGATGTTGAAAATAAGAAAGCATGAAATATGCATGCATGTTTTAGCAGAGGCGCAACGACGGATTATTATTTGGGGGGGGAAGTACCAGGATAAACGTGCAAATAATAATAATAAAAATAATGACATTATTATTAGTAGCAGTAGTACATTAGTAGTAATATTAATAGTAGTATCAACGTTATTTTCCTCGTAAATCACGCAAAAAGGGGAGAAGTCGGTGCTAAAACATTTATGTTGAACAAACGATTTGAAATATTTTTTCAAAGTGATCAATTTCACATTTGCTAATGGTTGAAAACAAGCACACAAACTGTATTTTTGAAAGACAGAAAATGCATGATTAATATAATTCTTTTTGTATATATGACATGTATAATTTTCATGTACAACATATGTTTTACACATATATAACATCGAGCGACGTAAAAAATAAGAAAATACATATGCAACATGTTAACACTAAATTGTGTACGTACTCAAAGTTTCTTTAATATATATATATAACATATAATATATGTAAATGTATTACATAATCAATTCATCCGCATCATAAACCTACAGAAAAAAATATATGAATCTCTCAAATATGTGCTCTTCTTTTCATCCAAACAATTGTTCATGCATTTAAGACCAAACTGCTTAGCAGTAACAGTCTGAAGTACATAGTTGGTCTTACTTCTCTCTCTGGTAATTTACAATGCATTACAGAAAAGAATGATATTGCTTTTTTCCCTCGCAAGAAAATTTTTAGATCTAAATTATTGCTAACTGAAAACAATATTAATTTAATAGGGCGCCGCATTCTTTCTTTTATAACGTTCTAATTTCGATTGTTTGTTGCCCCCTAGCAGCGGCTTCGAACTTTTACGAATATAACATACAATTCTAATTTTAAAGTAAACGAAACAGTAATTGAACCTCTACCAAAATATATGTATTTTTATTTGCATAAAATTTGAAATGGAAGATGGCAATTGCCTCTCTGTGCAACCCCCCTCCCTGGAGGTTCCCTTGGCCGTCTGTGAAAAAATAAAGAAATACATGAAAACTAATCGAGTATCATTTTGTCCTGCTACTCTTGGATTCAGCTAGCCTTCCTTTTTCTTACTTAAATGTTTGCCCCCTTGCCTCCGTAGAATTGATTTCGGACCTAGGTTGGGGGTGGGGTAATCAGTGGCGCAGGAACGGGGGGGGTACAGGGGTACATTGTACCCCCGCAAATTTTTGAAGGGGGTACTGTACCCCCTAAATCCGCAAATCCAATTGTACCCCCTGTACCCCCTTAGATAATTTAACATATGCAAGGTGCTACTGTTAAAAGAACCTATTTTCATTTCGCTCAATAAGAGACGTTCGTATTGCTCATAACTTAATAAGCATTCTCATCCTTACCACAGAAATTCAAGCCAATGTAAACTTATTCTACTACATTGTTCTTGATAATACTAGTTAGTTCATTTTTCCGGTTCTCTTGGGAACCTCTTCAAAGAGATAAGAATTGTTTAAAATATGCGTGAACTTTGGAATCATAAAGTTTAAATTCAGAAAATCACGTTCCAGACAAATGCTGGTTTGCGTTGGAGGTACACTTTTCTAAAGAAGTTGTCGTGTCGATACAAGTCTTCATCAGAAGAGTATATGACTGACCTTATCCTTCTTTTCATTTGCATTTTTCAAATGGAAATATTTGCACAAACCAGACGACACACAACAGACCAACTTGGGGGTACAGTGGTGGAAAAAAGTTCTTCCCCATAAGACTTTAATGGCAGTAAATAATGCCGGAAGGGTAGGCAACACACATTGCACCATTAGGTGATCGGGTGATTCTGTCTGTTTCAAGAGCAGCTCGTCTTTCATGCAAAAGCCAACAGGCACAGGAAATGTAGGAAAGTCAGTGACTTGTCAGGTGGAATGTTGTTCGTCAGAAAATCGCCTTTTCTCAACCCAGGTCGCAGAACCGACAAGAGCTACCCGTTATATCTCCGAAAATGATTCCCCTAAAAACGTTGAACGAAACGCTAAAACAATTCTTGCCTTAATTACTGTATGTGCCGCAGTAGCACAGTCGTTAGGGCGTTTTATTACTATGCGAGAGATCTGGGTTCGATCCTCGACGGGGGATAATCGGGATTTTGTCCACCTGTTCGAGCTGCTTCGGTGCCCACCCAGCGTCGTATAAAGTCGGTACCTGGAGGAAACTCTGGGCAAAGGGGGGGGGGGTTATGGCGGCCAGGGGCGTGGTGCTGATCACATCATTCCCACCTTCCGCCTGATGAAGAAAGCGTGGGGTCCTAACTCCACTAACTCCACACACCCCTATACGCCTTCATGGCTTGGTGCAAAGCACAAGGTAGGACTTTGCATTTTAATTTACTATACATCCCAATTTTGTCGTAACAAAACTTCCCAATCTCTACGTGGGCTTTCTTCCAAGTTCCGTAGGGATGTGAATAGGCTCCAATATTTCTTGACACAATTCATACATGTTATATTTCCTTATAAGAACAACAGCCGATATATATTTTGTGTCTTTTTTTGGCGGGGAGGTATAATCCAAACATGTGAGGTGATCCTTTTCCCACTACTCACTCCATTCTCAGAAATAAATCGCAATTCCAAACACTGCAAATGCAGCACTTTCTACATCTTAGCATGCAAATGTCTACATAGTAGCAAAGTAATGTGTGGAAAGAGAAAAATTAACGATTTGTAACGGCACTCTGGAAATCTTTTACAAGTAGTTTATTTTTTTCAATTTGAACTGACATTCACAACATTCATTAACGATTCCAATATTGACAAAAGAATAGCTTAGGCGTTCTGCTACTTTCAATTCTTGATTATCGTAGTCACCGTAACTCTCTCTCTCTCTCTCTCTCTCTCTCTCTCTCTCTCATCCTTCCCGATGGCGCTGTAGTAGAGGAGTCGCATTGTAATCAAGGAGTCCCCTGTTCGATACCCGGTGGAGACACAGTGGTTAGGATCCCACTTTAAACTGTAGATGCAGTCTCGATTAGCCTTTGTGTGCATAAAGTGGACTTGAAATACCAAATGAAAATAAAAATCACCGTAACTCTCTACACAGCCAGAGGATCCATTTTTGAAACCTGTTGAGGCTTAGATGTAGCATTGCATTCGTATCATTACCCATCATCTTCGTCGTCGCGATTATCGCAAGAGGTAAAAATGCGACACAAAATAACCCAAACAGAAGCTTGGAACCAATCTGAATATTGGTTACGTTGGATACGTGGTAGAATTGTTTTAAATATCACTTCCTGTGCTGTAATAGGGTTTTTGATTAAGGACCATTTGTATAATGCATATCGTTGATGCGAACAATAAGTAGTTTCACGTTCACCACACTCTTCGGTTGTTTAGAAATCGTAAGGAAGAAGGATCTCTAAATTTCCGCTTTCACATATCAATGAAACTTTAAAATAAGTTCAGTGTAGGTCACAAAAGAGATTTACATATTGTTATGATATCTTTTAAACACCACGAAATCTAATTCCAATAGAATACGATACTACTCCTTACGTTCCTGTAAATGTTCACCATTAGTCTGGCGAAAGAAAGTAACTAAGATTTCCGTGTTTCCTTGAGGAAAGATAAGGCGCCTGCTTGTAGCAAGCAAGCACCAACTGCTTCGATCAGTGACCTTCACTGCCAGAGTGACTCACAGCAGGCCTGCGCTCGTTCCAGTGTGCGTATAAAACAGGTATTTTATTTCGTTCGTTCCAATCCACAGTTATATCAAGCTAACATTCTAATATTTTCGTAAAATATGTAGTAAACAAGTTGTATACATTATGGTCTTCCAGAGTGTTGTTGCCTGCTATTTACACGCGGGAGATGGGGGTGTTGTAAACATTTCTGAACCCAAAGGTCGAGCACGAAGGAAAAGTTGTGTAAGCATCGGAGGTAATAACAAGGTAATAGAAGTTGAAGGAAATGCTGGAATAAATTATATCAGAAATTGAGTAAAAACAGTTCTCATCACACATAGGGCTATCAGATCATTCGTTAGCGGAAAGTAGGACAAATTGTCTCAAAATGTTGAACACGATCGTATTTGCAGTAACTATAATAGGTTACTAGGACATCTTAGCATATAACGAGAATATGACACATCTTCAGCTGAAAAATTAATGTTGAAGTGAACGGTTGAGTTCAAAATTCCTCAACTGCTAATTAATAGCACGGCTGTATATGATTTCAACTTGTGTATGTAAGACAGAACGTTGTTCGTCGATGTGGGGCCAGGAAGAGAAAATTGATTGATTGATTGATTGATTTGGTGTTTTAAGTCCACTTTATGCACAGTAAGGCTAATCGGGACTGGACCTACAGTTTAAAGTGGAATCCGAACCACTATGTGCCTCCACCGGGTATCGAACCCGGGACTCCTTGATTACAAGGCAACGACGCTTCCACTGCGCCATTGGGGAGACCCTGGGGGAAGAGAAAACAATCCATGAATTCGGGAAGGAAAAAATTCAAAATTTCGTAAACAAAGTCTGGAAGTTCTTGTTTATTAATATGTAAAAAAACTACTATACACTGGGAAAAAACAGAATTGTGTGCCTTACTTCTTCAATCACGAGAAAAATTACTGTTACTTCGAACAAATTACCGACACTCATATCGATAAAACTTCACAAGTAAGCATTTTTATACATATATCCGGGCTTTTTCGGATCTAGAAAATCGTGAAGTAATTTCTGAGCTGGGATTGTAATAGTTTTTTTCCGAACATCCAGTAGCAACCATGCACACTCTTTGATTTAAGCATACTTCTCCAAGGAACCACGTTATCTTAGACTTCCCTCAGTTTTACTGTTTCTCCATCTAATTTGAAGTTACGTGATGCTCAAAATACGTATAAGACATTTTAGATTTCTTTCAAATTCCTTCCGGAGGCCAGACACAACTATAAAATGTAGGACACGTCCGGAAATAAGATTGATTCTTATAAGTCTTTTTATTTTCTTATTTAGCGTCGTTTTTCTTTCACCTCTTGCTAATCGCGACGACGAGGATGAGTGATATGATGAAATTGATGAAGGGGCACTCACAAAGAACACCCATACGCACGACGGGGTTCGAACCCAGGACATCAGACATCGTAGCGCACTGTGCTAACCACTCCGTCACGGACGCCCGACCCTGTGGCCGAGTGGTTAGCACATCGCGTTGCGACGCCAAGGGTCCCGGGTTCGAATCCCGGTCGGGCTTGGTTGTTTGTGAATGTCCATTCATCAATTTCATCATTTCATCACTCATCCCCATCTTCGCAAATTAGCCAAGAGGCACAAAATGCGAAGTAAAATAAACTAAATCAATCAATCAATCAATCACGGACGGAATTCTTATAGCCCTAATCGTTCCTCAAGCATATTTCCTATCTTTAACTACACACGAAACATAATGAACAATCTAAATAAACAGGTGCCAGTTTACACTAACCGTAAAAAAACATATGCATGTGAAAAGGCAAAATAATATATATTTTTAGGTAGTTGTGACTTATTATTGTATATTAAAGAAATATATTAGTGATAAAATGACGGAAGTAGAGGAACATCTCCAATGAAACACTCATGCCTTATGGATATTTTTATTTCTTGCCGAACAAGGTTCCGAGTTCGAGTTCCGACCAAAATGGATTCATTGTGTATGTTCATTCATGTCTTTAATGTAATCATAAATCGTCGTCATGAATAATTTAACTGCAGAGGAAGAAAACAGAGGTAATTACTAATAAAAACAATAACAAAACAAATTTGATCTTAAAGTCCTGGCTTTGCGCTACATATTCCATCACGGGGATCATAGGCGTGCGCCCATGGGGCCAGGGGAGGGCAAATTCACCCCTAATCATGGACGTCTGCAGATTTTTTCCACGAAGAGACAAGCAAGGTATATTTCCATGCGGTAAATTACCCCGATAATAGCGTTGCATTATCGCATTCCTGCATCCTCATTATAATAATTAATGTAAATTATTATGACTGAAATCAAATTATACATGTGAAAACGTACTTTTTGGTTGACATTCGTTTTCTAAGGGGAAGATGTGGCAATCCTTGCCTCCCTTTCAGACATCTATGCCCCTATATTATTATATTTTCACCTAGAAATTTAGGATAGATGAATCCTATCGCCGTTATTAAACTATATTATACTCTTAAAGAAAATTAAGTATTTTCAAGCCGATGAAAGTTCAAGGCAACTATGGTTGCCCACGGGACGAGACGGGACAGGCTTTTAAAAATTCGAGACGAGACGAGATTGATCATGTGTCCCGAGACAAACGAATATTTTCGAGACGAGACAGCATTTCACGGCATTTCCACGAGACGAGACTAAAGGCAACTACGGGGGAAGGGGGTGCAGTGGCAAAACCACAGCCCCCACAACCTTGAACGGAAATCAATTTTAGGGGGGCAAACATGGAAGTAAAGGAAAGCAAGAGTAGCAGAATCTAAGAGTAGCAGGACAAAAGGATACTCAAGATGGATTTTGTTTTCACGTCTTTCTTGCATTATTTCTTCCTGACTGCCAAGAGCACCTGCGGGGGGGGGGGGGACAGAGCTGCAATTGACCCCTTGATTTCAAATTTTATACAAATATAAATACCTTTTGTAAAATGTTCTTGCTCGCTTCGCTCGCAATGTCTGCTTTTCTTGCAGTCTAGTCAAGTTCAGAGCCGTAGCTAGGGGTCGGCGGGAGTTAACCCTGGACGCCAAACGATCTAAATGAAAAAAATTGTAAAAGAGAATAATATGGCGCTCAATGAATTTTTTTCCCATATTAAATCGACATTGTTTTCATTTTGCAAAAATTTGGATCTGAAAATTTATTGGTCGCTTTGCTCGCAATTTGTTTTCTTTAATGCATTTTATATTACCGAGAAGAGAAGTACTGCTGCTAGAAGGCTTTTTCTTAAGTGCATGAACAATTGTTTGGAGGAAAAGGAACGCGCAGATTTGAGAGACAATTTATATGATATTTACTGTTGGTATATATATATATATATATATATATATATATATATATATATATATATATATATATATATATATATATATATATATATATATATATATATATATATATGTATGTATGTGTGTGTGGGGCGGGGGAAGGGGTGTATATATAAACACACCCATCAATGCAATAAAATTTAAACAAGTGAGATGAAATTACGTTATTCTTTTCCGGCCTGAAATATAATCAAGGCTATCCCCCTCTAATCAGAGGGTCTGCACACACCTATGACGGGGACTGACACTTTACGTAAGTGTAGACACGCTTCGTACAATTTCATGATATCGCGATTACGTAATGGATGTGCAGCCACTTAACTGAAGCCCCCAAAATTCACATTTTATTACTAAATTGTAAATTAGCATAATATCACATAGTTTACCTATTCATAATATGCGCCGCTTTGGTGCACTTTGTGGATTGTGCATTAATCAACATCAGGTTAATCGCGGCAGGAAAAGTGGAGGGAAAATGACAATGAAGCACAACGAGGGGGCCCTTGGTTCCTGATTAATGAAACTTTGTCTACATGCAACTGAGTCGCTGCGTGAAATCGCTGAAAATGTCATTTATTAATTTCTTAATTTTGCTTATTTTATATTGCTTTTCTAGCACTTGGTGTCAACAAAGGCGATGAGGATGATTAATGAAGTTATGAAATGGATGATAGGACATGATGATCCATGTCTTACACAAAATTCTAAGTTGGGACTAACGAATATCGATTCGTCTTATCATTTGTCAAGTAGTTGTTTTTAACTCCAATCTTTTTCGAGGACTTCTGGGTTGACAGCATGTGTGTTGCGCGATGATGATTCGACGAAAACCACCATTTCAGTGAACTTTCTTGACAATGACTCTAATATCAGTAAAGAGAACATTTTCTTACGGATAGCTGTTGTTAAGAAACCAATTCCTGAAAGTTTTTCTGGTGGTCTCACGGCACCCAGCTGTTGTTTGTTATGGCTGGGCCTGGGGGTATGACTCACGCTGCTGTCAATACTCAATCATTCCCGAGAATCCAGGTCCGCCAGGCAAACCCAAGCGACAATTTTGTTATTTGGGTTGCATAGACAACAGGCTTTAAGATGTTACGATATCGTAGGTCTCGTGGCCCAAGAACTATTTTCCATGACTGTACAATGTACTTTTGTACCTCACCCATTATTTTTATAACTGTGTAAGAGGGTGTTCGGGTAACGATACTTAAACCTATATATTAAAATATTGTTTGAAAATACAGATGGTACTGAGATAAGAAAAGTCTGTTTCCTCTCAAATTTCGAGACGGGACTGAAATAAATCTCTGCAAAATTGAAGCGAGGTGGAACTTGATAATCGAGACGATTTCGTTTGAAACTCTGGCATCATATTTGAAGAAATTGCTTAAAATAAAAACTGTGTGTCTTATTTAGACATACCAATCGTACATCTTATTAATTTTATTTTTTCAAATAATTCGTATATTTTGTTTACTTTAATTGCAAAGTTAATCCGTTAGTGACAATCGCGAACCTGTGTTGCCAGGTTTCATCTATTCAAGATAAAATTCCATCTTTTGCCGGTTCGCAGCGTCAAAACAAAAAGTAAAGCAGAAAAACGTTTTTAAGACAAGTTGTTGCTTTAATGACATATTCTTTTTGTCATTAAGACTAAAATTTGTCTCCATTTTCCAGAACTGAAATAATGTGAAAATCTTCAGCATAGAAGAAACAGTAAAAATGCATGTAAAAATAACCGATTTTAAATTGATAACACCGAATTTTGTCCTAAACCGCGAAAAATAACACCGAATTGCAATAAAAAATAACAACTAAATTCAGGAGAAAATAAAACGAAAACTTCACGTCCCTACATACATACATACATACATATATATATATATATATATATATATATATATATACACACACACACGTTGTGAAAGTTTGAGTGGTGACACGATGTAGGCTACGTGGGTCAGAAGTCAGAAGGAGATATCTCGCATTGTAATTAAGAGGTCCCACGTGCACAGTGATTTGAATTCCACTTTTAAACTGTAGATCTAGTCCCGATTAGCCTATCTGAGCATGAAGTGAATCTAGAAAAAAATTTAATAACTTCTGAGTGGAAACCGAAAAAAAAGTACGCACAAACAAGAACGAGAAGGACCTCACCACACGGAAGACGAGATGAGGATGTAAAGATTCTTTACTCGTCTCATGGCGATATCATTCCTAGATGAAATAAAATGTTTCCTAGACATTAAAACAGGGTTCAGTTTGTGATTTTATTAGAGGGGGGACTTACTTTTACCTATGTATTTGGTATACTTAGAAAATCTTTAACTGTGACGCGCACATGCTTTTGCTTACAGTAAAGTTCACTTTTTCACATAAACAAGGAATTAATTGACATGTCACTCAAAAAGACACGCATGAATATACATTTAATACCACTACATACGAAAAGAAACCTTGGCCCGTTCTTCATATTGTCCACAAAAGATTGAAGAAAACTTTCGAGCGTATGGTTTTCTTTGCTTGCTCCGAGATCTGAAGGATTTCGGTGTTATATAAGTACTGAATGATAGTACTTTCAGTGAATGAAAAGCGTCATTAGGTACGGCTACTTATAATATAAATAAAAAAGTAAAGTGTTCCCCTGTGCTTAGCACCACGCCATGAAGGCGTATAGGGGGTGTGGGGGTAACGCCCCACACTTTCTTGATCCGGTCGTGAGTGGGGTTGATGTGAGCAGCATCACGCCCCTGACCGCCTTTACCCCCCCAGGGTTTCCCCCAGGTACCCATGTTATTCGACGCTGAATAAATACTTTGTCAAATGTTTTACAAATTGGTCGGGAACAATTTCAACTCAGTATTCTTTTAAATAAAATTACCTCTAGTTGTCTGAGAAAATACCGAATACATAACTTCTAAAAGGCATTGGATGGGTACACATTTGCCATAAATTGAGACTTTAAAATTAAAATGAACTGAACTGAAGTGGAACTTTACAAGAATGGTATGTGCAATAATATGATTTCTATATCCAGTGGGTGGGAGATGATTATTCCTGATTGAGATGGCTCAAGATATTAGGAGGTGGCTCCTCCTCACCCCCTTTAATCTCACCCTGCATTAAAATGAATAGATGTTTTGTTCGCAATTTTCAGATTTCAAACTCCTGATTTTCCCTTCCGTTAAATTCAAAATGAGCCCAGAAGAAGGTCAAGAGCATTATATGTTTCGGAATTGTTATCTGGTCTTAAATCTGTTTTTAAATTAACTATAAACTTTAAGAAAAACAAATAAATAAACAGATTTTTTTCAAATTTTGCATTACAAAACAGGAAATTCGTATATGCTGTTCTAAAATAGAATATTTCCGATGCCTTCACATTATGCCTAGGTATACTAAGTGAAGTAGCACGCACGCGCAACCCCCCCCCCCCATATTTCACGGTCAAGTCACACACACACACACATATCTGGGAAAACTGAATGTTGTACGCCCCCCAAATAAAAAAACGTTCCTGCGCCACTGGCTATCTTCCGTCTGCCCCAGATGGTGCGGGGTCAGGAGAAAACGCGAAGTGCACATCAACTTCATGTTTGTTAAAATTGCCATCAATGAACTGTAACATTTCTTCGCGAACTTTGAGCTCCTCGGCAAAATTTGAAATGGTACTTTACTAAACATGTTACGTGGAACATATAGAACGTACTAACAGGTAAAATACCTGTCACGATACAACTGCGTTTAATAATTTCCCGAGCACGACCTGATGATATCATGAAAGCACCTGAAAGTTTTGTTCAAGTGCTACTTAGGGAAAGGAGGAACAACAAGTAGGCGCACAATAAAACCGGTTAACAACAATGTCAAAAAGAGAACTCATTTCATTGTAGGCAAATATCAAAAAAACGCAAACAGACCACTTAAAACAAAGAGAAAACTACTCTTAAAAGAACAGACAACAGCCTCTGATCTTTATAGAGACCGCCGACAGTACAGGAAAGCTTCTCTTTCTTTTCAATGCTTGACTGTTGTATATAATAACAGCGGTCTCAGTGCAATACCTAACATTCGGGCGCTAAATGTGTCTACGACATATGACACTGTAAGAGTTTATGTTTCCTACATTGGTTTTGAATATGGGGTACGGTACGGAAGGGGGTGCGGAAGAAAATTAGGTGCGCTCCCGTTATCGCCCCCTGACTGTAAATAACAAATATTTATTAGGTCCCCAGAAGATATATATTAGAGCTCAAATTTTGAAAAAAGTAAATTAAAAACGAGAATTTTCAAAGAACTGGAATCAAAACATAAAACAAGTAACAGAGCTCAAATATTTTCTGTTAAAACGTTCGATGTATATCTTCCTTCTACAAAATTACATGTAGCTCTGATAATACGGACCTTCCCTGCTAAAAATAAATCGTAAACTCTGATATTCGTTGAAAAGCGAATATCGGTTTTGGCCCTAAATTTCAGCCATTCGCTTTAGACATGGTGAAAAAAGATACAGAACATAAAATCTAGCTTGAAATGGACTGAAAACAATGTTCTTTACTTGAGCTTCCTATCATTTTTCTCAGCTAAGTTCTAACGCAACTGGATGCAAAGGCCAAAAGTCCCGGAAGCCATAAAACTAAAATGGCCGAAATTTTTAAATGAAGTCAGAAACAAAAGAAATAATGTCTGTTTTGAACTACCCTTGCATAACGGTTACAACAAAGAAATGAATGTTTTAAAAAAATTAGGCAACCAATTAATTTTATTTTAAATCATTTTATATATAGATTGATCCTTTATCAAAGTCATAGATTTATTTTTGAACGCTTACAGAGTTCAGGATTCAGTTCGTAGAAAATGAGACTTGAAATTTCTCCTTTCAAACCTCCTTTAGTTTCTACGTTTCACGTGACTCTTGTAGAAAGGGTCTTGTAAACGTTTGGCCGATCATATGCGTACACTCACTGGCAATAAAAATGGGACATGTAGATCACGAAATATATGCTTGCCTGCTACCTGCTTTTGAAGATTTCCTATTGAATTTAGTTCATCGCATTTATTTATCGACGGTGAGGTACATACCTAATTGCAGAGCACATATGAAAGATAAATAATGAATACAGTTACATATATTTCTGTGATATAGAGATAGAAATTATGCACATGCAAATAAACACACACACACACTGATATAGCCTCACAAGTTAAGTCCCGATATGCGCAGATCGCTGCGGAGCACTTCCTATTACGTCATCCTCCCCGCCACTTTTCTACGTACTGGTCTGGCCTTGAGAGTATGAGTGGTTCCAACTCAGCAAAATTAAGCTAAAACAAATATGACAAACTTTTTGTACTGTGTAGATTGACGGTGCCGGCTCATATCAGTTTATCAGTGGTTCATTTGATTCAATCCGGTCTTTGAAAATGCGTGCGGTGCGCGAATCGTAAACTGTAGTATTACGCACGCGCGTTAACGTTTATGACTAAGAGAAACTTCTGGGCGAATGACTTCATTTTCTGAATGCGACATCGAGCAGTGGCCTGGTATTCTTTAAAGCCGAGTGGGGTGGGGGTTATTTTGTTTATCGTAGAACAATCACTACGAGAAGGCAATCTGATAACACGCTTGCCTGTGTTCTTTTTTTAAAGCATTGAAATGTTCTTGCTCTTTACTCTTGGCTGCATATTTTTGAAATTCAAAATTCAAATCATGTCGGGTCCATATCAACAATCTGCTCTGGAAAGCCCCTTAGAGGACAGGCCAGATAAATTGTTTACAATGTTGCAACATATTTGCGAAATCAGAAGGAGTTACATAAACTTAAGTATAATGTTGTCGAGTCCACAAGCGCCGCCATGGGAGTATCTAAATGGATGGTTTCTCAAGTTTTAAAAGAATTGGATTGGATTGATTTGTTGTTTTAAGTCCACTTTATGCACAGTAAGGCTAATCGGGACTGGACCTACAGTTTAAAGTGGAATCCGAACCACTATGTGCTCAGGGGCGGCGCCAGAAATTTTCGACCGGGTGGGCAGAAGCTCCATATTGATAGATTAGGGTGGGCAGTATAAATGTAAGACCATATATAGTATATACGTTACGTATGTGTATGTAAGACGTATGTATCTCCTCTCTCTTACACTCCCGATTTTCCTCTTACTTCATTTTCCTTTCCTTTTCTTGTTTTCCTCTTTATTCTTTTCTAATCTATTCTCACATCTTGTTCCATTTCCTTTCGCTTTGTCTCTGATGGACACAATTATTTCAAGAAAGTGTTTACTCATGCGCAGCCATACATTCTAATCACATTCCTTCATGGATATTAATACAGTGAAATAAATGTGAATTAGGTTTAAGCTTGTGTTGCAAATACAAGGCACATTCTTGATTTTATGTATTCGGCGACAGTGATAGAAAGTGCGATGGTAGACAATCCTGAAGTTTCTCGTAATTTAAATGCATGTTCCTGAGCATAGTATTTTCATCGTATGAGTTTTTGACTGAAATAGTTTTCTTACTCCTTGGGCGTCACATTTCTTAGCATTCAAGGTTTGACAAATCTATCTGAATGTTTGTAGTAGCGGTGATGGGGTGCCAGGGGCAGGGACAATGTACTTTTTCTTGGTAGAAAAGGCTTAGCATAAAGAGGCCATAGTGCGGGGGTAAAATGTGGCAAAATGTGGCGGGGCGAGCTGCATCCCCTACTTCCCGCTCCTCCTAATCACCGCCACTGAATGTTTGGATTAAAATAAACGTCTTATTAGGAATGATTTAAAACACACGCGGAAAACCAATTCCTAGGCTAATGAAAGGCTATTTTGACAAAATATCAGTCATAAGTAATGATGAGCGTTTAAAAATAGGCCATGAACCATGTACAATGATTTTGGCTTCGTTATTTAAGCATATGGTTTTATTAACCACAAAACAATATTTTACACAATCCGTGCATTCGCCTTCATTCACATTACCGACATCTTATCAATCAACAAAACAGAATATACCCTGACAACGTGCAAGTTGTCTTCTTCTTCTTGAGAGTGTAATATAAACCTATCAAGTAATAAACAAGTAAGATTGAAAAATTTGTTCAGAATTGAAGAGATTATTAGTTAAGTTGCTATTCGTTTTTTGAACAGTCATGTTACTAATACGGGAGAAACAATACACGTATGGTTACATGAACATATTTTTTGAGGAACAACATGATTTAGGACACAAAGAATTCATTGAAGTTGATCACCGTACCAGTAATAATTCATCTATTTTTCATAGATGTCTTGGGTTGTATGGCATGACCATTTCGAACACAATACAATGTCAACCTCTATCCTATGCAGCATACCCTGGAAACTTTATTCTTTCAGGGCAACGAGTCCCTGGCGCCTGGAACCACTGTCAAAGTAAAAATTTATGAGGGTTTGTATTTTGAGTGTCAGCATGTGTTTGTTTTCGCCCCTTCGTTACTTTCATCTAATCACCATTGAACCTTATAACATCGTCATTATCAAAATTAGCAGAAAAATGACTTAAAATAAAACAAATCAATGGAGTTTCATTAGTTCATAGCTCTTAGAAAGTTGAGGTGGTAGTTTCAATTGCACAGCGTTTCATTAGTGGATCAAGGCAGCTAAGTACGTGAACAATGACATTGTTTTTCGAAAGTCTCAAATACTTGTCTCAGGCAATCACTCTCTTAAAATGGACGCATTTTCTGTGGTGATAAAATGACACGTTTGGTGCGAGTTCTTTCTGTATATTTATTCCCCAATGGCATAACGCTGTCGCATTAAAAATGAAGAGGTCCTGTGTTCGACTCCCCCTCCTCTGGTGGAAGCACCATGCACACTGGTTCGGACTAAACGTTAAACGTTAATCTGAGCATGAAAGTGGGCTTAGGAACAAACTAACAAAATCGTCTTCTATATACTTCGTGACATAACTTTGTTTTCTTTACTTCAGCAGCATCTACAGATTCTGTTTACATTTTCGGCTGATTCATGTGACAAAATTTATGTGTGGAACGAGGATTTCTAAATAGGATAAGCCACTCATTAGCAATTGAATAATTCTCTAGCTTTTCCATACATAACTGGTTTATTAAAATTTATTTTCTTTGGTATTGTAGTGATTATTGTGATTCCTACTTATTAGTAGAACGAATATAAAATTGATATTTCGCATACCATATTGATATTTGAAGATGAAAGGTATATAAAAATTGTAATGAAATAAAAAAGGGACACTTCTGGAATTCCAGTGCAGAGCTAATTAAAACTATATTATACTCTGATCACATCACCTTCAGCTTCGGCCGAGATCAAGAAAGTATGGGGCCCTAACTCCACACCCCCTATACGCCTTCATGGCGTGGTGCAAAGCACAGGGGATCACTTTACATTACTTTTTTTATTATAATCTCTAGCATACTTAAACCCGAAGGTTTATGGCTGCAACAACACAAACCTTCCATCTGTCCCTATCCGGGGCAACATCAATCTAATCTTTCCCATCCTTACCGATTTCTTTTAGGTCCATCTCAACGTTATCCTTCCATCCTCGTCTTGGCCTTCCTACTGGTCTCTTACCATCAGGTTTCCCAACAAGAATCCTGTAAACTATTCTTTCCTCTGTCATTCACGTCACATGGCCTGCCCATCTAAGTCTTCTTGATTAAATTATTCTAATAATAATAAAAGAGTCGAAATAATTTATTGTGTGCCGGATTAAGTAACGCTAAGATGATGTTTTTATTTGTTTATTTGGAGATTTATTAATCATACCCAGGCCGGGATTTACAAGTATATACGTATGTGGAGGCCCGGAGCTGCAGTCCTCAAGTTCACCCTAAATTCTGATCTAATCTTGATCATACCCTGCATAATTTTGAGCCTCCTAAGCCTACTAGCTGCTTTTAATCATAGAAGTATTCATTTGATCACAGTTTTTGTTTCAATAGCTCTAGTAATTACTTTCACTCTCTAATGACAAAATTTACTTTTTATGGGTTGATAATATGTGAACATTTCAGCATAGATAATATTCACAAGTAAAATATACATGTTATGAACACCAGAATACAATCATTTATTGAATCATTCATATATCCCCAAGTATATGTACTTATTGAATTTGATTGGGTGGGCAATCGGGTGGGCACAGGAATTTTTGGGTGTGCGCTTGATTACAAGGCGACGACTCTACCTACCACTGCGCCATCGGGGAAGTAAAATTTTAAAAGAAGGAAAAGAGTCGTTGGCGAAAGGTGAGCTGAATTTCTGTACTCCGACAGGTAGAAAACAGCCCAGGAAAAAGCGAATACAAATTTCGTTGAAAATCCTCAGACCATTCCGCTCCCTCGAGATTGCAACACTGTGAACCAACGTCGCTGCTGAGAATAAAGTGGGGAAATGTGGTGCGAGATGCGCAACAGCTATTTACAGCGTCTTGTTTTTAAACTTGTCAAGTTATAGACACACGTACAATATACAGGGTGAGCCAAAAGTCCCATTACTCCGTAGGTATGCGAGTCTGTGCTGTGGTAGTGGTTCGTAGTGATACTTAGCGGTTGTAGTTCTAAGTGGTAGGAGTAGTTGTGTGCAGATAGTGATGTACCTCAGCAAGATGAGCACCAGCCCATTATTCGATAGCCGTGCGAGAATGTCTTAATGAAGTGTTTCGTAACAGATGGATTGGACGTGGTTCTCCACAGTTACCAGCACCTCTGAACTGGCCTTCCAGAAGTCCCGATCTTTCATCGTGGGGTTATATCACAAACTGCAAGTTGCCGGCACGCGTTACCACGCAACTAACGAACTGAAAGAAGCCGTTCGGCATGCATTTGCCACGATCACTCGCACAATGCTGCGTAGAATTTCACACCGTACCTGGAGGGGCATAATTCTGTTATGAAAATGATGGTGTCCACACAGACAATCTGGACTAAATTGTTGTCTCTAACCTCCTCAGCTAACATGTCTCATCTCTTATCACACTCTATTTACTTCAGATCCATAACCTTCCCTTGTCGCAATACATAGGGGGTATTGGGACTTTTAGCTCACCCTGTAGATATAGTGAGTGATGTATGCATGTGTGCTTCAGGAATTTACTTTTCATGTTTCAGTTCTATAAAATGAACATAAAAATCTTTAGGATAAACTCAATATATCATCACTAATTTTGAGTGGAATAACCTGGATTTTGATTACATAGAAAATATTTTTCATAATACTTTAACAGATATAAAAAAATATTAAAATGGGGACAGAGACCTAAATCATAAGATTTTAAGCGTTCGAAGTGATTACAAACTGTGTGTTACAAAACATGTAGAAAGGTGCAAGTGTTAAGTCAAAGAAGAGTAAATAATATTTTACCCATGTTAAGACATCATGTGTATATATATTTTATAAATGTTATTTTCTCAATCATTAGTATTCCATATCTGGTTTGTCTTTGATAGTAATAATTTTACTCTAAAGTTCAAATCACAAATCCTGAAACCTTCTGTAAACAAAACCACCTGCATGCAGAAAGCATTGCAAACTCATAGAAGTAAAATAATCCACACGAAAATCCAGCGTTGTTACAGGATTCATTACGTAAGGTAAAACAATGGCCAATTTGTAGTATGGGATACGCTGCCGCAAATGACGTCTCTCTTTAAACCCAATGCTCTTTCTTTTTTTACTTATTGCTTCACCTTTATGGTTAACTCTTTGCACCAGTAAAAATTTTCCCATAAATTGGGCTTCTTTCTTGCATGCGAATTGAATATATTTTACTTGCATTTTTTTAGACAAAATGATATAACATGGTAATGTATATTTCTAAGGATGATATAGATAGGAGTGTATTTGAAATTTGTTTGTAAATTGTGTCTTATGTAAATAAAATATATAATGGGCATAAACAGCCATATGCATTGCTGTAAGTCCAATACATATATTGATGATGATGATCAAAACAAGACATAGAAAGTTCGTAAATTTATTGCGGTTGTAAACTTTGACAAGCATCCTAATAACTATTTTTGTTCCACCAAATATAGTGCACTTCGTAAAATAACTTGGTGACATGGCAAGGCAAGATAAGTGTGAACATTTTCTAGTAATATGCATTGTAACTTTCAATGAGCTTAGAGATTTGTGTACATAATGATATTTTATAACATTGGTTATTTTCTAAAAATAATCATGTGAACAGCAAGGAAGTAGTGAAACTTAGTAATATTGCCTGACTTAGCCTTAGAAAAATAACATGCCGAGTTCTATGCGTGCGAGATGGTCTCCTTGTTCTCCGAGCTTGTTTTCAAAACACCAGCAAGGACAGACAGCCTTTGAAAAGGGGTGAGACACAGATTCTACTCAATATTTATGTAACGTTCTGTCAGTGGTATCCTGAGAAACCAGTAAATGAAGTGGTTAAGTTGGTATCCCAGTGCAGTGGTGTGTCAGTGTCTGCAGTTTTAAGGGTTATGAAAGAGATAATGCCCGGGAGAGTAACAATGTATGCGGCTGCATATTCTTCTGATGTTTTGAGAGCGGGTTCTCACATTCAGAGGCTCTTATATAAAATGAATAGGTGCGGCGAACTATGAGTGTAACAGGAGATGATTGCGGTCATGAATCAGCTGACGCGGAGTGATACATCGAATCAGTGAGACCGTTTGTTTACAGAAGGTCTCAGGGTTGGTGATTTACAGTATAAATGCAACCATTATATGATGTGCCTAGAATCATTGAAGCCAAGTTTTCAGGAAATACAAGAAAAACTGTACTGAATAAACCATGCAGTGTAGGTTAATTGTTTTTAATTCCTCATTGTCCATGTATTTTATTTTTGCATTATTTCATGAGCCTTAGTGCATGAACAAACTACGTAATGATTATATATGGAGCATTCTGATACCAATTAAGGACTTGGTGGATTTATTTTTTCCAAATGTAGCTAACTTCTACAATGTGAATATGCGATGGGATTTCATTATTCTAAAATGAAATTTAAATAAACTTAATTTGTTTACTCGTTTTCAACTAGGTTCATTGAGTAAATAATGAGTACATTATGTCAGTATATACATATATTACATTACTGCAACTTCTTTTATGATGCCACTTGTGGTTGAACATTTGATCAGCAAACTTATATGTAAATACACGCAAACAAAATCATCCACAAACTCGGCTCCATAAATGTAGTTCTTCTTGCAGTAAAACATATCTTCTGCTCAACAACCAACCACACCAGATGTATTTTACGAAGTTTTGTTACGGTGTATTAAGTTCTGTTATCTTGAAACGCCCTCCAGAAACATGTCAACACTGAAGTTCGGAAAGTAAGAGTACTTTTACGCTCTCACCAATAAATGCAGAGGCGAGGCTCATCGGGAGATGCGGCGATGACAAAGGAAAACACAAAATATTGCATTTTAAATATTTTAGAAAAGTAAAAAAATAAACAGTGGCGTAGCGTTATAGTACGCCCCGTGTACCCCGATTTAAAATTTTTGAAGTGCGTAAATGCTGCCGCCTACAACGCTCCACTAACAGCTCTCGTTCCAGCATTTTTTTTCAATGTCTTTGCTGACCGGGCTCCTCGGCCTGCCAGGAAGAATGCTTGGATCTCTATAGTACGCACGAAAGGCTCTCTTGTACGCCGGTGTACAGAGCAACCTGATTGGTTCTATGGCTCGAGTGACCTTCCAGCCTTCCAACGCAGGCGACAGAAGCAGAATTCCTACCCGTTTCTTCGCGCTTGTCTTGTGTGATGGTACAACACGCAATATTGACTGACGTAACTTATTTCCTAGCTAAAACAAGCATGGATTATGTTTTAGAGGCACCCGGCTAACTTCAGACATATAGACAATATCTACGGCGACCAATTCCGTAATAAATTATTAAGCAAAAAAGGGTCGACCCTTCGACTTGGCGTTCCCACCCGAAATGACCATGCTACGCCAATGAAAATAAGTCAGAATATTCGCATATTTGCGCGAAATTAGTGAAGTGACACCATGAATCAGCTAGAAATGCACAAGAGATTCGCTAAGTTTAGAGCATCGAAAGAAGAGCCCAGTTTTATTCCCCGTGCCCAACCGTCCCGCTACGTTTCCTGTTGAGTGCAATGGTATCAGGCGGGCCAGGTCATCGCAGCAGGTCTGCGAATCCAAGGTCCTTCGACCGCTTTTCCCCCGCTCTTGAAGGTCTGGTCATAAGATACCTTGTTTTCAGCCCCTATCTTTACAACCACGGAAGGGTTTCTGTGGCATCATCAAAATGAAACTTCTCCAAGTGTCTGCTATTTCCAGCACTGTAAAGCATGCAAAGCTCCACAACTTACACAGAATATATGAAAGTAAAGATGCATAGAAAAAAATATAAGTTAGCAAAAGCATAAATTTACCCACCGTTAGTATGGAAAGAACTGGAAAAGGAGCAGTTCTGGATCCACTGTATTTCCTTCATAGTATGTCTCCTTTTAATTTTCTTGGATCCTGCGTTTCAAATATCGATTTCGGAAAAAACGTTCTTGCTTTGCAAAACACGAAGTACTTGCTGTTGTTTTGTGTTTACTAAGTGATTTAATGATTTTGTTTATTTTACTTCGCTTGGTTAATTGCGAAGATGAAAATGAGTGATGATACAATGAAAATGATGAAGGGACACTCACAAACACCCATGCCGGGATTCGAACCCGGGACCCCTAACGTCGTAGCGCGCTGTGATAACCACTCTGCCACGGAGTCCTGATTGTTTACTATGTTTACAAATTACAAGCCAGATCAATATTTTTTTGATATCAAGGTGACAGACAAACTCAGATGACTCGTCCTTTCCCATTGCACTAACATTTATTGTTATTAATTATCTTTTCTCTTGTACAAATGTTTATTGTTCATTAATCTT
Organism: Lepisma saccharinum; assembly: GCF_977018435.1. Classification (NCBI taxonomy): domain Eukaryota; kingdom Metazoa; phylum Arthropoda; class Insecta; order Zygentoma; family Lepismatidae; genus Lepisma; species Lepisma saccharinum. Next base: position 54,243,919 of record NC_139249.1, read on the forward strand.
AATTTCTGTAATTTACCTATCACTGATAATGTCAGGATAGTGACTAACCTGTATATACTTATCTTGTAAGGGCTCTTACCATGGCAATTTCGAGTGTGTTTTGTCTTGACTTTGAAGTTCGGATTCGGTTTTTGAATAGAGTGATCAAGTTGAATTATAAGAAGTTTAATTTCTTTGAGTGACATGGATTATATGTTAGGCATATAAGTATTTAGTTTGCAAAGAAGTAAAATAGACTTCCTTTTTCTTATTGCAAACTCAACTTCGATTTTTATTTGATGAACTAACAGAGAGATATTACCCCATACCCTGAGAGGCATCACGCGAATGCTTTCGAGTCTTTTATTTGAACTTATTATTTGCTCTTTTATTGATATCATGTTCCTTTGACTAAAGAACGTGTCACAGAGAGAACCACTTTCCTAGCACATCTTACTAAAATATCATGATTCAGGAAAATTTAAAATTCTTGATTCGGAAATTTTACTACCCGGATTTCGGAGGCAATCCGAATTTCGGAGAGAGAGGTTTAATTTTTTTATATATTTTTCAAGTAGAATTTGTTATCAAAGTCTCGTCTTCCTTATTTTACGATAATTTAGTCCGTAGAACAAAAAATCAGGATTTGGCCATCAATCATTAGGAATGTAGGAAGTGCTTCTTTCTTCCGTCTTTTCTTTGGTGTAATTCCTAGTAATTCGGATTTTAAATCACGCTTGTAATATTATAGTGAAAAATGTTAGCGACCTGAAATTTTCTATTTTGGATAGGATTTTCTTTCCAAATTTTCGGAACTTCTCATCGGACTGAAATGTGTGGTAAACAATCTCAGATTTTTTTCGTATTCCTGAGATAGTGTGGACATGCGCTTACAGCAGCGTGAGTTACGCGTATTATCACCACTCAGATAATATAATATGAATCGCATAACATAACGCATGACCTTGGGTTTTACCGTGGAGAAATGTTGCCCGCCCCCCCCCCCCCTCCCCTTTCCCCTGGTTGAAAGATTTACCATGAGGTTTGGCAGGTCTTGCGATGACTACGTAAAAATGACACGCTTTGCCACTGCATACAGGGTGTCCCTAAAATAATCGGCATAACTTCATGAATGTGTTCCTCATTGATAATGATAGTTTATGTAAAAGTATGGAGGAAAAATCGCTTCGAAGGAATAAATGGCTATTCAAAGTATATGCTCAACATGTTTTCAATGAGCTCGGGTAGTACGTATTCATATATGAGATTCGCAGGATCCATTCATTAATAGAAAAAAGGATTATTGTGCAACTAAATACCGGGTGATCCGTTTGAGATGTCAGAAAAGTAAACCTTTTTACACAAGAGGTTCAGTACATCGTACTGAATGAAACAGTAACATTAGCATGTCCACTTTTTTTCTGGTTACATTTGGCATTAATTCATTCTCAAACTATTTTCATCTTCTCTTAATCGACTTGTACCTGTTCCAAATTTCACACATACGTAATACCGGTAATACATGGATGCATTGGGTAAGACGCTTCATGATTTTTTCGGAAAAAAAAGCTTTATTTATAAACTTTACTTTCATCGTAATATATATTTATTTCTCGAAAAATAAAGTAAGCAGACTCGTGCATTCTTCGTAATTTCCTTGCCGGATTAGAGTGTTATATCCCCCATACCAATCTTCTGTCAATTACGTTTTCCCTGATTTATTAACAAATTTCATTTTGTTGATTCCACGGGGTGGAAACACATGAAAACTTTTAATTTGTTCTGACCCCAAAACGATTTAGCGCAAAAAAAACATGAACAGTAGACCTTACTCTCTCGCATATTACCCATGCCTTAAACGACTTCAAAACAACGTATCCTACTTAAGAGTACTTCCTGAAAATCCCACCAGATGGCATATCGGTTAATTTTAATCGCGAATAGTTATAAAATTAAAATTACTCAGTATTGCAGACTAGGGATGGAAAGCTCCGGATTCTGGCGGATCCGAAATCCGGATCCTAAATTTTCTCGGATCCGGATCCAGAACTTTCGGATCCGGAATTTTCAGATCCGGATCCGGATCCGGTACTTTCGGATCCGGATCCAAAACTTTCGGATCCGGATCCGTTTTGCCATCCCACATGCGCTTCTTGGGAAAGTAAGAAATGTGTTTATAACATATTGTTACCTGCTAATATACACTTATATATAATGTGTGCATATATATATATATATATATATATATATAAGGGTGCGGCACGTAAAACCAGCCCGCTGTAATCCCGATGTAATTGCTTTGCTAATGAACATGTAAAACATCTAAATGAACATGTCAACAGAAGATGGCGTTGCATGAGTTACTAATTCTGTTTCTCACCAACAGGTGGCTTGTGAACCCGTGGTCGAGTGAAAGCAGTTGAGAATCAGGCCTTGTTGAGTGAAGCCGTGATAATGCCGTATTTGATTCCTGAGCGTGTTGGCATTGTTGAAGCTTTTGTGCGCACCGGATCCTTTGTGCAAACAAGGAAGTTGTTTCAGGAGAAATTTCCATGACGTCCTGTCCCAGCAAAACGCACAATACAGGATTTGATTAGGAAATGGAGGCGTACAGGATCTGTTGCAAATGCTCCCAGGGACAGACGACCATCTGTCTGCACACCTGAATTACGGAGGCAGGTGCAGAACATAATGGCGAGAAGTCCTCGTAAATCAACGAGGAAATTAAGTCCACAGGTTCCAGCTAGTGAGCGAAGTTGTAGACGTGTGTTAAGGGCGCTGAAGTTAAAACCTTACCGGATAAGTGTAGTGCAACAACTGAGGGAGCTTGACCCGGGGAAGAGGGTGGATTTTTGTTCATGGCTATTGACGAATGTTGCCAGTGGTGTTTTGGATCCATTGATGCTCATCATGAGTGACGAGGCGTGGTTTCACCTGTCGGGATACGTAAATTCCCAAAACAATCGCTATTGGTCGTCACAGAATCCACACGTAATCCACGAGCAGCCATTGCATGACGAAAAGATTGGTGTTTGGTGTGCCATTTCCGCATAACGCGTTATGGGGCCCATATTTTTTGAAACCACAGTAGACAGTAACGTGTATTTGGGAATTCTGGAAGAGTTATATGAACAATTGACAGAAGAGGAGCGTCAGTTCTGTTACTTTCAGCAGGACGGATCAACAAGCCACACATCAAATGCTTCACTATCCCGTGTGCATGAAATGTTTACTCCAGAGAGGTAAAGTAAAAAGTGTTCCCCTGTGCATAGCACCACGCCATGAAGGCGTATAGGGGGTGTGGGGGTAACGCCCCACACTTTCTTGATCCGGTCGTGAGTGGGGGTGATGTGATCAGCATCGCGCCCCTGACCGCCTTTACCCCCCAGGTACCCATGTTATTCGACGCTGGGTGGGCGCCGGGGCCGCTTCCACCGTTAGAAAAGTTCCCGGATTTGAACCGGCCGGGGATCGAACCCGGGACCGACTGAGCCACCGCGGCCACTCCAGAGAGGACAATTAGCAAAGGCCTGTGGCCTCCTCGGTCACACGACTTGTCAACTTGTGACTTTTACTTGTGGGGAATGTTAAAGGGGAAAGTATTCGAAAGAGATCCACACACAATTGAAGAACTCAAGACGTCCATCCAGAATATCATGAACAGCATCACCACTCAAGAATTAACAAAGGTGTACATGAATCTCCTGAAACGTGCTCAGACGTGTGTTGAAGTGGGTGGAGGACACTCAGCATCTATTGTGAAGGTGAGAAATCTTAACACACAACATTAAATTGCATTTGGTGTATTGCTTTTGTTTGATTTTGTTTTAATTTCACTTAATCATTCAAATTGTTCATCTAATGATATCTTATGAAGGGACGGGCTGGTTTTAAGTGCCGCACCCTGTACATACATACCCACATATATATAGTGTGTGTGCGCGATTTGTAATTAATTAATACACTTACAAGGGAGGTATAAGTCTCCCCCTCCGATTTCATCAAACTTGGCAGGTATATAGAGGGACCCAAAGGAAGAAATACGTGTTTTTGTGTTTCAGCTATAAAAAAAACTGTTTTAGGGGCAAAACCCCCCTCAAAGGTCAAGGTGAAGACAAATTGACGCGGGGATCTGACCCCTGTGTGCCACTCTGATTTCCATGAAATTTGGCAGGTGTATGGAGGGGGCCAAAGGAAGAAGTGCGTGATTTTGTGTTTCAGCTAAAAAACGGTTTTAGGGGGCAACCCTCCCCTCAAATGTCAAGATGAGGAGAAATTGAAGTGGAGATCTGACCCCGAAACCACGTAAATATGGCATAGGAAGAAACAGGGGGCATAGGGCATAGGGGGGTTGCCCCCTAAAACAGTTTTTTAGCCGAAACAAAAAAACACGTATTTCTTCCATTGGGCTCCACTATACACCTGCCAAGTTTCATGGAAATCGGAGGGGGACATAGAGGTCAAATGCCCACTTAAATTTGTCCTCAAATTGACATTTGAGGGGGTTGCCCACTAAAACAGTTTTTTAGCCGAAACAAAAAAACACGTATTTCTTCCTTTGGGCCCGTTTATACACACACCTGCCAAGTATCATGGAAATCGGAGGGGGAAACAGGGGTCAGATTCTCACTTAATTTGTCCTCATCTTGACATTTGAGGGGGTTTTGCCCCCTAAAACCGTTTTTAGCTGAAACAAAAAAACACGTATTTCTTCCATTGGGCCCCACTATACACCTGTCAAGTTTCATGGAAATCGGAGGGGGATACTTAGATAACCTCCCTTGTTAGTCTTACACTTTGTAATTATATAACACTGCATATATTATAATGTTTTATTTTAATTTGTAAAACTGTAACTGTAGGAAAATTGTATAATTTTTGTATAACATTTCTATCTTTTTATACCAGATGGTTATAATTAAAGTGACGGTGTTCAGAGTGGTACAGCACGGGCTGTAATGAGAGTAGCAGTGTGAAACTTCGTAGATATGCTAATGAAGCAATGTGCTCGCGAATTATGCAAAAAAAAAGTTCCAATTCTCGCCACCAGGGTAAAAAATGCCGCTGTAAGCAGTCAAAACTTGAAAAACACTATAAATCGCAGAAAACAATACTCTTTGTAATAAAATATCGCTACAATTTCACTATTCGAATTACGTGAAGATTACTAAAGGAAAAAGCAACAAGCGTCACCAACCACAACAAGGGTGCTCACACAATGGTTAGGCAATGTCACCGACTTTGACGTCAGAGTTACGGAAAATTCCACGTTTTGACTGCTTACAGCGCCATTTTTTACCCTGGTGGCGAGAATTGGAACTTTTTTTTTTTTTTTTTGCATAATTCCCGAGCGCATTGCTTCATTAGCATATCTACGAAGGTTCAGACTGCTACTCTCATTACAGCCCGTGCTGTACAGACGGGATCAAATGAAATGTACTTCCGTTCACCTACCAACTAAGAAGCGAGTTGGAAACTCTTCATTGCTCCTGTATAGATAAGAAAGTGGGGGAGGGCAGTAGCAGACAAGGCCAGCACGCAAACTTGTTTCCAGCAAGCTTTCTGTTGGAGTCTTGGCAGTTTATGGAAGGATTTTGTGTTCCTACCACCCCCCTCCGCCTCTCTCTCTCTCTCTCTCTCTCTCTCTCTCTCTCTCTCTCTCTCTCTCTCTCTCTCCTTGTGTTTGTGTGTGTGCGCGCGTGCTCGACACCTGTTTCATTTTAAGTTTGACTTATTTGTATTGCATTGACTAATTGCTGGCCCGACTGGGAATGAACCAGGTTAGCAATGGATACATAATGAATGATCAAAAATACAAAACCTCCTGGCATGAGTAGTTAGTAGTAGTAAAGGTAAGGCGAAGTTCGTCGTCCGTATAGAACCGTGCCATGAAGGCACATTTAGGGGATGTGGCAGTAGGGTGCCGTATATTCTCGAATCCGGCCATTTTGGTGGTCTTATGATCAGCACCATGCTCCAGCTGTCTTTACTCCCCAGGGATGTAGTAGAAACGATTTTGATTTGATTCTTTATTTTATTTCGCTTTTTGTGCCATTTTTGTCTAATTTGCGAAGATGGGAATGAGGGATGATATGATGAAATTGATGAATGGACACTCAGAAACATCCATGCCCAGGCCAGGATTCGAACCCGGGACCCCTAGCGTCGTAGCGTGATATGCTAACCACTCCACCACAGGGGCCGGCAAGTTGAAACGAGAAAATAAAAAAAAATACATTCTGCGTATGTGACAGTATTTTTTTTGATATTGTCTTGGAAGTATCTGTTAACATCCTAACCTGCAATTTTGTTTAAGGATATAGTTGAAGGCCGCGAGTGTTCCTGAGAAGTAATGAGCATATTACATAGATTAATGCGCAATAGTTTAGCTTGGGTTTATCGAAAAAAAAGAAGGATATACAAATCAATTCTACGAATGCTTACGTCATTGTCACCATGGAGTGCATTTTGCACACTAACGAGGATCTGGCGTCTAGACACAAGGCCCGTATAATGGTCTGTGGGGTTTGGACTGTGTCCTATCCATCTACGTTTGTAGTTGTCCTTTCACAAACTTCATCATAACACACTTTTCATCCTTATCTTTGTGATTACCCAAAAGTGGAAGAAAAATGAAATAAAATAAATCAATCAATCTGTTATTGTGTACCTGCGTTTTTCAATTTTTCTTCATGACCGAAAATTAATGTTTCACTGATGTAATGCATCATTATAATCATGTGAATTATTTTCCGTCATCATCGTGTGCTTAATCATTCCTTAAATCATAGACTCTAACGCTGTTGTGCTTAGTGTAATTGATCTTATTGTGTGGAAGTTTTGATGTAGGCAAAAGAATGGTTAAGAATAAATCTCAATTGATTGTTCGAAATTTAAAATATAACAACATTTGACGTGACGAATATTAACTGTTCTTAGTTCGATGTCAAAGAACGATTTCTCCTAATTAAAAGGATTCCGGCCTCCGTTGTAGAGTGGTTAGCACAGCTTGCTTAATCACCGGCCTTGGCATTGTGTTCATTCGGTGTTCATTGTGAATATCCCTTCATTAATTTCATCATTTCATCGACAATCCTCATCGTCGCGTTTAGCCAAAAGTGACACAAGAAGCGAATTAAAATAAAGCAAATCAATCAATCAATAGAACATAGGGTCTCCAGTTTCATAGAGCAGTATGAAAAGCACTCTGTCATGGAGGCCCTCAAAATTGAAATAATAATTGCAACAGAAAACCTGATATTAGAGTATTTTAAGAGTTTAGGCATATTAACAATTCACGTCAACCAACAACACTTTCACCTGTATTGTGTGATATATGGTTCTGCGCTAAGACTTCATTGATTAATTTGCTTTTATTTTACTTAGCTTTTTGTGCTACTTTTGGCTTATTTGCGAAGATGGGGATGAGTGATGATATGATGAAATTGACAAATGGACACTCACAAACATCCATGCCCATGTCGGAATTCGAACCCGGAACACCTGGTTCTGAGATTTCGGCCTGTGTATGGAACCGATGGCCATCCACAGTCGTGAGGAAATTGGGGAGCTAAAAATGAGTAGCGTGACTCGGTCACGGAAGCCTACAACGACTGAAGGCTTGTCTTGCTGACCACACGTCACCCCATAATTCCCACCTCGGCAGGTGGATGTGAGGTCGGCAGTCTGTAAGTAGGACCTGACCATCACGGGGGGGGGGGGAGAGAGAGAGAGAGAGAGAGAGAGAGAGAGAGAGAGAGAGAGAGAGAGAGAGAGAGAGACAGAGACAGGCAGGGAGGGGGGTTTGGTAGGAACACAAAATCCTTCCACAAACTGCCAAGACTCCAACAGAAAGCTTGCCGGAAACAAGTTTGCGTGATGGCCTTGTCTGGTACTGCCCTCCCCCACTTTCTTATCTATACAGGAGCAATGAAGAGTTTCCAACTCACTTCTGAGTTCGTAGGAAAAGGGAAGTACATTTCATTTGATTCCGTCTGTACCACTCTGAACACCGTCACTTTAATTATAACCACCTGGTATGTGTTAAAGGTTTCATCCTGGAATGGAATGTCTCACATTTATGTGTGTTTTCATTTCTAATACATTCGAATGAATACATATTCGTTTCAATGGCATTTACAAAATCACCTCTGATATTTTATGTTAAACAAGTAAGATTATTTTTGTCCACGAGTGTGTTAGCCGATCCGTAGCAAAGTTATTTAGGAATAACACTTGAAAAAAATTATTGTAGGAATAACTAATGAAAAATTTCTTTGTAATCGAAGATCATAATACCTTTTAAGGTGTGGCAATATTATAATGGGATTGAGATACGAAACTCTCGGATCCGGATTTTCGGATCCGTTTCCGTTTGGCCATCCCTACTGCAGACTTCTGGAGCCTGCCTCTCTCCACAACAAACATAGTCATTTATTCAAAGACGAAATTGAAATTCTTACAGAATCTGAAAAAAACAAAATCGTCAACGTTATTTTCTTATAGGTTCGCATTAACATATTTCATAGTTCGAGGGAGAGGGGCATCCGTTCCCCTTGGTATGGGCCTGACATCGAGTGCCATCGTCGCTGCTTTCTGGTTGTGGAGACCAGACTATTGCTTTCTTCACCAAAACAGTCCAGTCAAGGTCGGAGCTTCCCCTTACCTCCTCCACAACCCTGTCCCTCCAGGGTTGCCACACTTCGTCCAAGCTGCTCAGTCGACACTTCGCGAGTTGTACAGTCACAAATAATTCTGAGTTGTAACGATCCCATTGACTTCCAATGGGATCGTTACAACCCAGAAATGTCCGTGACTGTACGTATACGGTTGATTTCGTCGGTTGAAATTGTTGATTATTGGCAACACTGTAAGGGGTGGCGTGACCTTGACTGGACCATTTTCATGGCTTACGCTTGAAGTGCTAAGATTGCAAGTAATGTTAATTTGTAAATTTCATGGATAGTAAAATGAGAAAAGTCTAGCAAAGTCAATAACTGTGGCAAACGTTTAATTTCACGATGATGGTCCAACAATTTTGGAGGTTCCACCGAGAATCGAACCCAGGACCGTTCTCACCAAAGGCGAGAGCACTAACCATTCTCCCGAGCCTTTATCGACTAACAGAAGTGGTTGCTACGTGGCGTTATCAAATTCACAGATAAGTTCAGAAGAAACGTCAAACCTTATAACATTGAGTACAAATGCACTTAGACAAGTTCAATATGTCGCCAACCTTCAACTTATCTCCTGAGAACGGAAACAAGACAAAAACTTCCGAGATTAAATGCCTGTTGGATGTATTTCTCAGATATCGAAGTGCATTTCAGCGATACGGTCTGCCTATTCTTCGCGATGGAGGACAGACGCAACAAAAGTCACCAAAACGAAAACGTGACGCTCGTGCTGGACAACCTGTTTAACCAGATAAGGGTCAAAATGTCCAAAGCCGTTGGGTCCATGATTGTCACGTCAGCGATTTTCTTACTCGGAATAACAATGAAAGGCAATTATGTTTGCAATTTTCTAGTATAGATTTACTTTTTAAGTGTTTCTTTTAGTGCACGTTCAAAGGCACTAGCGTACGCAGGGGGAGCTGGTGGGGCTACAGCCCTTCTCGAAAGTTTGAGAAAGTCATTCAAATGAAAACAATAAAATAACTCGAGGTGCTTTTACAAATATCATAATCTTGTAGATTGAGTTGGTTCATTTTACTTGACGTTTCTGCCACTTTTGGGTAACTTGCGAAGATGAGGATGAACGATGATGAAGGGAGACTCACAAAGAACAGTCATGTCCAGGCCGGGATTCGAACCCGGAGACCACACAGAGCGCTACGACGTCAAGACTATCGGGTTTGAATCCCGGCTTGGATATGAGCGTTAATTGTGAGCCTCCATAAATATCATCACTCATCCTAAAGTGGCACAAAAGCGAAGTAAAATAAAGCAAATCAATCTATCTTATTTGACAAAAATATTACACAATTGATAATAATGTCTAAAATTAGCTGAAGCAATAATATTTTAAATGTAAATATCTAGTTTTCTAAAAATTATGAGTAAGAGATGTAACAAATTTGTCTCCTTCCCATTTCCGAAGTCAAAATTTGAAGACTTCATTTTCTCTTTCGTATTTATCACTAGGGCTCTGATAGTTATGCACTAGAAAAAATGCAAAATATGCATACAAATATGAACTAAAAAGTGTAAAATATGCACTTAAATATGCACTTTAAAAACAAGTTTAATTTATAAATGCTGTATCTTACAAACTATGAAAGATTACATGCCAGGCAATGAATATTAAGACCACTTTATTATGTAAACGGGTCTTTCAATATGTTGTGTACACTAACGAACTCTAGGGTTAAAAATAAGAAGTAGAGATGATGTCACGCGTGATCTGATTGGTGCTGCACAAGACGAGCTCGAGGGTTCAAGAGCGACCAGGAAGGCTGGATCACTCGAGTTCTGGGTAGCACGCCGATCAGATACACTGCACGTACACTAGCGTTATTCATGTAAGGTAGAGTTCGTTAGTTCTAATTGGTATTTGGTATGTGTCTTTAATTTAACTTAGGGGAGTAATGGAACGATAGAATGGTTCCAAAAGATTTATGTTAACAATATATTTTTCAATTTGTTTTCCATAAGTGCAATAAAACTCATGTTGATATATAACTTTAACTGGTTTCTTTGAAACAGGCTGGTTGTAAGTGTAATGTCTATATTTTTCAATGAACGATCTCGAGACGCATAGGACTCTCTATAGCATGCTCCACTGCGCGGTCACATCAGCCTCGTTTCCTCACGGGAGTTTGGTTTTCTCGAAGGAAATGAGGGTGGTGATAAGAGAGAGCATGGTTGATCGTGTGTTTTCAGAGGCATGTTCATTTGACCTTACATACCAGATGTCTGTTTGCTCTGCTCGGTGCATTGAAAAATGCCAGTATTCAATCTGTTCATCGTAAAAGAAAAGGAAAATTTAATTGGTTATGGAACAGAAGGGGGGAGATATGAAAATTAGAATTTAGTATTAACGTATGTTTCTAATTACAGATACACTATTTGCAATATAAAGAAAATGGATGATGTGAATTCTTTATTAACCTTAGATCAGGTGGGAGACTCGGATCTCACGCAATATCGTGAGCCTTTTTCTTCAACTCGTAACCGAGACCAGCGATCTGAAGGTAATGAGAATAATCCTATTAATGTACTCGACCAAAGAAATGTAGAGGTACAACCTAGTTATAGGGTTCCTATCAGGACTTCCTGGGTAAATAGACGCCCTCGTCACAATTTAATACAGTTCTCTGATTCAGACGAAGAAGCTAGGCTTAATATTAATGAAAGAAGTAACAATAGTGTTATTTTTCCTGATGGTGTGTTAAGCAAGTTAACTAGTCATATTGCACAGAATACGTTAGTTCAAGCTATTGCTGATGTTCCGCCCGTGGTATCCGAATCTTCGGATAATATATTTCAATTTTTGCTAGCAATTGAGAAAATTGTGGAAAAGGGTTTGTTTCCCTTGAGAGAAATCATGTTGTCAGTGTTAAATAAAGTGGGACAAAGATTGTATAGTTTATGGTTGACTTGTATATCGAAGAACAGCAGGTGGCGAGAAGTTGTAAGGAAAGTACTAGATACTCATATGACGTCTTTGGGAGAAGCTCATTACGAACTATGTATTACGCAGGCAGGATAATTGGGAAGACCCAGTGGAATTTTTAGAAACTAGATTAAGGAGAGCCCGAGTTTTGCAAGTTGCGTGGACAGATGCGGAATTTTGTGCCTTGTTGGTCGAAAGACTGTTGCCTAGATATTCCGAGAAATTTCTTATAATGAGTGAAGTTCCTGACTCTCTTGAAACATTCAAATCGAATATTAAAAGTATGCAAAAACATCATGTTATTGCAAGGGAATTTTATGCGGAAAAAAGACAGGAAAAACTTGTTTCCTTCCCCTTGCCTAAAGACAAAGTTCCTATGCAATGCCGATTTTGTACAAACTTTAATCATAAAGAATCAAATTGTCCCCTTAAAAGACAGGCTTATATAATGAAGAGAGATCTTTCGAAAACTATAAATAAACAGGAGATGCAAGCTGTTTTCATTGACTGTTCTGTGGAAAAGGTACCAGTGTTGGCTTGTATTGATGCAGGTTGTTCTGAGAACATTATTAAAGACAGTATTTGGCAATTAATTAAAGATAAAAGAAATTTTCACGAGCATGACGTAGATATCAAAGTTGCAGTGGGTAATTCTTCCAGTTTACATCTTAATAAGAGAGTGACAGTTGGAGTTCAAATTAATGAAATGTCGTGTCCAGTTGATATGTACATTGCTAAAAACTTACCTGTAGACTTAGTTCTTGGCCTAAAATTTCAAATTCGAACTGGAATGAATATAAAGTTAAGTGATGGTGTAGTGCAGTTAAAAGGCAGCAGTAAGATTGTGCCAATTAAGTGGAATGGTGATAGTTTACTTAAAGGATGTACAATATTTCAGGAAAGTGTTTCTACTCCTCATTATTCAAATGGGCAGACGATTCGTCAAGCAAGTGGATACGACGACCGCCGGGAACAAGTTGGAGTCCGGAAAAGAAGCAGATCAGGAACCCGAGAACACTTTGGCAGGCCTAGAAGGCATCAAGGGACACATCTGGGAATGCAGACTGCAAATATAGGTTATTATGAGCAAGAACTAGGTAAGCTGAAAAAGGACTTTTCTGACGTACTTACTGATAATGATATAGGATGTATAAGGGATTATGAATATCATATAAAGTTAAAAGATACAACTCCCGTTAGAATAAATCCATATCCAGTAACTCGTGAGAAAAGATTAGAAATTGAATCAATTGTTCAAGATTTATTAGAAAAGGGAATTATAGAAGAGTGCCAAAGTAACTATTGTTCACCTTGCTTCATAGTGAAAGGTAAAAACAATAAAAGTAGGCTTGTTTGTAACTACTCTGAAGTCAATAAACATATACTATTTGATGCCTTTCCTAACACGGTGTTAGAGGAAAGTTTGATGTCAATTAGCCAAGGAAATGTTTATAGTGTGCTAGACATAAAAAAGGCTTTTCATCACATTAAATTAACTGAGGATTCGAAAGCACTGACTGCCTTCGGGACCTCCTCGGGATTTTACCAATATACTAGGATCCCATTTGGTCTTAAAATTGGTCCTAGTAGCTTAGCCCGAATTATGTATAAAATTTTGGGTGACTTGAAAGGTAAAATTTTGGAATTCTACGCAGATGATGTAATTGTGTTTAGCCCAGATAAAGAGACTCATTTGAGACACCTTCGAATTGTATTCGACAGATTTAAGCAATGGGGGGTCACCATCTCCCCTACTAAAAGTCAGTTCATGAAATTAGAAATTCAATATTTGGGATTCATTGTTAAATCAGGAAAATTATGCATGGACCCAGATAGAATAACCGCTATACATAAACTTCCACCTCCTAAAAATATGAGAGGTTTAAATAGACTTTGTGGGTTTCTCTCTTACTTCAGCCGATTTATTCCAAATTTTCATGAAATAATGGCACTTTGTATGATTTAAAGGTTAAAGGAGTTAAATTTCAGTGGGGACAGTCTCAACAGTCTGCCTTCGACAAACTAAAGCAATGTTTTGAAGATTTTGTAGTTCTGAAACTACCCGACCTAAATAAACCCTTCACAGTACAAGTGGATGGAAGCTTAAAGGGGTTCGGATGCACGTTGTTGCAGGAAAATGAACAGGGTCAACTAAAACCTGTTTATTTTCATTCCAAACGGTTGAAAGAGAAACCTAAATCAAAAACTATATATGAAATAGAATTAATGGGTTTAATGTTAGCTATCGAGAAATTTGGTTTCTATTTAAAATTAAGACCATTTACGGTTCAGATGGATTCTCTCAGTGTTACATGGATGATAAGAAGAGCTAAGAAATATCCATTGTATGCTAGATATTTACAAAAGCTTTCCGAATATCAGTTTGAAATCTCTCACATTTCCACCACAGCTAATGTTATTACCGATTTTCTCTCACGTATTTACAACAGTCAAGAATTTGATACTGAAAATTTGGAACTTGAAGAATTGCAACATGTTAATTTGGGAATGTATTTTCATCCATTATTCTCTTTATCATTTGATGTGGAACAGAAAAAAGATAAAGTATTGTCCCGAATCATCGATAAAATAAATAATAAAGAATTGGTTCCAGATTATAAGTTAGTTAATAATATTTTGTACAAGAAAACTCGTGCAATAAATCAAACGTTTAAAATATGTGTGCCAGAACATTTACAAAATTCGATAATCGATTATTTTCATTCGAATGTAATTGGTGGATCCCATTATTATTGGGTAAAAACACTCAAGAAAATACAGTCTAGATTTACGTGGGAAGGTATGAAAAATCACATTCAACGATTTGTAAGTAGTTGTGATGTTTGCCAAAAGGCAAAGAAAAGAAATGTACCTGCGTCTAATGCTTTGATGTCAGAAATCATAACATTACCCTTACAACGTATATTTATGGACGTAATAGGTCCGTTACCAATGTCTGGTGGATATAAGTTTATATTAATAATGGTAGACGCCGCTACTAGGTTTTGTGTATGTCACGCAATGGCTAAGATTAGTTCTAAATTGTGTGTCAAATTACTGCATAAAACATTTATGTTACTAGGAGTACCTTATGAATGTGTAACTGATAATGCTGCTTATTTTAAAAGTCAATATTTCACCTCATATTTATATTCCATGGGGATTCGTCATATTACAATTTCGCCATACCATGCGGCGGCAAACTTGAGTGAAAGATACATACCTACTATTAAAAGTTCCATGCGAACTTATATACACAACAGACAAGACAAATGGTCAAGTGTTTTACAAGAAATTGTCTTTAGTATCAATTCAGTATATCATGAAACCTTAAAGATGTCTCCGGCAGAATTATTTTTGGGTAGGAAGTTGTACTCTCCTCTAGAAGTTAAGTGGCAATTTATCTTGTCGGATGAACATCTTGAAAAACAAAATTTAATAAATAAATGGGAACTTGCCATTGAAAATATGGTTAAAATGTGGCATAAGCGAGACAAAATGTATAAAAAAAAAATTTGCAGACATAAGATTTTCCGTAGGTGACTTAGTTTTAGTAGAGACGCATAAAATCTCTAGTCTAGCACAAAATATAACGAAATCATTGAGTATGAAATATGCTGGACCTTATCAGATAATAAAATTTCTAGGGGGTAATAGTGTTTTATTAGAAAATGTAAAGGACTCCAGGAAAGTTCGTCGAGCTCATGTTAGTCAATTGAAAAGGTATCTGTCTCGACTTCACGATTAGAACTCCCCAGATTTTTTTTCTTTATCGACGTTCTACCCAAAACACGTGTCAGAACTCCTTGTGTTGCGTCTTATCTGTGTAACCATCTGTTACTTGTAGAAGTCTGCTGTATAGGCATGTTTTTATTTCAAGTTGTACCTACCTAACTGACTCAAGGTCAGACTCTTGAATTCCTTTCCGGAAATGTGTTATGGAAAGAAAGTTAAAGATTACGTAATCTAAAAATCCAAAACAATGTTACAAATCCATTAATGATGTGTCGACACATACATTTGTAAATATTTGTATACTACTTATTTCTATATGTGAAAAGTAATCAAAATAATATATATATATGTTTGGTTTATAAATGTTATACAGGGTGTTTATGCAAATTACGAAGATACTGTTCTCGATTTTGTATATTTCAGGTGGGGTCTGTACGCCTAGCTTTATGTCGCGACACACAACATCAGATTTATTGGAATAAAGGCGCTTGCTACCCAGAACATACTTAAATTAGAATGGTATCATAACTAAGGTGTAATTTTTGTAAAGTACCCCCGAGTGGGGGAGGTTAAGACCACTTTGTTATGTAAACGGGTCTTTCAATATGTTGTGTACACTAACGAACTCTAGGGTTAAAAATAAGAAGTAGAGATGACGTCAGGCGTGATCTGATTGGTGCTGCACAAGACGAACTCGAGGGTTCAAGAGCGACCAGGAAGGCTGGATCACTCGAGTTCTGGGTAGCACGCCGATCAGATACACTGCACGTACACTAGCGTTATTCATGTAAGGTAGAGTTCGTTAGTTCTAATTGGTATTTGGTATGTGTCTTTAATTTAACTTAGGGGAGTAATGGAACGATAGAATGGTTCCAAAAGATTTATGTTAACAATATATTTTTCAATTTCTTTTCCATAAGTTTTTATTGTATGTACGCATTGCTTGCATTATAGAATTATTTTCCTGTAGTTTACGGTTATTACAAGCATAAGAAAACAGTTTTTCTTTGTGACGTTTCAGGAGAACACACGCTCCTTTCATCAGACATTTATTTTCATTTTGACTAAAGATACAGTTATAACAATGGCTAGTAATTTTTAAACAAAAAAGAATCTGTTATATAATGGATGTTGTCAATGTTACATTGTTGTAATATAGCAACTTAACTGTGAAAAAACAATCTGTTTTTTTAAATTATGAATCCCAAATATCATCAGGTAATTCAAATTCATCATTGTTTTCACAAAGTTTCTTGATGTTTTCTGTTACATTAAATTTTAAAGATGGTGGCTTACTCCATTTGTGAAAAAGAAAACTCCATACTGGATCTGAAACGTCACAAAGAAAAACTGTTTTCTTATGCTTGTAATAACCGTAAACTACAGGAAAATAACTTTTCCATAAGTGCAATAAAACTCATGTTAATATATAACTTTAACTGGTTTCTTTGAAACAGGCTGGTTGTAAGTGTAATGTCTATATTTTTCAATGAACAATCTCGAGACGCATAGGACTCTCTATAGCATGCTCCACTGCGCGGTCACATCAGCCTCGTTTCCTCACGGGAGTTTGGTTTTCTCGAAGGAAATGAGGGTGGTGATAATATGCATTATTCTGAATGCTCATTCGCTACGCAGATTTTATTTAAATTAATATGGTTCTGCGTTAAATGAAACTCAATACATTACAGATCAAGATCATGATTGCATTTGATAACAACATGCCGTCTCAAATTTTCGAACTTGAAACTCCTTCTGTTTTCAGCTAGAATAGTCCTATATTCAGAAAACACACGTTCCACTTCGCAAGATACAAGTGGACTGTATTTTAGGGCAACAAAGTCAAACACATCAAGTTCCAGATCATCCAAACGTTGTCCATTTGTATGCAGAATCTTGCAGACTTTCATCATTGTTGCATACCCACTATTCTTTTTCAACACTGCATCAAATTTCTGTACATACACAGGATCTTCAACCTGGGCGAGGTCCTCTTTAATGTCTTCTATAATTTTGATGCCACATTTAATACAATCCAGGAAAAAGGAAAGATAAAGAAAAGAGAAGCGAGGAGAAGAAAAATAAATACAGTATATGCTCGGTGTTGGTTGTGGGTACAAAAATATGCACATCAACTTATTTTCATACAAATATGCACCTGCATACGAAATATGCATTTTTAGTAAACAATTCTTAAATATACATTTGCATATGCAATATGCAAAATGCGTAATTTTCCAAGCCCTATTTATCACTATTCTCAGCGGGACTGAAAAGCAATATTTTGTTCTGTTTGAATTCATGAAGATTGAAGTGTATTTCAAGTCCACTTTATGTACATGTAGGCTACTCGGAACTGGACCTACAGTTTAAAGTGCGTATCCGAACCACTATGTGTTCGTGTCCCCTTGATTGCAAGGCGACGACGTTACCTCTTGGTCATCATGAAATTGAATGCTATATACCGACCAACACATTGATCATGAGGACATGGCCAAAAGGTTATTGCACATAGGGTTCATTTCCCCCCTTTTCCAGCAATCAAATAAACACAAAGTCGCCGACTTTGAGAGAGGGAGGCAAGGAATTTCCTATCCATCAAATTTTATATACATTAGGGTGGTCCAAGTTATTATTTAGCAAAAACTGAAGTAGTATCTCCAAACTTTGCCTTATTTTTGTCCTCTAGTACTGCCTTAATTGTGTGTAAAATTTTAACTTGATTGATGCATATGTGGAGGTCACCCCATTGTAAACATTTTTCTTCCCTCTCAGGATAGATTCCCAAACTATTGTAGAAAAACTCGAGGTAATTCAAAGCATTTTCCACGTAGGATATTTGCGCCCTCTGGTGTCGACCTACCTCTGTATAAAGTTTTAACTTAATTGATGGGTTGTTATAAACATATTAATTTTTTTGAGGACCCATTATATCATCATCTACTGTGAGATCTTCGCCAGCTAAATGCATTCGATGTTCAGAATGTTGAAACAAGATATGGTAAATTATTTGGCACATTTTCTTCATATCAAGCAACCAAGAGATAATTATAAAGGGGTTCTCCTCCTCTAACTTTTGTCTCTTGGACAAAGAAGTAGAAATGAGTCATTTCGAGTTCGTGGTGCAGCTCACCATGCTGTGAATGAGCAGAGGTATCTATGTGCTGCAGGCCCATTGCTAGAATTGATCTCCAGGGAAGCTCACGGGCTATCACGGGGACTTTGTAAACAAAGTCCATTTTCAAAAGTTTAACAGTGCTAAATTAAGGTAAATTATGTGTGTGTGGGGGGGGGGGTCCTTAAGTTACATAAAGTTCAGAAATATCACACAAATCCTACATTTTTCTATATCTCAAAATATAGCTTGAAGTGTTAATTGACTGCTACCGAAACTATCTCTTACTACACACTCCATATTACGTTTGATGATACAGATATTTATATCACACAAGAAAAAATTAACAATATTCAATCACAGTGCCTAGAAAAACACAAAAACAAGTTTCCAATTCCACCAAAAGCAAATTTAATGTCGTTGGTTTCCAAATGTACAGCTCTTAAATAAAGGATGCATGCAATTTAATTTGATAGAACGTTTAAATTGGGGCGTCCCCTAAATATTGTTTGTTTGGAGTAAAATTTGAAGTATTTTTTAGTTACATGTGAAGGAATAAAATTATCCTTGTGAAGAATGGAAACTCGTACATCTCACCTGAAAGACAGAATAATTGTAAGTTTCGTAATTATATATCGTAAATTTCCACTTTCATAGCATAAAATTTCCTAGTTCACAAGAACAAAACTTGAATAAATTCAAGGCAAATAGATAAACTAGCGACAAACCTACGATGTAGTATATTAAGACGTTTTATATTTTTATATCAGACATGTTCATTAGTTCGTTTCTACAGTTGTCCGCAAAAATCAACAACTTGGAGCTATATAATATGTACATTGCCAGCTATTGAGGACTTTTGTTGTAACATAAATATTTCATGGTTTTTAGCAGTGACGTGCGGTGACGTCGACACTTGGAGTAGCAATCAGTGGCGTGCTCAAGGGGGGGGGGGGGTTGGTGTGGGTCACACCCCTCCTCCCTTTAGGGCCAGTATTCCTACAAAAAAGAAGAATGTCAATAACAGGAAAAGATTGCAAAATTATGAATGAGTACTAGAAAAAAGTACACGTAACCCCCACCCATATTCGAAAATAAAAAACTATTTGATTTGACTCTAAGCCAGAGATCCTGGGTTCGAATCTCGGATTGGCCATTTGTGTTCTTTGTGTGTGTCCCTTCATCAATTGTGTCGTACCAAAGGTGGCGGAAAAGCGAAGTAAAATAAACCAAATTGAGCAATCAATCAATGATTTGATTTGGTACTGAAAATCATAATTTTGGAACAGGCTTTTTCATAAATAATAGAATTATCTCGGCTCTTAAAACAGTAGAATTTATTAATGATAGGATATCATATGCAGTTTTACAGGGTAGGTGGTGTAAAATTATTGTAATAAACATACATGCACCAACGGAAGATAAAGATGATAATACTAAAGATGATTTTTATACAGAGTTAGAACAGGTCTTTGATAAATTTTCTCAGTATGATATGAAAATTCTGTTAGGTGACTGTAATGCACAGATTGGCAAAGAAGAGACATTTAGACCCACGATTGGTAAAGAAAGTCTTCATGAATTAAGTAATGATAATGGTATAAGATTGATTACTTTTGCAACCTCAAAGAATTTAATTGTGAAAAGTACCACTTTTAAACATAGATATACCTGGTCTTCTCCAGATGGTAAAACTCATAATCAGATAGATCATATTCTCATTGATAAGAGAAGGCATACTAGTATAATTGACGTTCGTACACGTAGAGGTGCTGACTGTGCCAGTGACCATTATTTAGTAATTGCTAAATTAAGAGAAAGACTCTCAGTGATAAATCATAAGCAACAAAATCTAAAAGTTCTAACATTTAATACAGGAAAGTTTACTGATGAAAGAATTAAGAAAGATTACCAAATTAAACTGTCAAATAGATTTTATGTTTTGCAGGATTTAAATGGTGATAAAAATATAAATGAAACAGACGTAAATAAGAATTGGGAGCACATACGTAATGCAATAGAATCAGCAGCTAAAGAAAGTATAGGATACCATAAACCGAGAAAAAGTAAGCCATGGTTTGATAATGAATGTCATAATCTAATAGAAATAAGAAATCAGGCTAGACTTAGGTGGTTAAATAACTCTGATGATACAAATCTAAACAATTATAATAGAATAAAGCGAGAAGTTAACCGCACGTTTAGAAGTAAAAAAAGAGATTACTTGAAAAGCAAAATTAACGAAATTGAAACAAACAGCAAAAATAAAAATATCAGAGATTTATATAAAGGTGTAAATGAGTTTAGAAAGGGGTGGCAACCTAAAGTAAACTTGATAAAGATAAAGACGGTGATTTTCTAGCTGACCCAAGCGATATTCTAAATAGATGGAAGAACTACTTTAATGACCTTTTAAATGTTCATGTAGGAGATAAATCAGAAGTAAATGAAGTGCACACACCAGAACCTTTAGTTCCAGAACCTAACGTGACTGAAGTTAAAGATGCTATTAAAAGGCTAAAGAATAACAAAGCACCTGGCATTGATTTAATACCAGCTGAGTTAAATAAATATGGTGGAAATTCATTAATATGTCAAATTCATAAATTAATTTGTTTAATATGGAATAAAGAAGAAATACCTCAACAGTGGAAAGAATCCATAATTGTTCCTGTGTTTAAAAAAGGTGATAAAATGAACTGCAATAATTACCGTGGAATTTCTCTACTCCCAACAATATATAAAATATTATCTAACATTCCTTTAACAAGACTAACCCCGTATGCTAATGAAATTATAGGTGATTATCAATGTGGATTTAAACGTAACAGATCAACTACAGATCAAATTTTTCACATAAGACAGACACTTGAAAAAAAATGGGAATATAATCAAAATGTCCATCAGCTATTCATTGATTTCAAAAAAGCATATGATTCGATCAAAAGAGATAAATTATATAATATATTAGTAGAGTTTGGAATACCTAAGAAGCTTGTTAGTATGATAAAAATATGCACCAGTGAAACAGAAAGTAAAATTCGTGTGGGTATTAATATGTCTGACAAATTTACAATTCATGATGGGTTAAAACAAGGAGATGCATTATCTCCATTACTCTTTAACTTTGCCTTAGAATATGCTGTAAGGAAGGTAAAAGAAACTAAAGAAGGACTAAAATTAAATGGTGTGACTCAGTTGTTAGCATATGCAGATGATGTAGACTTACTGGGGGATGATGTGAATACAATTAAGAATAATGCTAAAATATTTTTCAAAAGTGCTAAAGAGATAGGTTTAGAAGTTAACAAAGAGAAAACTAAATATATGCTTACAGGCCGAAACCAAGTGTTAGGTAATAATCAAAATCTAATTATTCATAACAACTCGTTTGAACCAGTTTCCAAATTCAAATACTTAGGAGTAATATTAACAAATGAAAATGATATTAAAGAGGAAATAAAAAGTAGGCTTAATTCAGGAAATGCATGTTACTTCTCTCTTCATAAACTTTTGTCTTCTCGTTTAATATCTAAGAAACTAAAAGTTAAAATATACAAAACAGTAATTTTGCCTGTAGTATTATATGGATGTGAAACTTGGTCCCTTACATTGAAAGAGGAACATAAATTGAGAGTATTTGAAAATAAGATCCTTAGGAAAATCTTTGGACCTAAAAGGGATGAGGAGACAGGTGAGTGGAGAAGGTTACATAATTTAGAAGTACATAATTTGTATTCATGTCCAGATATTATTAGAATAATGAAATCAAGAAGACTTAGGTGGTCAGGCCATGTGGCACGAATGGGAGAGGAAAGAGGAGTTTACAGGATTCTTGTTGGGAAACCTGATGGTAAGAGACCTGTAGGAAGGCCAAGACGAAGATGGAGGGACAACGTTGAGATGGACCTAAAGGAAATCGGTAGGGATGGGAAAGAGTATATAGATCTTGCTCAAGATAGGGACAGATGGAAGGCCTGTGTTGCTGCAGCCATGAACCTTCGGGTTTAAGAAGGCTAGTGAGTTAGTTAGTTAGTTATCAATGATTTGATTTCATTTTTGTTACTTAGCGTCGCTTTTTTGTCACATTTGGTTAATTGCGAAGATACGATGAAATTGATGAAGGGACGAGCACAGGGAACGCCCATGCCCGGGTCGGGGTTCGAACCCGGAAATCCTGGTGTCGTAGCGCGCTGTGATAACCACTCCCCACGCTTGGTTGATTTGGTGACAGGGAACAAAACACAACACACTTTTTTGTAGTTTCTTCAATGATATTCATTTGACTTTTTGAGTTCTGAGATACATTTTTCATTCCAAATTATTTCATTATTCACTGCAACACATAGGACAAGAATGCGCACTCATCACGGGTTCGAATACTGGCCTGGATTGTTCATATGAGGTCCCTTAACCAATTTCATCATATCATCACTCAATCCTCATTTTCGCGATAACCAAATGTGGCAGAAAAGCGAAGTAAAATAAACCAAACCAACACGCGTTCTCTTGCCCAAATAAATACATCCGTATTTATGACTGTTAGAGACCAAGAGTAGTATATTTAAATAAAACACTACTAAAACGAGAGTCAGAGAGAGCCTGAGCACATATTTGTAATTTAATCATTATATATTCCATATTTGAAAAATAAAAAAAGAAAGAAAGCATAACATTATTGTCTGCACATAACACGTTCCCATTTCATAAATAATAAAACTACATCCCATATTATACATACGCACATATTGTACAACGTGTAAAAGGTTGTGTAAATACAGAGAACATAAGTACTGCAGAAAATTTTACCCTGTGTTCTTTAGAGGATTTACAAAAAAAATTATGAGAAACCAATCCCCTATCTGTTCTACTGGGGGACCTGAAAGCCTGGGCTTTCAACCATTGCCGCGGGGGGCGAGGGGGCAAGGGAGGTAGAGGTAGAAATCTTCCTTTTCTTTGGGCCGGCCGTTTCTACCTGGAAACTGGTCTGGCGGAAGAAGAGCGGTATCCAGCCAGCTTTGACCGCGGAGAACACCGATGGACGAGAAGCGCGTGGAAAAGAAAGTGTTGGTATGACCTGTGGTGGCTTTAACAAGACAATAAATATTGTGATTTGAATATAATTCGAGATGTGAGATTGATTGATCTATCTCTGCTAGACTAGCTACTCCTCAGTGCACGTCACTGGTTTTTAGTCGTAGGTTTTGGGCTACAAATGTATCGAAATTGAAAAGGTTTAGAGGATTTCTTTTGTCCGCTTAGGGACTGAATTTCGGAAAATCCCTTCCCAATGAATGCTTACGTCATAAGGTAAAGACACCCCTAAACTTCCAGGTCCACGTTGATGTGTTTGTGAGTCAGGACAAACTATTTTACATATTAAGTAGTAATTTTATGAAATAAGTGAGAAACTATCGTCATGAGCAGAAGAGTACACACACAAAATTAAATGCATCGTATCGATTGATACATCAGAATGCATGGATTGATGCACTAAAGTGTGCTTTATTTCTTCTTCAAAGAATCAGATTCACATTTGATGCATTTAGGTGCATTTTTGTATGTCTTGAAAGAAACACCAAAGTGCATAATTTGATTCAAGTCAGGATTTCTTTCAGTCGAGATGCACTTCAATGCATCAGTTGCTGTTCCTTGATGCACCTTCCCGCATTTTTTTGGATGATGCACTTAAACGTTTGCTCTGAGGTACAGAGTTTATGCAGCTCAGACAAAACGTTTAAGTGCATCATCAAAAATGATGCATTCTGGTGCATCAAAACACATCAAGGTGCATAAAAACGCATCGACTGATGCATTGAAGTGCACCTCGACTGAAAGAAATCCTCACTTGACTCAAATTATGCACTTTGGTGTTTCTTTCAAGACATACAAATATTCATGAAATGTGAATGTGATTCCTTGAAGAAGCCATAAAACACACTTTGGCGCATCAATCCATGCATCCTGGTGCATCAATCGATATGATGCATTTAGTTCTCTGAGTGATAGCATGAACTTGAACTTATTATAACAAGAATTGTAATTTTACGTACAGTCACCGGTAATAAAAGTGTGACACAGATCCTGAAGCACTCCCTTCACTTCCCTTCACATGTACACGGCGATGAACAAACCTCAACAGCAAATCTTCAATCGCAAGCTAGGTCTACGCCTTAAGGTTAGGCAGCACCCATAGCGTCATGCAGGGAAGCCATTATTTCAGAATATAAGTGCCTCATTTTTATTGCCTGTGACCGTATGTCGTTCTCTCCTTTCCCAGGCGAATGGATCATCATACTTGCTTCTGGAATGGTAGAAAAGTTCGACAACGCTTCCACTTCTCCCATTAGTTTCGTTAGAGAAAATTTCGGAGAATTAGACTTCATACAATTGCTACAGTACTACATTGGCTTTTTAATTCCGACTTACATTATATATTTCGGAGTCTCAGGATTTTTACACGTAAGTACTAACAACAATATTAAACCAATTTACATTTTCATCTAATTTTTACTACAATATTGGTTGGCTGGAAACTGTTCTTTTATGATTCCCAGATGGTCTTCCCGATAGCGTAGTGGTAACATCGAAGAACTTCGGGTTCGATGCCCGGTGGAGACACGTAATCGTTCTGATTCCACTTTAAACTGTAGTTCCAATCCCGATTAGTCTATCTAAAGTGGACTTAAAACCAAACTCGGCTCCTGCGATTACTAGAAAATGCATACAGAAATATATGTTGCAACTTAGTAGGAACCATACCCTCGCCTCGATTCTTCCAGACTGCAGATGCTGCAGATGTACAATATCACTTATGTCAAGCTGTCCCTCTCTCCAATGTGTATATACGAGGGGTGTCGAAGCCAAATTTAGAATACCATATAAGGTGTCTATGTAGACATGTCATATTGTGACGGAATAATGTTCATATCTTTGTACATATACTCATTTCTTTGTACTCTGCTGTCTCTTTCCACGTGGGTACCGTGGCTTTCGAAAGTGAGCCCCTTGAGTATATCGTGGCGGAAAAGCAATTGAAGTATCCAGCAATGATAAGAGTTCTTGATGCTGGAAGGGCTAGTACACAAACACATCCACACTACAGTAAACCCTCTTTAACACAAACTTGCTTAAGACGAACACTCGGTTAACATGAACAAAATGTTGGTCCCGGCAGGGATGTATTATATCTTATAGAAAGTTTTATCGGTTAACGCGAATTTCGGTTACCACGAATTACGAACTGTTTTTTAGTTCGTTGCGTCATTAGATCTCATTTAACACGAACTTTCAAAGTTTTTCATAACTTTTTTTCTGTTGTTCCTCTGCTAGGTATGTAAGAAATCGCTCAACAGTCTCTATCATCTTGTCAACAATCAACTTATACAGTATTGTAACCAACAGATTCAGATCAACAATGTGCTCAAATATATTTTTCTATTCTTTAAAACAGTACGAGTAACATCAAGATTAAAACTTGTGTGCAATTGCTCGACAATCGCGATCGTCGCGTCAACAATGAGCTTGTACGTATTTAACCAACAAATTCAGTCGTGTGTTCAGATGTGTTTTTCTATTCTTCAAGACGTAGCCACAGTACGAGTAACATCAAGTGCCTTTGGATCAATGCATTATTGCTCTTATGAAGAGGTCTTATCGTATCTTGCGAAAGCGCAATATAAAGCAATTTTTCACCAAAAAATGATCTGCGAGTACTTTTTAAAAAGTTAATTACTGTAGTACTGTACTACTGTTTCTTATGACGACATACATAATACGTATTGTAAATGGTTAATGTGTAGAAAGAACTGTATTGCAACAATAATATTTGAATCCCCACGAACTCTTGAATTTTCGGTCCCTTGGGATTCGTGTTAACGAGGGTTTACTGTAGTTTGGTCAATGCGTATAATGATTCTTCACCTTCCCTTGCTACCATGTTCAATTGGGCTGACGAGTTCAAGAGGGGAAGGAAATCTATTCAAAATGAACCATCCCCATCACCTCCGAGAACTAACCGTACTCCAGACACCTTAAAAAAATAAGAACTAGTGATGCCAGACAGAAGACTGAAACTGTCTGTCAAGCGGAAACAATGGGCTTTCGGAAATTCATCTGATATTGACTGAAGTCTTGATGATGAGAAAAGTGCCCGGGCAATGGGTGTCAAAGTTGCTCACACCACTTCGAAAGCAAGATAGTGTCGACATTTCAATTGAAAATTTGGAATTAGTGAAAAGTCAGAAAAAAATTATGTTTAATCTACGAGAGATGTTTCATTATTATGACCCCGAAACGAAGCATGCTTGCATGTAGTGGAAGAATAAGGACTCTCCTCCGCTCAAGAAGGCAAAAGTTCAACGTGAAGCTCTTTACTGTTTCTTTAGGGAGGTGGGGGCTGCAAGGGCCCAGTGCTCGCCAAGTTATATCCCAGACAGATTATGATTAATGGTAAATGGTATGCAGAAACTTTGACCGAACTGCTTCAAGTTATTCACCAGAAAAGGGGGACTAACAATAGGTACTGTATGAATTTGTTACACGAATGCGTTACCACACACGTCTCACAATGCCAGGGCTGCTGCAGACGAACAAAAGTTCAGAATAACCAGTCACCCGCAGTATTCGCCAGACCTGGACCAAAGTCATTGTTATCTGTTTCGATATTTGAAGTTCGAGATAATGGGACGGCAATTTGACGACGACAATAAGGCCATGTGTGCTGTGAACCCCTTTCTTGAGTTTCGGGATGAATTCTTCTACCACACTGGAATTACTCGTATGAGCTTGTTATCCAAATGGGCAGTGTGAGTTAACGAGGAGGAGACGACTCAGCATTCCCTGACATTCGCTACGAGACTCGGCGGCAAGCGGCCCGGCAAGCAGAGCTTCTCCTTCCCGACAGTCGCTAGAGTCAGCTATTAAAATTACAGTTTTCATACTGTGTACTAACCTTGACTACAGAAGGTGTTGAAAATCATGTCCCTCTGCTGCAACACATTCCTGGCATCAACGAAGGAAATTGGCATTTACACATGCAAGTTCTTCTTCTGTAATTCTCCCGATTTCTCGTACAATACTCTTTTAACTCACGGATGGTGTGCGGATTGTCTTTGTATACTTTATTTTTTAGATTTTTTACACTTTTTTTCCCGTAACGTTATTATATTGCCATATAAGAATTTTAGCGGCTCTAAATGCTGTGGTTTTTGAAACACCCGTTTCTTGTGAGAGGCGGTGGATAGATTTCCGAGGAGACTGTTCTAACCTTTGTCCTATCTCATCGAGTTTTTCCTCAGTAAGAACACGTGGGTTTTTCTTTCCACTTTTATTCAGAACTGACCTGTTACTCTAAACTTTTTTACGAGGTTTAATATAATGGTCCTATATGGAACTGGAACACGAGGAAATTTCGTTGCAAAACGTCGTCGCACTTCTCCAGAATTCCTCTTTCCGAAGTAACACTCGACAAGATAAATCCTTTGTTGTAATGTAAACTTTTGTGGTGCCATATTAAGCCACAATCTTCAACACACGGACACGACACAACTCAACCTCCGAGGGAGGATTATACTGGCGTCAGTCTGCAACGTCAACAGAAACGGAAAGAGAGCGAAGGCAGGGAGAGCGAAAGAAAGAGACTGTAGCTTGCGACTGGCGCGGGCCCCGTTCACCGGGAAAGACAAGCCCTGATGCCGGGCCGCTTGCCGCCGAGTCTCGTAGCAAACCAGGGTGTTTTTTTTTACCACATGCTATTTATTTTCTGTGATTTTCTAAATTCGGCTTGGACACCCCTCGTATATTTGAAGTCGGTTGGGGATTTTTTTTATTATTTATGCCGTTCAAATAGATCATAATATTGTGTGATACGCACGATCCAAGGGCTTGTATAGTAAACGGCAATATGTAATTTCGAGTTCGGTGCGCGGGTAAACACATTCAAGAACCAATCGAATTATTTCCAGTGGTACTTCTACCGTCGACGCAAGGGTTACCCCCAAGAATGGAAGTGTCAGACAACCAAGTGGCTGAGTCCTGAGCTGGAGAGGGAGGAAATTCTCATTGGCAGCATGAACATGGCTCTGGCAAATATGGTCTCATCATCCATAGCGCACTACATCCTGAACGGAGGAACCAGGACGGGAATCTACTTTGAAATTCATCAGTACGGATGGATTTGGTTCGTCCTGCAGTGGCCAGTCATCTTCATATTTACTGTAAGTGGTCATTCTTTAAACTCAGCATTGAATGAACAGAGGAAATTGGAAAATTTTCAAAGGCTATACAAAGTAAAAATTAAAGTGCGCCCCTGTGCTTTGCGTCACTCCATCAAGGCGTATACGAGGTGTGCACACAGAAAACTAAATGCATCGATGCACTAAATTGCACTAAAGTGTGTTTTATGGCATCTTCAAAGAATCATATTCACATTTGATGCATTTGCATGCATTTTTGTATGTCGTGAAAGAAACACCGAAGTGCAAAATTTGATTCAAGAGAGGATTTCTATCAGTCGAGATGCAGTTGATGAACCTTCCTACATCTTTTTGATTGATGCGTTTTAAACGTTTGGTCTGAGCTACAGAGTGTATGTAGCTCAGACTAAAATATTTAAGTGCATCATAAAAAAAATATGCATTCTGGTGCATCAAAACGCATCAAGGTGCATCAAAACGCATAAACTGATGCATTGAAGTGCATCTCGACTGATAGAAATCCTCACTTGAATCAAATTATGCACTTGGGTGTTTCTTTCACGACATATAAAAATGCACCCAAATGCATCAAATGTGAATCTGATTCTATGAAGAAGCCATGAAACACACTTTCGTGCATCAATCGATGCATTCTGGTGCATCAATCGATATGATGCATTTAGTTCTCTGAGTGTGGAGTTAGGGCCCCACACTTTCTTGATCACGGCCGAAGGTGAGGATGATGTGATCAGCATCACGCCCCTGGCCGCCTATAAACCCCCTTCCCCAGTCTCCTCCAGGTACCAACTTTATACGACGATAGGTGGGCGCCGGAGCCGCTTGAACAGATGGAAACAATCCCTGTTCTCCTCCCCCTCGCCCCCGGGTCTTTGGCATGGTAGTCAGACGTCCTAAGTACTGAGCTGCAGCGGGTCAAAGAGTATTCATGTTAAGTTTCGTTTTGCAGTATTTTTTTTTTATCAAATGAATTCACGAAATCATTTAACTTCTACAAAAATATGACATTGATGGTAGAATAATGACGATGATACAGGGTGATTCATTTACAACGCAAGCCGGAGTTGGGGATAGTACAATTTTTGAACCGGAAGTGGTACACATATAATCCTCATACCAAATTTGAAGCCTTGTTTATGCATATATTTTTAAACCGGGTAACAATGGTTGGATTTCATTAGTGTTCACGCAGTGTTGCCAGATGTAACGAGTAGATGTAATCAACCGCTTGACCAACTTCAAGTGGGTCTCAGTGTTGCCAACCCACCCCAAGAAAATTTCACCATATGATATTTTACAGGCGAAGCTAACCTACCAATAGGAGTTGGCAACACTGGCTAGTTGCTTCAAAAACCTTTTGTTTTTTAAACATTTTGCCATACGATATTTCACAGGCGAAGCTAACCTACATATAGGAGTTGACGGCGTATCCTTCTAAGATGATAAGTATGCAGTAAGATGAAGAAGAATTAATGACGCTAACTGGTGGTGCAGTGTTAATGCTTCCTCTTCTTCTTATCCTCCTCTCTATCTCCCCCCTCTTCTTCTTCATCTCTGTATTTTCTAGCATACTGATCTATTGCATGCTAACCAAACCTCTTGGGAGGCAGGGCTCTTGTAACGCCACGGGTCCTCCACATGTTTGTACAGTATGTATGTATGTAAAGCGATTTGCGGGGAAGAGGGGGTCCAAAATTTTTAACTTACGGCTGGAAAATGTTTCTATAACATGTTTTCGTTCGAGGCAAATTCATAGATAGATATTGTTAATAAATATTAATATTTCGCTATTAATTGTAAATATATACTTATTGTATTGTAGCAATTAGTTTTTGGTATCGAAAGCGACTGTTATCGTATTTGAAAATTACGCTTTGCCTGTGGACATCTAGAAACTACAATTTCGTACTAACAATATTGACAGAATACAGAAATTATACTTCCTGGTTTTTCAGTAGCTGAACAATGGAATTCCTCACTGGCCAATTTTAACCTTACAGCTACAAATGTTTCTATAAAAATAACCATGCCTATGAACCTGTTTGGCTTCAGGAAGCAAGCTATGGAAGTGCCCGTCCAGCCTACGTCGTCATCGAGCTTCAACGAACTCCTGCCTTCCATGCTATCTAAACTTAACGGTCTGTTAATTATACACTTGAATAGCATTTTGACCCAGTACGACGAAGATGTGGGCAAAACTTTCTATGTATTCAACAAAAACTTGAATTATTACCAGTTCCCCATCTCCGGCAAACTTAAGTTCGACATGAACCCTGAGAACAAAGGGGAGGCCAAGGTTTCCTCAGGCAAGAACATCTATCGCATCAAGCATGATAGGATGGATGCGACTACAACGTACGATGTGTCTGCTGGCGATCGCCTGTACGTGGAGCTCTTGAACGACTACGATAAACTCATCCCTCTTTTAATATAAACGAAAATCACCTACGTAATAATAAATAACCACAGTGTGTGAAAGTCGTCGTCCCCCTAATCCTCGTTTCTATCCGGCCCTCTGGATTACTTCCTGTCTTAATCCCTCAGTCTCTCCTTTCACCTCACCCTGGGTGCAAAGCGAGCAGATTATATTTGCGCCGGATTTACAAAAAGGGGGTTTTCACATAACAATTTATATTTGTATGTCCCTGGTTCGTTTACACATATACAGCAAGTGAATATACAACTGGTTAAATGGACAGTACCGTAGTTCTTGAAATCATAACATTCTCGTAGGATATATTGGTTTATTATACGTAGTTAGATATATACATATTTTACAGAGCGTTTCCATGAGTGCTTTGCATAGACCAAAATTTCTAAATCAATATAATTGCGCACCTATGGCATAACCATCGGCACTTCCCTTACCACCGAGTTAGCATAACTATCTCGGTGGGCCTATCCTCAGCTTAAATGATATTCCGTTACAAATGCGTTTCCTTACGCCTTCACTCCTTCTTTTGGGCATCAATTAATCAAATACGGAAATATCCTCATAATCAAAGCTTTTTCTAAAAGGGGACTTGGGACAGCAACAGGGGCTGGCATAACCAGATGCTACATTGTTATATCCAGTCTAGCCACCATAAGTGGACTAAACTTGAGGAGACGTTCCTCTTTCGTCGATCAATGGGGAAACACTGTTTTCTTGCTAAAGCCCACTGGTCTTTTTTATAGCCGGGGTAAACGTCCGTGGACGTGGACCCCGTAGCGTTGGAAAATTCCACTGCCAACGGTCTTTTGAAAGACTCCTAGCTCCCCCAACCGGGCAGGTAAGAAACAGGGGAATCTAACATCCAGCAAAGCACAATCCAATAAGCATATACACTTACATGCAATAATAACATAAAAGTACACTCATGGAAACATATTACTTAACCCTACACCTCGTAGCTGGCCAGCAATTAATTATTACAATATACCAAAACCAGTAATGGTCAATCCGACCGTTACAAGTGGTAACAATGCCTAACGAAATTTTTGGTCACACGAAACGCGATGATCACGGCGACGAGCTTCATATGCTCGGCGTCAGGGTCAAGAAGTTTCGAAGCGACCTGCAGGCCCTGCAGTCCACGCTCAACTCCAGCCTCCAGTCAGAGATAGCTAGCCTACAGTCTCAGTGCCTGGACCCCGTACTCAAAATTGACGCCGAGCTTAAATCGCTGCTGCAAAAGTACACCGACCTCGCGTCAATAGACAACTTCGACAACTTGGCGCTGAGCGTAGGCAAGCTGCAGAACGAATTTTTGAAGCTGCAGCAAGCGCAGACCTCCGATGTGGAACAGCTGAAGCGGCACTTGCAGGACCAAACGAGCACCATCCAGACTGAATTGCAAAACATTATCCAGAGTATAAAAACTCAAGATGACTACGATCGCGTGAATGCCAGTATTGCCAAATTGCACGAACAGTTTCAATCGTTCGAAATTCCTACGTTGGAAAGCATCAAGGCTGAGCTTCAAACGGACGCTTTGCATGCGGCCATCAACGAAGTCAAAACTAAACTCCAAACGCTACAGGACTTAATCGACAATCTACCTTCGTCCAGCGAGCTGAATGCTATTGCCCGTAGCGTGGCCAACAGCAAACTCCAACTTGAGACCTACGAGGATTTCGGGAAGCTGCAAGGTACCATAGCCCATATTGAGGATGTTCTCGCCGTCATCAAAAATGATCTGGCAAACGTACACGAAGCACTGGAATCCAAACTGTCTGGCATCAGGGATACTCTGGCCAGCGTCCAACAGCAGATCACCAAGTTGGAAAATCTAAACAAAAAATCAGAGATGTCGCATTTTCATCACTTAATCGACGACATACAAGCTAAGTTGGAAACTTTGCAACAATCCACCCCCACCCAGGACGACATAACACAATTACAAGAAGGCATACGTGCTGCTGCTGCGGCATCAGAGTTGGATGCGATGAAAAAAAACTTTGCAGTCGCTCCAAAACACGGTGGCCACCCTGCCCACCTCGCAGGAACTGAAAAGCATGAAGAGGGCTCTCAACCGAATACTCAAATCCGACGACATCAAAAACATCGAAACCTAAAATGAATTGCTTCGGGAGTCTGTTGCAACCTTGCCCACCAACCAGAACATCAGTGAGCTACATGGCTTGTTTGCGGAAATTAGAACCGAGGTCCACGACCTCGCAACCCAGAGCTCCAATTTGACACTCGTGGAAAGTCTGCAGCAGATTATCGCCAATGTGAAAGAGCAAATTGGCAGCATCGAGGCGAGCCAGGAATCGGCCATAACCAATTTCAGTACCCAACAACATGAGTTAAACGAAAAATTCAAGAGACTAATTGTCGATGTGAAGATCAAGCCCAATTACGACACTGTTGTCCGTGCTATCGAGGAACACCTGGAATCAATAAACGGTAGATTGGAGGATGTGGAGAGCGAGGTTCGAACCAATGTAAACACCCTGAACGCCAGCATCGACAATCTCAAGTCTACTGTTGTTATCGAACTGTACAGCATTCCAAACAGGGAATTTTCCTCGCTCTTCCATCCGGGTGCCAAACTCTACATGCTGACTCCTGCCAAAGCCTATCACCAGTTTTTCATCGCTGGCACACTTCAGTTCGTCAAGGTTTCATACTGGTCTTTTCCTCACGCAACCCACAACCCAACCATGACCGTGACGAACATCAGTGACGAGCCTAAAATAAGAGGAGTGGAGTTGGTCGATTTTAACCACCCCGAAACTCGCGAGACTGCCTATGTCGAAGATGCCACTGAAATTGTCGAAATAGAAATAGGTGATAAGCTGTACATAGAAAACCCGGCATTGTCTGCAGCCAGAAATCCCATCCAAGCTATATTCTTATTTTCGCGCAATGTCTAGGCAGGCTATTGTGAACGAGCTGCACAAACCTGCACGGCGAAACTACGGTAGTGACCAAAGGCATACTTTAAAAAATTACATAAAATCAACAAGGGATACAAGTATCTTCTCACTGTTATAGACTCATTTTCAAAATTTACGTGGGCTTTACCCCTGAAGGCAAAAACAGGAACCTGCGTAGTGGAAGCATTCAAAACTATTTTCGATGAAAGTGGCAGGCGACCTCGATTTCTTCAAACAGACAACGGAAGAGAATTCTACAACTCTCTCTTTCGCCAATTTATTCAAAAACAAAATATTCAACATTACTCCACCTTTAGTCACATCATAGTGGAACGTTTCAACCGAACTCTCAAAACACGCATGTGGAAACACTTCACGCTTCAGGAGAATTACAAGTGGCTCGACATGCTTCCGAAACTTGTTAACAGCTATAATCACAGTTTGCATCGCACGATAAACATGAAACCCGCTGACGTCAACAAATCTGACGAGCGACGTTTAATTTCTACGGTTTATTGTCCAAAGTACAAATTTACAAGCAAGAAACCGAAATTCAAAATTGGAGATCAGGTGAGAATCAGTACAGTTAAGCGTGCGTTCGAAAAAGGCTTCACAAAAAATTGGAGTACGGAACTTTTCACCGTAGTTCGAGTCTTACCCGGAAACCGTCACACGTATATAATAAAAGATAATCGCGACGAAATTCTGAAAGGAAGATTTTACGAAGAGGAACTTTCTAAAACAAATACTCCGACACGTATCTTATTGAAAAAGTATTACGTAGAAAAGGTGACAAACTGTTGGTGAAATGGCTGGGACTCGAGGAAAAAAGTTGGATAGACGCAAACGAGGTGATTGTGTAACGGGTGCTTGGGATGTGGTACGGCGACTGCCAGATTTCCCATCGGAACGTCAGGATAGGAAAAATGGCGAGCTTCTACACGACAACATTCGCTGCCTCATTGTTGGACCTTCTGGATGTGGAAAAACAACTTTGCTTATTGATAATTTTCTTCTTGCACCCAACTGGTTAAACTGGAAGAACAGGCACCTGTAAGTTTTCTCCAAAAGTTTGGAGCAATCGAAGTATCGTCAGCTGTCGAAACTGTACGAGGGGCTAGGCATAGCTATATTTGCTTCTGAAGTGATACCACTAGACTGCTGTCTCGAAAATTCGGTGGTGGTTTTTGACGATGTGATCCTGGAGAACCAGAACGAAATTCGCAATTTTTTTTACTCAGGGTCGGCACAGAGGCATGGACTGCTTCTATCTTGCTCAGACTTTTTCCAAAATCACCAAACAGCTACTCCGAGACAATGCTAATTTCATTTGTTTGTTTCGTCAAGACTACACCAATTTAAAACACTCTTACGATGATTATGTAGGTAGGGACATAAACTACAATCCGTTTTCCAAATTTTGCTCTTCATGCTGGAACCAAGATGATTTCGGATTTGTCACAATAGACGTGACGAGGAAACCCCATAACGGAAAATACAGAAACAAAATTGATAATTTTCTAAACGTTGCAACGTTACAATAAACGTCTTGATCTATTATAAATAACTACATACAAAGAAATGAAACGCAAACTTGCAGACGACAACCTGAAGATTGCGTAGCTACCTGGCAGAACGGTTTAAGGGTTGAAAAGCCGAGAATCGTGGATATTTACGAAGAGAAAAAGCGTCAGGACCAACCTATAATCGATGCCATCAGTGGACTTGGTAAAGAAATCAAAGATGTCACCGAGCAAAACAAAGAATTAATCAACGAGCTTGTGCCACTTACTGCTCGAAATTATACCATACCTACACCGATATCCAGCATTCACACTACTCCGTTCGAACTTGATCCGGCTCCGAGACGTCAGGCCGTAGGCAGTACCTCTCTGGACAAGCTAGTCGAGCTGGGTCCGTTGGCGAGGGATTACCTAAGCACCGGGAAATTCGAAAAAGACGAGGTATTCGGATTGTACCTGACCATGGAACCCAACGAGGGTGTGGTTTGGAAAATTGGAAAATCGAAAGTCACGTTCGAGGGCGACGACGTGAAAATCAATTTGGGGGAGAAGAACAGCTGGACTAGGTATACCGGCACGGTGGGACTGTGGGAACTTATCACTAAGAAGTAACAAAAAGATTATACAGACGAGGATTACCAAAGTTACACAGAAATTTTGATCATGACGAACGTCCTGTACCAAAACAACGACGCGACACAGAATCGCGTGAAATCTAGCAGTGGAGAAAAATACAGGAACCTCATCAAGCCAATATGAACCCAGCTCAAGACTGGCAGCGGTGTCAAACTCTACAATACCCTACCTAAAGAGTTTGTTTGGGTAGACGACGTAAGGGAGCTTGAAGATCGATTGCTGGTCATCGAAGGCGAAGAGAATGCAGGAAATCGCAACTTCCACAACGAGAAGGTGGGCATCATGGACATGATTAGCACCAAGCTTGCCAACTTCATTGTCAACGACAACAAAGGTATAGGTTATATTATCAAAATCATCAATATCCTGCCTCCGAAATTCTGGAATGTGGCCGAGGGTCGAGGTCTCGTGAACGATATTATCAACAAGCTACCCTTCGAGATGCACCTGCCAGGTTACCAGTACTGCGGTCCGGGTACCAAACTCGAACAACGACTGGAGAGGGAGACAAGGGTGTGAATCTCCTGGACGCAGCATGCAAGGATCACGACATTGCCTACAATACTCACACAGATCTCGACGCACGTCACGATGCCGACAGGAAGTTGGACCATGCAGCTTTCGGGAGACTCGTCAGGAGAGATGCCTCGCTAGGTGAACGGGTTGCTGCATTGGGTACGACTATCGCCATGAACACAAAACAAAAATTAGGTTGGGGGCTCTAAATAAATAACACCCTGTGAAAAAAAAGCAACTTGTATAACCAACCTATCATAACTTCATTGCATTAGGGGGGCAAAGCCTTACCTTTTCACGATATATATAAATAACATACTATCACCATGAAGCCCAAAGGTGTCGTTTATCAAATACCCTACGCAAACCTCAAGTGTCTCGGAGCTCTTGATGGATTGCTTACCAAAAAGCAGCGCGAGAAGAAACATTCCTGCTTGTCAAAAGGTCATGGAATGAAATTGCTGCTTAGCATTCCTCAGTTGAGGAGGTTACAAGGTTCGCGAAAGCAGCAGAAGACTGGAGGTTTTATATTCATGATCCCGGCTGTCTTGGCAGAATTGGGTGCTGTAGGCAGCTTGGCAGGAGGCAGTGCCGCCATTGCCAAGACCGTCATCGATGCAAAAAAGAATAAGGCCGAGCTGGAAGAGCAGAAACGCCACAACCTGGCTATGGAGAAGAAGGGGAAAGGTGTGACCAAAAAGCGAAAGAACAACCTCGAAGCTTTGAAAAAGTTTAAAAAAAAGAAGAGCCCTGTCCAACTTCGATATTGAATCTCTGATTGAATCGTTGGGGGTCAAGCACTTCAGGGGCGTTTTCATGTCTGATTCTCTACCTTCTGTTGTGAAGAAAAAAGAGTGTGGTGTGGTTAACCTGGACAGTTACGAAAATCCAGGTACACATTGGATTTGCTGCCTCAAAGCCAACAACAACAAAGCATTTGTTTTCGATTCATTCGGAGGCACGCCACCTGCTGGGTTGGTAAAGTATCTCAGTGTTGTCAACCTCTACTACAATGACGAACGCATTCAGGGTTTCAGCGATGTGAACTGTGGCCATCTCTGTGTTTCCATGCTTATCTTCCTCTCGCAATTAAATAACACAACAATCGAGGATTTCCAGAAAACATTGTGGCACCTGAAGCACTATGGGAGTATTCCATCTCACAAGCGAGACTTCGCTTCTGAAACTCACATTGCATGACGATATCATCTATCCTAAATATATTGCTCTTCGACCATTCTACAGCATGTACCTGATACCTAATGTGACTGTACACAACAATACAATCAAAATTGGCAGCGAAAAAATCAGCATCACCCCTGGCCAGACCAATCTGTCTACCTTGCAGGCTCAATTACCAAGAAGTGTACTGCTGTCGCAAAATTCTGTAACTCACAGGGTGGAACTGGTGTCTGCCACGGAAACCGTAGACCTGGGTACCATCGGAGAGCTTCCAATTATCTACACACCCTCCCCACCGATATACTTTCCTGTATCTCGTAATCGCATAGACAACATAGAATTGGCAATTACCAACGAGAAGGGAGAGGTGGTTGATTTTGCAGGAGCCACGACCACTGCCGTCGTGGAGATTAACATATAATAAATAACCATTATGGAGCAAATCGAAAGTTACGAGTTGCAGTCCTTCCCTCCCAATCGTCGCACGTTTGCCAACCTCAATGAAGCGAATCGAGAGATAGAATACGACGTGGACGTCGGGGATGGATTTATCCAACTTCACAGAGCTGATTTGTATATTAAGTTTGATGTTGTGAAGAGAGACAATGACGAAGCATTTCTTGCCAATGCAAATTTAAGACTTGTACTTAGGTAGATAATTTTGTGCCGTACCTATTCTCGCAGGTGGAAGTTAGAAAGCATGACACCGTCATCGATAGGGTTGGTTGACTACCCTGGGATTACCTCTACAGCTGTGGGAACACAAACTCTCCAAGACCGATGCAGCATACTACCAGGCAGGGGGATTCGAAGCAGGTACAAAAATCAAAACTCAAAGTCACACAGTACTGTTTCCCATGCGCCTGCTTCCTTGTTTCTTCTCCGACTACACAGATATTATGTGGAAGGGTGGTTTGCGCGTCACTTTTCGCAAAAGCGCCAACGACAACAATGCGCTGATGCGTTACAGCACCTTGAGTGCAGACGGTTCAGCACTTTCCAACACACTACCCGATCTTGCCAAGTGTATCATCCAGTCCATGGAGCTGCGCATGCCCGTAGTGGAATACGAAACTAACTACGCTCTCAAGTACAAAGCAGACATTTTGAAAAATCCCCAAGTACCCATCCA
The DNA here is from genome assembly GCF_977018435.1 of Lepisma saccharinum. Lineage (NCBI taxonomy): Eukaryota > Metazoa > Arthropoda > Insecta > Zygentoma > Lepismatidae > Lepisma > Lepisma saccharinum. The sequence goes on from NC_139249.1 coordinate 54,282,931, forward strand.
ATTTTACGGTTACCAGTGCGTGCAGAAACCTGCTTCCGGCAACCATTTTGAATTTGACGTGACCACACAGTTTAACAGCATCCGGTACGATATGCCAGAGTTTGTGGTCGTGCTCTTCCAGACAGGGGAGAACAACAACCAAGAAAAAGATTCGAGCCAGTTCGACAATTGCAAGATCAAGAACATCTACCTCAAAAATGGCAGGAACGAGATATTCCCGCGTGAGAACTACAACCTGAACATTGCGAACAACGACTACCTGAAACTGTACGAGGCATACACAGTTTACAGGAGAGTGACCTCCGGCAATGTGGACGTGTACTACAACCCCAATGAGTTCATAGCTCGCATACCCATGTTTGTTATTAACACATCGAAGAGAAAGCAGGTGGTTGTTAACGATCGCACCAACATCAAAATCGGGTGCGAGTTCCATGACGCCTTGACCGCCAACACCCTGTGTAGCGTCATTCTTATTGCAGAGAAAACTTTTGTCTATGATGTCAAGAATGAAAGAGTGACCGAACAGTTTTAAGTACAAGAAAAAAAAAAGAATCGCATAATTCTATAAAAATTAAACTGACCGTAGGTTCAAATATTAGATTTTTTTTGTTAACCTGCAACGCAGTGTCCAGGATGTACTGCGAAGAGTGGAGGTTGATAATTGAGCATACTTCAATTTGAATTTAAAATTTTGGGAGCGTCAGCACTTAGGCTATATTGCCCCCGTCACATTATACGGGGACCAGCCCCTCACCATTACAAATAACAACTCTAACGTTGCATAACTAAAAATCTTAAAATGTTCTGACTTCTGTTAAAAGCTGAGGCTGTAAACAGGCACTCAGCACACACAAGGATAAAAAACAACAACAGGACAACAAACAAAATTATACTGGCCATAGTGCCAGCCGTCAGAGCCTCGTTAGTCATTAGTCCAGGGTGCACTACGTGGGAGTGAGGTTGACTTTTGAGCGCCTACGTGGAAGGTGCTTACCCCTTACACCCCAATTGAGCATACTTCATACAACATCTTCTTACATTTGTGGAGAAGATTTTTTGAGGATAATCTGGAAAAAAAATAATAAAATTTAATTTTGATGCACTTTAGAAGTAATCACACTTGAGCGCACAAAAGAAATTTCCTCTTTTGGCCCTGCGTGTGCCCCTTTTTCGCCCCGTAGGACACGGCAGGGAGTTAGTTCCGTAAAAAAAAATCCCAAACCTCCACCTATTTGCATTTGAAGATAAACACTATTATTCTAGTATCTTGGCTATATTAAATGGGAACTTCTGTTACATGAGTTGTTTTTTTCATACATACTATCTACTACATTTGAGGCATGTCTTACTAGTTTCTAGACGATGGTGGCCCCACAGGAACGTGTGAATCCCACATTTCAGAACACACCTCTTGTCGTCGCTTGCGTCCAGGGCAACCTTTCTCACCTTGTTGGTTGTCAACACATGGTCGACACTCTGGATGCGCTGCTCCACTCCTAGAATTTGCGTCCTAGTTTGAAGAGTCTTTGCGTAATCCTCGAACTTGAGGTGCTCTTGGACGACCTGCCTGCCCACACCCTTAGCTTTCTTTTGTGATGGAACCCTCTGCCCGAATAGCATAGGCTTTGGCGCGAAGACCGGCAAACTCAAGAATTACATCTCCGTCCTTTTCGTCTTTGAGTTTGCCAGGCACCTTCTTGTTGCGAGCCAGGATTTTGTATCGGTTCGGCTGGGAATAGCCTGACGTGTCAAAAAGGTTCACAAAAGTTGGTACCGTGGCTATATCCCTATATGCGTCGTCCGTGCGAACGTGGTACACCAAACCATCTGTGTCCGTGTAGAGTAGGCTGATATTGTCGTTATAGTGCTGGCGTAGTATCTTATAATATATATAAAACATGTGCAGCTTGCTTAGGTATAATACTGAGGCACCAACATAGATTGGCTTGTTGAGCATCACCTCGGTCTTCCTCATATGCACCAGAGCAAGCTGCTCATTGTAAGTAGTACGTGACTAGAATAACGGGCTTGCTACAAGCTTGCGACATTGTGCTTCTTTTGATATTAGCCTCACATCCACACGATTTCGCACATTCTCCATGGTTTTCCCAAACACTGCGTTGTTCATTAACTTGAAGAAATCGCAATCGAAATCAGAAGTAGCGACTGTGAGGTGTTTGGTGTTGAGCTCGATGTATGGTTTTAACCATAGACAATGCTCGAACATAAGAACTCGATGTACTGTGCGGACGGTAACCCCTTGCTCCATCAACCACCAGAGGTTTTGGTAGTGCAGAACATAACGCTCTTTGGGCTTGAAGTCCATGACGAGCTTTCGTTGGTTCGAGCCAGGCGGGCATTTGAATTCCGGGGCTGGCGGAAGGTCGCAGAACAAATCCTGCAGCTCCTCGGAGAACTCAAGGTCCACCGCGGCAAAAAACCCGCATTCCACATCGCTGAAACCTTCAACATTAAATTTGGAGAGATCAGCCCACCTGAACCCTCCGGATGGGAGTGGCAGCATCATGGAGTGTCCGTAGAGGTTGTTGACGTCTGTATACATGATGTAGCTGGAGGGTTGGGAGGGGTCGTAACCGGCGGCCATGTGGTTATTGTTGGTGTGCGAGTGTCGCTGCGACACCTGGACCATTCCACCCCGGACGGCACGTTCTACAAACAGCATCATGTCCACGTCTGAAAGAAGCTCAAGCCTAACTTTTGTAACAAGGAGCATGGCCGACCATGCCAGTCCAGGAAGACTGTAGAAGTATACAGGGTCCAGCTTGTAGATGGTCTTCGCAGTTGCACGAAACGCCTGGATCATATCAGCGAGGAGCGTCACATCGAGTTTTAGGTAGCCATCGTGGTAGTCCCCAAGATTTTGGCAATCCAGCTCGCGCCACATGGACTGAGCATGGCTGTAGTCGTCCTCAGAGATGCCTGAGCCTCGCAGCTTGCTGTAGAACTTCGCTCGAGGAGGCAGCGACTTCTTCGCAAACTTGGTAGAGTCGGTGATGTATTCGTAGGGGTAGACCCCCTTACGCCTGAAGAGACCGGCGTCCAAGTTTGGAAAGTTGGCAGAGGTGATGAGCATTTGCTCGTCGCTGAGCTTTTTCGCCAGGGCATCGAGGCTGGCCGGGAGAAACCTCAGGGAGTCGAGGAAACGAAGTTCGATGGAAGAGCCTGATTCTGGGATTCGCACTCGCTTGCTCAAGCTAATATAACGCTCCTCGTTCTGCGCCAGGACGTTGATTCGCATATCGTCGTATCCAAGATGTGGCACCAGATGGTGGAAGTCGTACCCCGAGCCATTGTGAAAAAACACAGGGATGAAGCGCGGGTCCCGGGCCAACAAATTACACCGGTTGCACCAAGGACCAAAGTATCTACCGTTGAAGTGATCATGGTGTTGAACTTTACGGTTGTTGGTGCTAAACTCCCTGGTGCACACAGGACAGGTAGTAGCCTCCTCGTGCTTGATTTCGTCGTCAGGAGACAGCGATTCTATAGACTTGGGGGTCAACAGGAACTCCCCTATCTCGTTGGCTTCCACAACCATCCTTTCTAGAAAATGTTTGACTGCGTCGGGACCGCGATACACATAGGGCTCGGGGTCAACAAGTCGGTCTCGCCACACCACAACATAAGCATAACTCGAGGCCTCGTGGAGTTGGAGAGGGGTAGTAGAGGAAACTTTGGGATTGGGATCGCATGTGGAGATAGGTTTGAGGAAGGCCTCGAAATCGGTGATGATGATTGCAGGGTGCTCTACCATGGCACTGTGCATGTGAAATGTTTCTACAGTGCCAGGTTTGGGCAAGACTGCCACCCCTATCTCGTTGGCATTGCAATAAAGTTTGTGGCTAGCAAGCTTCTCGGCAGCAATATTGGGACCTCTGATGCTCTGATAATCCAGGTGTATTTGATTATCAAAAGTGGACAAGCAACTGCGACACACCTCGATGTGGTGACTATCACTGCTCTGTTGGCTCGAAACAAGTCTAGAGAGGGAACGGATGAGGGTGTAGTGATGGCGAGTTTCATCCCTGATGAGTAAAAGATGGATTTCTCGAGCATCATTGTTGTCTACATCGCTTACCCGAATAGGGTACACCACATTTTTCTCAGTGATGCCATAAACATTGATAGCCAACTGCGAGTTCTGTGCACGGGCCTCGAACTTGCGAATATCCGAGACCTCCACCGGGTAGTCGATCCCAACCATCGCATCTTCCAGCTCTGGCTCGTACTGCTTGTAGTGGTTAACTCGGTATGGTTGTTTTTTTCCAGTGGACAGGGTGCAACGCTGCAAGCACCGGCCAGAGAAAGCACTTGGCGTCAGTTTTGAATATTCAGGACAGCCTTTTTGCCACAATGGTATGTGGTAAGGGGACGTAGCTCGACGCGGAGAGAGGCACAAAGTTGTTAAGTTTGATACACAGTTCGTGAGGTTCACCACACAGCGAACCTCTTGAGCCCATAGCTTGATGTTCCTCCTGCTTGACCACCAGCTCCTCGGCAAACTCGTTGTAGATGGCCTTTAGGTTGTCGATATCCGCCAGATTCAGCGTCTTCGCCTTGGTATTGTGGTAGAAGCTATAAATTTTATCAGACGGCTTTTTGTATTGGCAACATAGCGATGCGTAGAATTTGGTGGAGTGCGTTGCAATCGCATCGCTGAGGATGGAAATAATTTTGGCCTGCTCGTTCTCCAAAAAGCTACGCACGTCGCATGAGCCCTCTGAAGTGAGGACAAAGTCCTCTAACAAACCCTCGAAAGCAGACTGGTTCGCTTTCGCCGCAGGCTTGACACGTTTGGGGGATGGCGGCAAGTCGGCTTTCGCTTTCCTCTTGGTCGACGGTTGTGGGACAGGTGCTCCGACGATTTTGCATGTTGTTATATGCCTTTTCAGATTACCAATAGTGATATGTTTACCGCACCTGGGACATGGTTTTGTAGCGGTCACATGCTTACCAGGTACACAGGTACGGCAGTGTCTTTGGAAATGTTTACTTGAAACACCAGTTTCACACGTAGGGCAAATTTTTACCGATTGCATCTTGTTGAAAAATATTTGTGGGGTATATTATTTTTATATATTTAGTGGAGTGTCACAAAATAAATGCTTTGCAATAAAAAAATTAAAAAAACCTTGGAAGGCTAATTCACGATGGTGCTGGGTTTGGTGTGTGTTATTTATGTATATGCTATTCTTGCTCCATAATCAATCCTGTAAATAAATGAAAAAAATTATGTTTGTGTATAGAAAACACAAAAATATTATGTGCACATAATTCTATTTAAGTTTTTCTACCAAACAATATCTTTTTTTCTAACCCTCAGCCCCTCTTGGCGTATGAAATATAAATCATAATTTCAGAAAAACAGAGTTATTTCCGGTCGCCATTTTTGAAATCAAACCATAAGTATTATTTATGTTTATACTATTCGTCGAGCAATAGCAGATAAAACAAGAATGGGTTTTCTACAACCCATAGTTTATGAATTACAAAACATCTTAGAAATTACATCTTGAAATTTTAATCTAAAATAACACGAAAACAGCAAGAACTAGTCATCATCCCTCCAATAGGTTGTAGAGTACTTCTAATTTTTTATCGAATGCTATTAAAATTTTCGAATTAGGGTAAAAACTAAGCCGGCAAATCAAGTTTCTCAAAAAATAAAAAAATTGTCTGTATTTCCGAAACTTGAGGGGGTAGAATCGATTTTATTTGCTAGTGGAATAGTTCTCGTCGAATCCTATCCAACAAACCTAAAATCATCATCCTAGCTCAATTAGGAGCCAAGAAAATCAATGTCTTGGAAAACGTCTTAAGATTTTTGTCTTAAGAAAGTTTTCTTGACAGACCGGAAGTAACATCTTGACAAACCGGAAGTCGACTTTCTTAAAGATTAAGATATTTGTCTTAAGACGTTTTCCAAGACATTGATTTTCTTGGCTCCTATGGGACCTAGAACCATGTAAGTTTGGTCTATGTATATACTAGTACTTTTCCTACATGTTCACTCACCTTACAACCCACCCGATCAAAAAATAAAATTCACCCCCTGCGCGCATGCGCACATGTATAAATTTAAATATAGGGTCGATATTAAAAAAATCAAGATTTGCCAAGATTGCAAATAATTGCAGGAATAATACCATAATATTTTAGACTGTAGGTCCAGGTCCCGAACCTGACAACATATTTGCACTACAACACAAATAAAAAAAATTCATATCTGTGCATATGGGAAGTACAATACATAGTTGGAGGCCTCCCCAATGGCGCAGTGGTAGCATCGTCGCCTTGTAATCAAGGGGTCCCGGGTTCGATACCCGGTGGAGGCACAAGTGGTTCTGATCCCACTTTAAACTGTAGGTCCAGTCCCAATTAGCCTTACTGTGCATAAAATGGACTTAAAACAACAAATCAAATACATAGTTGGCAATGTGTGATGTGATCAGCACCAAACATTTAATTCATATGTATGTATATGTAAGTTCCGTGTTGCAATCATGAAATTAAATTTTAATTAACTTCTCTATCCATCTCTCAATCTATATAGCCTGTTCATATTTTGGCACAGTCATTGCGAGTCGGCCGTAGCAAAAACAAAATCTCAAGCCACATCATCCCTATTTTTGCGAATGCTCGCTATGACCATAAGCATAATTAGATATAGTTGTCGGATTTTATTTAATTTTAGGTTTAATATCAATAAGCGTGCATAAAAAACTAAATATTTTAAATAATAATATTCGAATAACTATGTACTTCCACTAGATAACAAACACACGCAACTCTTCGATTACACCCTCTATTTTCTTGCCTTCCTCTAACAATTTTAACATATTTCGACCTTTTATTATTTTTTGAAATATGCCCCGCACAGATATTTCCTACCAACAACGGCACACAGAAGAGCTATATATATATTCCAGCTACCCACATACTGAAAAAGCAATATACAACTAGTTTTTTAAGAATTCACGAATAACATATTGCTCACAAATTCTTAAAAATTAGTTACATTAAATTTTCAGCATGCTCCAAATAATTAAAGCAGAGAGAGACATGAAAACACCTATATTCTTTTTTTTTTTTGTATGTTTTTGTGAGTATATTTTCTTCCATAATACATAAGGGCTGTTTGGTTTTTCAGGTTTTTCATCCACAATCCCTTACGTCTCTTAAGTTTTTCAGAATCATCTCACAAAAGCAACGCCATATTTATAAATCAAAGCCAACTCATGCAAGCTAAGAAACAAAGTTACTCACTTTTTTGGAAATCCTGCTTAAAATATTCTTCTTCACCGAAGTTCAAAATGAAACAGAACTTTTCCACACTAGAGCATTTAGTTTATCCGGTTTTAGTGAGGTCGAGGAGTGATATGTTAGCCAACGCAACGTGGACCAATAGAAATCCGAGACAATTCGCTCTAGAAAATAGTCCCCCCCTACATTCCAGCCATGATTTCCAATGCTATTAACTGGCGTCACTATTTCTCAACAATTGCCAGGGTTACTCCTGTAACCCTGTAGCCACATAGCATCGTCTCTATTGAAACATGAACAAAACAAATTGTATACGCCAGTGAAAAATTCCATATTTATTGTTCAGCTACTGAAAAACCAGGAAGTATAACTTCCGCCGTCCCAAGCCACTATCTATTGTTAAATTTCTGTATTCTGTCAACATTGTTAGCACGCAGAATGACGAAATTGTCGTTTCTAGATGTCCACAGGCGAAGCGTAATTTTCAAATACGATAACAGTCGCTTTCGATACCAAAAACTAATTGCTACAATACAATAAGTATATATTTACAATTAATAGCAAAATATTAATATTTATTAACAATATCTATCTACGAATTTGCCTCGAACGAAAACATGTTATAGAAACATTTTCCAGCCGTAAGTTCAAAATGTTGGCCCCCTCTTCCCCCCAAATCGCATTACATACATACATACACGTGGAGGACCCGTGGCGTTACAAGAGCCCTGCCTCCCAAGAGGTTTGGTTAGAATGTAATAGATCAGTATGCTAGAAAATACAGAGATGAAGAAGAGGGGGGAGATACAGAGGAGGATAAGAAGAAGAGGAAGCATTAACACTGCACCACCAGTTAGCGTCATTAATTCTTCTGCATCTTACTGCATACTTATCATCTTAGAAGGCTACGCCGTCAACTCCTATTTGTAGGTTAGCTTCGCCTGTGAAATATCGTATGGCAAAATGTTTAAAAAACAAAAGGTTTTTGAAGCAACTAGCCAGTGTTGCCAACTTCTATTGGTAGGTTAGCTTCGCCTGTAAAGTATCATATGGTGAATTTTTTTGGGGTGGGTTGGCAACACTGAGACCCACTTGAAGTTGGTCAAGCGGTTGATTACATCTACTGTAACGAGAAGTGTAAATGATTTTTTTTACAAAGCATGAAAAAAATGGCACATAATACACATGTACGGACATGCCGTCAGTAATTTTCAGTTTGGTTAGGTGGATTAGCTCGGAATCTATGACAGTGAAAAAATAAATGTTCATTTCTACCGATAGCCAATCGGATTAGGCGTCTTTAAGGGGAAACTAGGAAAATCGTTGTTTTTAGACTGTGCAATGGCAACACTGCTGGTGTTTCAGTGCCACAAAAGGTGTGTTACAAAACTGTATACATCATGCAATTACTGAAAATAATAGAAAAGAAACCTGGAAATTTTCATGAAAATAGTGTTACATGCACCTGGCAACCTGGTGTTTTGCAGTCTGTACAATATACCTTTGGAATGAGCGGTCCTAGATTCGATCAACCTTGGAAGCAATGAAATGCAATCTCATCTCATTTCACTGCCATAGATGCCGAGCTAATCCACCTAACCAAACTGAAAATTACCGACGGCATGTCCGCACATGTGTGTTATGTGCCCGATTTTTCATACTTTGTAAAAAATTTCATTTACACATCCCGTTACATCTGGCAACACTGCGTGGTCACTAATTAAATCCAATCATTGTTCCCCGGTTTAATAATATATGCATGAACAAGGCTTCAATTTGGTATAAGGATTGTATGTGTACCACTTCCGGTTCAAAAGTTGTACTATCCGCAACTCCGGGTTGCGTTGTAAATGGATCACCCTGTATCATCACCCAGCATATTCATAGTTGGCATAAGACAGTCATATTTCAATACAGAAGGCATTCTTAAAATCCCTATTTTAATGATTGCATTTAATGATTGCATTTAAACATACGGACTACAGTAGGATTTTATAGACTACAGTTGTTTTTTTTCCTTGTTGATATTGCTTTTGTGAATTGTCAATTTGTATACTGTTAATACTACTACAACAACACTGAAAATGAGAAACTTGGAAAAATAATTTAAAGTTCGCATTGTGAGCAGTAAAATCTTCTTCTATAACTCTTTCTACCTGTGTACTAGAAACTACGTATTCCCAAGTCCCTATTTTCATACGTCACCACAATTGTCGCTAGAACATTTTGCACAAACTGTTCAGTTACTGTCATTTGCAGCATTGTAGTTTTCCAGTCACATCTTCATATACAGGGTGATTCAAAAGTCTCTTGATATTTTCCTATTGTCGCTAATGAATGGTGTTCAGGATGAAAAAAATAGACCCTGTTGTCTATTGAAACGCACCCAAGACTTTGAGCGACTCTCTGTCCAGACCTGAGTCCACTAGATGTTTTTGTCTGAGGTTGTACCAAGCAAAGAACAACACCATAGATTAACTGACACAGCGTATGGCTACAGCAACAGGGGAGATCACGCAAACTATGTTGGAGCATGTGTTCCAGTCTACGCAAGAGAGGTGGGTGGTATGCCTAGATTTACAGGGCCACCACATTCAAATGTACTGAGTTTCTCTTCTATTCTAAAGTACTATTCAGAAGTACTGTCAATTTTGTCAATAAAATGAATTTTAATTAAAATTTCAAGAGAGTTTTGAACCACCTGGTATTTCTGAGGCTTAAACTGATCAACTTGGAGTCACTTTCGACCAATCACTAAGCTTTCAATCACACAATGCGCGTATCCTCAGCAAAGCCCATAGAAATTTAGGATTCATAATGCGAATGGGCAGCCAATTCAGAAAGAGGGAAACTTTCTTGTTGCTGTATTATGCGTTTGTGAGATCGAAACTGGAATATGCCTCGGTTGTTTGGGACCCTCTAGTCAAGAAAGAAATTGACAAAATAGAGCAACTTAAAAATAAATTTTTGAGGTACCTGTTATTTAAACTCGGTGGTGAATATCCGAAGTTCACCTCGGGTAACACGTTGCGTGAAATGTTGAGTGTTCCGTCGCTCGAAAAAAGAAGACAAATGCATCAACTGACTTTCCTATCCAAACTTGTCAACGGAAAACTAGATTCTCCAGCTCTACTCTCACAATTAAACTTTTATGTTCCAAACGCTATCTTAAGACCCCGAAATAATCTCTTTAAAATCTCGCATGGAAGAACCAACATGGTTGAAATGGAACCCCTGAGGAGAATGTGCAACTTGTTCAACTCAGTGTCTAGTAATACTCCTAGTATCGATCTTTTCAGATTTAAAAGTCATTGTATTTTTGAACACTGTAGCCTATACAAACAGGACACAATTAAGATTGTTATGTTCATAATCTCACCCTAAATTAGACATTATCTATATTTTTGTTTAACCTTATTTCATATAAAATACTGTTTCAATTTCACTGTCGTATGTTTATCATTGTGTCTCTTATATGTGCAACTTATTACTCAATATCTCTATTACACTACTACTATTTACATGTATATAAGCTGATTACCTCTGTATAACTTGTATACAAATATTACATAAAGTCTATCAAATCAAGCAATATATGAAATCAGTCATGTTTATAAGTATGTTGTAGATTGAAATGTTATTTCTCACTTGATGTAATATTATTTTTGTATTTTGTATTACTTTCTTGTTTACCTTGTGAACACCGTAATTGGGCATGTGCCTGTATATTCGAAATAAATAAATAAACTCATGGGCCTACTCGACATTATGTTTCCGATCACGTGAAACCAGAAGTATACGACTGATAAGCTCACTGGCGTAATCGCCAAATTATTTAAATAAATGCAAACCTTCTACTTCCGTTTGAATTAACCAGTAAGGCTAACGAGATAGTATATGCCATACTCTCGACTACGGCCTGGGTATACAGGCACTAATTCAGACTTGAAAATATATGTAGATCAGCAATCTATGCTAAAATGCAGCAAGCTTGTGAACCCTATGTGCAAGAATCTACCCAATAAAATTTTAAAAAATATATTATTTTTTCATTTGATTCTCCCTCGCATATTTAATAAAGTTGCCAAAATGTATATTTTCTGATTTTGCACGTCTTTCCAGGAGTTCTTAATGTACTGGCAACATCGCTGTTTTCATCTGCCTTTCATCTACAAATCCGTTCACAAACTCCACCATAGATACAAGCAGCCTACAGCCTTCTCTTCAGTGGCCATACACCCGATAGAGTTCTTCACCTTACAGTCCATTGTTCTGTTGCCGCTTTTCCTCCTACCAGTTCACTGGGGTAAGTATTAATAGATTTAATCTTTTGTTCACAAGATATAATTGTAATGCAAATTGGGCAGAGCGAGTTACCAGGAATTACAGATCACCATATAACATACTCCATATTTGACCTGTACGCACCAAAACAATTTTAAAAAAATTATCAAAGTTAGAAATTTCAAAACCATGGACTTGGACAAGTTTCGTAAAGACGCGGAAAATGTGGAATGGTGTAAAATCGAAAGAAACGAGGACGTAGATGAGCGGTGGAGGCCTTGAATGATAACTAAAGCCCGGATTTTTATGTAATATCAACCCCTAAAATATGTACATAAATATGTAATAAAAATATCTGAAATATGTAAAAAATATGTAAATTCATAATGAAATATGTACTATAAATATTTATTCCAAACTTTACTTCCTATTTTTGTTACATTTTTTCCTCACAAAGGGATATGTTTATTTCAAAAAGACTTACAAAAATTGAAGTTACAATATTACAATGCTTACATTAAGTATTTTTTATGTTCCTATAGAGCAAAAATATTAACCACAATTTGAATATATTCAATATTTAATATGCAATGTCACCAGGTACCATTCAAAATGTTCAGTAGTAAATTTTCGTTGCCCAAATTTTTCACTCAAAAATCACTTACAAAAATTTAGGTTACCTTTGACCTTGGGGCAAGCACTGTATTTAATTATTTAACTTACAATATGTTACCAGGTACATTTCCAAATGTTCAGAAGTAAATGTTTGTCGCCGATCAGATAATATGTTCTTGTACGCAGAGAAACTTCTCTCCACGTCACAAGAAGTAACCGAAACGTACTTGAATGTGGTCGGGAGAAATATCATTGGGAGGGTTAACTGTTTCACCATTGAGAATGCGACTCACTGTAAATAAGCTGACGTAACCTGGGTTTCTTTCAGTCACTGCGTCAAATTTTCTTCGAGCTTTCTCTCCAACATCTCCTCCAACAGCAGACAGTTTCTTTCTTGCATCCTCATATATATCCATGGCTTCCAGGAGAGGAAGCCCAACAGTTTGAAGTATTTTTATGCTTGTATCAATCCAACCAAAATTGCTGTTTATGTATGCCATATCGCAAGCAAGTTTGGTGTCCTTGAAGAGATTTTGAGCAGCGCGTACAGATACAGCTGAGTCCGCCGAAAATGAGTCAAGCACAGATTTCACTTCTTCAAAATGTTCGTTGTAAAACTTACTTGCCCGGATCCAAGTGCACCATCTAGTAAGAATAGGTTCCGGAGGAAGTGGTACACCTGGCAATTGTTCCTTGTAAACTTGCACACGTTGTGGTGCCTTCAGAAACACCTTTTTCGTGGAAAAAATAAGTTGGTTGACTTCCGGGAAATTGCCTCTCACCTCCTCCGCAATGCGTTCGAGAGCATGTGCCAAGCAAGTAAAGTGGATCAAGTTAGGATAAAACACTTTAAGTGCCGTAGCAGCTTTTAACATGTATGACGCACTGTCTGTGAACATGAGAAGAACTCTCTCTTCTTGTACGTCATCCTGATACAACAATTTAAGACTGTCATTCACAAATCGTGCTATGGTGGAATGATTAGTACGCTCTAGAACTTTGCATGCAATGAGATGTGGTGTAGATGGAGAATCAGCAATTAGCGTTCCAACAATGAAATTACATACTTACATACCGTCCCAAAGCATCAGTTGTTTCGTCGATGGAAATCCACACATAGGAACTGCCTACTTCTGTCCTAATTGATTCTAAAGTTTCTTTGTAGGAATGTGGAAGATATCGCTTTCGAAGGGTTGACTCGTCAGGAAGTTTACGGCCACAATATTTTTCCAGAAAATCCCGGAACTTCGGTACTTGAATTTTATACCAAGGGATGTTTGCTGCAATCATTGCTTCGCACATTTCCTTGTAAAACACACTGAATGAAGAATCCTCTTGCATCTGGGTTAGTAAAACTTGCTTCTTTTCACTCCGTAGTTGTTTGTTTTTCACATGAAGTGAAGTGCGAACATGTTGATCTAATTGAGACTTCATAGTGCACCCAACTTTTTTATCGCACACTCGACAAAAAATAACTTTACCATCCGTAGTAAATGCATCATCGACTGCTATCCAAGATCGCAACTTTTTAGATAACGAGGAGGTAGGCGGAGCCATTCCAGCTTACTACAGCTAAAACACTGTTTAAATACTGAGGCAAGCTCTTCTTAAAACTCCAATGGTTAAAATGAAAAGGCGACGAAATATATATATACGAAATTCTAGGGTTGAGTTAACAATACTTCATTCAAGATTTGTCGCCGCCGGCTGCAAAAATCAAAACGATCACAACAATGTACGGATGAAAGGTAAGTGCCTCTCAGCGTTGTACTTGCCGCCTTCCATTGTTGGTTCTCTTCGTTCGCTGTGTTGCTTGCCGCTCCATGTTACAAACTGGAAACTGAAACACTGTCGAATCTTGATGTAATTATTACGATGCGGCGAATCAACAAACTGCTATGTACGTACAACGAAGGCAAATCGCACTTTTAAGTTACTATATTTTTTAGACCAGGAAATGGGGAGGGGAAGTGAGAAGATACTTTTTTAACTAGTAAGCCAAAAGTTCATTGGATTTTCCTCTTAAGGACTGTTTTATGTAAAAAATATTTCATATCTTAGGAATATGTAACATTTAGTAAAATATGTAAAAATATGTAATATAAAACTTCACTGTGACATCTCTACTGACGTAATTCGTCAATATATTTTAATTCCACGCTTGTACAGTAGAATAGGTAAGACAAGAAACTCCTCGCGGCCTCACGCCCAAGCCATACGTAGGGGAAGGACGAACAGAAGCAGGGTTGGCAGTGCATACGGGCCAAATGCCTACGCAGAACGAGAACACAAGAAAACTAAGCAAGAAGATCGGGGTGGTATGGCGGTAAACATCATGGCAGTATTTAGAGGGGGGGTTTCTAGGGTTCAAACCCCCCCGAAACTTCCGACATGTTGGATTAATGGAAGTTCAGAAAACTAAATGTGTAACAAATTTTCAATTTTTTTTCGAAACATCACAAAAATACAAGGAGACAATGTTGAAACGATAGAGCTAGAATTTTCATACATTTGGAATTCTGAAAGTTGAGTGAAACAGGATTTATTCTCAGAATCGTAGCCCACCCGCGACCCCTCCATTTTCACTTCTGCTGTTATCTTTCCAGTGTTGTTCCTGCGTCACAAGGAATATAGACTGAAGATTCCCTTATGATTGCCCCAAAATTCCCTTTCCAGCTTTTAAATTCCCTGTCCGATAAAGTCGAAAATCCCCCTTGACAGGAGTTCAAACCTAGGATCTCCAGTTTTGTAGCACATTACGTTCGCGATTGAAGTTACAATCCATGCACCAGGCTAAGTTTTTAAAAAGAATAACTGATTCCACACTTTTCAAAATTCCAAAAATTTAATTTAAAGTCAAACAACAAAAACTTTATCATTAAAATTTCCATTTAACATTTAAAGCTTTTTCTTGAAGGTATCTAAAGTTTAATGACGGAGTAAAATAATTGTGCATTACAGTACACACTGTATGAAACGTAAAAAAAAAAAGAAAGAAACTTGTTCTGGATATTCACTCATCTGCTGGATTGTGTAAAACCCCTCAAAGATATGACAATAATATAATTATTATTATTAGTATTAATATTATGAAATTTTAATTGTTATTGTACAATTATTTTTATTATTTCTATTATTCAAATTTCTGACGCCCATGGGAACAATTATGATTGAACCCCCCCCCCCCCCCGAAATTTTTTCCTGCCTACGGCCATGGTAAACATACAACGGAATGACCGTGTTCTGCTAAGATGGAATAAATTTTGAACATCTTCAAACGGGGTTTGTTAATTTTCACCAATGAATACAATTCTGGCTTGAACATGTGTGCGTCAAAGGGGATGTTGTTTTGAACGAGCCACTGAATCATAATGTCTTTTCGGAAGGAGGAAGAAGGAGCAGGATTTATTTGTACGTTATGGCATGAAGTGTTGTCAACAATAACCACACTGTTTGGTGTCAAATTTGGGATCAACTTCTCCCCGGACCCTGTGGCTGAGTGGTTAGCACATCACGCTGCAAAGCCAAGGGTCCCGGGTTCGAATCCCGCTCGGTCATGGTTGTTTGTAAATGTCCATTCCTCAATTTCATCACTTCATCAGTCATCCCCATTTTCGCAAATTAGCCAAGAGGCACAAAACGCGAAGTAAAATTAAATATATCAAATAAAAAAAAAATCACAATTTTGGGCATTCATATCATGGTGGTAATCGCCAAAAGATTTTCCAGATTGGAACATTAACCGCCAGCATGTACAACAATTACACGTTGCCCTTTAGACACCGGTGCTTTGACGGCAGCCGCGGTTCCATCCACCCAAGCTTTTTCTTTGTTGTCGAGCTGTGAAAATAAGTCCGTCAACGTAAACAATGGGTCGTCCTTGTCGACGAAAGATTTTTATGGCTTTGAGGTACGATGAACGTAAACTTCTTATTTCGTCCTTTTCTATAAGCAATTGTCTATTATTTCTGCTTTTTACCACTTAAACTGTAGGTCACGTATTATCTTGCGCACACACCAGACACTGCCTTGGAACTCTATTCTTTGTTTCAAAACCCTTCGGATACCTTCCCCGTCCGTAAGGTGAAATTCGTGCACAACACACTTATCGAACTCGTCTATATGACTTTTGATTTTTCGGCGAGGTCGTGTTTTATGGGGCATATGAAAGTGTTTCTTCAACGTAGTGCATGCTTTACTTTCTATTAGTACAATTCTTCTCACACTGCTGAATGGAACACCACATGCGCGAGCCACCCTCCTTTGCAACTGGTTTTCGGACATACGAACTCCCAACCCGTCTTTCATAAATGTATATTTATATGCAATTTCTCGCCCTTGGCTGTGGATTACTTTCCGTCCACCAAGTTTACTTGCTTTCTCTGAACTGCAAGCTTCCATGCTAGCAAGTACACTGCACACAAAACACACACACACTTTAAATGAAGACAGGCAAGTCGATCGCGTTGTTTCTCGGTGCTCACACAACATTTATGACGTTCGGCAACCCTGCCTGTGTGCACGATAAGGGAAGTTCGCGCATGCGCTTGCCGCGTTTCCGACCCAGAACATCGGTGGGAGAGTTTCTTGTCTCACCTCTTGTACTGTACATATAAAGGAAAAAATATGTAATTACATAGAAATCCGGGCTCTAATGATAACATTATCAGGTTAATAGATAAGCACGCCCCACCCCCCTCCAGCGAAAAATTCGTGTAACCAAACCTCCCCCCCCTGGATTTCAAATCACGTAAGGGAATTCTGGAAGTTGCGCGACTTCTTTCATCTGAGATATGTAAATACAGGAGACCCAGACGCTCTCCTATCGTACAAATACTTCAGAAACAGAGCCAAAAAAGCAGTCAGAAACGCAAAATTTAAGCACTATAACGAAACGGTAAATATGAATGGTCTAACCTCAGAAGCCAGGGACTTTTACCAAATAAAAAGAGTAATGCGCTCTCCTCAGATACATTTCGGCCGAATGCGGTAAACGAGTTCTTTGTTAAGCCGAGTGCACCCTCAGAATGCAGCGGTGATTGATGAAACTAACACTTATCTTGAGCAACCCAACAATGATACGTTCTTTTTTACCCCAGTAAGTAGCGAACAAGTACGTAAAATTTTTAACAAAAAGAAATCAAAAGCGTGCGGTTATGATGTCATAAACCTAACTATTTTACAATATTGCATCCCCTTTTTCTTAGAAGCTCTTACGCACATTATTAATCTTTTCCTTTCCAAAGGTTGGTTCCCTCAAGAGTGGAAAAAAATGCGAAGTAACAACTATACCTTAAAAATCCAACCCCACAGAAATAAAAGATCTACGACCTATTAGTATTCTATCCACACTGTCCAAAATACTTGAAAAAGTAATTTATGAACAAATACTTCCACATATTCAAGGTTTCCTAGCACACGTTCAATCTGGTTTCAGAAAAAATGCATAGTACTTGCACTGCGCTGGTAGATATCGTAGACAATGTAAGTAAAGGAATAGATGAAAATGAAGTTACACTTTTAGTCTTGTTGGACTATTCAAGAGCGTTCGACTCGATCAATCATGAATTGCTATTGGCCAAACTGTATCACTATGGCGTTACCGGAAACGACTTAAATTGGTCTCGATCATATCTCGGCAACAGGAAACAACGTGTGAAATATCGGGAACCGGAAGTCACATACTCTAAATGGTTAGTTGTTCAACAAGGCGTCCCTCAAGGAAGTATATTGGGTCCACTATACATGATTTACGTAGCTGATTTCGACCGCACTGTCCAATTTTGCCACTACCATCAGTATGCTGACGATTCGCAAATCTATATTCAGTGTAATACAGAAAACTACGATAATGCGATGACCAAACCTCAATTCGATCTTGATGCTATAACAAATTGGTCACGGAGAAACTCCCTTCAATTAAATCCATCAAAATCTTACTTCATGATCATAGGATCGTGGTACCCTTAACAAACTTCACAAAAACGCACCTTCTCCTCCAACTCTTGGCAGTATACCGCTAAGCGAAGTGGATACAAGCAAAAACTTGGGGATTGTGTTCGATAGACACTTCAATTGGGAGGCACAAGTCGAATTTATTGTGAAAAACTGTATGGGGAAACTTAAATCTTTGTATAATTTAAAACATACTCTGGACGCTAATGTTAAAGATCGCCTTATGCAAGCACTCGTCCTATCCACATTAGACTATTGCGCTCCAGTGTACAGTAATATATCCAAAGGCCTAAACTATAAACTTCAAAAAGTTCAGAATTGTTGTATACGTTTTACATTTAACCTAAACAGAAAGGAATATGTATCCCCCTATTTAAAGAAACTTTCTTGGCTAAACATTAACAATAGAAGGAAATACTTAACACTCACCTTGATGCACAAAATACTTAGTGGCTCCCCAAAATACTTATCCGATAAGATCTGTTCTCGTAGAACATCAGCCGAACTTAATATCCACAAGAAGCACAATCTAAAAATCCCCAAACATAAAACCGTCACATATAACAAGTCCTTCATTGTTAGAGGGATCAGGGAATGGAACAAACTGCCTGCACCATTGACTAACATTATTTGCCATCAAAGTTTTAAGAAAAATCTGAAGAACTTACTATTGTCCCATCAACTTCATTAACCTTCATATGTTAACAATTGCACTTGCACTTATACATCATATAATGCATATCTAACCAACCCTCCACCCCCCCCCCCCCGCACACACATTGAACTACCGAAGACTTATTACTTATCTTTACTCCACAGTATATATAATAATCTATTCAATGTATTATTTTATCATTGTATAATCTTTATATTATCTTTATTATATTATCATGATCATTATGTGTTTTTTCTTTCTGTTTGTTTTTATTCATTTATTGTATCTTTGACAAGGGTTGGTTGTAAGAACGGCCCATGAGGCCGAAACACGCCTGCTTAAATACAGACCATTCCATTCTATTGGACGATATATCGTCCAGACGATATCACTCTCAAGCAGCGGCGGCATTAGGCACGATGTCATGTTTGACCCCGCACTATGCTAAACCTTATCTACAAGAAAAGTAAACTGCCCCCTCCCAGTATTAGCACTTGCTCCCCCAGTTTTGCAACCCAATCGCCGACACTTACCTCAAGTTATGAAATACATATGTCAGCATATCATGTATCTCGAATTAAATTAGTACAATTATTGAATACATGTTTTAAGAAATGGCATATATTTAACCAACACTTGAAGTGCAAAATATTAGATTAGAGCATTATTTTCCGATTTTTTTTAGTGCCCGCGATGTACAGCAGTTCAATATCAAAAGCAAACAGAGAAGGAAAAATGCATTCCAGTGATATCAACGCACAAATATGGTCAAATAAGTGTTCGAAACAAACCTCTATGTCAAGTAACATGTTTTGTATATATTTCGAACAAAGGCGCATCTAAATTTTGTGTTATTTCGCAAAATACACTTAATCATAGTGTCGAGTAGTGATGGCAACTTGAACATTTAAGGGGGAATTCACACCGAAGAGAGACGAGACAAGATGTACTCGACACGCGGCAAGCGATACTTGTTTCTTTGCTCAATTCACATGATGGTACAGATATAATTGCATGGATCAGTTTATTAGTCACCCGAAAAAACGTAACAAGAGACATTGTTACATCTAAATCGCATTGTAAAATTTATGCAAATTTATTGAAACTCGGGAGAGGCATGTTGTGCACGAGAAAACTGAGAAATAATATGCACTGACCTCGAACTGTATACGCTAGACTTTCCAGCCTGGATAAAGCGAACACCTAAACACTAGAGAAATGGTTCTCAACCTTCGTGAAACCATGTCGCGATATTTTTTTTTTAAGTCGATGCCCTTAGCCCAAGAATTTTACTTGTAAATCTTTAGAGTATTTAAGATTTTTTGATTGAATTAACATGTACCTATGAAATTAAATATTGATAAATAAATTCTACCATAATAATAAAGAGTAATAATAGTTTGATTACTTTTGTAGGATTGTTGACAAATATAATAATATGGATGACGAAGTAGTAACGTCGTCTCCTTGTAATTAAGTGATCCCGAATTCGATAACATGTGGAGGCACAAAGTGGCACGGGTCCCACTTTGAACTGTAGGTCTAGTCCGGATAAGTATATTTGTGTATAAAATGCACTTAAAAAACGAAAACTCACAACTCAAATATAATATTGTGATTATGATAGTTGTCAACCACTTTCAGCAGAACATTTCGCAGTTCAGTATGGCTGATACGAGGTACGGTATCGGCTCGCGGCATTTGGGAAACAATGCACTAGAGTACTTTACCATGTCGATTGATCTGTTTTGGACTAAAGTGACTCCATATGTTGTTTTTCTTTTCAAATAAAAGCAATCACGTCGTAATTGGCGAAAACACGGCCTCTTTACACGATGCTGAAGGCAAATTACAGCCGATAACTGCATCAAAAAAATGATAAAGCGAAAAGAACGTTGTGCTTAAATCTTAAAACATTGTTAAAAGATTGTACATATCGATACTTTATTAAGTCAACAAATTTGAGCTTCAAACACGTTGTAAGGCCTCCGGTTGGGCTCTCTTCTAGAGTCTAAATATAGCTCTTTGGAGTGAAGCATTCACTGCGCATCCGCGAACATCAAACTGAGGCGACACGATGCATGGCATTGAGAAAACGGCACAGTCCGAGAGACACGTAAGCGACATGCGACACGTGCATCTTGCCGTGTCTCTTCGGTTCGAAAGGTTGCATTGATTACTGAGGGTTCGCTTCCATGCGACACGTGTCGCATGTCTCTTCGGTGTGAATTCTCCCTAACGTGTAGCTACACACCACTTGAAATGTTGCTTTCATACGCTGGCCTAGTTCACTTCCACAACTCTTGTAATAATGACGGTTCTATACAGCGTCTCTAGAATGCTTCACTGGACGTGACACTTCGCTTAGTAACAAAAAAAAACTTCTCGGCTCACTTCCAGAGAGTGGACGTGCATTCGTATAGCAACGAGGCGAAAGAAATGCGGGAGCTGGTTGCCAAGAAAAACAATTCTGTCTAACCTTTGCATAATATGCAAAGATGAAATATGGATATTTGATTTTTGTTCCACGACCAACATTTTGATATGAACTGTCACTTGGCTGAGTATTATCGATATTGCAACATTGTATTAAGCATTAATTGTGGCTGTCCAACAAAAGATGATAATATTATGTGTGACTGACATATTTCCACATAAACAAGCTGCAATGGGAAAAACATGCTTACTCAACTTATACGAAATGAGTTTGTGAGTTTGAGTCCACGTTATGCACAGATAGGCTAATCGGAAATGAACTTACAGTTTAAATTGGGATCCGAACCACTGTGAAATGTGCGTCCACCGGGTATCGAGCTCGGAAACACTTGATTACAAGGCACCGACTTATGTAAAAACAAAGAACACACAAGAAAAATTATGCTTTTGCAAACATTTTGTCTGAATAAAGAACAGAGTTAAAATCACTTTGTCTTACTTTTGTCCAAAAGCTTACATAGATCCATCACCGCATTTGAGTAGTGGCTCTAGTGTCGCTATTTTAAACCTCGGGGAACATCTAGGGACAGCATTAGCACCTTGGGAAATACATGCTAACTGCACCAAACCTGGCCTGCCTAACCTATCCACGTAGGCATAGAATAGCATAAATAAGCATGTAAATAGTTATATTTTGTTTATTTAAGTTATTATATGCATACGTGGATAGTTTAGGCAGGCCAGGTTTGGTGCAGTTAGCATGTATTTCCCAAGGTGCTAATGCTGTCCCTAGGTGCTCGTTCGGGGAAGCTTGTAGTTCGCATATTTTCCGATGTTTCAGAAATCTTGAAGCTAGTGTAATTCTTGTTTTACATTGAGGCATCTGTGATTTTTATTTTCCCAGTGCAGGTTGTGCGAAATTTGTAGCTCCGTTCTTTATCTGTTTTGCGCTAGTACTAGTGAGAATTTGCGTAGTGAAAAAGTGTTTTCCACCTTGTGAAATTGCAGTAAACGATGGGAATATGTTTGGAGATCAGTTCTATGACAGATACTTGAAAACTGAGTGCTTTTCCAACGCTTTGTTCTCTTCGAGGGGCGAGCGCGTGCAAGGACGCTTCGAAGAAAGCCTCGCCCGGGACCTCCGCCAGGAATTGCGTGCTCCAGCACCTCTTCCTCCTGCTGTTGCTACACGGAGACGTCGAACTTCAGCCTGGACCAGTGACATCTACGGGGATAACAACAAGTGATACTGCCTTTCACCTATATTATCAAAACGTGCAGAGTCTAAAGAATAAGTTTTTGGACTGTGAATTAATGACGACTGAGTTCTCCGAATACGACTGTGCAGGCACGTATCCAGAGGGGGGCTTAGGGGGCTCGAGCCCCCCCCGAAAGTTTTAGGTTTACACTGGATAAAATGAGTTTTTTTTGTTTATTGTGGTGTGAAATAAAATAATGTGACAATAATTTAAGGAGAGAAATAATTATCGAGGCAAGGCGGAGAATGTTCCGTAACCCTGTTATTGATAATAGCACGTATCCAAGGTGGGGTACAGGGGGTTCGACCCTCTCCCCAGGAAAATTTTTCAGTTAACGTTAGATAAAATTAGGTTTTTGGCTTCTTGAATAATGTGAAAATAATTTAAGGAGAGAAATAATTATCGAGGCAAGACGGAGAATGTTTTATACCCCTATTATTATTAATAGCACGTATCCAAGGTGGGAATCAGGGGACTCGAGCCCCCCTTCAGGAAATTTTTCTGTTTACACTAGATAAAATTAGGATTTTGGCTTCATGAATAATGTGATGATAATTTGGGAGAAATAATTATCGAGACAAGACGGAGAATGTTCTATAACCCTGTTATTGTTAATAGCACGTATCCAAGGTGGGTTGAGGTGGGTCGAGCCCCCCCCCCCCCAGGATTTTTTTAAAATTTTACACTAGATAAAATTAGGTTTTTGGGTTTTGGAATAATGTGACGATGATTTAAGGAGGTAGACAATTATCGAGACAAGACGGAGAATGTTCTATAACCCTGTTGTTGATAATATTGCACGTAAGCTTTTCTTGCGCTTTCGGTGTTGTCGCAGCGCACTTGAGCACTATGCAGAGACTTATCAGCATTTGGAAGCTGCACAGCAAAGGTAGCGCCACACGTAGGGCGATTCGTTGTAATTTCTAATCGCTGGAAGGCGGGAGAGGGCACGTTCTTGAATGAGAGAAGGAGTCAACTACTGGCAAGATTAACGAATCGTTTTATCTGCGGAACGTTCTAGAATATAATGAGGATATAAATACGCGGATTCAATTTTTCGGTTGATCTGTACAAAGAATCGGTTAATGAGATTTCAGAGGTAAGTGTGACAATTCATACAGTCGATTGGTGATCAGATCAGTCAGCGTCCTCTGGTTGCTTTATAAGATATAGTGATTCGAAAATGAAGACATTGACGACAGCAGAACTTCCGGGGCCTCAGTGTAGTGCTAGTTCGGGTCGAGGGCCGAAGAGATCAAGGCCCTCTCTCTCTCTCTCTCTCTCTCTCTCTCTCTCTCTCTCTCTCTGTCTGTCTGTCTGTCTGTCTGTCTCTCTGTCTCTCTCTCTCTCTCTCTCTCTCTCTCTCTCTCTCTCTAAAGTGAATATTTCAGAAGTACCGGAATTGTAGTGGTTTATTAAAACAGAAATAAGCTGCATAGATCAACTGAAGATCAAAGTTTTGAGTGGTGATTTAGTTTGCCAGAACTAAATTTCGTATATGCAGTCAGAGAATTTCATGGTATAAAAAATACTTTTGTTTAAGCCTACTGGGTTCGACACATTCAAACACTTAACTACCATAAAGAGACAGCCGAAAATTTTATGAATGTCGAGAAGAGAAAGCAAGAAGATGTTGCATATGTAGACATTTTAGGCGGAAATTGCAGGCTCTACCAGAACCCGAATCAGGTCTCTACAAACTGAGCCACCTAGCCATCCTTGACTTCAACCGATTTCTCGTTAAAATGTCTACATAGTACATGTCCTGTGTATATCAAATCGTAAGGTGTTGCCTGCATAGTGAACAAGCACAGAAAATATAGGAGAGAGAAGAAAACTGAGGAGCCTTCCCACCGGTTGAGGAGAATTTTTTTCTTCTGTGGTCAACAAGAGCTACTATATACATCGACATGACAATGACAGTGGCCTACTAAGGGAGATTACACACCGTGTCACCTGAGGATTTCACAAGTCAAAATTAGGTTTGTGCGGCCTTTTGTGTCGCTACGGTGTGAAACGTTGCTGTTGATTGGCCCATTCCAATCGATATGTATTGCGTGTCCTTCGGTCTGAAACCTTCCTAAGTCTTGAAAATCCAAGTCACAAGGATGGAAAATTAGGGTCTTGTTAAGGTTAGGTGGGAAGGCAGGCAGAGGACAGCACCCTAAATGATCATATCCAAACCTGCAGGAAGAACGCATCTTACTTTAATCTCCAATACGGAATGATAAAAACTTCTGGTGAGTTGATTTTTAAAAATGTGTCCGAGATAAAGAGTGGCGTGCCCAGGATTTTCGGAAGGGAGAGGGGTTACTCATACCTACTATTTTTGGTGGTCAGTCCTGATTTTGTCATTTTTTCCTGCCTTTGACGTTCTTCTTTTATGTTAAAAAAAAGGAATACTGTTTCAAATTTGGTTATGACCTCACCAACCCTCCCTTGGGCACGTCACTGGAGATAAATGAGTAAGCATTTGATCATACTGGGAGACGAAACATTAGATGTGTTGGGAATGGAAGGGTTTTCACTGTGCATTACTTGCGCCTGTATTGATTGATTGAATTGGTGTTTTAAGTCCACTTTGTGCACAGTAAGGCTAATTGGGACTGGACCTACAGTTTAAAGTGGGATCCGAACCACTATGTGCCTCCACCGGGTATCGAACCCGGGACCCCTTGATTACAAGGCAACGACGCTACCACTGCGCCATCGGGGAGGCCACTTGCACCTGTATTCGAGAAAACTTCCTTTGTTTCGTACCGATATATGACAAGACAGCGGAAGCTGTGACAGGCATTTTTTTAACACTTGTGAGTGCTAAGGCCTGAATCTGAACAATTTGGTGGGTTTCGGCTTTTATAAGAGCTGCAAACATGGGAGGACAAGACACGTTAGTGGTGTTCAGACTCGAATCAGAGAGAAATATTCGAGAGCTGTCTACGTCCAGTTCGCAGCCCACAATTTGAATCTCGCATTGTCGAGTGGATTGTCCATCCCGTGCATGTGTAACAGCTTCGTAAAAACACGCAAAGACACCATAAATGTTTTTATGCCTGATGAGAAGAAATGAACAAACACACATACTGAGTTGGTTCCGGCACACAATGTTAATGCATGGAAACAGAGGAGTCGAGTGGTACAAAATGTTCCGATTTCACGTTCTGATTAAAATGACAGTATTACAGTGGCGACGATTTAAAGGATAGTTGCTCCCCATTTTTTCCCCTCAACATTATGGCCTCTTAATGTTAAGCCGTGTCTCCCAAGAGAAAGTAAACTTTCCTTGCACCGTCCTCCGCCCCCCCCCCCTATTTTGGAACCCAATTGCCACCACTGGTCTAAAATATACAATTGTGAGGTTCTTACTATACCCCTTAAAAATGGTGTTGAGCCCCCCCCCCCCCCGAAAGGAGTTCCTGGATACGTGCCTGCGACTGTGTGTGCTTTAGTGAGTCTTGGCTCAATTCTGATATCTCGTGTGTTGAAATTCCCCTCTATGAGCAGTTCGATGTTTACCGTAAAGATCGTGAAATGCGTAGAGGTGGTGGTGTTATGGTGTGTGTGAACAAGAAGTGGCACAGCAAGATACGATTGGATTTACAACGAGACTGCGAATTACTCTGGATAGAAGTAAGTACAAACCACCGTAAAAAAATACTTATAGGTTGTTTCTATCGGCCTGATAGGCGGAGTCCCAAAGAACTCTTAGAGTGTTGCTACGATTCCACTTTGGCAGCTCTGTCCAGCCACGAAGTTATTTTGTGTGGGGATTTTAATATGCACATAAAGTTGAAAAATGCTGTAGATGGCATACCAACCACTGGAGACGAAGACTGGTTCATAGACAATTTTATTCATGGACTGGATCTTCTTCAACACAACATGAACAATACGAGAAAAGATAAAAACCTTGACTTCATATTGTCCTCGTTTGAAACCTGTGACGTCACGCCCTCTTTGAATCTGCTTCATTCGGACCACGAGTCGCTGTGCGCTACCTTCAAAATCCCGGTGAAAGCGGGAGGCTCCCCTTCTGCACCCCCCCCCCCCCCGAGGCATAAGATTCCGCAGTGGAAGAAAACGCCGTGGAACGCCGTCCGTCGAGCCATTGACCGTTTAAACTGGAACCTGCTTTCCGAAGGGTCCGTGACCGAGGCTGTCGAACTGTTTACAGATGTTATTCATGCCCTAATTCAGGACTATGTGCCACATAAAACAATGAAAAGTAAAAAGTGTCCCCCGTGGTTCGAAAAAGAGTTGCAGCATCTGTTGCACAACAAAAAGAGAGCATGGCAGCTGTGGAAAAGTTTCCCCAATCCCCACACACACAACACTTTCAAAGCACTTCGTAAGCATAGTAAAGACCTTATGAAACAGAAATACACAGAATATGTAAACACAATCACAAATGAACTCCTTACTAATCCGAAGAGATTCTTGAAAGGCCCCTCGGGTTCGACCTCACACCAGTGACGGCTGGCCAAGTGCAACAAGTGCAGATGTTTTCACCTAATTATCAAATTAATATTGACATTTTTCATTTGCTTGTTAAATTAAACTATTTCCCAGCAGAACGCACACGATAATACTCAAATAATACGCCGCTCGGCGCTACGCACGTGAAGAGTTCGTCGTAGCATAAACAAACCAAGAGCAGACGCCGCCAGGGTGCGGAAGACTTTAGCCGGTTGTCATAGCAACGGTGACGTCACTTAGCGTTGGAATTGAACGGGTGTCGCCATCTAGGTGCAGCAGTTCTCTCGTCGACAGAAAACATTGCATCCAGTGGTTGTGGCAAAATCGTTGCGTTCTCGCGAGATCTTGTTCCGCTTGTGTGTTTCGCGTTTCCTATCGTGTGTTGTGTTCATGTGTTGAGCTGTGGTTTGTACAATGAACCCAGTAAATGACTTAGTGTGTAATTTGTTGCAGACACCATTTTCCAGATGGACGAATGAAGACAAAAAAGACATTTTAAATTGTGGGGGGCTCACTGACACTTAGTATTTGTTTTTCATTGCCTATGTACTTCTTCACCTGATATTTTAGGCACGAGCCGCTACTGCCTCACACACACACACACAACGTTGCAGTTGCTGTATCCCAGAATAGTACTTGACTGCAACGTACCGGGTTCGACGTTGTGACGGGGAACATTATTCAGTTTTACCCATGATGGTAGCTCTTTTCTAGCCGGAGATATGATGTTCTTATACACTCAGGGTTCGGGTATATATATATAATGAAAGTTAGCGTCGACGTAAACAGTTTATTACACTGGGGTGAAATTAGATATCCGCACAAAGTCACAATATCTCCTGATAAGATTTCACTGCACTTTTGTCGTTCTTGAAGTTCCAGGTTCGAATCACCTCTGCAGATGTCTTGGAGAGGGAGGACAGGGACCATTCAATTTTTCTCCAGTGGGGAATAAAGGACCTTATTTTTCTTTTAGGGCATTGGGTCGCCTCTGTGCTGACTTGGGGACAATAGGGCATTAATTAAACGACTCAAGGAACATTTAAATCTGCTTTCCTAGTAAAGAGTTATATCAACAAAGCAATGGAAATTTACTATAAGCTTACAAGGATAATGCTTAGTTAAACTTTATTTAGTTCAATTAATTACTTGAATAATGCTAAGCTGAAGGCAGTAATAAAACACTGTTAGTTTTTCCCTTAATGAAAAATTAACTAACGATGAACATCACCCTTCGTATAATCTACCTGGTATGCCAAGAAATATTGCTATCGCTCGTATAATCTACTACAGTAGGCCAAAAGATGACGTCATTTCTGCATCGACTGTTGTGAAATGTATAATCTACTAGTAGGCCAAAGAATACGGATACCCTTCGTATAATCTACTAGTAGGCCGTCTCCCAACAGTAAATATGTCCACGAGCTAAACCGTAACCCAATACAATGCGTATAATCTACCTGTAGGCCGCACAAGGAGTACGTTTCTGTTCTACAGGCAGGCCACACTGTAGGAGGTTGAGCTTGAAACAATGCGTATATTCTACCCGGTAGGCCGAGAAATATTGCTACCTCTCGTATATTCTACCAGAGTAGGCCACACTGTAAGAAGCCCTCTTGTATCCCTAAGCACCCGTGTGCTTGCAATGCTGGGCTATTTGCGGGAGCAGAGCTCGACCATGAGTCGCCGAAGAGTCAACACAGAAGTCCCTGTCCGGGGCAGCGTCGCTGCTTATATACAATTCCGAGCGCAGTGCCAGCGCCTCTAGTGGATTCTCGTGAACTACGAGAGCGCTGCTTAACATTAGTGCCAACTATACAGATTAATAATGAACTATTATAAACAATAACGCTCCCTAGTGAGATATGGTAGAAGTACTCGTACGTTTTCTACCAAGCACAGCAGTGAACTCCTATGCAGAAGCAATAACAAAACCGATAAGATTATACAATGCTATTCAACAATGACAATAAAAAGAACAAATGCGTAACTTGTGGCGATCTCGCAGGATCGTAACATTCTGGACATTGATAAATTCACGTAGACAAACCAAACGCATCCCTTTGGAAGTAACACACAATGGAATTTCAGCTGTTTGTAATGATAGAGCTGAACTATTCAATCAAACATTTCAAAATAATTTTGTTTCAAATTATGTTTTGGATCACCCGCCTATCAAATCTATCTGCTGTCACTCTCTTTCTACCGTCTTTACAGAACCAGGTGAAGTCTTGCACTTCCTTACCTCCTTTTCTTCTCACCGAGCATCTGGACCAGACAATATTCCTACTATTTTCCTTCAAAAAACAGCTCACTCGCTAGCTACTCCTCTTGCAATGTTATACAATAGGTGCTTCTCTGAAGGCTGCTTTCCCACTCAATGGAAGAAAGCAAATATCATTCCTATTTTTAAATCTGGCAATGCAAACGATACTACATGCTACAGACCCATTTCTCTCCTTTCCACACTTGCTATTGTCTGTGAAAAGATTCTAAAAAATAGACTTCTGAAATTCACATCCCCTTACATTAACCCAGCACAACACGGCTTTCTTTCAAATTCTTCATGCCTTACCAATCTGTCTTCTATGCAATCCTATGCCATAAAAGCAATTACTAATCGTAATAAGTTGGATGTTGTGTACTTTGATCTGTCCAAAGCTTTTGATTCAGTGGATCACCATTATTTACTGCATAAATTAGCTAACAGATTTAATATAACTGGAAACACGTTAAAAATAGTGAAAGACTATCTAAGAAATAGACAACAACGTGTTATACGTCCTGGAACTAATTCTAACTGGCTTCCTGTTATATCTGGTGTGCCGCAAGGAAGCGTTCTTGGCCCTATGTTATTTGTATTATATCTGGATTATCTCACAGACCTCTTTAATTCCCCCATCTCAAGCACAATTCTAATGTTCGCTAATGATTGCAAGATTATGAGAGAAATAAAACAGCCATCAGACATACAACTTCTCCAAAATGACATAAATAGATTCTCTGAATGGTGTAAGCGATGGAAACTGACCACAAACCCTTCGAAATGCTCTTACATAACAATTTCATTGAAGCAAAACATTCTTGAAGGTAATTATACACTAACCGACATCACTCTAACAAAAGAAGCACAACACCGAGATCTAGGTATCCTCATAGATTCTAAACTAACTTTCGATAATCACATATCAACCATCACAAAAAAGGCAATGCGTATGCTAGGCTTACTTTACAGATTCACCGAAATCCATAACCCGAAAGCACTTTCTATTTACTTCAAAACTTTTGTGTCCCCCATTCTAGAATACTGTTCACCCATCTGCAACATGGCTGCCCCTTCTCATACCTCCAAGATCGACAGTGTTCTCAGCTTTTTCCTCTCCATCGTTCGATATAGAGTGCCTGCCCTGAGACACCTGCCTAAGAAAGATCTGCTTGTAAATCTGCATATTAATACTCCAGAAACTCGTAGATACATTGCAGATATGAAATTGCTATATAAGATTATAAATGGAAACCTAAGATGCAGCATCCCACTCCACGAACTCTCCCTCAGAGTGCCTAGACACAAAACACGGAGCAAGGAAACTTTCCACACTGCAACTCCAAGACTCTCACTCATTCAACGTTTACTATTTCATAGGCTACCAAATCAGTTCAATGTAATCTCAAACCAAACCGATATATTCAGTTCATATCCATCTTTTATCACCAACATAGAAAAAAATGTATATAAATAATGCTTTTGTGAAACACATCTGTTTACCTTGGAACTGTCTCGACTTGTTTATGTTTATATTTTGTTTATTTTGTTTATTTTATTTTATTTTATCTTGTTTCGTGTGTTCATTTTAACACTAGTGTACTGTTTTACTGTTTCTTTCCGGTTTAAAATGGCTTCTGCTGTACTGGAAATTTCAATAAATTAATAAATAAATAGAGCGCTCAATATTTTTGGCGCGGGCAATAGTAATATGCGCCAAAAATCGACAATGTTGCCAACGAAACATGAATATAACTGCATTGCGGATAATTATTGACTAACCCTCGTACTTCTACTAACAACACTAACATTTCTGGGACGGTTCAAACCAAATGCATCCTTCTTAGTTTTCAGTGCTGTGAAATTATTTAAGGCAGAATTGCTATGTGGTGCACAACATTGCTTTTTCATTATTTCTTTCTTTGACAATTCCAGTACCATATCTCACCATAGTGTTGTATGACTTCTACCAAGGGATGTTGGATCATTCGGGAATAGACTTCAAACCCCACTGGTGGCAGCCATGGCAACCTGGAACTATGTTCCACGACAACCACCATCAGTACTTCCATGTAAACTTCGCACTCAATATGTCATGCTTGGATAAGGTAAGTAAGAGTGGTTCTGCCTGCAGAGCAGAGTGGATAAACATAATGATTTTTAATTTTTTACATCATTTTTGATGTTTCTTTATTTAAATCGGATTTTTTTATTTAAATCGATTTTTTTTAAAAAAAGACATCTAATATATAATAATAATTATTACTACCATCATCAATATTATTATTTCGAATAAATTTTATTTTTGTTAGTTTATACAATTTACTATTGTATAACAACATTTATAACAGTGGTAATAATACTTATTTTTTTCTACTATTCAACTTTTACCATTTGCCCGACCCCCCCCCTACAAAACTTTCTAGCGACGCCCATGTATAGATATATGTTTTTTTTTATACAAAGGCCTTGCAAAATATTTGAACAGTTTGATTAAAAAAATTATGTAAATAGCCTATACATTTTTCCGTTTCTGATACTGTATAATATGAACCTACAATGGAAATGTTTGCTGAGTGTGTTAATGAAACCACAACAATTTCAGTAACTTTTTTCCAGTGAAAATAAACTTTCTATATCTACTCTATAATTGTAACTTAAAATATTTACACAACGTAGGGAAATCCTTCATAAAATCTGTACTATGAGGATATCCAAATTATCCAGAAATTCGCATCCGAAACGGATATCAGATAATTTGAAATCCAGAAATCCGTTATCTGGACTATGTAGCTATTCCTAAAACAACCCTGTATGCTCTAAAATTAATGTATAAGATTACACTTAATTGAGAAATGACAGTCACTTTGCGCACTGTAGGTATCAGCACGTGAAATTTCATTATTAATAATTCCTTTTGTATTTGTATTTAAACGGTTTGTGTGTTCATTTAATTTTGTGAATTTCCTACAGGTAAAAATGGCTGAACACATATAGAGAAATAAAAGGATAGTTTCAACTTTCAGTAGCCCAAGAATGTAAACTATTCATAGATATAGATAGACCATTAACATTAATAGTAATAACTATTGCTTGATGTTAATTGTTATATATGTAAAAGGGTTGCTAAGTCTTGCTTCTACCATTAAACAATTTACAATTAATAAATAATATATTTCCTTTTAAACATTATCACTGTATGTATATATTAATGTGCATCTATTAATATTAACATTATTATTCTTTATTATGTTTATTGTAGGAGTGCATTCATATTTATGTTTTCAACTTTCGAAATAATCTCTCAATAATCACTTCTTGAGACTACATACTGTACAATTAATTCAATTACAGCATATTTTTTCCATAGCATATTCTGAAACATGCTTAGGTTATGATGAAAATAACGTTATTATAATTGAATAATACGTGACCATCCGATATAAAAAACATAAATAAATCTTTCGACGTTCAACGTTCTTCCAAATAATATAATGAAATGATTAATTGTTGATTTGGTTATACATATTCTTTGGACCCTCCCCTTATATACAGCCATGTATATGTATTATTTTATATATAGCTTACTGCTCATGTTCAGTTTTTATGCAATATTATATAAACAAGTGTTAGTTGGCTGAACAGTTCCTCTCGCCCACTTAATAAAACAATTTATTAGTAGAAGTTATAGTATATAGAACATATCGTGATTATAGAGTAAATAAAACAAATTCGTTGTTGTAATTAAGTATATCACCACATTTGTCCCTTATTTGTATTGTTAATGACATTTTTTTTTACATTCCCTAGATCTTCGGCACGTGCCGACTCAAAGATCGAATTTATGGGGAAGACATATTTTACGGCAAAGGAAAACCCTTGAGTGAGGCCACTGTTGAGGAGAAGAAAAGGTTTTTAAAAAACAAAGAGTGAGACTATGGTAAAACTACGACACTTTAAGGAATATGATCAGAAGGGTTTGCGAAAAGTACCAGCAATATTGCAAGCAGCAATATTTCGAAGATGGCAAAGGAAATATTGCTCTTATCAATCGTTATTGCTTATTTCCATATTACTGCAATTATAAGGGCAAAAGTAGGACACAAAATATGACGGCAAAGTTCATACGTAACTATCTCTTCAGCATAAACAACAGAGAGAATTTTATCATATACCAATCCTAAGTAAGCCATCTGTCTGTTAAATATTTCTAAAAAAAGTTTAAAATGCACATAATAAAGTGTGGTACAGCACACTCAACTCAAATCCCTACTAATTACTTGGAGCGATGTTTTCACGAACTGGCGAATGTGTCAACTCCCCTGCATCACGAACCGGCCAATGTGCAAAATATTGATTTTGAGAAAAACGAAGTTGAAAGTAGCCAATTTTGCGTTACTTGCGAATCATTGAAAAAAATGTTCGAGCTAAACTATATTTCGAGATAACAATAAATGCTGTGTGAGAAGGCAGTTAAGAATTTTAATGAACAATAAATGAAGAAAGGATTTCATTGCATCTATTCGTCAGTTCGTGAAAACAAAACAAACAATTTTTTGGAATATTTTTAGCTTGATTCGTCATTGTAATTTTCACTAAAACTGCGAATTCTACAGTTCAAGGCTAAAACTTTCAACTTATTTATTGGATATGTATACAGAGTTAAATATTAGGCCAATCCTTAATACACTAATCATAACATACACCTTAACATTTTAATACGTAACAGTGAGAAACAGAGAAATTCACACAACATTACACGTACCCGCAAATACATTTGAAGAATAATAAAATTCAGGAAATAAAATGTAAGGAACAAAATAGTAATACATTGACCAAAACTAGTCTGTTATCAAATACAAAGTTAATAGAAGCAAAATGGTTGTACAATTAGTGAGGTAATCTGACATAGAAGTCTTTATAATCAGGATGAGAAATTACTGGTATTACTCCTTGACATAATGGCAGCAAGTTCTGGTATTTTTTCATAGGCAGTTTTGGCTTTGAAGTAAAAGCCCTTGGTGGTAAATTGTCCTCTTTAGCACTGTGTGGATTAGGAAGTGATATACTTGAGTGTGTGTTTAGATTATGCGATGTTTTTATAAATATATTGGGACAACCCTTGCGCACTTGAATTTGCATGACTTTTGTCCAGTCCACCCTCATTTGTTGTTCTTTTAGGATACGCAGGTACTGCGAATATTGTTTCCAATCTAAGACGTCTTTAGTATGCAACTCATGAACAGCATATGGTGGTTTCTTTCTTGCCATCCTGATTACCGGGATGAGTTGGGCAGGGATGAGATATCTTCACTCCGTCGAAGTGCGTTTTCAATTGTACTGTGAATAGCATCACCTTCACTTTGTCCGTGACTCGTTTCGAAGATGAAAACATGTATGGTTTTGATGTTTTGTGCTTCATTTTTTAAAAAATAAACGAACATAGAAGGCAGGATACTGTTTTTGTTCTGAGATGCACATCCATCGGCGAAGAACGCTACCTGTTGTACATCTTGTTCATCTTTCATCAGCAGAAACTTCCTTAAGTTTGTTGCAATTTATTCTGACCTGTTTTCGCTAATCCTTAATGCCAAACGTAGCAATGACCGATTTTACTAGCTAATTGATAAATTGTAAAATTGTAGGCTGATAATTTTCTTTTGTAATGCAGTTCAGTTCGTTTGCTCTGTGATAGATTTATGACTTCCTCCATGTCAAAGCAAGAAGCCACGAACTCCTGTGGATTTTGTACAGCTGTATCTTTCATCGCACCTTTAATTTCCCTCACCTTCTGTTTTTCCTGTATGTGCCTGTTATATTTTTCAATCAAGTCAGAATGATTAGATAAACAATTAGCTGATTTCAATGAGTTGTACGTCTCACAAAAACCACAAAGATATTTTATTGGAGAACGAAATTTTCACTTCATACATTTAAAAACTGATCTGTATAAGGAGTAACATGCCGAGCTGTTTGGAAATTCTTTTTGAATAGTTCATACATCTTTGCAATACTTAAGTTGGACGACAAGTACTGTTGGCTAGAACTTCTGCGGTAAAAATAAGATTCCGTCCTAGGGAACATATTTATGTGCTTTTTAATATCTGTACGCATTTTTCGCTTCATTGTTTAAACGTTGTCTAACGTCCACCTCTCTTTTCTTCTTCTACCATGCACTGGTTCTTTAACTTCATTAACATTGTCCTTACTTGTCTCTCAGCAATTGCAAGTGTGTTAAGAAACATTTTACGACATACTCTTTGTCTTACGTTATGGTCATCTGGTAAAAAATAATGAAGCGTTCTTTCCTTCCTCTTTTTGTCTTCAGACTTCGTTGACCTTACAGGAGCATTGGAAGCGATGAACTTAATCAACCATTCTCGTTGTCGGGAAACATTTCCTACATTAAAATACGCATTATTAACTTTCAATCTTGTGTTGTCATCAAAATCGTTGCATTTCAATCCTCTTGTTTGGCATGTCCGTAACGCACAACTTGGACGAAGTAATCTGCGAGTAGGAATAACCTGATGACTCTTTTCACTTACATACTCATAACTAAAGCCCGGATTTTTATGTAATATCAACCCCTAAAATATGTACATAAATATGTAATAAAAATGTCTGAAATATGTAAAAAATATGTAAATTCATAATGAAATATGTACTATAAATATTTATTCCAAACGTTACTTATTATTTTTGTTACATTTTTTCCTCACAAAGGGATATGTTTATTTCAAAAAGACTTACAAAAATTGTAGTTACAATATTACAATGCTTACATTAAGAGGCCATATCATGGGCAGCGGAAAAACAGACCTTCATTCAGAACACTTTTACTCGAAAACTATTTGAGACATTTGAATGAGCTTTGTGGTGAACTGATTAGAAAGGCTGAATCTTAACAGTGAATATTGAATTTTTTTTACCACTTCCATATTTTAAAAGATATTAGCTGTCAAATATCTCAGTTTTTGGATCGGCGTATAGAGCCCGATTCTAAGTTACTGTAAAAATTAAACCTTGCAAGGCTTTCTTGCATCCTTCCTGAGTAAACTGATTTTTTGTTTTTTCAAATTGAGAGGCCCATTGTGACAATACGCCATTTGCAAACATTGATATGCATTTTCAAACACCTTTGAGAATGGCTTTATTCGAGCCATAGCGGGGCTGGCCATCGACTGGCGGGGTTATGTTCAAGTCCTACAAGTTCAGCCGTCTGCCGATAGATGACTCTGACCAGGTTTTACAATAGTGGGCGTGGCTTCGCTTACTTCTTCTTCTACCCTTGCTATTGTCTTTTCCCTTGGGGGCGGCTTTTGACCGTGCTCCGACCATTTCGGAAAATCCAAAGTTGATTTCCTTCACCCGGCTGTTTTTTCATTGTGTTCCATTTGTCTTATTTCTATTTTCCAAAAGGATAAATACATTAATACAGAGACTGTCCCAATTGAATCTTACATACATTATAGCAAAATTAAAGTTAGTTTTAAGTCAATTACATGCTTAAATAGGGTAATCGGGACTGGGGCTACAGGATAAAGTGGGATCCAGACCACTGTGTAGTTCTACCGGGGATCGAACGTGAGACTCCTTGAATACAAGGCAAGATAATTACTACTAATTTTATCGAGGAAACTCAATGACTTATTTGGAGAGGGTCCGGACCCCTCCCCAAGAAAGACTTTCCAAGTGCAAAAATTAAATAATGAAAATATATTTGTGTAGCATTCATTTATTACATAATCGATGGTTATAATTTCCTTTGAACTTATTGATTGATTTGTAGTTTCTAAGTCCACTTTTTGCACAGAAAGGCTAATCGGGACTGGACTTACAGTTTAAAGTGAGATTCGAACCACTACTTGCATCCACCGGGTATCCAACCCGGGATCCCTTGATTTCAAGGCAACGACGATACCACTGCGCCATCGAGGAGGCCCACTCTTTGAACTTATTGGAAGAAAGATTGGAATTAGGGGGCTTAGAAGGACAGTACCAATTACCAAAGATTTATGATTGCACGCTACTATTTATAACAATATACATAAAATATTAATCAGGAAATTTACTTTTCGCTAACCGGATCTAACATTCTCTTTTATTCAATAAATATTCAATTCTTCATCAATTTGAAATGAATTTCTTTGTCAGGGCACTTGTTTTTTATGCAAATTATGCCGATCTTAACTACAGGTAAGCTAGATAATGAATACGTGCTGTTATCCGATCTTTTTACCTATTTATGTGGTAATAATATAATTTTAACTTAAACATCATATTATTATTATTATTATTCCTGACACAATTGGTTCCGTGTATTTATAGATACGTGCCTTGGGAGGCCCTACAGAAATTACAGCGAAAGGAAGTGAGACAGTCGGGTGCTCTTTCAAACTCTAAATCTTGTTCTTGTCCCAAGTTATGTAAAAGCTCTCTCGTTTTCGTCTCGATCTCTGAATATAATTTCAATTATAGTCACATTAACTTCAACGCATTTTAAAAATACAATTTTTCTCTATACAAAGAACACGCTTGGACAATACATTCACATTTAGAGAACACCGATGTATTTCATAAAGAGGTAAGACAACTATGCTGAAGGTAGATATTTAAATTTTAAAAATAATTCACTGCACATTCAATTATACTATATGTAATGTTATGTTTTAATAATGGAACCCACATCTTGCAAATTTTTTAATTCTAGTTTCATTGATATTTTACTTTGGATATTATGTGAATACATTATTCGTGATGGAGGGAGAAAACACACCGGAACGACAAGTGACCGGCGACACGTGTCGCTTGAGAATTTCACCAATCGAGCGTAGGCATGTGCTGCCTGTCATGTCGCTACGGTGTGAAACATTGCTGCTGATTGGCTCGTTCCCAAGCGACATGTGTTTCGTGTCGCTTCGGTGTGAGTTCTCCCTAAGAGGGCGAGTGACAATGAATTCAATTACATCTTCATAGCTTCTTCGTGACTGAAAGAAGCTACTCGTGTCGCATGTCGCTCGGATTGGGACTTTCTCTCAATATCGTGTATCATGTCGACTCGGTTTGTTGTTCGTGCATGTTTTGCTTTAAACTGAATAGGCTCTTGTTGCTTGATGTGAATGTCCCGTGTCGCTTGGGAACGAGCCAGTCAACAGCAACGTTTCTCAATGTAGCTGCAGACCGAAGTGACAAGCGACACATACCTCCAGAGAACAATCCAATCAACAGCAACGTTTCACACAGCTGTAGAATAACATGTCATACAAGCCTGCGTTCAATTGGTGAAATCCTCAAGCGACACGGATATTTCATGCCGTCTAAAGCAAAATATTCACTGTGCATGAGCGAACAACAGGCCAGGGCGACACGATGCACGGTATGAAAAAGAACTCAGTCCGAGGGACACACAAGCAACAGACGGGGTGTAAGGGGTGCTCCTTCCACGTAGTACACCCAAATGTCAACCTCACTTCCACGCTAGTGCACCCTGGACTGAAGACTAACGAGGCTCTGGCGACTGGCCCCATGGCCAGTATAATTTTGTTTGTGTTGTCCTGTTCTTTTGTCCTTATGTGTGCTGAGTGCCACTTTACAGCCTCAGCTTTTAATGAAAGTCAGAACATTTTAATATTTTATGATTTTAGTTCTGCAACGATTGAGTTGCTATTTGTAACGATAAGGGGCTGGACCCCGTATAATGTGACGGGTGCAAAATAACCTTAGTGCTGACGCACCCACAATTTTAAATTCAAATTCAAATTCAAATTCACAAGCAACAGACAACACAAGCTGAATGGTTGGTAGCATTTATTACTGAGAGCCAGTTACCAAGAGACACGTGTCGCTTGTCGCGTGTTGCTTCGATATGAAGTATCCCTAAAAGTAAGCAGCTTTTGAATAGTTAATAGGTAAACAGCAGTGACAGCGCCAGACTTTCTTACGTGGGAGAACTACTGGATACCTGTCAAAGATTTGGGTGGACCACATCTTCACATAAATATATTTTGATATTCAAATTTTACGTAATAGATACTAAGAGGGTCCCTACCCTTGCAGCCACTTATGTAGCCTTTTTAGCACATATGCTCTTAAGCTGACAATAACTATTAGTTAATCATTTTCAAATGCCATTTTAACATGAATTAATTCAGAGAACAACCAGTGTAGCATACAGGTATGAATAAGCGCATGATTTTCTAATGTCACTATATGTTTGTATTCACCACACCTACCATAGTTTATCAGAAAGATATTAATTTACATTGAAGAACGAGATCAGATCCTGCGTGGCCTAGTTACACGAGATCGAGTATGAGACTCCGTCTCTAAAATAGAGCCAAACCAGAATTGGAGGTAGGATATTTATTCCTTCTCATGTGTGAGCCGACGAGCTGTAGCTATGTATACAGTTGTGAAATACGTTTTCTACCACACTTTCCTTTTCGTTTTGGAGAAAAACTACCAGTTGCCCTGTAGTTTCTAATAAT
The DNA here is from genome assembly GCF_977018435.1 of Lepisma saccharinum. NCBI lineage: Eukaryota > Metazoa > Arthropoda > Insecta > Zygentoma > Lepismatidae > Lepisma > Lepisma saccharinum. The sequence continues at coordinate 54,322,651 of NC_139249.1, forward strand.
TTCTGACACCGCTGATTTCCCAACACCAGCCACTTCAGCGATTTGCCGCACAGTCATGGATGTGTTCTCACTCAATGTAATAATTCTAGAACGTTTTCTGGGTGTTATATCCATACTGAAAACACGTAGGAACACGGAGCACAACAAAAGCGTGTTTACTACAGCCAAGCACTCACAGAAGTCTGTTGGTTAATAATTGGCATTGCACCACAACGACAATAATGAAACAACAAAAATGCTTCAAACCTTGCAATTGTTGTAAACAGTATCAAGTACGCATCAAACAGTTAGCTGATACTACTAGTATAAGTTTATGCTACGTATTTATTCGATTATCTCCCATAAAGAGTGGAGGACTGAGGAAGGGTGATTTTTCTCTCTTTGTCCGCATTAATTTGCACAGCACTGTATGTGTGAGTGTGTGTGCCCGTATCTATAGGTTAGATTACCATTCTTATATGTAGTTTTTCTTTGTATTTCTTATTTCTCTGTAATTTTAATATATATTTTTATTTTTCAATATGTTAATTATTTCACATTCATTTTTTTTGTAAACATGGTCAAGTGGAAGAAAAGGCTCCACAGTCTTAACTTCGCCATGTAAAAGAAGACGAAATAAATAAATAAATATAGATACATTGTTTGAAAAGTAATAATAATTCAAAGGAATTTTAATGGTACACTTCTATGGTACGGCTAAATGATCGGGCAAGAAATTTTATGTTAATTGCGCAGTACTTCCACATTTATGGTAAACACCAACAAATACTGTTGTTTCACTACATCTAATACGGATGATCTTTCTTCTTCCTCGCCGTTACCTCATTTCTGCAGGTTTCATTTTTTTAAATTAGTATTTAAAAACTTCAACTTCAAACATACCTGAACGTTATTTATCAACTTCATTATTTACAGATTATCATAATCGAAATTACAATCATAAAAATAAATCGTAAGTGTCAACTGTGAACCTGTGCGCATTCATTTCACATATTCAGGCGAATTCAGTTTTCCGAGGTTCTAAGAGTTGAAACAAGACGCCAGCCCCATAGATCAGTCCCTGGGCAGGATTGGGGTTTGATGCCTCCCTTTCCCCGCACTACTAAGCACCGACATTTTATACTTTCTTCTTATGCAATGGTTTTTAATATTTACATATTACAAATTGTGAAATGATGAAACAATTAAAACTCTGTAAATGAAACAACAACAACAACAATAATATACTAGACCTTGGTGGCGTCCCTTCATCATCATCGCAATTAGCCGATGTTGGCTAAAAAATGACGCTAAATAACAGAAATTGAATAAAATATATAAATAATACTTGTTAAATTTGAAGATCAGTAAAGCCGGCGAATGGCAAAACTGTCATAAAAGTAACAACAATAACAGCGGCGCAGCGTAGCGACCATTTTATTTTCGGAAAGGGTTTGCGTTCCTAGAAACTACTCTATCCCTCTCCAGTAGTCGGGGCATCAACCCATCTCATGGTAGGTGTAAAGAAAATCCACCCATTGTTTATGAGTTAGACTGTAAATATTTATTTCCCACCAAAATACTTCCGATCTGCAGCAAATTTGAGCACCAGACCTTGAATATAGTTGTTTTTAATTTGTTTTTAATATACGAAGATAAAAAGATACTCGTTCGTCTAGAGAACAATCCAATCAACGATCGTCTAATATCACTAAGGTAAGGACTTAGGGCAGTGCGGGCTATTCTCAAAATTATATTATTGGTATCCTGGGATCCATGCCAACCCTATTAAACAAACACTTCAACTACCCCAACTTACGAGGAATTTATACTCAAGCTCTCAGCCTCGAACCCCTGTCCTTTAGTAATTTCAAGAATCTGAAATATTACATGCAGATATTCTGAAAATACACAGTTTCATTTCATGCAATGTACAAAGAGAAATGGAATTCCTTTAAATTAACAGTTCCTGTCACGTTTCACACAGTTGTAGGATAACATGTCACACAAACCTGCGTTCAATCAAGCGACACGGATATTTCACACCGTCTAAAGCAAAATATTCACTGTGCATGCGCGAACAACAGGCCAGGGCGACACGATGCACGGCATGAAAAAGAACTCAGTCCGAGGGACACACAAGCAACAGACAACACAAGCTGAATGGTTGGTAGCATTTATTACTGAGAGCCAGTTACCAAGAGACACGTGTTGCTTCGATATGAAGTATCCCTAAAAGTAAGCAGCTTTTGAAGCACAGTATGAATAGTTAGTAGACAAACAGCAGTCACAAAACATATGTAATGATATATATATGTATATATATATATATATATATATATATATATATATATATAGAGAGAGAGAGAGAGAGAGATAGGTGTAGATAGAAAAAATTGCCTATAAATCCGCACCCTAATCAAAACTTATTAAACATATCAAAACATATTTTTTCATTCATCAATTTTTTACGCTTACAATAATTATTACTAAATCAATTTTTGTATGTTCCATCTAATATCTTATTCTATTTAGCTCTTGCCAGTAGGCACTTTATCTTCATATGTACATTTTTTTTGGCCTCCATCTCATCAGACTTAGGCTATCATTCATTAATTTCCTCAATTATCTCATCCAACTCGTTTGCATTTCCACCCTTCTACATAGGAGTTGTAGCTTACCTGGCGACGTCAATTGAACAGGGGAGGTCAAATCAGCGTTAGCTTCCATCGTATACTTTTCTCTCATGTTCAGGGATGAGATGTTGTTGCTATGTATGTGCTCGAAACGTTGGAAGATAACGCCGATATAATCTGGCTGGTACACCTGTTGGAATCCTTCTACATGCTAAATTGAAACAACAATCTTTCGTAATCATTAAACAGGTACAGGATGGAATAAATAGCGGGCAGGCTTTTGTAATATTAGTAATTTAAATTACATCCCCATTAAAAACTGAGCATCCTCGATGGCGAAGTGGTAGCGTCGTCGCCTTGTAATCAAGGGATCCCAGGTTCCATGCCTGGCCCAGTCCCGATTAGCCTTACTGTGCATAAAGTGGACTTAAAACACCAAATCAATAAATCATTAAGAATTAATTTTAAAATTTTATAATGAATTTCGGGTGAAAGATTCAATATACTAACCTTCATTATTAATTCAATGCCTAGAGAATTATAAAAAATTGGGGGGAGGTTGTATTTATATACACGAACGCTCGGGAGCCAATATAAGTTTACAACCTGCAAATCGGGTTTTCTCTACCGATTCAATATCTCCAATGTTGTTTGTGCTGCACCTGATTCAAAATCGTTCATAATTTATTTCGGAAATTATTTTTGGGAGAATAAAAACAGTCGATAGGAGAGCTTGACTGCCGTTCGATTCCCGGAGGAGAGGGTGAGGAAAGTGGCCTCTCCCACTGCATGAGGTGCATCTACGTACAAGGGACTCTACTATACAACGTCGTGGGAGCATAGAGACGATCTGCATCGCCTCTATAAATAACCGAGACTATGAATATGTAAAGAGCCACCACCACCCACCCACCAATATGCCTTCAAAACACATTGCATAATGCAGGTGGGTGGCTTTACCAATATCTTTCAAATACAAGTAGCTAATTATAGTAACAAAACATATTTTTATACATAATTGGATTTTTCAAAATTACAATAAAATAACAAAGCAACCCATTTTGTTGTAATTCTATAAAGAATAAGTTAACATAGGCCAGAATCGGTGAACTTCCCGTTCGGACAAATGTCGCAGTTGAAATAGTGGTCTAAACAGGTAAGAAACTGCTTACTGACACGTAATCTGACTTAAATTTGGCATAAAGCAGTCTATTTTTTTTAGTTTGAAAGACCTTGTGACATTTGTCGAGCCGGGAGGAAGTTCTTCATGAGATAAAGAAAAAGGGAAATTTAATTCGTAACACTACTAACGGACTTATTACGCCATTCGCATGATGTAATTAATAAATACAATAATTCTAATTACATGATTATTAAAAAGCAAACATTTCTTTGTAAATAATAATGTAAAATGCCTGTTTTTGAACAATCCCTCCCCTGTTGTAGGTTTGTTATCCATGAAATATCAATCTCGAAATTTTGTTTCACAGGTACCTGTCATAGAGTAATCCTTACGCTGTAAATATAATTTTTTTAGCTCCCCCATCGGAGACATCTGGGCTCAAAATTTTGACAAAGAGAATCAAGAAACGATCAAAGAGCTATAACAGTAATTCAGTCGAAATACTCTGATATTACATAACTTCCCTAAAAAAAAAGGTCCTAAACTTTGAATTTTGGTCAAAATCTATGTGTTGAAAAAATACACGAAACATACAATGTAGCTTGAAATGAACTGAAAACAATGTTTCTTTACCCAAGCTAGATGAGTTATCATAATTACCGCAACTGTCTACAAAGGCTAAAAATGCCGCAAATCATAAGTCAAACATGGCTGCAGTTTTTAAACGAAATCAAGTTTAGGAAAATACTACCGTTGCATTGCGGTTACAACAACAAAAATATATATAAATAGAAAAAGTTGACCATTTTGTTAATTATTATCTTTTTGGAAAACATGGTATTAAATAACCATATTTTGCTTTAGACCTAATATTAATTAAAATATGCAAGTTTGATTAAATTAGTGCATATATTGCGTATCAGTGAAAGTTTTATAAAAATAGATCAAATACATTCACAGTGTTGGTTTTATGCAAGGATAATGTTGGAAAATTTTCCGCTTGAAATGATTCACACTGAGAATCGAACCTGGGTTTAGTACGTGGCAGTCCGATGTCATATTTTCTCTGCTTTGCTCATATATCAGTTTTTACTCAGTTCCACATTTTTTCACATTCACATTCAGAACATAAACATCCATGTCTTACTCGTGATTCGAACCCGGGACCCCTGCTGTCGAAGCGCGCTGCGCTAACTACCTCGCCCCGGAGGTCAATAATAGACTACTGGGACTCCTTATTCGTTGAAGAGAAGAAGCTTCCACAATTATGTATGTTACAAGCCACATATTGTTGCTGCAGGACTCTATATTATCGTTTGGAATTTTGACACAAAATGGTAAGATCAGCTTTTGGCAGTGAAGACCCGAACAGCAAAACCTAGGACATGTCTGAGGAAAGAAATGACAAGGGTTTTACGACCTGTCAATCACTAACTGCCCGTGTACCCGAGGAGGCGTGTTCTTGAGGAGCCTCGCGAAGCGGGCCTGGACAAAACATCTGGTGGTGTAAACGCTGTGCGCGCTCTATCGGCAGAAGGAAGGCGAATTCGGAAAAGGCCTTTCCATGATATACAGTCTTAAGTATTTTTTATGTTCTTATATAGAGCAAAAATATTAAGCTGATTACCTATGTATAACTTGTATACAAATATTACATAAACTCTATCAAATTAAGCAATATATGAAATCAGTCATGTTTATAAGTATGTTGTAGATTGAAATGTCATATTTCTCACTTGATGTAATATTATTTTTGTATTTTGTATTACTTTCTTGTTTACCTTGTGAACACCGTAATTGGGCATGTGCCTGTATATTCGAAATAAATAAATAAACTCATGGGCCTACTCGACATTATGTTTCCGATCACGTGAAACCAGAAGTATACGACTGATAAGCTCACTGGCGTAATCGCCAAATTATTTAAATAAATGCAAACCTTCTACTTCCGTTTGAATTAACCAGTAAGGCTAACGAGATAGTATATGCCATACTCTCGACTACGGCCTGGGTATACAGGCACTAATTCAGACTTGAAAATATATGTAGATCAGCAATCTATGCTAAAATGCAGCAAGCTTGTGAACCCTATGTGCAAGAATCTACCCAATAAAATTTTAAAAAATATATTATTTTTTCATTTGATTCTCCCTCGCATATTTAATAAAGTTGCCAAAATGTATATTTTCTGATTTTGCACGTCTTTCCAGGAGTTCTTAATGTACTGGCAACATCGCTGTTTTCATCTGCCTTTCATCTACAAATCCGTTCACAAACTCCACCATAGATACAAGCAGCCTACAGCCTTCTCTTCAGTGGCCATACACCCGATAGAGTTCTTCACCTTACAGTCCATTGTTCTGTTGCCGCTTTTCCTCCTACCAGTTCACTGGGGTAAGTATTAATAGATTTAATCTTTTGTTCACAAGATATAATTGTAATGCAAATTGGGCAGAGCGAGTTACCAGGAATTACAGATCACCATATAACATACTCCATATTTGACCTGTACGCACCAAAACAATTTTAAAAAAATTATCAAAGTTAGAAATTTCAAAACCATGGACTTGGACAAGTTTCGTAAAGACGCGGAAAATGTGGAATGGTGTAAAATCGAAAGAAACGAGGACGTAGATCAGCGGTGGAGGCCTTGAATGATAAAACCCAAAGAACGACAGGCTTTTACATTTATTCTTACTTTTTCCTTTTCGGAAACTCTTCGCTTTAACAAACCATCTACTTCAAAATCTGTATGGCTTGATCACGGACGGTTGTTTTTCTCTTGTACACTAACACGTCTGTTGTGCTCGAATCCAATATGAAGTGATTGTAACAAACCAAATCTTGACACGTTACGCATGCAGCAAATATTTCTTCTTCACAATGCAAGGAACTACATACAGCGTGAACATTCGTCGGTGAGGAATGTACGGACGATTCATTATCACTGAAAGATATAAGAAAATCAGGATCCTTGTTCTCATCATCCGCTAACGTTTCTGAAGAACTGTCAACGTCATTAACTACTGCACTCGAGGCATTGATCACACCACCTAAGCTCTTCTTTTGCACTGACAGAGGAAGTTCATCACCTGTATCACCACTTTCAGAATCTTCTTGCATCCCGATCACAACACCTTCATAATAAATTTTCTTAGGATCCCACCACATTTCTACTTTCGCTCCATATTTCTTATGAAAAAAATGAAATATAAAACGTTTTATTACAGCGGCATCTGTTAGGCAAAATGTAGTCGAACTGACACATCCTGAATGGATTGTAAAATGATATCATGCTTTTCTCCACGAAGCGGCGAATTCCATATTCGTCGGTTCGTGAAATTATCACAATACTAGTTTTCATATTCGTCAAAACGTTGTCCATCTTTATCTCCTAAGCAATATTTAATAGAAACTTGAAACTTTGTGAGAGCAAAGTACAAGTTGTTCCAACATATACAGCGTCAAAAACTCAAAATGTCAAATTTTGCACATTCGCCGGTTCGTGATTCAGGGGAGTTGACATATTCGCCAGTTCGTGAAAACATCGACGATATGCAGTGGCGTGCCCAGGATTTCTGAAAGGGGAGTTACGTATTCTTTTGTAGTAGTCAGGCATCGTATTGCAATTTCTTCCTGCCTTTGACGTTCCTTTTTCAGGATTAATGGACCAAACTGGGGGGTATGACTGTAGTGCTGCCTCCTAGAGGAAGAAGAAGCAAGCTACTGTTGCTAGACAAGAGTCTGTGCAAACAGAACCTGGAACGGTGAACGTAGTTTCGTTATAATGTAAAGTGTTACGTTGTTTGTGAGTTTGTGTAATAAATGCAGTTAATCTTGTTAACATACATGTATGTGTTTCCATCGCACAACAATGACCTCCATCAAAACCCTTTGGGCGCGCCACTGGTAATATGAATAGAATGAACTGACCCCTCTTCGTTTTAAGAGAGTGTAAATCTGCCGTATTCCATTTGCTCTTCTGTGTGATTTCTGCAGTATTCACACGTGGTCATTTTAGTGTAAATTTATGCAGTAACATGCACAGAGTCCAAGAAGTCACCGCACTCTTACATTATATTGCATAGTACATAGTATATATGACATTTATTTATTGTAACATGTGTATTTATCTATTTACATTACAACATTCTTGCAAAGCAAACAAAATCAAAAAAGTTACCATGACAACAATATAAGAAACAAAAATTTAATTTATGTCGAACCAACCCATGTTTGCATACTTTCAACTTTCTATTAATAATAAACACTTAATACATGAACGTCTTTGTAATCAACAGGTTGAGTTAGTTCACTACCAATTGTTCTGAGAGTATAAAGCGAATGTAATATTGAGAATTAAAGAATACCTGCCAATTTTCCACACAGTTGCAACATGATATATGCAAGTGTGGGTATGGGACTTCTTGAACATTCTGTATATTTAAAATAACAAAAACACACTACAGCTTATAAAACAGTCATGAGTTACAGTCGTGGAAATAATACTTCCTCCATAGGACTACTGGTATTCAGGGTCTATGGGGGAAATAATTTTTCCCCCACGACTGTACCTATGTAATTTCTACGTATAATTTGTTGCAGTATATTACTCAATTGTCTTTTGTACACCCAATGGCAAAAGTAATAGTAGGCTCATTGTCCATCACCATTCTTCTACAGTCTGTTTTTAACAATGTTATGATTAGAGCTATGATTTGTATGTAATTACTTATTCTATTGCTTTCTACATACATACCTGGAACACGAAAATGTCACCGAATTATGTAACTGATATCATTTTGCACAAGTTGTATGTTGCATATTTTTACATATTTGCTCATTTACTTTACATGAAACAACATATATCGGCAACATATTTTTCCTATCTTGATCCTTTTTCGCCTATTTTCGATTTCTGAAACATGAAGAAAATTTGTATCTCATGTGATGTCATATTTTCTAAACAATCATATGCATAGTGCTCCCCTCCTCTTTCTGGTTCATATTTTCGTTTCGCTTTTAAGTTTAGGCAAAGCACCTAGAAACCTGACATCGGTGGACAAGAAAGCTACTTTCCTGTACGTAGCGAGGTACACAATATGTTTCCTTGTACAAAGAAGTACAAAAGTAGCTATGTATTTTCATTGGATTGTTCTTTCTCTAGAAGCTTTTTTTATAATTTGTTTCCAAAGTTACGAAGAGCTCTCGTACAGATTTACATATTCTACAATAATTTGCGATGTGAAAAGTACAAAATTGGTTTCTTCAATATGTGCACGTTGCTGTGCTTTTTTGAGTTTATAAATTTGATACAAATTTTAATTTGAACAAGTTACGTCTTTAAAATTACGTTGAATATGTTCAAATAAAATAAATATCTAGCAGAATTCTTGAAATTGCTTGAATACTCGATTATTATTAATATTACATATTTTATGATACTACGTACAGGGTGCTTACAAACTCCTAGGGTTAGTAGAGGGGACTGAATAGACAATATTTGGAATAGGAACCGTTTCCGTGCTACAACCATAACAATATGTCGGATGTGCCTATGTTGGTATGCAACCGGATAGGTAGTGCATGACGTCAGAAGATCACCTGATGACCTTAAGTGTAATCATTTATTACAACCATGTCAAATGAGGTGTTACGTGAGGTACAGAAGTGAATGACGTGTAACTCAGTCCATGATACAAACAAATTTATTTGGTAACAATGTCAAGGGAACAATAAAGAAACGTACTATTCATTGATCAACACCTGCGTCGACAGTGGAACGCAACAATTTGTTTCTCTCTTCTGCAGTGGATGTGTCGCATACGGCACTGCTCAACTACAACAGTGGCTCGATGTGACGACCACCAACGTCGTTGCACACTTTGTACCGACGAATCATTTTCCGAATCAACCATGTTCATAGGAGACGCACAGGCACGTGAATGGGGGCTCCAAGCGGGATACCGCGGCAGGGTAGACGCCACGTGCCATCAGGTGATCTTCTGACGTCATGTACTGCCTACCCGGTTGCATACCAACACAGGCACATCCAACACATTGTCATGGATGTAGCACGGAAACGGTACGTTTCCGGACATAGGTTCCTATTCCAAACATTGTCCACTCAGTCCCCTCTACTAGCCCTGGGAGTTTGTAAGGGGAATTTCCGAGCACCCTGTATTTAGCTACATATCCTTTTTATTATTGTTACATATTTATGTACATATTTCGTACTTTGATATTACATAAAAATCAGGGCTCTAGTGATGATGATGAATCGAAATAAAAACTTCAACAAGGAGAGAACAGTATGTGTTTCTCGCCACCAGAATTATATTGCTTAAAACAACACAGTGGGAGTAGAATAAAAATAATGAAAGTACCGAGGAACAATTTGCTTACTATTACCTTTGTGAATTGTGGGTGACTGTAGCCTACAAGTATTCTGAATCTCAACATGATGGAATGAAAACCTTAGTGATAATCCTAAAATTTATAATAGACAGATTTTTTTAATGCAGAGAATTAATCAAATAATCGATCGTTGTGTTATGTAAACTAAATAAATAAATTGTAAAATGGAAACTTTTGGAAAAGATTAGTTTTCATATGCTTCAACTAATATAAATGGCACCTACTTTCATGATTGCAATAACTGCTATAAATTTACATGGTTATTTCTGCAGCTAGTTTGAATATTGGAACACTATTGTACTTGAGTGAATGCTGTACTTATGGATCGAAATCTGCGCTCCGCCCAGTAGCATAACTAACACGCTCTGCGCCCCCCCTATCCCCAGCAACTTGCAGTTGTACGCCCCTTCTCGTTAAAATAAGGTTTTCCTTTCTAAAATATTAATACACGCATACATTTATATTAGGTACATACAAATATGAAAATACATTTTAATATGATTGAATGTAAAAAAAAAATATTCGAAAGATTAAGACAGTAGGTTTAATATTGACGTATCTTATTAGAACTAACATTTTATCAAATTTAGTAATGTCTTGGGTTGTATCCAAAATAAGGGAGGGTGCGTTTAGAATGTCATGTATTATGGCACTCAACACCTGTTTCGAAGCCAGTCTAATAAGTTAATTTTGAATTAACTTGGCAGGACTTAAGTATTTTGTCTTGGTTTTCTCATTTTCAATATGAGTCTTAACCTTTTGATTACAGGGCCCATTTTGCAGGTAAGACCTCGGTGACCGAGCCTATTTTTAGCAAAATACAGAGTTTAATTTAGATGACTGTAGTTCGGAGGCTAATTGCCCTAGAGAGACGAATGATATATCGTTATACGCGGAATGAACCATAGATTCGGACTTTATACAATTTATGCACATTGAGTGTATCTATGGATGCGGGGGGAGGGGAGGAGCCGGAAAATTCTAATATTTCTGAAGAGAAATCCCCCCCCTGGACAACAAAGTACAGGACATTGTCAAAATACACGTGGAAATGATCGCACAAAAACGCTTTTTTTTTCTCAAAGAAAGACGCCAATTTCCCTCCTTTTTTAAATGTAATAACAATAAATTTCCAGGGACGTGCAACAGTCCTTACGCCGACATATACCGGGTGGTCCAAAAGTCCCGGTACGGCCACATATCGTGAGAAATACGCATCGAATCGGAAGACGAAAACATACGTGTTTAATAAGTGAAAGAAAACCATTCAATGCAATCACACTTGGTTCCCCACCCCCGCCCCCCGGGTCTTGACGTGCAGATTCCGAATCTGCAATCGCTTTCACTCTAGCTCAATTAGGGGCAGAGCTTTCCTTTGAATTTTTGGGGGGTTTTATGAGATTTTCACGGTTTTTTATTTTTAATTTATTATTATTATTATTATTATTGTAATTTTAAAATTGCCATATCTCCGTTCCTAATTAAGCTAGGAGGATGGTTGATAGTTCGTTGGACTCGGAATGAACTCCTCTTTCCGATTCTACAATACAAAATGGGATTCGCATTTAAAATTTCACAGCTGCCCCCCGCCCCACCGCATATGTGACCGTTCCGGGACTTTTGGACCACCCGGTATGTGTCAACAATAATATAAAAAAATCGAAAGGAAACACAGGAAACATACCCGCTGTAGTTGCTTGGAATTTCTGTCGGCTTGAAAAGACTATATTTTTTAAAGAGAATAATAACGGCAATGAGATTTATTTACACTAAATTTCTAAATGATAGTATTAGAAGAGGCAACTGCCCCTCTTGCCCCCACCCCCTGTGCGCCCGCCTATGCCAAGAACTAAAAATTACCAACCATAGGAGGTGCGGCAGCAGTGCTTTTCTTTCCTGTTCGTTAAGCTGCTCCATTCTGACATCTTCACTGTTCTCGACAGTCACATATATTGTAACGAAATATCAATTTATTGTGATTTTTTGATAAATCTGTTAAAATCTTCATATTATTGAAGTTTAACAACTTAGAATGATTGGCAGGGATGCCCATCCCCCCCCCCCCAAATTCATGTCATGCGTACCCCCTCAAATCATATCATACGCGCCCTCAAACCATATCGTAATCTCCACAAAGTATTTAATTATGACAGCGTGCCTACCGAAAGTAACTTTTTTCCTAGCTTTACTGAACACTATACTTGATCTGCCCCTCTTCCCTAAACAGGGGGCTCATTCCTCAAGACCACACCTAAAATCGTTCATCATAATCGAGAATATCGTTCGTCTTGTAATGCAGCTTAAGTACGAGTATAAAACTTAACATTCATCTCATTAAAGCGCCAAACACGCATCCTATCAACACATCACTCCGAGCAAAGCGAGCAAGAAAATTTTTACATCCATTTCTTTGCAGGGTTTTCAAGAATATTAATTTAATAGGATGTCAATAAATTCTTAGTCTATTCCAGCTTCTCCTTTGGCACGTTCGGGGTCGAAAACATGTGGCGCTAAATACATTCTCCAAAATTTAATTCGAACTCTCTCTCCACTACAGAAATCCCTTGACAATCTAAGATTTAACATTTTATCAAGAGCTTCCTCTCTCTCCCTTTAAATTTAATACTCAATAAATTTTAGACTTACCGTTGATATTAAAGAGTGGATATTTTCTCCTCCAAAAAATAATTCTCAATCTCCACACCAAAATTTCCGCAACAGTCTAAGACAATAGCAATACACAAGATTTGGATATCCCCTCAATGTAATGTTCATCCCCCCTCTAACTAAAATACCCGCCATAATCTAAGACTTAGAGTTGGATACTGTCCCCCCAAAAATTATTTCAGAATCCCCCAAAACCCACATATGTCAATTAAGGTTTAATATGTAAGTTGGATATCTCACCCCCCCCCCCCGAAAATACCCTTAAACTATCTTTTCTTTTTCATCTAATGGATTAAATATGGTGCATTTAAGGTGTAAAATCTTTACATATATTTTGGAAAAAGATATACATGTTGAATTTTATATTATTTGAAGGGAAATTCCCCCTCCCCAAATCGATGGCTCAACCTGCGCCATAATCCCTTCCTGTGAGCACCCCTGATGATTGGTATTCTCAACAAACATGGCATTTTATGCAGTGATATAAAAACCGGAGGTTCAAGCGGTGCTTCAAGGTCTGGGGCCAATTCAGCTCTCTTTTTTTTATCTAAATTTGAATTTTTGTGCTAGAGTTACATACAAATGAAATTGGAGAGAACGATAATATATTACTTATTAAGTAACGAGGCCGCAGGATAGAATAGAGGCTTTGCAGTAAAGTACTGTATTGGACCACTTTCGCTCGAAAATACTCGATCGAATATATCACGCTCGATCGTACCGCACTCGTAGTGGAATGATTGACAACGTCTCGTATTTCAGAGCCTAATAAGCAGCACTGTCAACCTAAAACCCATTCATGGAAGGAAACTACTCTATGCAATTACAATTCTAAATAACAATTTCGTATATTATGTGACGTGTCCTTTCGGTTTTGGGGGTTATTGACGCCCACGAGGGATCGGAATGTTGGAAGCAATGCCGGTGATGGTAATTGTCAATAACCCTATTTATTTAACCTAGGCAAAACGCCCAAACATAGATTTCTGCAACGCCTTTACCGCATGTGCATCCAGCAGTTGCTTGATCCACACGCGCGTAACGGCGAGCAAAGCCCTGTTATAACGGGTCGAACGGATCACGCGTTCAATACGTCCGTTAGGTACAAATTTTACCAACAAAAGATACAAATGCTTAATATTTCTCCCCTGCCAAAAGTATTACCCACATCAAAAGCAACCCCCAAAATTCAAGAGCAGAATATACAGTGATGGACAAAAGTAATCATACAGTGGAACTGAAAGGAAGAAAGGACAAATTGCAGCAGCTAGGAAAACAATAAGGAAGTCAAAACTGTTAATGCTTGACCATGTATGCACCAAACGATATATTGACAACAACAATAAATATCAGATGCTGCTTGTAGAAAAATAAAATACAATACATTCTCAATACCCGCTTCTTTGGCTGGACAAAAGTATTCATACACCAACATAAAAGTTCACTTTGAAGACAAGAAAGGAACAAATACCATGTCGTCAGAATTTAGTATGCATTCCTCTGTTATGGAGAACAGCTGTCAGTCTCTTTTGCATAGAATGAACAAGAGGCGTGGTTATTTCAGATGTAATATTGTGCCACTCATGCAAAATGACCTCTTTCAGTCTATTCTTGCTTGTTATGTCATGTTTTCGGAGTCTGGTTTCCAAATGGCTCCAAAGATGTTCAATGGGGTTAAGGTTGGGGGACTGAGGTGGAGTTTTGAATGTATGGGGAGTATTATATAACAACCAAAGGCGGACAATCTCAGCTGTATGTTTAGGGTCGTTGTCCTGCTGGAAGTAAAAATCATTCCCAAGACCCAAATGATTGATACTCTGCTGCAAATTATTCTTCAGAATATCCAAATAGACAAATCTATCCATAGTTCCCTCAATAAAGACGAGTTCTCCAACACCTGAGGCTGACATACAGCCCCAGACCATAATGCCACCACCTCCATGTTTAACTGTAGCCAAGAGATTTCGAGGCTCAAGCTCAGTATTGGGCTTCTCCACACCAAAATTCTACCATCACTATGGTTAATATTAAATTTACTCTCCTCCGTAAACAACACTTTATCCCAGAAGTCCAAACTTTTACTCACATACTCCTTTGCAAATGTTAATCTGGCCTTCTTGTTCTTCTTACTGATGTATGGCTTCCTTCTAGGTACCCTAGCTCTGTACCCTGCTCGGTTGAAAATAATTCTAATACTTCTTGAGGACACTTGTTTTCCCAGGTGTTCGTGAACATGTGCCGACACTGCTTACGATGTTAATTTTGGGTTTTTCTTGATCATTCTCAACAGTCCTTGTTTCTCTCTCGAAGTAAGTTTCTGAGGATGCCCAACCCTTTCCCTATTTATCAGCACTTTTGTGTCATTATATCGTTTGATGACACTTTGCACAGTCGCACGACTTCTCCCAACTATGTCTGCGACATCAGAATATGATTTCTTATTGTGGTATAATGATATCATAATTCTCCTCTCTTCGATCGTGGTTTCCTTCCCTTTGAAGCCCATTTGACTTCCTGCAGCACGCCAACACCAAACCAACCACTTCCTTACACAGGTGCAACTGCAGTAAACAAATATCTGGCACTGAATGATGGAAACCGTTGTTTCACGAACTTTTTTGGGGGTTTATAACCTGGCGTATGAATACTTATGACCATCCAGAAAGCAGTTTATCTAAGGATTACCCACATTTCTCATGACAATTTCAATTGTATGCACACAATTGCTTTGCGTTTCTATTCTTGCCATTCCAATGGAGCATATGTGCTATATACTTGACTTGCCTTTACGGTCTTCTTTCTATAATAACATGTTTCATTCAGACAATGCCTTTGTATGAATACTTATGTCCATGACTGTATGTGAACGCCTGAAAACAAACAATTTTAATTACACAAAATGAATACACCATATATTTCAAACACTTAAGATTACGCGGTATGCGGGTTGCGCGACAAAGTAACTTATGGATGGTTACTAAATTTACGTTAGTGCCTAGTGATGCGTAAACGTAAAGAAGGTACAAGCAAAAACGTTAACAATTGTGACTTTTATTTACTTCAAAACTTGTCACTCAACAATTAAATGTACACGTATATGTAAATGTACATATATTCAACACATCTCTCAACAATATTATCGTCATATTAAATAACAGGCATTAATTTAACCACAATTTATGCGATACGCCCTTTTTTTTGCATCTAGTAACATTCGCACATAAGGTTTACGTCCGTTCCGAACAACTCGGCCAGCGAGCCTGACATATATATATATATTTATATTACTACAATATTCAGGTACAAGGGTTTAGTTTAGTTACATATTTTTATCCCATCCAACAATTATTTATATATATATTTTTTTTTTAGGATTTGTTCATCTGAAACGCGTTACTTACGCATGAGTATATAACGTTACTATCACAAAAAGCCAACGATTTGACGCTACTACTTGGAAGGACAAGAATTTACGTGAGTCCCTTTTTGGTTAAATATTATTTTACAATCCCTCTTCAATATTCCACAAAGACGAACAATCCACACTGTAGCAAAATGGAAGTTATCTTTAGTCAGTTCCCTGTTTAATGGCACATTCATAATTCTATGGCAGATGGGCAAAATCTATAAAAATCATGCACGTGGAGACGGCTTGACTACTGGGTAGCAGTTTATCAAATTTTATGAGAGCATGCTCACAACGGTCGAACAGTAGGATATTGTTTCCGCTTAAGGAACAGTCAAAATTTCACCTTTCGTGTCATGGTTTCTTTTCAAAAGGGAATGAATGAATTCGTGCTTCAAAAAAATAACAAAAGGTTCAAAAGTAGATGGGTACGGCAAGCTGCACTAAGTTCGAGATTTTATGTTCACTTCACTATAGGTCTTTTTGGCCGCAATTTTACCAGAACTTTCCGATTCTACGTACCTTAAATGTGTATTACACAATCTGTCTTCGGTGCCATGGCGAGTCAATTCACAGTCCGGGATCTAGATCGTCTAAAGTATGCTCCTGTTGCTCGCCACGAAAACCTCAAGTTCTATGGTACGGTACTAGAAGATCGGGCTGATAAAGGAGCGGCTGCAGCTGCCTGGTGATAGTATGTCCGTTCAGGTTCCCATCTATGCACGAAGTGGAAGTGTGTGGGAGGACCAGCAATTTCCGCGTAATTTTGGGGGAGGTACAAGATAGTGTCGCCAGGAGGCAGCACGTCTATATACAGCAGACTTCGTTTTTTGTCTTGTTTAAACGAAAGTTCCTTCTTTAAACTGTGACGGTGCGGGTTTTTATATAATATATAATCGCATCGTCACAATTATTATGTGAGGCTAAAGTACAATATATGTATGAAAATATGCAGTATCTATCTACAGTCCAGCAGAATTAACTTGAGAGAAATGGCCGCTCTGTGAGTAGAGTTTGTAGAGTTTCCGTTGGCCCGTTACAGCGGGAAGTCCCCCGCTCTAGCCAATCCGAGCGCAGTTGCATCACTCACAGAGCGGCCATTTCTCTCAAGTTAACTCTGCTGGACTATAGGTACAGACCGAAATGTAAAACGGATACACATGCTGACAGAGCCACACTAGCAAGGCCACCCTTAATCCGAGGGAGGCCGGAGCCTTGAATTTGGCAACCCTGTAAACCGTGACGAAAGCACGCTCACGCACATATAGTAAATTTAACCAAACGTTTTGTTTCTCTTTACCTACATATGTATCATTTTGTTTACGAGTATCATATTTCGTCTGACCAAATTGTTTGGTATTCTTAAACTAAATTATTTAGTAATCACAAGCAACATTTGGTTATTGGAAACAAAAAGCATAACCAAACAGCTCAAACCAAACTTTTTTGGTAATTCCAAACAAACCAGTTTTTTCTGTGTATAGCACTAAGACGCCAGGGGCCTCGGGATCGAATCCCGGCATGAACATGTTTTCTTTTCGAGTGTCCTTTCATACGTTTCGTCACTCATCTTCATTGTCGCCATTAGCCATAAAAGCAACGTTAAATAACAAAAAAAAGTTCAATAAAATAAAATTACATCAAATTGTTACTTTTAATTTCTATGCAACATACAGACGATGTCATTCCTTGAGAGTTCAAAACATGTAAATACTTTTCTTACAAACACAGTAACATTTTAAAAACTGACCCCTAATTATTATCATCTTGGTTTTTACCATGTTAATAAGGATGACACTCATTTTTATCCACAATATTTGTTAAGTTGGGTGAACAGGTTGTTACAGATATTGACACGATTTGTCCATCTGTATGTCCATCTGTCGGCAAAAATAGATCTTTCTGCCGCTCAAACATTGACGCTCTTATCTACAGTTCATTCTAACCAAACCCCTCACGAGCTACTGGAAAAGGCCCGCTTTAGACGAAAGCATTTTCCTTAGCTCTTTCCTTAACATTTGTGCCATGACCAAAATGGTACCGTGTAAAGTGAAAAATCTTATGGCATTTCAGATGCTATGGCATATTCCATGGCATTTGTCAAGGATATAACCCGTCCTATTTCAGTAGCATTTCTCGTAGAATAACCAATCAGAAGCGACCTCTAGGTCACGTGTGAAGATGTAATGGCGGTCGGGTGTGATGTAAACATTGTATCACTTCACATGTTTAAAAGACGATAGCTATTCAACCAAGAGGAATAAGGATTCCTGTTAAATGGTTTTAGGTACAAAAGCAATGGCACTGCTTAAATACATACTTTACAACGTTTACTGTGCACATATGAAAGAGTATTTTAGTTGTTTCAAATGTAAACACCGTACACTCAGCATAGATGGTGTAACTCGACGTGCCTTTCATGAATCGCAAAAGCTAGCCGAAAATTTACACGAAATGCTTGCGTGGAAAGTACTATCTGCTATGAGATTTTTGGAAGTATTTACATAACATTTATGCTAGCAAAAATGTTAAAGGAAATGCTTTCGTCTAAATCCGGCTCAAGAGCATAAAACTTAACAGGCCTAATCTAACGAAAACAGTAGAACACAACATTTATTTCTTCACTGTAACATATCTCCGCAAGAGAAGAACAGCGTAAATGTAAAATCAATTTCTAAATCATGCAAAATTATCCACTTTCTCTCAGGGAGTATATAGTCACCAACACCCGAAATGCCACTTGTTTGGAACCAATTTCGTGGAAGGCAATAGTTTAGCCTTGTTCATATATATGCACACAAAACAAATATTTGGTCATACACACATCGTAATTACAATGTATTGTCTGTTGAATAAAATCTTGGCAAATTATGTCATAGACTGACAAAAGATAATTCTGTAATACTAATCCATGCTGGTTTATCGCATCCAGAACTACTTTTACGTCTTACGTTTAAAACTTTAAAGCCAGTGTGTTAGATCTCATTTAAATATTTAGTTTCTAAAGGAGCTTCTAATGCCATTCATTCGGAAATGCTAGAAAATAAAACTACTGTACACATTATTGGAAAGATCCATGCTGCATATGATATGTAAAGTTGGAGTTACGTTTTCTGTTTATTTCCAGTTATTTAAAGATAAATTTCCATTTCTATTGTTAATGCATGTTTTCCACTTACCTTGTAATGTCAATCTTCTGTCCAGATTTGGAAAAAGAAATACATTTTACAAAGATTCTCTTGTTTCTTTAAAAGTCAACACCAATTTTACTATTCGCGTTCATGCTTTGGAACTTGATTTTTAAGCCGGCGAGACAGCGTTGCCAAATTTCAGGATTCCGGCCTGGAATAATGCTGGCCGTTGCCTAAGCAATAACAAATATCGTATCGCGGTGCAACAAATGCGTGAACATCATTGTTCACTTACCGAAAAGGATAATCATATTCTGTGAAATAATAAAATGTAGTTATAACATTCAATCGAACATCATTTTAATGTGACAATAAACGTAGAAACATAAAATGTCAGCCTTGGTAGTTCATCTATTTCATTTTCATTTTCTCGGTAAGATATACAAAACTGCATTTAAAATGGAGATGATGACTATGTTCACTTATTTTTCAACTTCACTTCGTCTATTATTTCACGATCCAAATTTTGAGGACCCACTACCATAGACAAATGATGGAAATACGTGTACTAGTAGGGTTCGCGAGTTCGAGTGTATTCCGCTCGTTCGAGCGTTTTTCGCTCGAGCATAAGACCTATCAATTCTGTTTGCCATCTAGAGTTGTTCGTGCGAACTATTTGCAGCTCGAGCGAAAAACTCTCATTGCAGCACTCTACGCGTACTAGAGTACTGCATTGGATCACTTTCGCTCGAAAATACTCGATCGAATTTCCCACGCTCGAGTGTGATACGCTCGATCGTACCGCATTCGTAGTGGTATGATTGACAACGTCTCGTATTTCAGAGCCTAATAAGCAGCACTGTCAACCTAAAAATCTATACATGGAAGGAAACCACTCTATGCAATTACAATACTAAATAATAATTCCGAATATTATTTTATTAGTACTAGTTTCATAAATCGGAGACATACGTGGGCAGATCGGAAAGTAACGCACAATATTTTTTTTCGCAAAAAGTTTAACATGTAACAAAAACCAAACAAATCACAAATGAACTGACATCTTTGCCCTACTTTTCTACATAGTCACCAAGTTTCTCAACACATTTCTCCCATCGTGGTACCAGTTTCAATATGCCCTGTTCGTAGAAGTCCGTTTGGTTGGAGTTTAGCCATCTGCGGACTGCTGATTTCACTTCCGCATCTGTCGCAAAGTGTTGGCCGGCCAGGAATTCCATCTTGGGACCAAACAGAGGAAAGTCCGATGGTGCCAGGTCCGGACTGAATGGTGGATGCTGGAGCACCTCCCACCCAAATTCGGTGAGTTTCTCACGAACATGAGCAGCAACATGGGGACGGGCATTTTCACGAAGAAGTTTGACACCATCAGCATGAATGTTGCGGCGTTTGGCACGAAGGGCACGACGCAACTTAACCAAAGTTTTAATGTAGACTGCAACATTCACAGTGGTCCCGTGTTCAGCAAAGTCCACCAATAACACACAAAACATGTCCCAGAACACTGTCACGAGCACTTTCCTAGCAGATTGAGTCACTTTGAATTTTTTTCGTACTGGGGAACCAGCATGTTTCCACTCCATAGAGGCCTGCTTGGTTTCGGGCGTGTAGTGGTACGCCCACGACTCATCACCAGTGACGATTCCTTTCAGAAAGTCATGCCCTTCTGCGGCGTAACGCGTTAAGTGATCCATGCTTGTCATCATTCGCTGGCCCTTGTGGTGGTCTGTCAGGATCTTAGGCACCCAGCGAGCACTAACTTTACGGAATTTCAACGTGTCATGAACAATGTGGTACACCGCACCATAGGAAATGTTGAACGTATGCGATAAGGTTCGCAGGTGCACACGCCGGTCGTTCACAATTGCTGCCTCAATGGCGCGGATATTCTGCGGAGTTGAAGCTGTAACCGGCCGGCCGGAGCGTGGCGAATAACTAAGGTTCACACGGCCCTCTTGAAAGAATGGACACCACCTGGAGACATTGCTACGGTCCAGACAGTCCTCCCCACGCATGTCCCTGTGAATTTCACTCGGTGTATGCCCTTTGGCCTACAAAAATCGAACCACACTTCGCTGCTCTTCACACGTGGACGACAGTAACATGCGCGCCATGTTTGTTTCGTAGTTCAGGCTTCTCTCGCTAGAGCTGCAGAGGGGAAAAAATACCCTCTGAGGTGCAAACTTCAAACTCTCTCGTCGTACAATTTCAGCATTCCAGCTGCAATATCTGGGGAGAAAAAAAAATATTGTGCGTTACTTTCCGATCTGCCTAGTATTAAAATCGCATATTTTGTGTTTCGCATGGTTCGTATTTACCAATTGTGTATTGCGGAACATAGTTCAAGGTGCCATTATGCTTTTTACACGAAAACAAACGCAATTTTTCACATTCTGATAGCTTTTTTATATTCCTTTCTTCGCTTCCGGAACACACAATATGGCGGGTACATATTGACTCGCGTTGTGGGTATGCAGTGTTTCAAACTTCTTCACCGAAAAACACCTACTATCGTGTTCGTCACCGGTGGAAATTATACATTATGCACGGGTAGCTGACGGATAGCCGCACGAACCATACACGGATAGCCCCACAAACCATTCACGGATAGCCCCACGGACCATTATGCACGGTAGCTGACCGAAAGTCCCACGAACCATTCGCGGATAGCCCCACGAACCATTTCCGATAAGGTTAGGTTAGGTTTGGTTACGTTAGGCAAGCATAGTAAAAGAAAGGAGGGGTTGAAACACTGACAGGGGCTTACGTCATCAAACGTACGCAGCATCCGGTTGTCGTAGGGGAAGCAAATGAAAGCAATGGCAATAGTGCGTCGGTGAGATATTTCTCTTGAAAAATACATGATTTCCCGGTCAAATATATTCCACGATGAAAGAAAATACCTCGACGAACGTTGTAAACCTTGGAGAAAGTCATTTCCGTAAGTACTTTTTTTTGTGTAAAATTGAAGAAATATGTATCCGATGTATGAAACTGTTACCATTCTATTTTTTTATTTTAAAATTTCGGGTGCGTCAGCTTATATAGGCTATGCTTACAAGCCGAAATTAGGTAATAATCAAAATCTAATTATTGATAACAACTCGTTTGAACCAGTTTCCAAATTCAAATACTTAGGAATAATATGAACAAATGAAAATTATATTAAAGAGGAAATAAAAAGTAGGCTTAATTCAGGAAATGCATGTTACTTCTCTCTTCATAAACGTTTGTCTTCTCGTTTAATATCTAAGAAACTAAAAGTAATATACAAAACAGTAATTTTGCCTGCAGTATTATATGGGTGTGAAACTTGATCCCTTACATTGAAAGAGGTACATAAATTGAAAGTATTTGAAAATAAGATCCTTAGGAAAATATTTGGACCTAAAAGAGATGAGGAGACAGGTGAGTGGAGAGGGTTACATAATTTAGAACTACATAATTTGTATTCATGTCCAGATATTATTAGAATAATTAAATCAAGAAGATTTAGGTGGGCTCGCCATGTGCAACGAATGGGAGAGGAAAGACGAGTTTACAGGATTCTTGTTGGGAAACCTGATGGTAAGAGACTTATAGGAAGGCCAAGACGAAGATGGAGGAACAACGTTGAGATGGACCTAAAGGAAATTGGTAGGGATGGGAAAGAGTATATAGATCTTGCTCAAGATAGGGACAGATGGAAGGCCTGTGTTGCTGCAGCCATGAACCTTCGGGTTTAAGAAGGCTAGAGAGTTAGTTAGTTAGTTAGGGTGCATCAGCAATTAGGCTATTTTGCACCCGTCACATTATACGGGGTCCAGCCCCTTATCGTTACAAATAACAACTCTAACGTTGCATAAGTAAAATCTTAAAATATTCTGACTTCAGTTAAAAGCTGAGGCTGTAAACGGGCACTCAGTACACATAAGGACAAGAAACAGGAAAACACACACAAAATTATACTGACCATAGTGTCAGTCGCCAGAGCCTCGTTCATCTGCAAAATGCAGTCCAGGGTGTACTACGTTGAAGTGAGGTTGACTTTTGGGCGCCTACGTTGAAGGTCACTCCTTACACCCCGAATATTATTTTATTTTATGTAAGGCTCAAATACAATATACTATATGAAAGTATGCAATATCTACAAACAGAAACATTAAATGGATACACATGCTGACAGACCTACCTAAGCAATTAGATATAACGAATCACAGTGCAACATGTACGTGTAAATCTCTTCACTTACCAAGGATGATAACCATATTCTGCGAAATAATAAAATACAGTTACATATAACATTCAATCGAATATCATTTTAATGTGACAATAATCGTAGAAATATAAAATGTCAGCCTAGGCAGTTTCAGCCCATAATCATCTATTTCTTTTTCACATATCTCGGCAAGATGTACAAATTACTTAACATGGAGATGATGACTATGTTCACTTAATTTTCAATTTCACGTCGGCTTTTACTTCACGGATTCATATTTGAAGACCTATTTCCATAGACAAATGACGGAAATACGTTTACTAATAGGGTCCGAGGGTTTTAGTGTATTCCGCTCGTTCGAGTGCAAGACCTATTTATTAGAGGTTCTGGATGTATGTATATGACGTCAAGACATATCAATTCTGCATACATGCCCGTGCGAACTAGCCCTATTTGCCGCTTGAGCAAAAAACGCTCATTGCAGCATTCTATATCATATGCATATACAGGAAATAAAATAAACACTGTATAAATCAAGGATAGAAGTTATTTACCTTGAAGAAATACATTAATTATAATTGACACTCTAGAAAGTACGTACATATATGTAATTGAGTATAAACTACGAAAGAAATATATATTTACAAAAATTGCGTTTATGTTTACATTGTTGACATTTATTCTTCCATTCATTGAATAACTTTTTTTGAATGTCCCAATAGGCATGTGAAATGTTATACATGTTATGAGAAGAAAAATAATTATACTTGTAATGCAATTATCATGTATTTTCTGTCTTTCGAAAATACAGTTTGTGTGCTTGTTTTCTATTATTAGCTAATGTGGAAACAACGTTGAGAAAATATGTCAAATGGTTTGTTCCAAAGCAAAGCACTAGAGCCGACTTCTACCACAGTTTATTTTTGTTTTTATTTGCTTTATTTTTTTTTTCGCTTTTTGTGCCACTTTGGCTAATTTGCGAAGATGGGGATGAGTGATGATATGATGAAATCGATGAAGGGACAGTCACAAACATCCATGCCCAGGCCAGGATTCGAACCCGGGAACCCAGGCGTCGTAGCGCGATGTGCTAACCACTCCGCCACAGGGGCCGGCCCTACCACTTTTATAAGTGATTTATGAGGATAATAACGATTTTAACACTACTACTATTGCTACCAATAATAATAATAGCCGGCCCCGTGGCGGAGTGGTTAGCATATCGCGCTACGACGCCAGGGGTCCCGGGTTCGAATCCTGGCCTGGGCATGGATGTTTGTGAGTGTCTATTCATCGATTTCATCATGTCATCACTCATCCCCATTTTCGCAAATTGGCTAAAGTGGCACAAAAAGCGAAATAAAATAAACCAAATCCCCCCACACCCCCTATATGCCTTCATGGCGTGGTGCACTTTTTTTTTTAAAATCAGTAATAATAATAATAATGGCATCGTGGTTGCGCCTCTGATACTGGAATGCACTTGGGACACTAGTACGCGTAGGATATGTTAATTTAGTTTCTTGTACGTCACTTTGTTTCTACTTTTGGCTAATTGAGACGATGGGGATGATTGATGATGAGAAGAGATTGATGAAGGGACAAACTCAAACACTTGGACGACACAACACAAACCTGGCTGTGAATGCAGGCGCCAGAAACTCGCGAGCCTCTAAATGAATTTCAGGGTGTACTACATGAGAGAGAAGTTGACAAAGAGTGTCTTTGGAGAAGGTCTCCTCATACCTTCAGTACGAGCAGGAAAATGTAACCTCCCCTTCGGTGCGCTCATATCTTCAGGATGTGCGTGGTATACAGAAATGAAAATATCACTAACAAACGTTAACCAATTAATATCTACACAAATACACCATGTTGATATGTACATGTTCCCCACACGCTGACGTGTTCACGCACACACTTTGTCACATAAACCACACATCTGTATATATTCAGAATGTGTAAAGATTTAATCTAGTATAAGCTCTTTTCAGTTCTTACGGCGGGCACTCTAGAAGCTGGCAAGGGAAGTGGGAGCGGGGAAGTCGCCGCAGACCAACCTGACAACAGCAGTGGCGCCGAGAGACCCGACGCGGCCGGAAAAAGTACTACGTGAAACTCGTTCTACTGGGCGCTACGTTTCTTATCGTGCTTGTTTTGTCGCTTCCCCGCTCCCCACTTCCCGTGCCAGCTTCTAGAGCGCCCGCCGTAAGAACTGAAAAGACCTATAGTAATTAAGAAGTCTTTTAAAATAATAATCCCACTTTTCACCTCTTATTTATTAAGTGTATTGAATATTATTGTAGTAAATACATTCTAACCCGCACGATCGTGTGTACAGCATTTCAAGAAACCGATCTTAAATTTTATGTTTAGAACCACCAAATGACGACGAAAATCCACACTGTGAATTTATATTAATTAGAAACGTGTTAAAGACTGATTGATTTGTTGTTTTAAGTCCACTTTATGCACAGAAAGGCTAATCGGGACTGGACCTACAGTTTAAAGTGGTATCCGAACCAAGCCTGTAGCTAGGCAGGGGCCAGGGGGGCTGAGGCCCCCCACCCCGGAACTGCCATCAGCCCGCCTTGACATTAGGTAAAACTATTTTGTATAATTTGTTTGCAGTGAAGAGTGAAAATTTAGACAGCTCACAACTTTAAGGATATATTCACAGAACACGAACAGCAGCTATTGCATTAGGCTATCTTGTTTATGAGCAGAACTAGATGCAAGAATTTAGAAGATTATCTAGCCTTTGTAAGTTCTTTCATGTGGGAGCTTCTTTATCTGTACCGTCACTGCCCCTGTTGCGGCATCCGTTTAGACAGAAATCTGTGACTTCGATGTGATCATGCAAATTTCCTTCTCATCTGCATCAAAGGTCAACAGCTCCCAAGTTTTGGGAACGAAGGGGAGTTTCATTGTTTCGGCCGAGGGTGGAATGTTCCGTAGGCACTGTGATTGAATATTGTGCATTTTTTTATGTGATATAAATATCTGTATCATCTAAAGCAGTAACGGATGATTTCAGTATCAGTCAAATTAACATTCAAGATATATTTTAAAAGATGTAGAATAATATAGTATTTGTGTAATATTCATAAATTATATGTAACGTAATGACCCCTCCCCCCACATCCAACACACATATTTTACCTTCATTTAATACAGTTAATTTTTTTGAAAAATGGAATTAGTTTACAGAGGGGCCCCTAATAACCTATGAGCCCCTCCCCCTGGAGATCAATTCTAGCTACGGGCCTGATCCGAACCACTATGTTCCTCCACCAAGTATTGAACCTTGGACCCCTTGATTACAAGCCAACGACGCAACCACTGCGCCATCGAGGAGGCCCACGTGTGTTAAAGAAAGGGATAATAGAATTTCTTCTGAATTATCAATTCTACAAAATATCTTGGATATGTCGTACAAGCTAACCAAAGAAAAAGTTCATTGACTACTGTTAAAGAAATAACCTCAGAGCATTACTCAATATTCTCCTCATGTTCAAGGTTAACGTTCAAGAATTCTGATGCATGGACGGTTATAAATTACGCATTTCAAGCCAGACTGTCGATCACTGAGAGCCCGTGATATAGAAATCGAGTGTCGAACAATTCATCGGCAGAGAATGCTATTTATTTGTATTCTGTTCTGAAGAGAAAGCAACATTATTATTTAATTCCGATTCATGAACAAGACATTTAGTCACTAGAAAGAAGCTTCTAACTAGGTTGTATTAAGCATCATGGAATTAGAGCACATGTGTTGGAAGGCCTAAGTTGATCCATAATGTAACAAAATAATAGTATAAATCTTTCATGTCCGTTGAAATAATCTTCAGTGTATATTTTTTGAAAATAATTTACATCAACATGTATGCAGATTTTCTCTTCTTGGACTTGCATTTACTTTTAAAAATGTCATTTTTCTGTAAACGTTGAAATTGTTGTAAAATTTTTCTTTGAAAGCAATCGATTTTAGAATCATTTCAAGTTTCCTAATGACAGCGTAACTCAATGTACTGATTTCATTGTGTGTCTAACGTTTTTTCCAATGTACAAGATTGAATTCTGTTCTGAGGCTTTAGTCAGACCCACCAAAGGAAAGAGATGTGTATAATAAGTTTTGTATGATGTAACGGTATGTTTAATTGAATTACAAAAAAAAAAAGGGTAGGAATGAGATGACCAGAGGCTCGAATCGAAATGAACGGATGCCTCTGCATCTTAACAAGACGAAGAACGGGACCATCCTTAATCAACATTTATTACGTATATTTAAAGCATTATTGTTGATGCATCAGCCATCATTACTAACAATGCGAGGTGCAAGTAACAATGTTTCCACTGTTGTAACGTTGCGTGAAAGCGCAGAAAGCTTTCGATTGAGTTACAGAACAGTTAGATTTTTAACGATCGCAGTTTTCTAAGTGAAAAAAAACACCGTTCAATGATGCAGTGCCCAGTGCCAGAACGCAGGCAGACCTCAGGTCTCTTGCGAGCTATGGTGAGAGGAGGACTGCTACGCCCTGTTATGCAGGAAGCTATGAGAACAACCCCTCGATCCCTCGTACGAAGATCAGTACGAAGGATGATATTCATCGAGGCGTATGAATATTCGTGCAGCCTTCAGTTGTACAGGATTAAGATTTTAGATATAGTACAATTAGCAGCAGAGTATTATCTCTCGCACGGTAGTGATATTATCACCGAGAGCCAGGATCTTACTATGTGGACAGAGCAAGAAGTATGCGATAGACTTCTTCAAATTTCAAGTGATGAGTTTCACCAGCCAATAAAAATTGTAGAGAAACAGTTGGTAGTTACACAGAGAATTTTTGGAAGAAACAAAATAGTGGTGAAACGTCTAAATCTTAGGGAGTTGGATAAAAGATTTCACAGTTTGAGTTTCTGCAAGTTGACACACTGGTACATGAGAGAGATGTTACCAGCGTACGGTACTTATAAGTTAAAGTATGTTGGAGTACTTGTTATGTACTTTTTCAAGTGTCCCGAGCAAGGTATTAGTAAGCAAAAAGTACATTGCGTGCAGGATGAAACAACAGGCAAGATTCGTTATTTTCCTGCTAGGCAGACAGCTCAAAAGAAGAAACGTCATTTGTATTCGCAGAAAGCCGACAAAATGCAATATGCGCGAGAGCAGAACTTCAGAGTTTCAACACAAAAACTAAGAGAAACGAGTTGCAATGTAGGAGACTATTCAATGTCGTCGAGCAGAATCGACCATTTCCTTGGACAATTTGTTTCTGCCTTGAAACCTTTTGGAACGAATGCTATTCACTCCAGAGTACGACAGCAGAGGAAGTTGAGTATAAATTCGAGAAAATGCGAGGCAAGCAGTACGAACAAATATCGTAAAAGAAGAGTATTTGAAAGATTGGATACATTAATGGTGAAAGGCCTTGATAGAGAATCCGAGGACAAATATCAGGCAGATGATAGACTAAAACGTACAGAAATGTGGGATGCAATAACGAAAGAAAGAAAAGCTGAATGCAGAAGGGAAGAAAATATCCCCATTTCAAAGTACATATCCGAGTCTACCCAAACGGACTTCACAAAACGAGAGAATTTTTTTTTGGAATATGACTACATGAGCACATACTTTCAAAGCATGAAAGAGAAGGAGCATAACTTAAATGGTACGGAGGAATTAGGATCAATGGAAATGTGGGATCTGGTGCAGAAGTTGCACACTGAACACCAGAGTAAGGAGCCGAGACTGAAGAAAATAAGGGAAACGGCGGTGGAACTGATCCAGGAATCTCACAGCATCAAAGACACGGTAAACATTTTTGCAAACATCGTCGAAGGTCAGTATCACATGATTGGAGCAAAGATCGAAGAAAACACCTATGATGTGAGGTGGCCAGATCTTCCAGACGACAAAGGGCGGAAGTGGAATTTGTCTAGACTAGAAAGTCACAGGAACATTTCTGAACGCGCGCGAAGTTTTGTAGAGGTACGCAGAGACTGGCGGCATCTTTGCCAAAAAACCCCGGAAGGAGAAAATCGAGTGAAGGCAGAACAGACTGAAGATATTTCCGAAGATGATCTTTGGGACTTCTACGTCTGGATCATGGAGACCCTCAGAAATTTTGAGCAAACCGTCGAGAACGTTGAGGGAGTCCCGGAGACAACGCCGGGCGAAATCCTCCGAATAATGTATGACGTCCGATATCAGTACCGCAACGTTATGAAGAACGTGGTGTCGAAATTCAAGAAGTCCGTGTCGGACAAAGAGAAAGAAAAGGAAATTCTCTGTACAACAGTAAATAAGCTTCTAGAAGAGACAGAAGTGGTTTATAAGTTATTAGGCAGGCTAATCAATATCAGATATGAAAGAATGCTGCTAGCAAAGAAGAAGGCTGAGACTCTGAAACGTTCAAAGGCGAAGATACACTTATGGGACTGGCAGCAGGAAAGAAAAAAAGAAAATGGACCGAAAGATGAAAATAGGTACGAAATGAGTACTGAACAATTACACGTGAAGAATGACGATGCTCAGCGGGACGAGTTATCTTCCTATGTGAAGACACACTCAGAGGACAGGCAGCAGGAAGGAAATAAAGAGAATGGCCCGAAAGATGAAAATATGTGCGAAATATGGAGAAAACAATTGGACGTCAAGAATAATGAGACATTATTCATGGAATATGACTATCTTAGCAATTGTTTCCAGAGCATGAAGGAGAAGACGAGCAACCTGTATGGTACGGAGGATTTAGGATCGGATATGTTGCTGAACTTTCACTCTGAACACCGGAGCTACGAGCCGAGAATGAAGAAGATGAGGGAAACGGCAGCGGAACTGATCGAGAAGTCTGCCACCATGACAGACATCGTCACAAATTTTCTAAAGATTGTCGAACATCAGTATTATGTGATTGGGGCGAAGATCGCAAAAAGCACTCAACATTTGAGGTGGTCGCATCTTCCATATGACGAAGAGCTCGAGTGGGAATGGTCTAGACTTTCTCATCAGAGAAACATTTCTGAACGAACGCGAGACTTTGTAGAGATACACAGATATCCTACGTTATTGTGCCACCCCACCTCCGAAGGAGAAAATCGAGACATGACAGAACAGGCTAAAGACATTTCGCAAGATGACCTTTTGGACTTCTACACGTGGACCATAGGGACTCTCAGAAGTTTGGAGGACACAGTCAATAAAGTTCAGGAGGTTCCAGAGACAACGCCCGGCGAACACCTCCGAATAATGTACGACGTCCAAGACCAGTATGGCAACGTTATGAAGAACGTGGTATTTAGATTTAAGAAGGCCGTGTTGGACAAAGTGAAAGGAACTCAACTTCTTTGTGGAACTGTTAAAAAGCTTCTTGACGATGCAGAAGTGGATTACAAGTTAATAAGAAGACAAATCAACATGAGATACAAAGGAATGCTGCTAGCAAAGAAGAAGGCTGAAGCTCCGAAACGTTCAAAGGTGAAGAGTCACTCATTGAACAGGCATCAGGATAGAAAAAAAGAAAATGGCCCGAAAGATGAAAATATGTCCGAAATAAGGACAAAACAATTGCATGGGAAGCATGACGATGTTCAGTGGGACGAGAAATCTTCCGATGTAAAGACACTCTCTCATGACAGGCAGCAGGAGGGGAAAAAAGAGAATGGTCCGAAAGATGAAAGAAAGTCCGAAATAAGGATAAAACAATTGCACGGGAAGCATGACGATGCTCAGTGGGACGAGAAATCTTCCGATGTGAAGACACTCTCACAAGATAGGCAGCGGGAAGGGAAAAAAGAGAATGGTCCGATAGATGAAAGTAAGTCCGAAATAAGGATAATACAATTGAACGGGATGAATGACGATGCTCAGCAGGACGAGAAATCTTCCGATGTGAAGACACACTCAGAGGACAGGCAGCAGGAAGGAAAAAATGAGAATGGCCCGAAAGATGAAAATATGTGCGAAATATGGAGAAAGCAATTGGACGTCAAGAATAATGAGACATTATTCATGGAATATGACTATCTTAGCAATTGTTTCCAGAGCATGAAGGAGAAGACGAGCAACCTGTATGGTACGGAGGATTTAGGATCGGATATGTTGCTGAAGTTGCACACTGAACACCGGAGCTACGAGCCGAGAATGAAGAAGATGAGGGAAACGGCAGCGGAACTGATCGAGAAGTCTGCCACCATGACAGACATCGTCACAAATTTTCTAAAGATTGTCCAACATCAGTATTATGTGATTGGGGCGAAGATCGCAAAAAGCACTCAACATTTGAGGTGGTCGCATCTTCCATATGACGAAGGGCTCGAGTGGGAATGGTCTAGACTTTCTCATCAGAGAAACATTTCTGAACGAACGCGAGACTTTGTAGAGATACACAGAGATCCTACGTTATTGTGCCACCCCACCTCCGAAGGAGAAAATCGAGACATGACAGAACAGGCTAAAGACATTTCGCAAGATGACCTTTTGGACTTCTACACGTGGACCATAGGGACTCTCAGAAGTTTGGAGGACACAGTCAATAAAGTTCAGGAGGTTCCAGAGACAACGCCCGGCGAACACCTCCGAATAATGTACGACGTCCAAGACCAGTATGGCAACGTTATGAAGAACGTGGTATTTAGATTTAAGAAGGCCGTGTTGGACAAAGTGAAAGGAACTCAACTTCTTTGTGGAACTGTTAAAAAGCTTCTTGACGATGCAGAAATGGATTACAAGTTAATAAGAAGACAAATCAACATGAGATACAAAGGAATGCTGCTAGCAAAGAAGAAGGCTGAGGCTCCGAAACGTTCAAAGGTGAAGAGTCACTCATTGAACAGGCATCAGGATAGAAAAAAAGAAAATGGCCCGAAAGATGAAAATATGTCCGAAATAAGGACAAAACAATTGCATGGGAAGCATGACGATGTTCAGTGGGACGAGAAATCTTCCGATGTAAAGACACTCTCACATGACAGGCAGCAGGAAGGGAAAAAAGAGAATGGTCCGAAAGATGAAAGAAAGTCCGAAATAAGGATAAAACAATTGCACGGGAAGCATGACGATGCTCAGTGGGACGAGAAATCTTGCGATGTGAAGACACTCTCACAAGACAGGCAGCGGGAAGGGAAAAAAGAGAATGGTCCGATAGATGAAAGTAAGTCCGAAATAAGGATAATACAATTGAACGGGATGAATGACGATGCTCAGCAGGACGAGAAATCTTCCGATGTGAAGACACACTCAGAGGACAGGCAGCAGGAAGGAAAAAATGAGAATGGCCCGAAAGATGAAAATATGTGCGAAATATGGAGAAAGCAATTGGACGTCAAGAATAATGAGACATTTTTCATGGAATATGACTATCTTAGCAATTGTTTCCAGAGCATGAAGGAGAAGACGAGCAACCTGTATGGTACGGAGGATTTAGGATCGGATATGTTGCTGAAGTTGCACACTGAACACCGGAGCTACGAGCCGAGAATGAAGAAGATGAGGGAAACGGCAGCGGAACTGATCGAGAAGTCTGCCACCATGACAGACATCGTCACAAATTTTCTAAAGATTGTCCAACATCAGTATTATGTGATTGGGGCGAAGATCGCAAAAAGCACTCAACATTTGAGGTGGTCGCATCTTCCATATGACGAAGGGCTCGAGTGGGAATGGTCTAGACTTTCTCATCAGAGAAACATTTCTGAACGAACGCGAGACTTTGTAGAGATACACAGAGATCCTACGTTATTGTGCCACCCCACCTCCGAAGGAGAAAATCGAGACATGACAGAACAGGCTAAAGACATTTCGCAAGATGACCTTTTGGACTTCTACACGTGGACCATAGGGACTCTCAGAAGTTTGGAGGACACAGTCAATAAAGTTCAGGAGGTTCCAGAGACAACGCCCGGCGAACACCTCCGAATAATGTACGACGTCCAAGACCAGTATGGCAACGTTATGAAGAACGTGGTATTTAGATTTAAGAAGGCCGTGTCGGACAAAGTGAAAGGAACTCAACTTCTTTGTGGAACTGTTAAAAAGCTTCTTGACGATGCAGAAGTGGATTACAAGTTAATAAGAAGACAAATCAACATGAGATACAAAGGAATGCTGCTAGCAAAGAAGAAGGCTGAGGCTCCGAGACGTTCAAAGGTGAAGAGGCACTCATTTGTTAAGCAGCAGGACTCTTGCCTAAACGCAGAAGCTTACCAGGATGAAATATATTTCAAGGATGAATAACATCTTCGAGAAAGCCAGGAACCAGATGAAGAAAACCAACCAAACATTATTAAGAAAATTTTTAGGGTGCTATGCATGAGTTAATAGAAACTAGTGGTTTGTAACATTATAGTAAAGGTGAAATAAATTACAGTATAAATGCAGTATTGAAATGTTAATTCTACCAGTAATGAGCAAAATTTTGAAATTCATAAATATTTTTGTTAGCTGATATGATGTAAATAGTTAAAAGTGTGTGGGTGGGTTTTTGTTCTGAAGGTAATTTTATGCCCCTTTGGTTAATCGCCATAATGATGATGATTGATGAACTGATGTAATAAAGGGAGCAAGTGAGTGGTGATTTTGCATACCTCGAGGCACAACATTAGCCACTCACTTGTCATTTATACAAAAGGAAAACACATTGTCAGAATAGATTATGTCTTCTTTCAACTTCGATTCATTTGCGACACCGATCAGAACATTTAAAAAAAACTAAGAAAACTTAGTCTCCCAATTGTACCTCAACAAAAAGAAAAAAATACCTATGTGAGAGAGACATAAACATTACTTTAAAATTACAATTACATTAATAGCATTTGCAGTACATTTCAATCCTTAGTAGTTTCATTTTAAACAAAAGTCGACTTAAATTCCCCTCTTTTGATTTTTACATAAGATGGACAATGCCATGTCGAAGAATTGAAGAATATATAATATTTTATTGTCTAATTAATTTTGTATAAAAAGTAATGGAAAGTGAGTTGGAATTTTAACAAATACTACTCCTTCTGTTTCTGTAAGTTCCATACTTGAACCATTTCAAATGCCTTACTATACTTCTCTATCTTACCAATTTCGACCGGTGGGGACTGTAAGCCCATAGTGTACAATAACTCATTGGTGACGTATTGAAGACGCAATATACATGTGACTAAGGTAGGATATGCCATTGGCTAGGCTTCTGCGCTGGGTGACCGATGAGCGAGGAGTTTGGCGTGGCAGATACTTGCCGACTGGGAGAGACGTAGGACTAACTGGACACAGGCTGAGTATACAGTTTTTCCGTTTATTACCCTTTTTGGGTCTTCATGGCCTGGTGAAATTTGCCTAACGTTTATATAGTTATTTCGACCTCTTGAAAATGCTAAAGAAGACATTTAATTTTTTAAGGGTAGATTGCTCCGGATCATGTAGGCTGTGGAGGTTTTGGGCGGGGTTGCAGTTGACTCGTATAGCCGTTACGTACCGACTTTTGACGATTTAATTGGACGAACTATTAAAATTTAATGTGGAGATTATACATGGCTATTATTGTTGAATAAACTAAAATGTTGTTCTTCGGTGTTTAGATGGGTTGTGAATGAACCTTGCGATACATATATAAATGTGGAAAGTATAATCTGATTTGTTAATAAATATTATGGTTGAATGAATATTAAGCTTTACATTAAATCGGTTAATTACCTACTGAATGATAATTAACTTCCACTGCGCCGATAATATAATCCACGTCTCACTTCTTTATTATTTATAAAGGGGGAAATAAGAGACGTACAGGATTATAGGACACATGGTGCTTTTCATCCCACTTTAAAATGTGCATAAAAGTGTACTTAAAACGCAATTCAAACTCAAAGTCTATTTGTCAAAAGTGGCGACTTGAAAAATATAGCGACAAAACCAAAAATTCTAGTCACATCTCGCTACTTGCAAAATTGCTAATTTCAATCGTTGGTCCCTCTTTTTCTCCTAGGACGTTCTTACTATACTGCTGGACAAAGAAAACCGGACACCTTAATATTTGACATCTGAAATTCAATGACAGCTCGCAGGTATATTACAGAATGTTTGGCAGATCATGTAGTACCATATGCACCATTCATAGGCTCGGACTTTGTTTATGCATTCGTACTTAATTCAGTTTCTGCAACATTTAGTTAGCCTTCAAATCTGAGCTTTTATCGACCCATTGCGTTATCACAAAAAATGCAAGTGTCCGGTTTATTTTGTCCAGCAGTATAGATTTGCACAGCAGTTAAGGCAAAAAAAAAAAAAAATAACAAATTACAATTTTATACACATAATTAATAAATCCAACAGGAATCTGCAATTAACAGCACTAATTTATACAACATAAATATGCAATACACATGTGTTGAATCAACATAAAAAACGACAGTTGATAAAATCACGTAAAATGAATAGTGCACCGGGGCGATAGCCTTTCGTGGTTGGCGGGAAGGGGAAGGGTAGAGGGGAGGACGTCATTTTATACAGTCAGTTGCAATGGAGGGTTGGAGATTTCAACAACGTGCTACCTGTGTTTGTAGTTATTACGAAACGAAGTTTGTGACAGGAGTGCAACAGACGACCTTTCATTGTTGGTCAAAATGGACACGTACCGTCTCGGAATGCGATATTAACTTGGATGAATCCGTAAATTTGAAGAAACTTATCATGACTTTTGAAAATTAAAAGATGCCATTGTTGACAAAGAAGTACATATGAATGCACGTGTACGGCAACTTCCAGACACGCTTGCAAGAGCATAGATAAAAACGGAGGCCATCTGCTTGATGTAGTTAAAAAATATATAAACTTGTAATCTGTAAGTAATAAATAGTATATTTGGACGTACGCGTATTTATTTAGTATTTGGTCTAATTTATTTTTTCCTCTTGACATATATTATCTATGACTAACTAAACACAGTCAAAAAAGTTTTGCATCAGGACGGAAAATGACAAAATATATATGAAGCACAAAATTTATTGACAATGACAATGGGAATACAAAAGAAAAGATGAAGAACAAGACATGTTGAATGAAAAGGGAACAAGAAACGTACAATTTTCTCAGAAATGTTTTCAAAACTAAAATGGCACAATTCATGATGGAGGCGAAAAAACAAAGAACTGTCACAAGAAGACTGTTCGTCATAGTGGATCCATCAGAAACATTGCCTACCACTTGGTGTGTCCTCCCCTGGCTGCAAGAAGGTCTTGAACACACTGTGGCATACTGAGGATGAGACGATCAAGGTGATCTTGCGGTAAATGATCCCATTTGTCCTGTGAAGCAAGAAGAACTTCACAAAGATTGGTGGGAGCCACAGGACGGTTTGCACTGGCATTTTTTAGCATTGCCTATGCATGTTCGATGCAATTCATGTCGGGAATTTGCGCTGGCCAGAGCATGCGACGGATATTCGCCGCCTGCAGATAATCGTGCACCACCTGTGTGCGGTGTGGACGGTCATTGTCATCCACCAAGACAAATTCGTCACCAATTTCCTGATGGAATGGTTCGACAGTCGTCTGGAGAATGTCCCGGACATAACGAACAGCTGTTTGAGTCCCTCTAATTGGAATTAGGGGTGTTCGACGTCCGAGCATGATCCCTGCCCACACCATGATTCTTCCTCCTTGGTATGGATGGACCCCCTGGACACCACGAAGTCCCATTTGCAGTCCAGGGCCTTGCCACACCCGTCCTCTTCGTGAATATGGCCTTAGACAGAGCCTACATTCATCGGTGAAGAGCACATGAGCCCAATGATCGGGTCCCCAATTTCGATGTGCACGGGCCCAATGCACACGGTCGCGCCGATGTCGTGGCAATAGGTACTGGCACCGGAGAGTTCTTCTGGAAGGTAAACCACTTCCTCGGAGTGTGTTACAGACAGTTTGGTTTGACACACGCACAGCAGAGGCTGCCTGGAGGGCATGAGTGATGTTCCTTGCCGTCATGGTATTCTGTCGCCGAGCTGAGAGTCGTACATAGCGGCCTTGTGCTGGTGGTGTGACCCGTGGACGACCTGTCCGTTGACGATCTGCTACTGTTCCTGTGTCTGTATAACGCCTCCAGGTCCTACAGACATCGCTTTGCGCCACTCCAACAGCCCTAGCTACAGCCCATTGTGACATGCCAGTCTGCAGTAGCGTGATGATCCTGACCGGATCAAACTGCACTATCGTACGACTAGGCATACCTTGCACACAGCTGCACTTGCTCGCCTTTGCTAACTGGACACAAGGAACACATAACTAACCTTCGTCGACTACTGTGTTGCTACGCTCGATCACACGCATGCACTTGCCGACTCCGGTAGTCGTCTGTGGTGATCGGTATTGCACGTTGACCGCGTTACTTCGCACAATGAGCTCTGCTTCAGCGGTTCTTGTCCGCTTCGGCATGTTGCGAATGATATTTTCGTCACTTATCGGGTGATGCAAAACTTCTTTGACTGTGTTTAACTAATTCTCTAGCCTTCTTCAACCCGAAGGATCATGGCTGCAGCAACACAGGCCTTCAATCTGTCCCTATCCTGAGCAAGATCTATATACTCTTTTCCATCCCTACCGATTTCCCTTAGGTCTATCTTAACATTATCCCTCCATCTTCGTCTTGGTCTTCCTACTGGTCTCTTACCATCAGGTTTCCCAACAAGAATCCTGTAAACTCCTCTTTCCTCTCCCATTCGTGCCACATGGCCTGCCCACCTAAGTCTTGATTTAATCATTCTAATAATATCTGGATACAAATTGTGCAGTTCTAAATTATGTAACCTTCTCCACTCACCTGTCTCCTCATCCCTTTTAGGCCCAAATATTTTCCTAAGGATCTTATTTTCAAATACTCTCAATTTATGTTCCTCTTTCAATGTAAGGGACCAAGTTTCACATCCATATAATATTACAGGCAAATTTACTATTTGGATATTTTAACTTTTAGTTTCTTAGATATTAAACAAAACGACAGAAGTTTATGAAGAGAAAAGTAACATGCATTTCCTGAATTAAGTCTGCTTTCTATTTCCTCTTTAATATAATTTTCATTTGTTAGTATTACTCCTAAGTACTTGAATTTGCAAACTGGTTCAAAGGAGTTGTATCAATAATTAGATATATTATCTATGACCATTTGAAATGTCACACGGCAGTAACAAAGCCAAGTTGGCCACTCATCTGCTAGTTCTCGCCTCGCACGATACTTGTTACCGTAATTGTCTGTATACTTTTGTAAAGATGGACGAGCAATTTGAAGAACGTTGTAGGAGAATTACTGCCTTTATTAAGAATTAAAAAAGGAAAGTATGGACTAGAAATTGACTCGAAAGAAAACATGGTAATGAATGCTTTCTGAACAAGCTTTTTCATGAACTTGGGTATGCATATATCAAACATTTAATATACTTATAATAGTACAGATTTTCATTTTCGGCTAATCATATTTGTCACGTACAAATCTCATCGGTTTGCATAAATGTACCTAAATATTGATGAACTGAACACGAATGCACATCATGTCCGTTACATTTTTTTTTTCTCTAGGAGTAAACAAAAACAACGAACACTGGGAGACGACAGGCAAGAATCTGTCCTTTGACAATCTCACAGATTATCTTCACATGTGATTGGCTGTTCCACAGAATCCAGTCGAGGAAAGCCACTTACAATAACATGACCTATTCCTGAAAACCAGTCAAGCAGCCAGCCCGGCGGCCATGATTTCAACCCAGGTAGGCAATTCAGCGCCAACTAGGGCATTCCTACTGGAAATCCAGTTCCGTGTGATTCGTAGTCGGCTCCGTCCCACCCTGTACTTTTCGATTATATCGGTTGTTCTGTTTCACTGTACTCCCTTCTGCTCTAATTGTTGCTTGTGCTCTTCTCGATCATATTTACCAGGAATATGAATATGAGACGAGACGAAGCTTGACAGATTCTCGTCTCCTCTCGTATGCAAAGAGCAAGAGCGTATATTCCAGGCTATTTAGGCTATCTGCGAAGCCTGAAGCCTAGAAAGTAAAATACTGAAGAGAAATCTCTTAGAAACTGTGTGAATTAAGCTGATTTGAAAAAAAGATAATGACGATTCTGAAGTTGGTAACCTGAATTCTTAGGAGTTGGCAACCTGAATTCTTAGAAGTTGGCAACCTGAATTCTTAGGAGTTGGCAACCTGAATTCTTTGAAGTTGGCAACCTGAATCCTGAGGAGTTGACACCCTGAATCCTTAAGAGTTAGCAGTCTGAATTTTTATAAGTTTGCAACCTGAACTACCGTTGGAATAGCAACATGGCGTCCTTGAAGACGTCAATAATGAGCCTAGTCTTCTCCCTTGCTCCATAGCCAGGACCAGGTGTCATAGTAAGCTTGTCCAGGTCTTTGGCTCAGCATACGCCACTGGCAAAGAGGCCTGTCTCGGTCTTGTCTCGGATAGTGAACATCGGTTTCTTTCTTCTCTCTCTCGCGTAGGTTAATTCTCGGTCTCGTCTCGTCTTGTCTACGAATCCTCGCATTAGGAAAATCCTATCCTCAATTCACGTAGCACTGGTTCACAGATGACGCAAATGAAATAATTTTATAATTACGATTAACAGAATACACCATTAATTAAATTAAAACATAATCAGGATACTTCATGTCCCATTGTATCCTGTTTCCGTCAATATTACACGGCTTCTTTATGCCCCGACACCATCTGCACAACAATGATGGAACATGTATGTTGGTTTGCCAACCTCCAAGGCGGAATGGCTATCACAGCGTGCTACGATGCCAGAAGTTTCGGGTTCGAATTCCGGTCTGGGAATGCGTCTTATTTGTGAGTGCCACTTCATCAATTTAATCATATCATCATTCATCCTCTTCATCACGATTAGTCGAAAATGGAAGAAAAGCGAAGTAAAATAAACCAAACCAAGAAATCAGCAATCAGATTGAAGTCTAACACGAGAGGTTCTATTTAGTCATGAAATTCATCTATCATTTAGAGCAAAAGCCAATTGATTTAGGAAAAGCACTCTCGTATTTCAAATTTCCTCGAGGATTTTTCCCTTGATATGCACTGAATTTAATAAGGTATCCCTGAGAGCTGTTCAAACGTCACACTTTGTATCCGAACCTAATATATTTCTCACTAATAAACTACTTGCATCCATGTTTTCCAAAGTATTTTATCATGCTTTCATGAAAATCCAGTTCATCAGTTAGTGGGCGAAGTATCCAAATTTTATCATCTGAATCCTCATAATTGTTTCCTCTTTGCACTGTGTACCAGATTATTCCTTGCGTGTCTTCCCGTTTCGCGCATTTTCCTTTCGCCCAGTACCGAAAAACTTGTTTGATTGATCCAAGTGATAACACGCGCCAGAACGGAAGTACCGTTTCGCCCAGAGGGAATTTTTAAAAGATGGTTTGAATGCGAAGGGAAATGTGAAAGTACATAGCCAAATAATCAGATGTGGCTTCGCATTGTGTGTCGCATTGTTTAATGCATTAATAACAGAAATACAGAACAATGTATGTAAGGTTAGGTTTATTTTAAATGTAATTGAGGACTAAAAGTGGTAACCGTTGTAAGTGCCAAAAGTGAAAGTGTTGGAAAATCGCATCGTTCAGCACATCAGCCCGTACGAACGTTCACACTAGTGCCTTTTTACACGCCCTTTGAACTACTTAGATGGCTACCAGCCACTTTTCACGTTTACCACATTATTAAGCATGGCACATTTCACAGTTTAACGTGTTTGAATTCTTGTGGCACTTACAGCGTTTACCAATTTTAGTCTTCACTTATGTTGTGTTGGGTAAAAACTACTACCACTTACCTGTAAACTTTCGGAATAGGCGATTGGGAATTTTTACTTTCACATTTCCCTCTAGGCGAAACGGTAACAGGCAAAACGGTACTTCCGTTCTGGCGCGGCTTATCACTCGGGCCAATAAAACAAGTTCTTCTGTACTGGGCGAAACGGGCATGAATCTATTCCTAGTATCACTTCTCCAATCCAAGTAGTCCCTTCTACTTGTGGAGGGTTGTATCCCGTAAGGATTAGCATTTTATTTCGTCTAATGTACTTTTGGGTAAACTTTTTAGGGCAAACTGTGGTCAGATAAACTAATCGTAACTAGACCACAGTACCACCAGCATACGAATGGAGGGATAAGTTGATCGGTTTAACGAAAGTCTGGATTAACTGAAATAACCTAAAAGAACAGTAGAAAGTGCATTCTAGCAACAATACACGATAATTATGGTGTACTTTAAGGGCATAGGCCTAAATACACTATACAGTACAGTGCAAAGTCTGCTGGAAACAGAATTTCATCAGTGGTTGACTGCCTTTTCTTTGGGAAGTTCTCTTGTTGACTTCTAGCCACATTTAAAACCTTGCATTCTGCTTTTTCCCCCATTTGCCTGTCCGGATTAAGCTAAGTCCGGTTTATCGGGGTCCGGATTAACGAGGTTTTACTGTAGTATATTTTTTTGGCAAAACAGAAGTAGTTCTAAGTTATTTGTACAGAAAGGGGTAACCTTGAGAATTAATTTTCTCAAAGAAAACTGTCATAGATTTGGGAATATTTGACCTAGAATGCTCTCATTTTGTGTCCATCAGTTAACGTTATTGTCTTGTAACCGACAAGTCCCGAATTTGATTTCAAGCGTGGACTTATTTAAGTGTCCAGTAAACCTAGTTCCGATTAATATATTTGTGTTAAAATTATTTTTTTCTTTCACTGTCTGAAAAAAGATTGCTCGAAAGTTCTTTGTTATAATACTCCTCAATCAATACTTTTTAAAATATTTAGTCTTCCGTTTCGATAGGGGCAAGTGTCCCCGTCCCGTCCATCTAATCTGCCAATGTACAAGTTTATCAATGTAATCTATATATTAAGGCATATGTGGATATTAAATGCATCGTCTGTTAAAATAACAATACTGTTATTTTTAAAGAATCATTGTTCTTCCCTTGACGTCATCCAATCACATTCGTTGAATACCTTCATCTGTTTCACCTTGTAATATTCAACCTTGTTCATATCTTAATATTCTTTTGCGTTTTCCTAAGACATGTATGCTGGGCATAAGTCCAATAAAACATAATTGAGTTGAGTTTCCTAAGACATGATTTGGCAAATAATACTTTGTTTGCAACCTTTAGCCAGCTGCACGATAGGCATGAATTTACCAGAATTCGAATACCTAGCTGATCATTTAACTCCTGACTAATGTCATAGGCTTGTTGCAGCTCTTCATTCAACCAGTTTCGATTTGTCAAACAAGTCTGTCGAATCAGCAGATAAGAGAGTCACGGAAACGTGTTTATTGGAATTAAGTATGTTTTTATGTTATATCAATATATTTCTTTAACTTAGTTACTACAAATATCTGATCACTATAAGCAAAAGTAATAATACACGTCGAACACAATTATTTACAGTAAACTGCGCTACGGAAATATTAGCAAATTCAGATCTGACACATTTTCAGTTAAAAAATATTTTTTAAAAAAAAAAAAAAAATCATCTAGTACAAAAATTCTCAAACTTACAATCAATAACACTAGTACATTTGTTTTTTTTCCCCGAGGAGTCAATTTTCTGAAGAATTTTCTCAAATTTCCCTACAGTTTACTGATTTACCAACTGAAAGACAGTTTTCTTTTTTTTTTAAAAAAAAAAAAAAGTTATGCGATGCTCAAAAGGTCAATTACGATTTTCTCAAAATGCTGCCCGGTGATAGACATGTACTAAAATATCGGACATGTCTGGGCAGGGGCGGATCAATATAAAATTTTAATCTAGCCTCCAATAAAAAA
Organism: Lepisma saccharinum; assembly: GCF_977018435.1. NCBI lineage: Eukaryota > Metazoa > Arthropoda > Insecta > Zygentoma > Lepismatidae > Lepisma > Lepisma saccharinum. The sequence continues at coordinate 54,366,050 of NC_139249.1, forward strand.
AATGACCATCCTATATATTTACTTTTAATGGCGGAAAATATCAGCCTAGGTAAGACTCTACTTTACGTCCCTTTCCTAAGGAATACGTGTCATATATCGTTGGAAAGCTTATTGTAGGGTCATCCGTTTGGGATGTCAGAAAAGTATAACGCTGTAGCTTTTATGTTAATGTATATGTATCGATGCAATTTGCGGTAATGTACATGGCAAAGATGGGAGTTTGCAACAATGACTTCGGCGAGACAACGCAGCAGTAGTTCATAGTGCAATCAGCAGATGGCATGTATAGAGGCGTTACGCGCGCGCTCAGTGTTCAGTGTTGATACAGAGTGGAGTGAAGATAGTCGTTACACCACAACAACGCGCTCAGTGTGTCGTGTGGTATGCCAAATTTTCGAGTGTAGTAGAGACCCAGCGAGCTTTCAAACGACAGTATAACGTTAGGCATGCCCCATCACATAGGAACATTGTGAAATGGTACCACATGTTTTTGGAAAATGGATTGCAGTTGCCGCACACAGGTGGAAGGCGGCGTGATCACAACAAGGAGGAGGCCATTCGACAAGCCATGATGCGCAATCCACGTAAGTCACTCAGTCGCTTATCAGCGGTCAGAATACACCATACACAACATGTCACAGGATTGTGAGGCTTTATCTGAAGATGCATCCTTACCGCATGCAGCGCATGCAAGCATTGACACAGCGGAATTACGACGATCGACTCAAGTTTGTTACGATGATGTGTGAGCGGCAGGAAGGTGACGATCAATGGTTAAAACGTTGGATGTTCACGGACGAAGCCACATTCCATGTGAGTGGGCGAGTAAACACGCATAACTGCATTATCTGGGGAACAGAAAATCCACATGTCTCATACGAACTGGAAAGAGCCAGCCCGAAAGTGAATGTGTGGTGTGGAGTGACCTCTGAGAAAGTCTATGGACCATTCTTTTTTGCGGAGGAGACTGTTCGGGCTGTCAATTATCTTGACATGTTCGAGCAGTATGTGCTCCCTCAATTACAGCAAGACGGGATGCTGGACACCATTATCTATCAACAGGACGGTGCTCCACCGCATTGGGCTCTCACAGTGAGGGAACGATTGAACCTGATGTTCAATGATCGCCGGTGCGGCCGTGGGGGACCTATCCCATGGCCTCCCATTAGCCCTGACCTAACCCCTCCAGATTTTTTTGTATGGGGCTACGTCAAGTCAATCGTGTATGCACAAAGACCACAGAATCTTGCTGACCTACGGAGGATGATTACAGCTGCCTTTCAGCAAATCACTCCAGAAATGCTGCGTGCCACGTGGCGCGCTATGGATTCCCGGTATGATTTGTGCCGCATGCGCGATGGTGGACATGTTGAGTGCTAATGTGCTGTGACATGAACTCCCGACTCTCCTACACATGTCTGTACCGTTTACAACCAATAAATGTTCACAGTTTCTAGTTAATAGCGTTTTACTTTTCTGACATCCCAAACGGATGACCCTGTATAAGGAATTCAACAACGTAAATCCCAAAGCGAGGAAAAATTACCTGGAGGAGAAAATCGATAAAAACCAATGTTGTCCGGATATGCGTAATTAAACGTACCGAGGAAATTTTTAGATGATGAATCACATATTTAGGGGTGAAATGAGTGCTAATGGAACCTAACCTAACAGGACCTAACCTCACAGGCATACCTCGTCCCCGTGAATGGTTCGTGGGAGCTACCCATGCATGGTTTTTGGAGCTAACGTGAATTATTTGTGGGGCTACCCGTGCATGGTTTTTGGGGCTAACGTGAATGGTTTGTGGGGCTATCGTAAATGGTTCGTGGGGCTAGCCGTGAATGGTAAATGGGGCTATCGTGAACGGAAAGTGTAAAAGAAAAAGGTACTTACCCGAAGAGATGCCGGCTGTCTACAAGCACGGTTTTTAACGATGCACTAAATTATTACTGGGGATAAACGTATTTTACACTATCCATAAGTTTTTGGAACCTGTTCTTTTTCATGCACCATACACACGCACAACGCACCGAGAACGCAAAGAAGCAATCACCACGCAAACGAGCAAAGCACACGCATTCGCAACGCGGACACAAACACGAGCCTGCAGTGTTGTTAACTCCCATCGGTTACCACCAAAAGGCAATAAGGACGTAAAGTAGAGTCTAGCCTCAGCCTAATTTTAAAAATACTTTAAGTGTAACTGTTAAAGAACACGTTTATTGTAAGTTTGTGTTTAGTTAATACCTACGTAATGACATAAAAATAACAGTAATCTCTTAGCTTAAATTTCTAGATGGTTTTGCAATATACTTAATATGTTACGCAGTGCTAACTTGAATTAACCTCGTCAAGAATAAAGCCAACTTTTTTACATCAAACACCTACGCATCCGGTAAAGACACCTAGTGGTTCGGATCCCCACTTTAAACTGTAGGCCAGGCTGCGAAATCAGAGTCAAAAGTCCCAGGACACCCTAATAAGTAGAAAACGACTTGACGGAGGGCGATGAAATTTAGGATATGGGTAACTGAGGTGGGAGCACACCAGATGGGGTTAGTGGGTATCATGGCGGCCATCTTGGAATCACATCCAGATTTTCAAATGGGAAGGAGGTCATGTAGCATATCATTTTACATGTGCGTTTTCTCGGAACTTACGCCCCTTGTTTACCTTTGGGGTCATCTTAAAGCCATAGTTTATCAAGAGAAAGTCACTGATCTCCGACATCTGCAGCATGTGACTCTGTCGACCCTGCAGTGTTATGGCGTGTCCATGTGGACTGGCTGAAACGTCTTACGTTGTCTGTAGCACGGAACGGGCAACACATAGAGCACGTCTCGTAGGATGCCAAACGTGAACATCAACTGTAAAAATATCCTCATCAAATAAAGTGAGGGGAAAATAACTGCATATTCTCATTTCTGAGAAAACGCACATGTAAAATGATATGCTACATGAACGCCTTTACATTTGAAAATCTGGATATAATTCCAAGTTGGCGGTTTTCAAGATGGCCGCCATGATACACACTAGCCCCATCTGGTGTGCCCCCACCCCAGTTACCCACACCTGAAATTTCATCGCCCTCCGTCAAGTCGTTTTCTACTTATTAGAGTGTCCTGGGACTTTTGACTTACAATTGTCGACAGAGATGATCTTGAAATAGGAATGCAGGTGCGAGTGCTACTTCCGATCGGGCAATGTCATTGCTAAGTAGTGGAAACTGGGAGACATTAGCCGGGAGGAAGTCTTGGCTGATCGAGAGTTGCGTTTGGGGAAGCGTGGAGAAGGTGGTGCGAGAGAGAGAGAATAGCGTTCTGAAAGTGAGGTGGTGCCAGGACTCTTGTCTACGTTCAGGTCCACATGGCCTCGGTGTCATAATAAATATTAGGCAGAAAATTAAAGCAAGTGTCTCTACTGCTATATCCCCGTACTGCCAATTAGGTAGTTCAACAATATATATATGTTACATATTTATTATTACATATAAAAGTAAATCACTAAATATTTTATATATATATATATAAAATTATTAAATGAATTATATATATATATATATATATATATATATATATATCAGATGGGTACCTGGGGGAAACCCTGGGGGGTAAAGGCGGTCAGGGGCGTGATGCTGATCACATCACCCCCACTCACGACCGGATCAAGAAAGTGTGGGGCGTTACCCCCACACCCCCTATACGCCTTCATGGCGTGGTGCTATGCACAGGGGAGCACTTTACCTTATATATATATCAGATATTTATAAAACAGAAAGTAATTCCTTCACCAACTGGTCAAAAATGTCAATACATTTTTTTAAAATAATTGAAACATTAGTAAAGTATATTTGAACTCAAAACTAATTACTTATCTTAGTTTTTATTAAAAAAAAACTACCTCTCTTTCCCGACAGTTGGGGGGGGGGGGTTAGGCGAAGATGGTTGGTGGTGGAAACAAGTTTGAGTGATGGCCTTGTCTGCTACTGCCCTCCCCCACTTTCTTATCTCCAGGAGTAATGAAGAGTTTCCAACTCGCTTCCGAGTTGGTAGGAAAAGTGAAGTAATTACATTTCATTTGATAAGACTTCCCTCCCACAGCTTGAGGAGCGGAATTCTGTCATCTGCTCACCACAGAAACGTCAAACTGACAAGAGTTACACCTCTTTGCAAAGAAACAGAAATGAAGAATTGACAAGGCTCGAGCGACCACTATTCACTAGATTTTCGCGGTAACTCTCTCATAAGTGGTAGCTAAATCACTGAGCTGATTGGAAAAAAGAGCGAAATGAACAAAAATCTGGATCGAAGGCATATTTTTTGGGGGGGCTGAGGGTAGAGATGATAACGTCTGATGGCCGGTAACACTTCTGAAAAAGTCACGTCACGCCACTGGGCGGTATGAAATCATTATTTCATGCTATTTCCATACAGTTAGTAGAATTCCCCTCCCCCACTGCAAATTTCTAAAATGCAATACCGATAATAAAAATACTACATGAAGACTTATATTATGTACCAGACTATTGATTGTGCGTAAATTATTTTCAAGAAAACTTCCAACAGAAAGTAACTGTAACTAAAGTGCGCGTCAAATATCATGCGTATGGCCTTGAACGGCTGAACAGCACCAGCGAATCACAGACGTGCGGCGTTGCCTAGTTCCTTGACAAGGCGTTTCGCTCAACCACGCTGTCTCTTTTCCGTGTGAGATTTCGACATGGCACAGATGCAGTGCACTGCTATTGGCTATCGCCATATGCAGGAGATTTGACGCGCACTTTAGTTACTTTTCAAAGAGTAACTTTCCGAACACTACTAACAATACATTGTTTCCTCTCTCCTGTACAATTGGAATTACATACTGTCTGGTTTCCACACAACGCTTTGGTATTTCTCGTGTGATTTATTTTTATATTTAGCGTCGCTTTTCTGCTACTTTTGGTTATTTGCGACGATGAGGATGAATGCTGATTGGATGAAACTGATGAAGGAAAAACGAAGATACACCCATGCTCACACCAAAGCTCCAACTTGCATCGGTGGCGAGGTCACGCGTCCAGACCTCAACACGTTCCGCTAAGAAGGCAACACCACTTGGGTGTAACTTGGTTCGTTCCCTGTAACCAGGGTTGTTAAAGGTCCACGAACCCATAAATTCTAATGGGATCTATTGGGTTTCGCTGCAGGACGGGAACCTTTTTTCTCGCACAATTTAAATTCGGTCCAAGTTGCGTATTGTTTCATTGAAAAAAGTTCCTCGACCGAATTTAAATTGATCCGAAAAAACTGTTCCTGGACCGTATTTAAATTGATCCATAAAAAGGGTTCCTGGACCGTATTTAAATTAAGCCTGAAAAAAGGTTCATGGACCGTATTTAATAATCCTGGAAAAACTGTTCCTGGACCGTATTTAAATTGAGCCGGAAAAAAGGTTCCTGGATCGAATTGAAATACTTTGTACATAAAAAGGTTCTTTACGGTCCAGAACCCATTTACGCTTGATTTTCTCTCCTGGACCGGAATTGAATTTATTTAAAATTCCTGGACCTTTAACAACCCTGCCCTTAATACACAGGTTTTCTACCATAGAAAAACACTTTCATCATAAGTTTAGCCACAAAAAATGACGGAGCAGATCGCTTTGTTTAAATTTATACTATAGTACAATAAATGCCCTCATATTTTCACTAATATTACTATTGAGATATATGTTGGGGGTGCTGACAACGAAAGCACCCGTTGTACCTCCTTCAAGGACTCCCACGATATACCTACAACATTCATTATTGGGGGGGGGGGGGGTGTTTCTTACATAAGAATTAATTTCAATTGCTTCATTTAGCATACTAGTATAATTGACGTTCGTACACATAGAGGTGCTGACTGTGCCAGTGACCATTATTTAGTAATTGCTAAATTAAGAGAAAGACTCTCAGTGATAAATCATAAGCAACAAAATCTAAAAGTTATAAAATTTGATACAGGAAAGTTTACTGATGAAAGAATTAAGAAAGGATTTAAATGATGATGAAAATATAAATGAAACAGACGTAAATAAGAATTGGGAGCACATACGTAATGCAATAGAATCAGCAGATAAAGAAAGTATAGGATACCATAAACCGAGAAAAAGTAAGACATGGTTTGATAATGAACGTCATAATCTAATAGAAATAAGAAATCAGGCTAGACTTAGGTGGTTAAATAAATCTGATGATACTAATCTAAACAATTATAATAGAATAAAGCGAGAAGTTAACCGCACGTTTAGAAGTAAAAAAAGAGATTACTTGAAAAGCAAAATTAACGAAATTGAAACAAACAGCAAAAATAAAAGTATCAGAGATTTATATAAAGGTGTAAATGAGTTTAGAAAGAGGTGGCAACCTAAAGTAAACTTGATAAAAGATAAAGACGCAAGCTATATTCTAAATAGATGGAAGAACTACTTTAATGACCTTTTAAATGTTCATGTAGGAGATAAATCAGAAGTAAATAAAGTGCACACAGCAGAACCTTTAGTTCCAGAACCTAACTTGACTGAAGTTAAAGATGCTATTAAAAGGCTAAAGAATAACAAAGCACCTGGCATTGATTTAATACCAGCTGAGTTAATAAAATATGAGTAGGGTAGTGTCCCGGGTTCTGCGCCCGAAAATGGCGCTCGGTGGCGCTCGCAGTGTTGCCAACGCCTTACTCGAAAAAATCACCAAGGTTTTTATCTTGGTCTAACCTAATTTAAAGCAAGGAGCTGGCAATACTGCGAGTCTCACCGAGCGCCATTTTCTCGCAGTGTTGCCAACTTGGACGAGGCGTAGTTTTTTACGGTGTATGTTAATGGTTTGCTCTCGTAAGGCATGAGCCTTATTTTCTCACAGTGTTGCCAACTTAGGGGCGAGGCGTAGCTTTTTACGGTGTATGTTAACGGTTTGCTCTCGTAAGGCATGAGCCTTATTTTCTCGCAGTGTTGCCAACACCTTACTCGAAAAAATCACCAAGATTTTTTTTGGGTCTAACCTAACCTCAAGCAAGGAGCTGGCAACGCTGCTTGAGGTCTGCCTTGCAGCGTTGCCAACATCTTACTTGAAAAGTTACCAAGGTTTTTATTTGGTTTAACCTAACTTAAAGAGTAGAGCAGCCAAGCCGGTTCACAAACCGAAAATGAGGCTCGGTGAGGCTCGCAGTGTTAGCAACTTCTTACTCGAAAAAAATCACTAAGGTTGTTTTTGGGTATAACCTAACCTCAAGCAAGAAGCTGGCAACACTGCTTGAGGCTTGCCTTGCAGTGTTGCCAACTCCTCACTCGAAAAATTACCAAGGTTGTTTTTGGGTTTAATGTAACCTAAAACAAGGAACTGACAATACTACTTAAGGCTTGTTCTACAATATTACCAACTCCTCACTCGAAAAATCACCAAGGTTTTTGTTTTTGGGTCTAACCTAACCTCAAGCAAGAAGCTGGCAATACTGCTTGAGGCTTGTCTTAATGGTTTGCTCTTGTAAGGCCGCGTCCGAATCGGCAGCAGATGCCACCTAAAGCATTGTTCCATCCGGGGACTTAGCCAACCTCTGTTGCTCGAATTCGCGGCAGACGTGGAGTCGGAGGGGAGAGCAGAAAGGTGCGACAGATGCACGCTTGAACTCGCTGTGACGCTGCGCTTAGCAGCCATATTCTAATTTTTATTTTGTACAGACAATATTTACTGATTAGAGGATGTAAAACTCAGTTATATTTTAATATTTTATCGATAATACTCAATGTAGAAAAATTATAAATGATGAAATAGCGTGTTATATTTTTAATATGAGTAGTAAATAGGTGGAAATTATTGTGATGTTTGTTTGGCGTCTGTCTTCTGCTTCCGTGCGATGTGCCTGCGCCCCCAGAGCGCGGTGGGTGAAGTTCGGGCTGATACCTGGCGGGAAAAGTGACAGGCGTACTACAAGGGGACATGCAGATTCGGACGACTTGGACGTGACTTCGAGTGCACGCGAGAGCAACGGGAGAGAACGGGACGGAGCGCTTGCCAATCCGGACACGGCCTAAGGCATGAGCCTTATTTTCTCGCAGTGTTGCCAACATCTTACTCGAAAAAATTACCAAGGTTTTTGTCTTGGTATAACCTAACCTAAAGCAAGAAGCTAGCAACACTGCTTGAGGCTTGCTTTGCAGTGTTGCCAACATCTTACTCGAAAAATCACCAAGGTTTTTTATTTGGTCTAACCTAATCTAAAACAAGAAACTGGCAACACTGCTTGAGACTTGTTCTGCAGTATTGCCAATATTTTACTTGAAAAGTCACCAAGGGGTTTTTTATTTTGGTCTAACCTAACCTAAAGCATGGAACTGGCAATACTGCTTGAGGCCTTACAGTGCATAAAGCAATTTGCCAACCTACTGACACTTTTACCATAGCTTTTTACAAAAAGAGAGAGAGAGGGAAGAGTTAAACAACCGACAGTGTTGCCAACACCTACCTACAGCTTTTTTTTACTTGGCAAGGGTTTAGCTAATTTATACACTGGCGCAACATACACACACTGGGCAATAGAGCCGACAACAAACACACACAGCCGTAAAAGAGAGAGATGGATGGATGGCAACACAGTATGTGTGTGCGTGTATAATATGTAGCATTATTAACTAGAGTGTGTTGGCAACCCACCTCCAACTAAAAAAGATACCAATATTGCTGTAAGATGAAGAGAGAGACTAAGCTGGCAACAGTGGTGAGCGAATATGTATTATTTCCAAGTTCTGGGTGCCAATGTATATCGCGACTTTTGCAAACCTCTCTCGCGGGAACGATGTGCTGTACATGCACACACACGCATGTACTTATTTTTATTTCTGTATTGTGACGCAAACAAACAAATAAATAATTGTTGTTTTTAGGATTCCTGGCCCCTATAACCTCGCCAGGGTGTGTGGTGCCCAACCAAAAAAAAGTAAAAGGTTTTCTAATGGCATTGAGGACAGAGTTGGCAACACTGTGGGCTCTTACTGTAGCTTTTTATGAGGGGGGTCTATTGCCCTCTGTTTACATCTGGCAACACTGCCGTAGATTTTCTGACAGTGTTGTTAACCTACTGGGTTTTTCACTGTAAATTTTCATCAAAGGGCCTGAGGGGTCCATGTATTTTTTATGTCTGGCAACACTGTTGGGGGCCTAGTGTTGGCGACCTGTGAGCTCTTACTGTAGCTTTTTATGAGGGGGACCTATTGTTTTTTTTTTTACATTTGGCAACTTTATTGGATGTTTTTTTTGAGGCTTGGGTTTTGCCAACCTATCTGAAGAAAATTCCACTATATGATTTTTCACTGGCTAAGCTAACCTACAAATAGGAATTGGCAGCACTGACGAGCCTCAAATTATTATTTGAGGCTCGAATCATCATTTGACGCTCGAATTATTATTTGAGGCTTGAAATTAATATTTGATGCTTGTCGGTATTACCAACCCACTTCACAAAAATTCCACTATATGATTTTTTACTGGCTAAGCTAACCTACAAATAGGAATTGGCAACACTGACTTATAAACCCACTGGGTCTTCTTGGCATGTTTTTTTCATGATGTGTTGCTAGGCTATTGGGTATTTTGGTGTATACAATGTATATATTTTGAGGAGGGGGGTTATGGTTTTTTATGCTGTACGAATACTGGGAGCTTGACAGTGACAACTAACAGAGTAGGTAAACCTACATCCAGGAACTGGCAACACTAGTTTCTGACAGTGAATTTGAAATAAAATATTAAACAAAATACATGAGTAAGTACTGTGGGTACAAATAGTACCAGTGTTGTGCCCCCCAACTCCAACTGGGCAACTGGGGGAAATAATTGTACAACAATTTGTACCTAATTGTGCAATACTTGTACCTAATTGTACAACATACATATACACAGACATAAAAGAGAGAGCCTTCTCACAACTTACTTCATGTACAATTTATATGATTTTACAACTGTGAAAAGAAAGCATATGTGTTCTGTATGCACATATTTATTCTTATTTTTCGAAGTTGAATGCAAGCACATGTTTTTATGTTCTCGTAATACTAACCTTCCTCCACTGATTTTAAATTGCTTCCATCCGCTTTTTTTTCTGTGTTATTTCTGTATGCACGCAACATTTGCTTTCATAATGCCACGGGGGCGAAAAAAACATGCATACTTCTGTTTTTTTACATGTATGTATGTATGTATGTAATGCGATTTGTGTGGGAGCCAAAATTTTGAACTTATGGCTTAATTAATCTGCATGAATGCTTAATGTTTGATTTTTTTTATTTCTAGTTCGACATGAGATATACACAATTTTTATTTTTTTGAAGTACAGTTAATATTACCTAGTTCAGGTTAAGCTGTAACATACAACTAGCGATCGACACGACCACCTGACACACAGACAGAGAGAGTGTGAGTAAATTCAAAGTGTGATCTATTATGAACTAAACTAACCTCACTCACCCACCCATATATAGTTTTACAGGTAATTCAAAAAGCAGAAAGTAGTACATAGCATGACAGGTCGATCTATCGTAAACTAAACTAACCTCACTTGCCCACTCACATATAGTCTTACAGGTGACTCAAAGGCAGAAAGGCAGCTATATCACTTGTAAGGGGCAACACACAAGATCTATTGCAAACTAAAATTAACCTACGACATAAGCTATGGGCACATTTTCTAGATAGGGTATAAGCAACTCACCTCTTGCAATTGTATAACGGGGAAAATTAACCTACAGCTGGCAACACTGTTTGAGTTGCTTTCGACGAGGCAAACTTATATTTTGCAAATAGGCTAAAGCTAATCTTCTACACCTAGAACCTTGAAACATATACTCTCGCAGATTATGCTAACTTACCTCATGTAAAAATATTACCTAGTATGGTTAAGCTGTGACATACAACTAACGATCGACACGACCACCTGACACACATATGGAGAGAGTGAGACAGCTTATATGCAATATATTCCTACACATGTACTGGGTTTAAAAGGTAATTTGCAACAACTATTTCACTCACCCTCCTATCAAAATCTTCTAACCACATGTTTTTGATACTTGCTGCCAGAACATGGTGGTTTTAGACTGTAAATTCAATCTGATTATTCTATTTGTGCATGATGCCTGCATTTGGAATATTTTATTCTTGGCATACGGTATTTTGCGTGCTCCAGTAATCTTACGCTCGATTTACGGAAGCTATGACGTGTATTTCCTGTTTTGCGAACATGCGAGAATTTTTCACAATAGATAATATATTGCAAGAGCGAGTTGTTTGTGTATATAAATCTAGTTTTGGAAATGGGCGTGAATATAATGTCAAAAATTATTGCATAACTTAAAAACATTGATATTTATTGCACTAGCAAAGGTAAATGTGGAATGCCCTGGCCCCTCAGCTGTTAGGTTAAACACCATAAAAATTTCATTACTGATAGCAAGCATTCTCATATCGACAAAACAGATCTAGTAATGAGCTGTCTTGCAAGTCTCCCGAGTGAAGGAATATGATGCCACTATAAACTGTAAACAAGATATGCAGTCCCTCGCATGAGATGTACGAGGCTTATGAACCTCGACCTATAGAGCTGTACAATGGATGTTTTTTTTTTTTTAAGTATAGCGGTGTGTTTTTGCTTATTTCAATGTCATCGAGCAGACATGTAAAGAAGGGGAGAGAAAAAAAAAGAGGAGGAGGGGTTATAACGGATAATTCATATTTTGATTTTAATACTTTTGCTAGTCATGATTCACCTGCTATCTAGAAGGACACTGGATGATGGCTAAAAGCGAGTGAAGGAGAGAAATGTTATTTTTTTTATTTTTTTGATTGTGTGTGATGAAATAGTTTTAGATAATAATAGTAGGCTAATAGAATTGTAGAAAACGGCTGTATCGTGATGCGAGGCTGAAAGCAATTTCGAAAGCAGTCTCGGGCATCTTCGCGTTCATCTAACAAGGAAAATGCACATGGAGGGTGTAACGGTATTGTCCATGGATGGTTTTTCTGAATAAACATACATATCAGTTTTTGCAGTCTCCAGATGGGACCGGAGTTTTTGTTTTGGTTGGACAAGGGGGTTCAGATAAATGCATGGACATCAAAATAAAAGAAAAAAAATTTACTCCACTGCTCACATGTATTGAGTCTTCCAATAACACACCGAGCGGGGGCGTACCTACATGTATGCAAAATATAGTTAATGTCTTATTTCTCGAACCTGTGGTCTGTAGATTTGCTTTTCTTGGCAACAGAAACAGAAAAAATGGCACCATGTTATTGTATACTGATATGGGTGTACTGTAATCATAACAATTTTTCTAGTTAAAAATCTATGTCGAAAAGCAATGTTGGGCGACTTGTCTATGTTGGGTCTTATTAACAACTTCACAACTGTACCTGCACAACTCATCGACTACAAGGCAACAATGTTAGGAAATGTGTGCATGGCTCCGAGAATACAATTTAAAATTACTAATGTGGCATGAACCCCCTCCACTTGTGTGTATTTGAATATGCGAAAATTAGACACTTTGAATAATCGATGAGAATAATCATAAAAACAGGTTGCACCTGTATGATGTGTTTAAACTTCAGACGATTTTTGTTAATCTACAAAAGCCAAGTGCAAACGGAGATCACTACGAAAATTGGGAAAAAAAAGAAGCGAGGCTATTTTGGCTAATGGTAACGATGAGGATGAATAATGGTTGTTTTGATAAAATTGACGAAGTCAATATGCCTAGCCTAAAATAAAATTCAACAATTAATGTTAAACATTTGCTACTCTGAAATAGCGACGGCTATCATCATAACATCACTTGTTTCTAACCTGTCCATATTGACCCTCTCTCTACCCCTCCATAAATTCGATTCGAAAGGCACAATCATTCCAGTTCTTGAATAAGACTTGCATATGCCCTCAGAAAAAACAAGAGAAGAAATAAATAAATCAAGTCATGTATATTCTTCACCCCCGAATTTTCTTCCACAACACTGCACGAAGCCTCGAGTTTCGGATATTGTTGTTGTGCGACAGGATAGGATAGATGAACCGTATGTTTACCGAGGACCAGATGTAATCAAACATTTTTTTTGAAAAGATAGTTGAAGAGGTTGAGACTATTGGTAGTCTCTTACACGAATCGAAACCAAATGCTCTTATTATCCAGCGATGAACTTCAATCTCACAATAACATTGAAACGTGTCTGGTGTGCGATCAAAGGTTTCACCGACGAGAACCGAAAAGTAATTTCATCATAATCATTTCACCGGAAACTACATCGGTGGAATCTGTAACATAATGTATTCATGTATGTGTTTGACAATCATATATCACTTACTAGAACAATTTTCACATTGTTTTCACTACGTGAGATGATATTTCATTTACATTTACGATAAAATAGAGGTTTGGGTGTAATAACAGTTTTTATTAATTAATTTAGAGATGTATTTTTTATTTGTTGAGTTAATGATTAGGTTAATTTGTTATTTCTTGCGAAAAAAAAGAGGGAACCACAGCTGAAAGAAAATACACAACTTGTATTATTGAGGTCAAGAGTTTGTTTTAACATCACTTTTTTGCACACATAGGCTAATCACGACTCGGGATACGTTTAAAATGGAATCTGAAACATTGATTATGCGACCTGACTGGAACTCGAAATAGGACACACTGATTACAAGACGTCGATATATTACCACTTGGCAAGAAATTGTAGTGTTTCAATTCACACACACACTCACAATTTAAAACATCTAAACTGATCGCAGGCCCAACTGGTGGCTGGCATACACAACTATCCATCCACCCGTCGTCTTCTGGGGCGTGTGTTTTGATGAGTGTCAACAACCTCTATTGTGAAGTAAAATCTGTAGGGGTAACATCACTCTCCAATTACAATGTTGGCAAACTTTCCAACTTCATCGTGAACGACGACAAAGGTATCGGCTACCTGATCAAAATTATCAACATGCTGCCTCCGAGATTCTGGAACGTTGCCGAAGAAAAGGGACTCGTGAACGACATCATCAACAAGTTATTTTTCGAGATGCATTTACCTGGCTACCAATACTGCGGACCGGGTACCAAACTCGAGAAAAGATTGGAGAGAGGAGACAAGGGTGTGAATCTGTTGGACACACCATGCAAAAATCACGATATTGCTTACAACACGCACACGAATTTGGATGCACGTCACGAAGCAGACAAGAAATTGGAGCATGCCGCTTTTAGGAGGGTCATGAGCAGAGACGTTTCTTTGGGAGAAAAAGTTGTAGCATTGGGCACCACCATCGCCATGAACACGAAACAAAAATTTGGATGGGGAATCCTACCTAGAGTTATTTTTAACTGGCAACGAGGTGATCTTAGTCAGCACGACGAACCCTCAGCTGTTATAGAAGATATCTGAAACCAGCTTACACCAGTCACTCATAGCCCCTCCAATTTTCTCACGATGGTGGGTTGCTACCGGCCCTATACGTAGGCCGAATAAATTCCGACCAGAGCCGGATTCGAACCTATGCCGTCTCGCAGCGAACAATCTCAAGACGAGTGAACGTCGTAACTCGCTCAGCTACGGAGGAGGACTCTTTTTCTCTACTTTTTCTCTAATTTTCATCATTATTGTTAAAATTAATCCAAGAAAAAATATATATTTTGTGTTGACATGGGAAATATGCAATAAAAAATGTATGATCAATAGTTAAGGTCAAAATCTGAATAAACAGTGAGGGAGATACACGCAAGCTTCCAGGCATGTGATTTGCACAGAATTAAATATAAAATGAGAGATGGAAGGTTTTTGTTACATTTAGAATTTAAGGACGGAAAATATGTACAGCGAATGAATACTACGTTTGACTAATCGTGAAGATAAGTATTACAGTACGTTTTTATTGTTCTTATATAAACGTTGAAACGTTTAAGAACGTATAAGAACGTTTACCGAAACGTTTCAACGTTGAAACGTTTCGGTAAACGTTCTTATACGTTCTTAAACGTTTCAACGTTTATATAAGAACAATAAAAACGTACTGTAATACTTATCTTCACGATTAGTCAAACGTAGTATTCATTCGCTGTACATATTTTCCGTCCTTAAATTCTAATAGTAACAAAAACCTTCCATCTCTCATTTTATATTTAATTCTGTGCAAATCACATGCCTGGAAGCTTGCGTGTATCTCCCTCACTGTTTATTCAGATTTTGACCTTAACTATTGATCATACATTTTTTATTGCATATTTCCCATGTCAACACAAAATATATATTTTTTCTTGGATTAATTTTAACAATAATGATGAAAATTAGAGAAAAAGTAGAGAAAAAGAGTCCTCCTCCGTAGCTGAGCGAGTTACGACGTTCACTCGTCTTGAGATTGTTCGCTGCGAGACGGCATAGGTTCGAATCCGGCTCTGGTCGGAATTTATTCGGCCTACGTATAGGGCCGGTAGCAACCCACCATCGTGAGAAAATTGGAGGGGCTATGAGTGACTGGTGTAAGCTGGTTTCAGATATCTTCTATAACAGCTGAGGGTTCGTCGTGCTGACTAAGATCACCTCGTTGCCAGTTAAAAATAACTCTAGGTAGGATTCCCCATCCAAATTTTTGTTTCGTGTTCATGGCGATGGTGGTGCCCAATGCTACAACTTTTTCTCCCAAAGAAACGTCTCTGCTCATGACCCTCCTAAAAGCGGCATGCTCCAATTTCTTGTCTGCTTCGTGACGTGCATCCAAATTCGTGTGCGTGTTGTAAGCAATATCGTGATTTTTGCATGGTGTGTCCAACAGATTCACACCCTTGTCTCCTCTCTCCAATCTTTTCTCGAGTTTGGTACCCGGTCCGCAGTATTGGTAGCCAGGTAAATGCATCTCGAAAAATAACTTGTTGATGATGTCGTTCACGAGTCCCTTTTCTTCGGCAACGTTCCAGAATCTCGGAGGCAGCATGTTGATAATTTTGATCAGGTAGCCGATACCTTTGTCGTCGTTCACGATGAAGTTGGAAAGTTTGCCAACATTGTAATTGGAGAGTGATGTTACCCCTACAGATTTTACTTCACAATAGAGGTTGTTGACACTCATCAAAACACACGCCCCAGAAGACGACGGGTGGATGGATAGTTGTGTATGCCAGCCACCAGTTGGGCCTGCGATCAGTTTAGATGTTTTAAATTGTGAGTGTGTGTGTGAATTGAAACACTACAATTTCTTGCCAAGTGGTAATATATCGACGTCTTGTAATCAGTGTGTCCTATTTCGAGTTCCAGTCAGGTCGCATAATCAATGTTTCAGATTCCATTTTAAACGTATCCCGAGTCGTGATTAGCCTATGTGTGCAAAAAAGTGATGTTAAAACAAACTCTTGACCTCAATAATACAAGTTGTGTATTTTCTTTCAGCTGTGGTTCCCTCTTTTTTTTCGCAAGAAATAACAAATTAACCTAATCATTAACTCAACAAATAAAAAATACATCTCTAAATTAATTAATAAAAACTGTTATTACACCCAAACCTCTATTTTATCGTAAATGTAAATGAAATATCATCTCACGTAGTGAAAACAATGTGAAAATTGTTCTAGTAAGTGATATATGATTGTCAAACACATACATGAATACATTATGTTACAGATTCCACCGATGTAGTTTCCGGTGAAATGATTATGATGAAATTACTTTTCGGTTCTCGTCGGTGAAACCTTTGATCGCACACCAGACACGTTTCAATGTTATTGTGAGATTGAAGTTCATCGCTGGATAATAAGAGCATTTGGTTTCGATTCGTGTAAGAGACTACCAATAGTCTCAACCTCTTCAACTATCTTTTCAAAAAAAATGTTTGATTACATCTGGTCCTCGGTAAACATACGGTTCATCTATCCTATCCTGTCGCACAACAACAATATCCGAAACTCGAGGCTTCGTGCAGTGTTGTGGAAGAAAATTCGGGGGTGAAGAATATACATGACTTGATTTATTTATTTCTTCTCTTGTTTTTTCTGAGGGCATATGCAAGTCTTATTCAAGAACTGGAATGATTGTGCCTTTCGAATCGAATTTATGGAGGGGTAGAGAGAGGGTCAATATGGACAGGTTAGAAACAAGTGATGTTATGATGATAGCCGTCGCTATTTCAGAGTAGCAAATGTTTAACATTAATTGTTGAATTTTATTTTAGGCTAGGCATATTGACTTCGTCAATTTTATCAAAACAACCATTATTCATCCTCATCGTTACCATTAGCCAAAATAGCCTCGCTTCTTTTTTTTCCCAATTTTCGTAGTGATCTCCGTTTGCACTTGGCTTTTGTAGATTAACAAAAATCGTCTGAAGTTTAAACACATCATACAGGTGCAACCTGTTTTTATGATTATTCTCATCGATTATTCAAAGTGTCTAATTTTCGCATATTCAAATACACACAAGTGGAGGGGGTTCATGCCACATTAGTAATTTTAAATTGTATTCTCGGAGCCATGCACACATTTCCTAACATTGTTGCCTTGTAGTCGATGAGTTGTGCAGGTACAGTTGTGAAGTTGTTAATAAGACCCAACACAGACAAGTCGCCCAACATTGCTTTTCGACATAGATTTTTAACTAGAAAAATTGTTATGATTACAGTACACCCATATCAGTATACAATAACATGGTGCCATTTTTTCTGTTTCTGTTGCCAAGAAAAGCAAATCTACAGACCACAGGTTCGAGAAATAAGACATTAACTATATTTTGCATACATGTAGGTACGCCCCCGCTCGGTGTGTTATTGGAAGACTCAATACATGTGAGCAGTGGAGTAAATTTTTTTTCTTTTATTTTGATGTCCATGCATTTATCTGAACCCCCTTGTCCAACCAAAACAAAAACTCCGGTCCCATCTGGAGACTGCAAAAACTGATATGTATGTTTATTCAGAAAAACCATCCATGGACAATACCGTTACACCCTCCATGTGCATTTTCCTTGTTAGATGAACGCGAAGATGCCCGAGACTGCTTTCGAAATTGCTTTCAGCCTCGCATCACGATACAGCCGTTTTCTACAATTCTATTAGCCTACTATTATTATCTAAAACTATTTCATCACACACAATCAAAAAAATAAAAAAAATAACATTTCTCTCCTTCACTCGCTTTTAGCCATCATCCAGTGTCCTTCTAGATAGCAGGTGAATCATGACTAGCAAAAGTATTAAAATCAAAATATGAATTATCCGTTATAACCCCTCCTCCTCTTTTTTTTTCTCTCCCCTTCTTTACATGTCTGCTCGATGACATTGAAATAAGCAAAAACACACCGCTATACTTAAAAAAAAAAAAACATCCATTGTACAGCTCTATAGGTCGAGGTTCATAAGCCTCGTACATCTCATGCGAGGGACTGCATATCTTGTTTACAGTTTATAGTGGCATCATATTCCTTCACTCGGGAGACTTGCAAGACAGCTCATTACTAGATCTGTTTTGTCGATATGAGAATGCTTGCTATCAGTAATGAAATTTTTATGGTGTTTAACCTAACAGCTGAGGGGCCAGGGCATTCCACATTTACCTTTGCTAGTGCAATAAATATCAATGTTTTTAAGTTATGCAATAATTTTTGACATTATATTCACGCCCATTTCCAAAACTAGATTTATATACACAAACAACTCGCTCTTGCAATATATTATCTATTGTGAAAAATTCTCGCATGTTCGCAAAACAGGAAATACACGTCATAGCTTCCGTAAATCGAGCGTAAGATTACTGGAGCACGCAAAATACCGTATGCCAAGAATAAAATATTCCAAATGCAGGCATCATGCACAAATAGAATAATCAGATTGAATTTACAGTCTAAAACCACCATGTTCTGGCAGCAAGTATCAAAAACATGTGGTTAGAAGATTTTGATAGGAGGGTGAGTGAAATAGTTGTTGCAAATTACCTTTTAAACCCAGTACATGTGTAGGAATATATTGCATATAAGCTGTCTCACTCTCTCCATATGTGTGTCAGGTGGTCGTGTCGATCGTTAGTTGTATGTCACAGCTTAACCATACTAGGTAATATTTTTACATGAGGTAAGTTAGCATAATCTGCGAGAGTATATGTTTCAAGGTTCTAGGTGTAGAAGATTAGCTTTAGCCTATTTGCAAAATATAAGTTTGCCTCGTCGAAAGCAACTCAAACAGTGTTGCCAGCTGTAGGTTAATTTTCCCCGTTATACAATTGCAAGAGGTGAGTTGCTTATACCCTATCTAGAAAATGTGCCCATAGCTTATGTCGTAGGTTAATTTTAGTTTGCAATAGATCTTGTGTGTTGCCCCTTACAAGTGATATAGCTGCCTTTCTGCCTTTGAGTCACCTGTAAGACTATATGTGAGTGGGCAAGTGAGGTTAGTTTAGTTTACGATAGATCGACCTGTCATGCTATGTACTACTTTCTGCTTTTTGAATTACCTGTAAAACTATATATGGGTGGGTGAGTGAGGTTAGTTTAGTTCATAATAGATCACACTTTGAATTTACTCACACTCTCTCTGTCTGTGTGTCAGGTGGTCGTGTCGATCGCTAGTTGTATGTTACAGCTTAACCTGAACTAGGTAATATTAACTGTACTTCAAAAAAATAAAAATTGTGTATATCTCATGTCGAACTAGAAATAAAAAAAATCAAACATTAAGCATTCATGCAGATTAATTAAGCCATAAGTTCAAAATTTTGGCTCCCACACAAATCGCATTACATACATACATACATACATGTAAAAAAACAGAAGTATGCATGTTTTTTTCGCCCCCGTGGCATTATGAAAGCAAATGTTGCGTGCATACAGAAATAACACAGAAAAAAAAGCGGATGGAAGCAATTTAAAATCAGTGGAGGAAGGTTAGTATTACGAGAACATAAAAACATGTGCTTGCATTCAACTTCGAAAAATAAGAATAAATATGTGCATACAGAACACATATGCTTTCTTTTCACAGTTGTAAAATCATATAAATTGTACATGAAGTAAGTTGTGAGAAGGCTCTCTCTTTTATGTCTGTGTATATGTATGTTGTACAATTAGGTACAAGTATTGCACAATTAGGTACAAATTGTTGTACAATTATTTCCCCCAGTTGCCCAGTTGGAGTTGGGGGGCACAACACTGGTACTATTTGTACCCACAGTACTTACTCATGTATTTTGTTTAATATTTTATTTCAAATTCACTGTCAGAAACTAGTGTTGCCAGTTCCTGGATGTAGGTTTACCTACTCTGTTAGTTGTCACTGTCAAGCTCCCAGTATTCGTACAGCATAAAAAACCATAACCCCCCTCCTCAAAATATATACATTGTATACACCAAAATACCCAATAGCCTAGCAACACATCATGAAAAAAACATGCCAAGAAGACCCAGTGGGTTTATAAGTCAGTGTTGCCAATTCCTATTTGTAGGTTAGCTTAGCCAGTAAAAAATCATATAGTGGAATTTTTGTGAAGTGGGTTGGTAATACCGACAAGCATCAAATATTAATTTCAAGCCTCAAATAATAATTCGAGCGTCAAATGATGATTCGAGCCTCAAATAATAATTTGAGGCTCGTCAGTGCTGCCAATTCCTATTTGTAGGTTAGCTTAGCCAGTGAAAAATCATATAGTGGAATTTTCTTCAGATAGGTTGGCAAAACCCAAGCCTCAAAAAAAACATCCAATAAAGTTGCCAAATGTAAAAAAAAAAACAATAGGTCCCCCTCATAAAAAGCTACAGTAAGAGCTCACAGGTCGCCAACACTAGGCCCCCAACAGTGTTGCCAGACATAAAAAATACATGGACCCCTCAGGCCCTTTGATGAAAATTTACAGTGAAAAACCCAGTAGGTTAACAACACTGTCAGAAAATCTACGGCAGTGTTGCCAGATGTAAACAGAGGGCAATAGACCCCCCTCATAAAAAGCTACAGTAAGAGCCCACAGTGTTGCCAACTCTGTCCTCAATGCCATTAGAAAACCTTTTACTTTTTTTTGGTTGGGCACCACACACCCTGGCGAGGTTATAGGGGCCAGGAATCCTAAAAACAACAATTATTTATTTGTTTGTTTGCGTCACAATACAGAAATAAAAATAAGTACATGCGTGTGTGTGCATGTACAGCACATCGTTCCCGCGAGAGAGGTTTGCAAAAGTCGCGATATACATTGGCACCCAGAACTTGGAAATAATACATATTCGCTCACCACTGTTGCCAGCTTAGTCTCTCTCTTCATCTTACAGCAATATTGGTATCTTTTTTAGTTGGAGGTGGGTTGCCAACACACTCTAGTTAATAATGCTACATATTATACACGCACACACATACTGTGTTGCCATCCATCCATCTCTCTCTTTTACGGCTGTGTGTGTTTGTTGTCGGCTCTATTGCCCAGTGTGTGTATGTTGCGCCAGTGTATAAATTAGCTAAACCCTTGCCAAGTAAAAAAAAGCTGTAGGTAGGTGTTGGCAACACTGTCGGTTGTTTAACTCTTCCCTCTCTCTCTCTTTTTGTAAAAAGCTATGGTAAAAGTGTCAGTAGGTTGGCAAATTGCTTTATGCACTGTAAGGCCTCAAGCAGTATTGCCAGTTCCATGCTTTAGGTTAGGTTAGACCAAAATAAAAAACCCCTTGGTGACTTTTCAAGTAAAATATTGGCAATACTGCAGAACAAGTCTCAAGCAGTGTTGCCAGTTTCTTGTTTTAGATTAGGTTAGACCAAATAAAAAACCTTGGTGATTTTTCGAGTAAGATGTTGGCAACACTGCAAAGCAAGCCTCAAGCAGTGTTGCTAGCTTCTTGCTTTAGGTTAGGTTATACCAAGACAAAAACCTTGGTAATTTTTTCGAGTAAGATGTTGGCAACACTGCGAGAAAATAAGGCTCATGCCTTAGGCCGTGTCCGGATTGGCAAGCGCTCCGTCCCGTTCTCTCCCGTTGCTCTCGCGTGCACTCGAAGTCACGTCCAAGTCGTCCGAATCTGCATGTCCCCTTGTAGTACGCCTGTCACTTTTCCCGCCAGGTATCAGCCCGAACTTCACCCACCGCGCTCTGGGGGCGCAGGCACATCGCACGGAAGCAGAAGACAGACGCCAAACAAACATCACAATAATTTCCACCTATTTACTACTCATATTAAAAATATAACACGCTATTTCATCATTTATAATTTTTCTACATTGAGTATTATCGATAAAATATTAAAATATAACTGAGTTTTACATCCTCTAATCAGTAAATATTGTCTGTACAAAATAAAAATTAGAATATGGCTGCTAAGCGCAGCGTCACAGCGAGTTCAAGCGTGCATCTGTCGCACCTTTCTGCTCTCCCCTCCGACTCCACGTCTGCCGCGAATTCGAGCAACAGAGGTTGGCTAAGTCCCCGGATGGAACAATGCTTTAGGTGGCATCTGCTGCCGATTCGGACGCGGCCTTACAAGAGCAAACCATTAAGACAAGCCTCAAGCAGTATTGCCAGCTTCTTGCTTGAGGTTAGGTTAGACCCAAAAACAAAAACCTTGGTGATTTTTCGAGTGAGGAGTTGGTAATATTGTAGAACAAGCCTTAAGTAGTATTGTCAGTTCCTTGTTTTAGGTTACATTAAACCCAAAAACAACCTTGGTAATTTTTCGAGTGAGGAGTTGGCAACACTGCAAGGCAAGCCTCAAGCAGTGTTGCCAGCTTCTTGCTTGAGGTTAGGTTATACCCAAAAACAACCTTAGTGATTTTTTTCGAGTAAGAAGTTGCTAACACTGCGAGCCTCACCGAGCCTCATTTTCGGTTTGTGAACCGGCTTGGCTGCTCTACTCTTTAAGTTAGGTTAAACCAAATAAAAACCTTGGTAACTTTTCAAGTAAGATGTTGGCAACGCTGCAAGGCAGACCTCAAGCAGCGTTGCCAGCTCCTTGCTTGAGGTTAGGTTAGACCCAAAAAAAATCTTGGTGATTTTTTCGAGTAAGGTGTTGGCAACACTGCGAGAAAATAAGGCTCATGCCTTACGAGAGCAAACCGTTAACATACACCGTAAAAAGCTACGCCTCGCCCCTAAGTTGGCAACACTGTGAGAAAATAAGGCTCATGCCTTACGAGAGCAAACCATTAACATACACCGTAAAAAACTACGCCTCGTCCAAGTTGGCAACACTGCGAGAAAATGGCGCTCGGTGAGACTCGCAGTATTGCCAGCTCCTTGCTTTAAATTAGGTTAGACCAAGATAAAAACCTTGGTGATTTTTTCGAGTAAGGCGTTGGCAACACTGCGAGCGCCACCGAGCGCCATTTTCGGGCGCAGAACCCGGGACACTACCCTACTAATATGGTGGAAATTCATTAATATGTCAAATTCATAAATTAATTTGTTTAATATGCAATAAAGAAGAAATCCCTCAACAGTGGAAAGAATCCATAATTGTTCCTGTGTTTAAAAAAGGTGATAAAATGAACTGCAATAATTATCGTGGAATTTCTCTGCTCTCAACAACATATAAAATATTATCTAACATTCTTTTAACAAGACTAACCCCATATGCTAATGAAATTATAGGTGATTATCAATGTGGATTTAAACGTAACAGATCAACTACAGATCAAATTTTTCACATCAGACAGACACTTGAAAAAAAGTGGGAATATAATCAAAATGTCCATCAGCTATACATTGATTTCAAAAAAGTATATGATTCGGTCAAAAGAGGTAAATTATATAATATATTAGTAGAGTTTGGAATACCTAAGAAGCTTGTTAGTATGATAAAAATATGCACCAGTGAAACAGAAAGTAAAATTCGTGTGGGTATTAATATGTCTGACAAATTTACAATTCATGATGGGTTAAAACAAGGAGATGCATTATCTCCATTGCTCTTTAATTTTGCCTTAGAATATGCTGTAAGGAAGGTAAAAGAAACTAAAGAAGGACTAAAATTAAATGGTGTGACTCAGTTGTTAGCATATGCAGATGATGTAGACTTACTGGGGGATGATGTGAATACAATTAAGAATAATGCTAAAATATTTTTCAAAACTTCTAAAGAGATAGGTTTAGAAGTTAACAAAGAGAAAACTAAATATATGCTTACAGGCCGAAACCAAGTGTTAGGTAATAATCAAAATCTAATTATTGATAACAACTCCTTTGAACCAGTTTCCAAATTCAAATGCTTAGGAGTAATATTAACAAATTAAAATTATATTAAAGAGGAAATAAAAAGGAGGCTTAATTCAGGAAATGCATGTTACTTCTCTCTTCATCACCTTTTGTATTCTCGTTTAATATCTAAGAAACTAAAAGTTAAAATATACAAAACAGTAATTTTGCCTGTAGTATTATATAGATGTGAAACGTGGTCCCTTACATTGAAAGAGGAACATAAATTGAGAGTATTTGAAAATAAGATCCTTAGGAAAATCTTTGGACCTAAAAGGGATGAGGAGACAGGTGAGTGGAGAAGGTTACATAATTTAGAACTACATAATTTGTACTCATGTCCAGATATTATTAGAATGATTAAATCAAGAAGACTTAGGTGGGCAGGCCGTGTGGCCCGAATGGGAGAGGAAAGAGGAGTTTACAGGATTCTTGTTTGGAAACCTGATGGTAAGAGACCTGTAGGAAGGCCAAGGGACAACGTTGAGATGGACCTAAGAGAAATCGGTAGGGATGGAGAAGAGTATATAGAACTTGCTCAAGATAGGGAAAGATGGAAGGCCTGTGTTGCTGCAGCCATGAACCTTCGGGTTTAAGAAGGCTAGGGAGTTAGTTAGTTAGTCATTTTTATCGCTCCTAGAAAATATTTGATGTGTTACTTTTCCATGTGACGTGTTTTATACATTTTTAAGTGAATTTTACTGGTCAAGAAACCTCTTCAACGTAAAATTCCCAACTTTGTTATATATTCGTAACAACTTGTTTGTCATAGCACACCCGCAAACATAAAAGTTGATTTCTTATAATTAGCTAGGGAATGTTCCCTCCCACATCTCCAACGTTTTGTTGTCAACAACTGGAACGCGGTAACGCACACTGCTCGGCGCCAAAATTATACCTACTGATTTTCATGTATATAGCAATGGGCGTCCGGAAGGGGGGGCAGGGGGGCCTTGGCCCCCCTTGGAAAATGAAAGTCAACCAAAAAATATGTATTTCACACAAATAATTTCATTTTAGCCACAATAATATGTGTTAATTATTGCATGAACACCATAAATTCAAATTTAAACAATGTTTTTTTAGGGAACAACACTATTTTGGGGGAAAATTTGCCTTCGTTTACCCCCCCTGGAAAAAATCCTACGGACGTCCATGTATATAGCATTCTGTCCTAACATGGATTCAAAGTTTTTAAACGATTCATAGCCAAGGTGTATGGGTAGGTATCAAAAAGCAAAGGGAAAAGTTGTCTCCTTACCGTTGGAAGGTGTTACTCCTTACTGCAGCAAATCCATTGTTTCTGCCTTGTAGCGACATAAGCTTGCTTCACTCAGCTGGAAACCAACCTGATTTCACTGTTTTTTAAAGTTCACATAGCACATTTTCAGTTACGCACTTACGTTGATTCGACTCTCACATAAACACATATCGACTTCATATCAACAATTAACGCGAGAATTAACAAGTTTCTGAAGCTTCTTTTTGCCGAACGCAACGAATTCCGTGCTAGGCATGATTAACACTAGCGCCACAGTACGGAATCAATATGTACTAACACGGTCTGTACTTGTGCAGCTGCTTGCATGAAGTGAAATGTGGCTTGTTACGTGCGCGTAATTTGAATGTGTGTGTGTGTGGATTTAAGTGATTTACCAAATGCGAAACATCACCAGTTATGTTTTAAAAAGTGCAAGTCGCCAATAACTAATTGTATGGTGAAAAGCGTGTGCGTGAAGTTTTCTCAACGCCAATGAATGGCCAGGTGTATTCAACCTTGAGGTTCACTATTTACGAAGAAGCAGAAAAGGTACGTGACCTAAAATTAAATTTTCGTGAGTAGTGAGAGAATTTTCAGGTGCTAAAAAAGCGGGATATATTTATTTTTTATGCTCTAAAAACAGTGAAAATATGTGGCTAGAAGTTAAAATATATTTTCATTCAAAATTCTGTCAAACAAATAAACAAGTACTCACTCACCAGTGACAGCAGGCCGTTAGTTGATTGTTGCATCCTGTTGATTACAATAAACAACAATGCACATTTCCGAATCGTCCATTGAAAATGTACGCCGATTACCTATCTTTGAACAATGACTTGTATTGTGAAAAACGATATTTCCACATCACACGTAGTGAGACATGCATACATGAAGTGCGGTATGTTATGCATACTCATACAAGGTGGCGCAAAAGTCATCACCTGATTTTCTTAGCCTGTAGCTTGGGTTTTAAATTAAACACACTAAGTTTATTTTGTGTTCAACTTTTATTGATACTTGTAAGTTTTATGTCCTCAATTTTTAAAGATAACGTCCAATAAATGACCACCATTCGAATTGATGCAAATTTGGGCTATTTTTTTTTTTTTTTTTTTGCATTTTCCATGGTGTTGGAAATCTAAGGGGAAATGTTTTCAATTTCATGCTGAATATTGTCCTTTAGTTTCTGTAACCTTTCTGGATTATTCACATAAACCAATGACTTCAAATATCCCCAAAGGAAAATATCTGGAGCGGTCAAATCGGGGGACCTGGCCGGTCATCGCAAATCACGAAAATGGGACATTGCTCTGCCCGGAAAAGTGTCACGCAAAATTGTCACAATTTTTCCACGTTCTTGTGGGGTTCAAGAATACTTATTCATTTTTGCACACAATAAATTTCGTGAGTATCGGAACGACTGAAGATGACCGGACACCTCTCCGATTTTCTTCATATTTGGCATACTCACTAATTGAGGCCTCCTAATCACGAATCTGAAGTTAAAAGTTGTCGGGAAACGTCTAGAAATTGCAAAATAAGCGAAAATAAGGCGTTAGTTTTCGGAATGGAAACCGTCGATTTTCGCGATTTTTTTGTTTCACAAAAAATTTCCTGATATTACCACGACACCAAATTTTAACTTTGTTTGCCTAACCTAACCAGGCGACAATGGTTCGCAATTATTTTGCAATTTCGAAATCCTGATACTACCACGACACGAAATTTTAACTATGTTTGCCTAACCTAACAACACGTCAATGGTTCGTGTGGCTAGCTCCAATGGTTCGTGGGGCTAGCGTCAATGGTTTGCAATTATTTTGCAATTTATAGACGTTTCCGACAAATTTTAACTTCAGATTCGTCATTAGCAGGCCTCAATTAGTAAGTATGCCAAATATGAAGGAAATCGGAGAGGGGTCCGGTCATCTTCAGTCATACCTGAGTATCTTTCTTCTATTTAAGTGACAAAACACTACTGATATAAACAACAAGATGTCATCAAAAATCACATGACACATATCGACTTTATGTCAACAATTAACGCGAGAATTAACAAGTTTCTGAAGCCTTTTGCCGAACGGAACGAATTCCGTGCTAGGCAACAATGCTCCGTCATTTTTTGTGGCTGAACGTATGTTGAAAGTGTTCTTCCATGGTAGAAAACATGTGTGTTACGGGCAGGGTCGTTAAAGGTCCAGGAATTTTAAATAAATTCAATTCCGGTCCAGGAGAGAAAATCATCAAGCGTAAATGGGTTCTGCACTAGCGCCGCAGTACGGAATCAAGATGTACTAACACGGTCTGTACTTGTACCAGCTGCGTGCATGTAGCTAGGAAGTAAAATGTGGCTTGTTACGTGCGCGTAATTTGCCTCCTCCCTTTTTTTTTCGAATTTGTCGTTGAGCACCTGCAAACGTATTCCTATTAGAGAGTTCAATTTCCCTTCAAATGCACTCTTTCGCGAGGAGTGCCCTCGGGCGGGTGTGCAGACGTAGCTTGCGTCCACCCAACTTTTGGGGGGGATTTTTTCATTTGCTTTTTGTGCGAGAAAAATTTGACTGAATAAAAATTTCAGCATTGAAGAGAAGTTGAACTTCGTCAACATGTAATAATCATTTCGTATACTTCTAATACACTGCTAAGGGACGGAAAATAAGTATTGCTTGCGAGCGAGGGGGAGGGGACAGTGACCAGTTCTTATTAAATTTTCAGGCGAATTCTTGTGGGGAGATGAAGCATTATTTTTGCAGGACACTACAAAACGTTGACTTGCCGATTATCACGGGAATTCTACTGGGTCGGGAGGGGGAGATTGAGCCTTAAATTGGAGGGGGAACTCTCGTATCTCGAGGGAGGAACATTCTGAAATTGGATATCAATGTTAAGACTTAGATCGGCACAGAATTTCTATAGTAAGAGGGGACCGACTTTAACGTTGGGGGGGGGGGGTGCAATATTTAGCGCTTTGGCATAAAAATCGTACGATGATCATTATTAGGCTGTGATTTTTCTATACAATTTGGAAGTCGTGTGGTATCAAGTGGATTTTACTCTGAACTATTCGCTAAGCGGGGTGGCTGTGGGTGTCTTCATAACTATCCGTCTTTGTTCCTTCTCTCCAAAAACGAACATCAGGTACATGATTGATTTGCTTTATTTTACTTCGCTTTTTGTGCTACTTTTGGCTAATTTGCCAAGATGGGGATGTGTGATGACATGATGAAATTGATGGACACTCACAATCATCCATGCCGAGGCCGGGATTCGAACCCGGGACTTCTGGCGTCTTAGCGCGATGTTCTAACCACTCCGCCACGGGGCCGGCTCGGACACATGTAAAAGTAGTGAAGTAAAGTACGCATATAAACCGACTACTAAACAAGAAGTAATGTCGCTTTTCTGCTAATTTAGGATAATTAGTATGAGTGGTGGTTAGACACAGCAAAGGAAAGACAAAGGGGCGCCACCAGCCTACAGGCAAAGTGGGTGCTGAAGGAGCAAAAAGGGAAAACTTTGGAAGGAGTAAAGCTTGATTCACATCTACGCTCCAGTAACGCTAATGTCACCTTCCTCCCATGGTCCGGTCAAATATTGTTGAATTATTTTTTAAAGATAAACATTCACATCTGGCCTTCTGGTCAAGGTTCGATCGATCACGCTCAGCTCTCATTTCGGTCACGATCAGGTGGAAAGAATATTTGACTGGAGCGCGAGGGGGCTGAGCTTTACTTTGCCGAAGCTTGATCGTTCATGTAAACGTGTGTAACTCTCAACCCACGATTCAGTACCAGTCTTCAACCTGTTGCAGAGGCTCGTATAACCCTGTTTTATGGGTATATAGGAATCCGACTGAGGGACGGCATGGGTTCGAGTCCGCCTGGGTTCTCCGCATGTGTATATAGGACCGGTAGCAACCCACCATCGTGAGGAAATTGGGGTGCTACGAGTGAGTAGCGTAACCCGGTTTCGGAAATCTCCTATAACGGCTGAGGATTCGACGTGCTGACCTCATGTCGCCCCGTTACCGGTTAAGTTCTCCACACCTCTATGTAGGATTGTTGGACGGAGGGTGGCAGTCGGGAGATAGGCCAAAGCCCTTCGAGGGCTGTCGCGCCATGGGTTATTTATTTATTACTTATTTATTTAAGAAGGAAAAATCTAAGGTGCTTTTCGAAACTATCAGGTGAAATCATGAATTAAAAATGCATTTGCTGTGGCTACAGATTTTTAAAAAATCACTGTCTAAATGCTGATTCGAACACACACATGTTGGTGCTTCATTGGCAACTAAAGAAAAAAAATCTGTAACCGCGCTCGAACACGTATTCTTCAGAGCATGAAGCCTAACTACTCACCTACACCTTCTATTGGTAGGTATTTATTTACTTATCATGTAAGTTTTCGAATTATTTCGCTACTGGCGACGCGAATTTCTTTTCGCTTATTTTCCTGCAGATGTAGTTATTTTTCCAGACCAATACATTTTTTTACCTTCTGCCACCCATGGAGATCCTTATGGAATACATTATTGAGACGCAACTCCCAGAAAAGAGAATATCTTAGTTTAAAGAAACTTGGGATGGGATTGATGTGTTCAGTCACACATTTGACCTCAAAATTTTTCATCTTCGAAGTTTTGCTTGCAACGCCACCATCAACCGAGCATTTATTTTCTGGACATATAGTACATTAACCTCTTATGTATAACTGTTCACTTTTCTGACATCTCAAACGAATCACCCGGTATATCAACAAACAGTATTATATTTGAATAGCCGACCTCCGTGGCCGAGTGGTTAGCACGGCGCGCTACGACTCCAGGTGCCCCGGGTTCGAATCCCAACCTGGGCATGGATGTTCTTTGTGATGTCCCTTCATCCATTTCGTCGTGTCACAACGCATCCTCATCTTCGGAATTAGTCAAAATTGGCAGAAACCAACAACAGACTCAACGTTGATCGTACCTTGACGGGAGCGAAGTTTGACCGCTAAAGTGGTTCCGGCAAGAGAATGGACTTGAGGAGACCCAGACTTCCCGCCTCCGGTTCAAGGGGGGGAAAGCGGTGTTGCTACCTGCTACACGCCTGATTTTTGTCCAGTCGTACCAGTGTTGCCACATGAAGGGAAATTTCCCTTTTGCAGGGAAATTCGGACCGAAATTTTAGCCAAAAGGGAAAAGGGAATATCGATGTAAAATACCACAATCTCAGGGAAATTTTAAGACATCTGACTTTATTATTATAGTATATGTTAAGTTTCAGTTTCATATTCACGTTTTCATTTTTTCTGTTCTTTTTTACTGCTCCCTTGAATATAGCCTGTATCTAATTATATTTCTGTTAAGTATCGCTTTTCTGCACCTTCAGATAATAGTAACGATGAGGATTAACGATTAAATGGATTCCTTAGCAGGATCCAAACCTGAGACATCTGTTCAGGAAGCGATGAAAGTGACATGTATATGAATAATTTAACATTTTTTATTAACACGGACATGGACCAACGGAAATACTACTGCTACTGCTGCTTCCTCCACCACTATCACTAATAATAATAATTATTATAGCTACTGCTACTACCACTACTAATACTTATTATTATTGTTTTATTTGCTTAGGTAAAGGGAAAAAATTGTTCAAAAAGGGAAATTTTGCCCCTTGGAAAGAGAAATTGTGCCCTCATATTGTGGCAACACTGAGTAGTACACGACAGACCCTTCGTTCGTATTTCAGGGAGAGGCAGGGAATCTGAGACCCATTCGCTTCCTACGTCGAGGCAACCACTAGGCTTCGCCGTGCTGGTTTGGTGAGGATGCCACCCTGTTTCGAAAACGACACAAAACGAAAAAATTGGCAACGCAGAATACCACGAGAATCCCCCCCCCCCCCCCCCGGCAACTGGACAAGGCCGACTGGTTCAGCTGTTCATGTGACCCTCCTTGGCTTTCGACGGAAAAGACAAAAATAGACTTTCCAAGTCAGTTTTCTCACAAAAACGACTTTAGTGTGGATACTCCCTTACCGTGAGCGGAGCGTTAGCAGAGAGTGACTTCAGCCTTGCTTGAGCGTAAATGTGAATCAATCCTTACTGCTCGCAGTGTTCATGGGCGGATGTAAGGAAGAGAGAATAGGGCGTTTCAAACAACTTCTTATGAAAACCTGTATAAATTTTGCAGATAACGGTAGATAATTTTCAAGGTTCACATTTTGTGATACAGTAAAACCTCGTTAATCCGGACAGGCAAAATGCAAAAAGAAAAGGAAACAGAATGCAAGGTTTTAAATGTGGCTAGAAGTCAACAAGAGAACTTCTCAAATAAAAGGCAGTCAACCACTGATGAAATTCTGTTTTCCGTAGACTCTGTACTGTACTGAATAGTGTATTTAGGCCTATGCCCCTTTAAATACACCATAATAAACGTGTTTTGTTGCTATAAACGGAGTTTTAAGGCACTTTCTACTGTTCTTTTAGGTTATTTTCAGTTAATCCGGACTTTCGTTAAACCGGTCAACTTATCCGGCTTAACAATGTTTTACTGTAACATTGTATACGAAAAAGTTATTAAGAGTTTTTGATTTTCTACCATTTACTTGATATTGTGCCACTTTTTCATCCCATTTCCTAGTGATGCACCCGTTTCATTTTGGGCGGCAACTTTAATTAAATTAAAATTTCTTGCTCGTTTCTTGCTCCTTTACGATTTGGTTTGCTTTTTGTTATTTAACGTCTCATTTCTGACACTTTCGACTAGTCGTGACAATGAGAACAATTGATGATGTGATTAAATTGATGAAGCGATACTTCACAAAGAACACCCGTGCCCAGCCAAGACCATCTTAGTGGCTCAGGCCGAAGCGCTCAGTTCTGACGTCATCATCTGGAGGCGATCATCTTAACGTTGTAAAAGGAAGGCAATATTTGATCGTAGAGAATTTAAGTTCGTTTGTTTCTTTTTTGGAAGGACTGGAATCTCAGAGGAAGTTACATTTTAACATTTACCCTCACAGTGAATACAGTTAGAAAAGATAGAAGAAAATATTGAATATTTACACCAACATTTTTCGTTCAAGAAGCCACTATGGCCACCACAAAAAATCCCTATTATCACCCAAATTCATGTTGAAAATCGTTACACACTTCCTGGTGGAATTGTTTTTAAAAAATGCATGTATTTATGAAATATTATCCGTAAAACTCGTTACAGTTTTTGTAAGAAAAGTAAAAACAAATTGAATACGTTAATCACCGCATGTTACGTTGACAGGAAATTGGCCAAGTTGCCTAACCAATTAATAAACTTTTACACATCACTAGCAATATTATTACCATTTAATTTTCTTTCCGATAGTAGGGCCTCCCCGATGGCGCAGTGGTAGCGTCGTTGCCTTGTAGTCAAGGGGTCCCGGGTTCCATACCCGGTGGAGGTACATAGTGGTTCGGATCCCACTTGAAACTGTAGGTCCAGTCCCGATTAGCCTTTTTGTGCATAAAGTGAACTTAAAACAACAAATCAATCAATCAATCTTTCCGATAGCACTTTGTAGTACCAACACTCAATTTTTCGACAATTAAATAATGCAAACAGCAAAAAAGTTTAGTGTGTGGAGAGTGTCCTTCTTTTGTGTCGGCCTTCAACAACGTTATTTACTCTTTTACAATCAAAGCATTTCTTGAGGATCACAAAATTATTCTCAAAGCCTTTTTCGCATTGGTGCCCATTATTGCAGCTCACCCGCTACTTCTCATCATCTTTCAACTTCACAAGACTCAGATTGAATGTCACTTCCCGTTGGTTTGCTGCTTTCAAATATGCCACTTCATATTCACGGCTTATCAGTTTTTTGACAACATAATTTATCAACACAATATCCACAACCACCTCTGAAGGACACAACAATCCACCACTATCCAAAAATTTTATAAAATCCAATGAATCATTTTGAAGATCTTGCATGTCCAAAACGATAATGTTGCTACAGTAATCACACGTCAATTCTTTTCTTGCAATGTAAGAGCAATAGCCTGCTAGGTACATCAAAATAGGAAGATCTCTCTTCGCTTCCACAATATCCGCAGCACAAATTTTCGAACTCGGAAATACAGCCAAGTCTGTAACTGCCAAGGTAAATTCAGATGTACCATGCTCGTCAATTTGATTTACAAGGATGTCACCATATTTTAGTGACTTCAGTTTCAACTTCATTCTGCTGGCAAGGCGCAGTTTTTGTTCCGTCTCAAAAATCTGATGGATAGATACGTTGTACTGCGCACCAGCCAACTGTCGGTATTGGCCGAATCTTGCTTCATGTGTGTCTGAATTTTTCCTGGTAGAATATCTGGTTATTTTCAGGGCACTGGAAGTTTCTCTGGTGAGTTTTCCTGACGAGACGTACAAACTTTCCCACTTTTCCAACCAATCAAGGAATTTATGTACTCGTGGGTAAAAGAGTCTCTCATCTGAGGATTCGTTTGTCAGAGGATACTGTAAAATATTTCTTAACCTCGCACCTTTACATGGAGACTTGACATTGACTACTTCCCACCAGTTTAAAACAGTCTTAATGAACTCTGCAGTCTTCATAGTTCGGCAAATTGTGTTTTGGCCCTTGCTTTTTTAAACCTTCAATGACCATATGGTTGAAAACTTGAACAACTAGTTTCATATTTTGTCTTTCTAGGGAATTGGCCACAGAGATTTTAATGATATGATCATATTTAAGGATATTATCACTTTCCATACTAAAGAGTGTTCTTAAAGTTGCAAATGATGCAACATGAATATCACACAGGTTTTCAAAATCTGGGTAAACAACACTCACATTTTCATTTTTCTGATTGATTCAGTTGTTTCTAATACACTTAAATAAGTGCACGTGAGTCCATAAGATAAAAGAAAGGCATCTTGTTATCAGTTGGATGAATATACACAAAGTTCTGTCTATGGTCAACATTAAACATAGACATAGCTTTCCTATTTATCATGTTATCTGAAACAACACATATAATCTTAATTCCTAACTTTTCAAGACCCAATATGACATTCTTAAATACACAATGTAATTACTGAGCAGTTAAAGTTTTCACGGGTAATATATGCATAACTTCCTTGTAATTAGAGAGCACACTGTTAATCATACATACATGAGCACTTTTTGCAGCTTCAGAACTATCATAGGCAGTGCCAACAATTGTACCTCCCTTGTAATCGATGTAGGATTTGATGTGGATTTCATCCAATATCAATGAGCAGTACAACTGATGGTCTTTAAGGTGAACCACTTTCTCTTGAATATTCATTAGAAAATTACCTTCACTTTGCTCTGCAATTGGACTTGCATGGATATCTGAACATAATTTCTTCAAAGTATTTAGATGGGGTAAAATAAAATATCCTGAATCACGGATGAACCTATATGCACTTGGAGACATAAAATTCAACAATGATGAGAAAACAATAATCTCAGAATCATATCTCAGCCGTTATTTACGTACATTTCACAATCGTATTTGGGGTTTTATAAACTGAAGCACTGACACTCTGCTTTCATGCACAGTGTATTTTATATTATCCAGAAGGATTTCAATGGCTTCCAAAACATCACTGATATTATATGCTGATTCCACACTGTCGAACATTTCCAGGAAGTGTATTGCATCTTCAATAGCATGTGTAGTTGAAACCTTACGTGAAAATCTCTTCGCATTAATTTCAACTCCACGATAAAACATTGACAAAAAGAGTGTGTCATTTACAACAACATTACTTAACTACATGGGGTTTTTCAGAGAGGTTGAGGGATAAGAAAATAATGCAACTTTCCTTTTGCAAAATATTCCACTGTGAAGAAAGATGGATTTTGTTAAACCGACCCTTCAGTTCACTTAAGGTCGAAAATGTGTGAGTTTTGTCATACACTTTTTTTTGTCCCTATACTGTCTGCAATTGCTCTTCTTAAAGCTTCTGCCTCCCTCTTTTCTTTCTTCTTTTCTGGACATTCTCGCGCCTCTTCATTTTGCGTTCCAGAAGACAGGTATGATGGACATCCAGAGAAAATAGATGGGATTGCACCTGGACGTATCCGAGGCCTTGCCAAAGCAACTCTGAAGAATTTTCCTGTACGGTCATCCAAGTGCACAGTCTCCCATTCAATGTCCTCAGTCTTGCAAATGTGCTTGGCACACGTGGAAATAGCATAAGGCAAAAATGTCAATATAACTGGGACCATAAAGGTAATTAGGGGCTTCAGGATGAAGTGGGCTATTAGGTACTTGCTTTATACAAGCAGAACTTAAGTTATAAGATCAGCAAAATCATGACGTAAGGTTAAAGATGGCAGGAATTGGCAGTAAAAAGACCACAGGCGGGTATGACATTCATAGTATTTAGTTACTTAACCTGTCCTCAAGTAGACATGTAATACTTTTGTTGAAAGGAAAATAATATTCTCTCCTGTTGGTCACGTGACATCAGAGCCGACCTCCGTGGCTGAGAGGTTAGCACTGCGCGCTACAACGCCAGGGGATCCGTGTTCGAATCCTGGCCGGGCCTCTTTGCGAGTGCTCCATCAATTTCATCATATTGTCATTTGTCCTCATCGTCGCGATTAGCCAAAAATGGTAGAAAAGCGATGCTAAATAACAAAAATCGAACATGACATCAGCAAGTCTCAATACTAGTAGATATACTTCATTTTAAAAAAAAAATTGAACCAATACTTTTTACAAAACTGTTTAAGGATTTAGGTTGCAATTGGTACACAGAAAATAAAAATATTTGCTTAAACTAATGAAAAAAGTTAGGTTGGCAGTTTGGCATTGAGCAGTTTGGCGATTTGTTTGTTTCCAATAACTAAACATCAGTGAAAATGTCTTAATCATTTTATTTAGGAATACCAAAAATAAAATTGTCACGTGAAAGTTTGTAGAGCCAAAATAATTTATACACATGCAAGTAAAGAATTCTATTAAATACACCCAAGAAAAACCAAGTTAAAGAAAATCACTATGCTTGATTATTCACATAACTCGGTAAAAAAGTATGATTTTTGTGTGAACACTTTTACTTCGAACAAACAATATATTCTTGTGTAATTATACAAGGAAATATTCCATCAAAGTGCTTGTTGTTACACAGTGTACTTTGTATTTCAATGTATGACATAAATACCAACTTGTCTTCCATTATCTTAGATTTACCTAAAGAGGCAGAAAAGCGAGCTAAAAATAAGAATGTAAATGTGCATATTTCTCAATTTTGCTCAGTATAGTTTTCTTTCCTTAGGCATACTTTGAAACTGAAAATTTGTATAAATTATATGGAAGTCTCGATAACGAACATATTATTGAAGCACTAGACTGCTTTGGTAGATGTG
Source organism: Lepisma saccharinum (assembly GCF_977018435.1). Classification (NCBI taxonomy): domain Eukaryota; kingdom Metazoa; phylum Arthropoda; class Insecta; order Zygentoma; family Lepismatidae; genus Lepisma; species Lepisma saccharinum. The sequence continues at coordinate 54,402,879 of NC_139249.1, forward strand.
ACAATATTTTATAACTTTGGGCAATTCATTTTGCAACGATAAACAACTATGTAACGTTAACCAAATATGGTAATTCAAGTTACATTATTTGGCATTTCTAAAGAAATTAGCTTTGTTAGATTTACCAATTCGATACTGGTGATAAAAAATTATTTGTAAGAAGGAAGTAAAACCTGACCAAATCTAAAAGCACGTTAGATGCCAACAATTTCGTGCACATTAAATCTTTACATTATGAACTAAACTATTTCTCTTGTTATTTTATTTATTTATAAGTATAAAATCTGAGTTACTTACCCTGGAGTTGATCGTAGGGACAAAATTACGTGGAATTGCCCTAATCCATCTTGAGGAAATCTAAATACATTAGTCTTACTGTTCTCATCATAATTTCCTCTACAATGGGACACACAACACTTATAGACCATATTCCTTGTACGTTCACACTTCACTTAAACTTCGTTGCAGTTCTTAAAACTGCATTGCAATCCCACATTCGCTAAAAAGGTCCAACATTACTTCCACCAAATAAATCAAACATGGCGCCTGTCTCGCCTCCAGATGACGACGTCAAGAATAAACAGGATTGGTCACTTCCTATGCTTTCCACGTAAATTTTGCGAACACCATGACGTCCCAAAAAGCAGAACATTGGAAGTAACCGATTATTTTAGTGTGATTACTGTAAATCCAAAATCTAACTTTAGTTTAACATTAGAAATGAAAATTATGCATCGATAATGCATTATTGTACGATAATTAGTCTTCTTATTGATGCCAAACTTATTTTATTATGTAAGAGAGTTCCTAATGTTTAAATTTTGATGGACATTTCAATCCTGAATCATCTCGTAGCTCAAACACAGCAAATTGTAAGTGACAAGAAAAAAAGATGCCTAAAAATAATCATTGTTCAATTTACTCTTATTGTGTTTGTAGATATGCCGTGTTAAAGTTAGGAGAAATGTTTAAATTATTATTCGAAAATATCGAGAATAGGACGAGAACTGGTGGGTTATTGCGCGGGAACACCTTCAACTGTAATTTTTATCATGTACCAACTGTAACTGTTCTTTTATAACTACAATTTGTACTGTTTTCATCTTTAGCATTGTTTGCTGTAACGGTGTAACTATTTTTCTTTAAATGTGAATTGTATTAGCATTGTTTTACTATTTATATGCAGCACAATCTTATAATTTTAGATGCTTATTTTATAAGAATGACCTGTTCAATATCATTGTACGTTTTGTACCATAGATGATCAAACGAACGGAATAAATCAAATCAAATCAAATCCTGCTTGGAGAATTTGAAAAAAAATCGTAAAACGATCGGAGACGTTACCAAAGTTTCCGTTTCCTGATTCGGTTGTGCACTGTATACGAGAACTATTTAACTCCACCTACAGTGAATATAAAACAATATTATCTGCAAATTATACTCTTCCTTTTATACTAAGTACATTACTGTAGCACTTTTTAAAAATAAGAACTGTGAATATGATTTCCACAATTCAGTACAAAAAATGCGTTAGCTAACGACATTATATTCTTTTAAGATTATTCGTAAGTTTCAAATATACGTATTTAGATTCGTATATGCTCTCCCTTGCACTGGTAACTTTGATCGTGTAAAAATTTAATTACTACGAAAGTAATATGAACGAAGTTTTGTTGTTGAAATTTTATCAATATGCAGAAATTACTTCATATATCGAAACAATATATGACTTTCATTCGTCCTTTGAGGCAAAAAAAAATATAAACATACTATTACTATCAATGAAAAAGACTTACGAAAATCTACTTCACTCTCTTCAGAAAATCATTACCCACACATCAAAATAAATTACACAACATTTAAGAGTTATTATTCGCATAAAACTACTAACCTTTCAAGTTTTTCAGGAGTACTAAAATGGCATGTTATTCCTTTCCTTTCAATTCAATCTAATTCAATACAAATTATCTTGCCGTGAAGATTTGAATACATGTTGTTTTTATCAAGAAACCGGAAACGAGCTCACTCATGATCTTACACCAGTAATTTTACAAAGTATAATCAAAGGAAAATTTGTATCTCTTATGGCATGGAAAAATTTAAATTCATTCTCTTAAATTATTTTATATTATATTTCTTAGTATTAACTTAAATTTAATTTACAAAATGTAATTCCAAATTCAGTGTCGATGGTGGCGCGAACTACCATGATGACGTCGCTCACGTGACTAGAACAAGCCATTCGGCTTTCTCCAGTTTGAGAAGGTGGATGGTCCAGACCGGGATTCGAAGCCGGGATCCCTGGCGTCGTAGCATGCTGTCTAAACGCAAGAAGGTCAGCTGCTTATTACCAGACATGAATAATATTATTGGTGTTGATTAACACATCAGTTTTAAAAATCTAATCTTTAGTGTTTGCTTACTAATATACGAGGGTTGTTTAAATATGTTAGTAAATTTTCAGGCCGAAGTTTATTAGGTGACAGGGGTGCCCACAAGGTGGATTCATGACGCGCCTGCGTCATGGGGAATTTTGGGGGGAACAAGATTTTATAGTTTAGCTACTAATTTTATTTATCTTCACACAAAAATAGGGTGAGGGTTATTGATATTTAGTTAAGGTTATTATGTACAGTTTTTCCACCTAACTTCATGGCGTTGGGGTTGAAATGAGACAATACCTAAGACGTGCTTTTAGAATCAATTTGGAAGGATGGAGGGTGAGGTTAAGAATAAGGTTCAGTACACTAATAATGGCAGTGAGAGTGTGCCTGAGCAGTTCTGTACGTCTTATGTTAGCAAACATGAAACTGAGCCGTGGTTTTTCTTCCTTTAGTCTTTTAATTTCAACTGCAATGAAAGGTGTCCAATATCATGCTCCTTTCGATTGCTGGCATCTCGGCCAGTGGTAAACAATGTCTGATGTTTTCTTTGATGGGGATCCGAGTCGGCTCGGAACTTCCGATTTTCCAATTTTTGAGGTTTTTGTTAGGTTAGGAGTGCTAAGTTTAATGATGTTATCGTTTACAAGTGATTTTTCGCTATTTCAGTTTGTATACAACCGTTTTTTTACTCTTTTTTTAAATTTTGGTATCAAATAACTCATTTATTTGTTGTATCCGCGTCCTGAAACAGTTTATATTACATAAAACATCGAAATCTATCAATTAAAAAATAATTCGATATAAATCTCAAGGGAGATTGTAAGAGAGTACAATTTACATATCGTTGTCATGGTTTCCCGCAAGAAGAGTCGGGGTCTCTTGGATTGAGAGAGTATTACTTATTCTTCCCATTGCCCTTTTATTTGTAACTCATCTTACGAGCTTCTTTTCTCAGTGTTAGTAGATCTTTGTTTGCCCTGCTTTCACTCTTGGCTTATTATTTTATTATGTTAACCCTTTCCTGTCGTTTCTTTATTCTATCTCTCAATCTCTGCCGTTTCTCTCTCTCTTTCTTATCAATATTTATTTTCCCTCTTTCTACTAACGGTGTCTTTATTTCTTTGTCATTTTCATTTCTTTATAAAATCCTATTTCCTTCTCTCTGTTTTCCTTCTTTTCTTTGTTTCTCTATCTTACTTCTTTCTTTCTCTTACTTTATTTATTTATCTCTTACTTTCTCTCTGTCTCTCTTCCATTTCCTTTCTTCCTCTCTCTTTCATTATCTTTTCTCTATCTCTCTTCCTTTTTCTTTCTCTGTCTCTTCCTTTCTCTAACTCTCTTTCTCTCTGTTTTCCTTTTTATCTCTCTATCTTTTCCTTTTATTTATATCTTCCCTTTTTGCGTTATCTTCCTTCTTCTTTTCTCTCTTCAATTTTCTTTCTCCCTTTCTTTTTATTTCTCTGTCTTCCTTTTCCTTTTTCTCTCTCTCTTCCTTTCTCAATCTCTTTCTAATTTCATTTTTATTTTTCTATCTCATTCTCTCTCTTTTCTTTTATTATCTTTCTTTCTCCCTTTTCCGTAGATATTTAACCGTACAGTTTGCAGCACTAGGGTAGATACAGCAGCTGATGTACTGCAACTACATTTCAACCCCTGCCGATTAGGGGTAAAGGTATCGTGCATACGAGGGAGGCTGATAAGTATTGAGCCTTACCCAGAAACAATTGAGCTAGGAGGCTGAAATTTGCAGGGTGTACTGGTCAAATCTTCTATATGTAATGGTGCAAAAATCGACTTTTTATGATTCTAACTTCCCCTTGTTTTTCAGGTCCAAAAGTAACCACTCATTTGCAACATTAGTTTCCTCCTGAGCATTCCCAAATCGTTGTCCCTTTAAGTGGGATTTTTTCAGAAGGGGGAACAGATTATAGTCAGATCGAGCCAGGTCAGGCGAATAGGATGGATGGGGCAACACTTGAAATCCTAAGGAGGTCAGTTTCGCCATTGATTCACCTGCAGTGTGTGGCGAGGCATTGTCATGCAACAGGATGACGCCTTTGGAGAGCTTTCCCCAAGTTTTCTGGAGGTGTTGCCATTTTCACTTTGTACCTAAAAAAAAAGGAAAGTTAAAATAACATAAAGTCGATTTTTGCACCATTATATATAGAAGAAATGACCAGTACAACCTGCAAATTTGAGCCTCATAGCTCAATTTTTTCTGGGTAAGGTTCAATTCTTATCAGCATCCTCTCGTAGAAGCTGGCCTGTTGTTGGATGGTTCAAGGTCACCCTAGTCCTGCTTCCCCTGGACCCGGTGCGTTGGACGAAATACACAGAAGTCTTACCAAATCGCCACAAGATGGTGCTGAGGGTTTCCAACTCGAGAACGAACGGATTATGAGGTCCTCAAATTTATTGTTTTGAGACGGTGGGTAATAATTACAGGAAAAATCAAAGCAAATAAATGAAGTATTTCGCAAGTGTAGTCCTGTGGGCCAGCACTGCTGGCCTTGCTGTACTGGAGTGCACGCGCATAATGTTGACGACCCACCAAACCCGCTTGGAACCGACAAAACGCCCGAGACAATCAAATCGACACGCGTGGGGCGGACTAATCCCAGTCCAATATGTTATCACTTTCCAGCAGACTCATTAGTGTCCCCATCCCCCAGTCTGCAACATTTGAATAAGGGGTTGCTTTTTTATCTTTTTTTCGGTGACGTCTACCGATACTGATTGGCTGACGGGGAGGGATAAAATTTGGACAAACCGTCAATCCATCAACGTCCGTAGGAAGCCGGACGCTGACAGCTGTCCTCTGTCAGGGAAGACCGCAACATTCGTTACGCGACTGTGATCTTCATTTGTCCGGCGCTGGGGACGCGATTATTGACCCTGTGATGGACAGGGTGAGTGAGGTGGTCCGTCAGTTCTAATACTCCCAATTAACCGCTACCCGCTCTAATCATCCCGCCGCTTGAAATCTGATATTTGGATACAGTTTGAGCAACCTGTCGCGATATTTCTTCCTAGGAAAATGTCTTTGGAGGGACAGTGGCGTGCCCATGAATTTCGAAAGGTGGGGGTTACGTATACTTTTTTTTAGTAGTTGGCCCTCATTTTGTCATCGTTTTATCGCGTTTGACGTTCTTTTTAGGATTTCTGAGCCAAAAATACTGCCCTCCCCCCTTTGACACGCCACTGTTCAGAGACTACGATTTTTTGGTCCACAACATTTGCCTGTTCACTGACTCAAACACCTTTTCAATATCTTCATTCTATGATTTTTTTTCTACCGCTGCACCAGTGATTTTTACACACACACACACACACACACACACACACATTATACTCATCGCCCTGAGTATAACACACAAAATACAAAATATATAATACACAAAATACTAAATATGGAATGAATAAATGCAAAATTTAAAATTGCATTTAAGTAACTGAAAGATATTTTAAGAATTCGTTCACTTGTATATGCCCTCTAGTCTGCTTGATAGGGGAGGATCTAACAACTACTCTGAAGAGAGTGGCGAACACTTTTGCTAAAGGAAGCGACCGAGCTTACTGCTCTGGTTCCAGAGCCTTACAGCCGATACAGAGAAAGAGTTGGAGAAGAAGTTTGATCTGTGGACGGTGATAGAGAGAGATGAGGAGCTGCGTGATCTGGTGTCGCGATCGTGAAAATGGTGAAGAAATGGAAACGTGAGAGGAGATAGGAAGGTGACTTGAGGTTGAGAACTTTGTAAAATTTTTTGATACGAAGATAGTAGAGAGAGAGGGGGAGAGAGTGGTGGTTGAATAATTTCAAAATACACTCCTTAAGAGAGGACACTAAGATGTTGGTGTGACCACTATGTTATCGATGGGAACAAGGCAATAACAACGTTACCACTACGCCATCAAGTGAAGGTCACGAATGTCCATGCACAAAACTTCGTGCCTGTCTGCAATATTTGCAAATTGACATAGCAGAACGTTTTAAGCATCCATGCCTAGACCGAGAGATTCGAACCATTCCTCAGAGCTTGTAACTTTTTTTCGATCCCCGGCCGGTTCAAATCCGGGAACTTTTCTAACGTTGGAAGCGGCCCCGGCGCCCACCCAGCGTCGAATAACATGGGTACCTGGGGGAAACCCTGGGGGGTAAAGGCGGTCAGGGGCGTGATGCTGATCACATCACCCCCACTCACGACCGGATCAAGAAAGTGTGGGGCGTTACCCCCACACCCCCTATACGCCCATGGCGTGGTGCTATGCACAGGGGAGCACTTTACTTTTTTTTGTAACATTTTTTAATATTTTTTGCACTCATCAAAATATGTGCTTCCTGGTGCTTGCCTCAATCTCTGGCTCCCGGCTTCACCTTAGATTCCATACATGCATTTTATTACCGACATTGCGTGGAAGTTTCTCAAACGTCAGAAACTCGAACTGTAAGGACCCGAGGGGTTGCGCGAGCTATGACGTCATTTCTTATTTTTTTGGGTACGAGTACCTTATCATCCTCTTTGAAGAAAGTGTGCAAAGCGACCACATGCATACGTTAGTCTCGATCTCCCTTCAGATCAGGATAGACTTGTATTTTCTGCCTTCGGGTTTAAGGAGCCTAGATAGTTAGTTAGTTAGTTAGTTGTTTGCCGTAATCACACACACACTTAACAACACAAAAGGTGAAATGGGACATTCTTCTCTTGCCTATGTGCAAGTATATTGAATTGATTTTATCTCGTAGGCTGAGGATTGGAAGATATAGAACATCTATGCTCGAGACTCTCTGTGCATTCGGGTAGTAACATACGTATAACACATTTTCCTTTCCTAACGCTACATTTCCTTTTTCGTAAGATTGTATTTGTACATATGTACAATGCACCTGTCTGATGTGACCCCTGTCACTGTCACTTTGCCCCCTCTTTGCTTCCAACTTCGCCACTGGACCGTTAGCCATATACGGGTGGTTAAGAAGCCGACTGCCTTCGCCTTTATTTATAGTGAACTTATAGTTAAATCTGTTTGTATGCTAATTGATAGCCGTTAGGTGATATATAAATATATTCTGAAATACTGAAAACACAGTCATAATGTTAATGCTTCTAAGTGTAGTCCAGATAAAACACTTGCCGCAGCAAAAAATTGCTTTCAACCTCACATCACGAGACAGCCGTTTGCGTGATAAATTTGTTTAGTCACATGAAAAATAATTTTCAACACACAGGCAAGATTGAAGACCCCGGTGCAAGATCCAGACAGCTCCAAATTTTGGTATTTTTTTCTTCCTGTAATCTATCATGAAAAAAATGCTCTATCTGCTGGTGTAAGAATCAGACAGCTCCACAGATTTGTTGCGTAGTAGGAATGGAAAAGGAGTAACTTGTCTGGCGTGTTTCTGCCGACGCATCATCGCAGACAGCTTCTGGAGCGTCTGGTTGTTGGAGCGGCTCCACTCGGCGGCGTGCAGCAGTCTTTTATTCAGTTTTTTCGTGTATCGTGAAAACTTTTATAATTTGGAGCTGTGTGGTTCTTCCACCAGTCTTCGATTGCTCTCTTCTTTTCTAGCCATCTTTAAATTATCGTCCAGTGCCCATGAAACCTTCTAGATAGCAGGTGAATCTTAAGCAGCAAAAGTATTGAAATCGAAATGTGAATTATCCGTTCTGGTCTCCCCCTTCCCTTCTTCGCATGCATGTTGCATATCTCGGTCGCTGGCATTGAAATAAGCGGAAACACACCGCTATGCTGCAAATAAAAAAAGGACATCCATCCATTGCCAGATTGTATAACTGTATAGGTCAAGGTTCATTACGTGGAAAAACTTCATCCATATTTGAGTCGGTGAGAGCAAGAAGGGAAAGATTCCACTCGACCTTACTTTCGGGAAATCAAAAGGAAACCTCATAGCAACCAAAACTAAAAGTCGGATGAAGAATCTTACACATACAAACTTATGCATCATAACCATAGTAACAATATTTCATAAGTGGTTTGTTTCTAAAACCATTATTTTAGCTCTGATATGTATTCAAAGTATTCAGCCCATTTTGTTCAAAAAGCGGAATCTTTCCCTTCTTGGTCTCACCGGTTCATTTCTTTTTTTACAGTTTTCTATAGCGGCATGTGCCTTCACCAGAAATCTAACTCGAGACTTCTTGATTACAAGCCAGACAGGTTATAACTAAGAACTAAACAAACTAGGTCTTCCATAATTTCTATCAGCACACAGAAGAGCAACACACAGCCTCAACGTGAATGTTCCCTTGAAGTTAATAAATTAACTTGGAATTTTTTTATAGTCCACTTTTTTTAAAGTCCACTATATGCTTACAGCAGGTATCGAAGTTACTATAATATACTAGTATATTATAGAATATTACAATAATATACTAGAACTATGTACTTTTTTAGATTATTAGCCTCTCACGCGTGGGGTGTCGTGTGTGTGTCTGTGTGACTGTCAATTGGCATTGGATAGTGAAAAAGGTACCATTATATCTGTTGATGCTCACACAATCCATTGTATTTTTTAAGTGTTACCCAATTGACAACACATGCTCAACAACAGTACAAATTAACATGGAGGCGCTATTTCATCAATAAAATTTGTTCACCATATTATTATTTTGGGTAATAGGATAAGACCGTGCTCGAACCGAGGACTGAAAGGAGGATAATGCAGATGGGTGATAAGATGGTAAGATAAATGTTATATGAACTGATCAGATTATTTTCTCCTTGTTTCCGGCCATCTTCGAACCCCGGTAAAATAAAGGTTAATTTCTATGCCAAAGAGAGCTCAAATTGCAAAATCTTCATTATCACAAGTTACAAAATAGGTACATGGGAATGGGAGAAACGTGAAGTAGGTTTAGAAGTGGCATAACGCAGAGCCCCTTTACTTTCACATTCATGCTGAATTGTAGTTTGCCGGAGATCGGGAACTTGTAAATATTAAGTTGTTGTTAAAAACATAGACAATTTTGCCAACATTTTTATCGTATTCGGTCAGGATGCTGTTCAGGTGAATGCTCAATAGCCCGTTGAGTTTTGTCTGCGAGGGTAATTTCGTGTGCTGAAAATTATCTTTTAACAGAAACATAGTCGGTAGTGCAAATTTGAATGCTGAAACATTACTTCGCAAGGCGTGAATGTCAAACAGGACCAAACTAACACGAGAGTGAGCGTGGCCTCAGAGATCAGAAGTTTGCACTTAGGACTGTGCAGACAGTAGAGACGATTGAGTGCCAAAACTCAGAATGAGGTGGAGGGGGGGGGGGGGCGAAGTAGGGGAGAACTGTCACTGTTACCTGCCGCCACTGTCTGCAGGTAACAGTGACGTCAGAATTTTTTTTGTTTTGTTTAAAGCTTTGATAAACATCATATACTTGGAGGGAGGGAAATAGACAGAGAACATGTTTCAAAAATGCCAGTCATTGAATTAGTTCGCCACCAAACCTAGTAAATACTTCTATGAGATATAAAAATCCTGTAAAATCTAAATAAATATATATAAAAACTAAAAAAGGTTTAATTTAGGCACATAAACCTAAAATAGGTTCTAAAAAGCAAAATAGGTTATTATAGGCACTATAAAACTTCGTCAATTGTTTCGTTTTTTAATGAAACGCTGATATAACTTGTTATTTCTTATTTTCCAGAAAAGGAAAAAATAGGTTAAAAACCTAAAATCCGTGGTCTAATAATAAGTCAAATCAAATGCCCTGATGTCAGATATTAGTTTCAGCATATCACCAACAGATTTTGTACAATTCTACATTTTATTAATCGTGACGACGTAGCCAGTATTAAAAGCACTGCTTGTAATGTTAGAATTTTATTTTGAATGCATAAATATTGCCAAATGTGGTGTCTTATAATGCATTTGTTTGTGTATTTTATTAAATGACACCCGCAATGGAGATATGTGCTCCTGAAGCCTCTACCAGGGATCAAACTGGCAAGCTTCACGCCAAACGCGAACCACTCAACAAAAAGGCTCTCTAGGTATAGTTTGCTCTGCGTTCATTACGAACGAAACAGTGGTTCTGTTATTGCTACAACGAGGTTTGGTTCACCCCACGACCATGTCATTTTCTCACAAGAGTTCGTACTTACCATATTTTAAAATAAAATTTGGAGATCAGGACAAAGCGTAGGCTCCCCATGTCGTGTGTAGAAAATCTTAGAAAGTGGTATGTTGATGTTCGTTCATCCATGCTTGTTTTCTTTTGTTTGAATTGGTGTTTTAAGTCCACTTTATGCACAGCGAGGCTAATCGGGGCTGGACCTATAGTTTAAAGTGGGATCCGAACCACCATGTGCCTCGACCGGGTATCAAACCCGGGACCCCTTGATTACAAGGAGACTACGCTATTCAATTGAATCGTTGTTTTAAGTCCACTTTATTCACAGAGATGTTAATCGGGACTGGACGTACAGTTTAAAGTGGGATCCGAACCACTGTGTGCCTCCATCCACCGGGAAACCTTGATTACAAGGCGACAACACTACCACTGCCCCATCGAAGAGGCCTCACGACTATGCTATTATTTCAATAAAGACAGACCTGCCGAATAAAGGAATCGGACTTTACATTTTCTACACTCGCACTTTGACTATTTCCCCGAAAACTTCAGGGCACTAGGTGAAGAACAGGGAGAGAGATTTCATCAGGACATTAAGGAGATGGAAGTGCGATATCAGGGTCGGTGGGTAGTCTCCATGGTGGCTGACTGTTGTTAGTGTTTAATAAGGGAGAATCGTCAAGACGATAAACACAAATCAACACAGTAAACATATGCAACAATGCGAAGGAGATAATTTAATTTGCCTAAGGTATATTTCAAACGATTTCAAGACTATAATTTATTTTCATGTCACGTACGTAATTGTTATATTAAACATTTGTTGTTTCTTGCCAGTGTTTCATGCATTTGAGAGTGTGGTTGATGCTGAGTATTAATGAAAAATTAGTAAGCCAATAAATATTTCATGTCACCGTTGCAAAAAATCCTTACGTGATACGGGCCTGCAAAATATTTCTTTTGTTTTGTGGTATAAGGGTAAATATGTGGTCTTACATAATTTTGGTATGCTGAATTCAAATTTTCAAACCGTATGTAAGGGGAACATCCTGCAATCCTTCACCCGCGACAGAGATAAACAATGTTCCCTATGCACTGCTGTCATTCGACGGTGAATGTCTCGCGTACTAGCACCTTCTGCCACCAGGAAACACACGACTGCTTGCCTTACTGGCCTCCATAAACTGGACTTCACATGGCTCACGCTCGCACTGCTTCACACAAGCCTGTGACTGCCATCTATCGGGCGACAACGGAACCCCCTTCCAGTGGCAGGAGTTACGTGGAGTCACGACAATTAAAGGTTGATATATACAAAGTGGCCTGTTTTCCACTGACTGACCCTTATGTTACGAACATTTCGAAAATATTGTGTTGACCGTTGAACACCTTATCTTTAAAAAAATGGACTGAGCCAAATCAATAGAACAACTGTGCCTTATTCACTATACTATCTGAATTATCCAATTCAGAAATCCATATATTTCTTGTGTGGAAAATCAAAATTCCTGTAATAACTAATGTTCAACTTAATTTATTTATAAACATGCTTATACATGAATCAACGAGTTAAAGTGAGAACAGGAGACGAAATGACAGAAGGCTGTGAAATTGGAAGAGGAGTACGACAAGGATGCTGCCTATCGCCTACTTTGTTTAATATCTATTTAGAAGATATAGTGAAAAATTGTTTCCAGGGAACAGGGGGTGTCAAATTGGGAGAAAGAAGAATAAACTGCATAAGATTTGCTGATGACATGGCATTATTCGCTGAGGATGAAATAACCATAAATAGTATGTTAGAAGAGTTAAACAGCAGCTGTAAGCAGTATGGGATGAAGATTAATGTAAAGAAGACAAAGGCAATGGTTATTGGATGGAAACCAAGGAATATTAATGTGAGAGCAAACAGTGAAAGAATCCAGCAAGTGGATAGCTTCAAGTACCTCGGATGCACTACAAAAGCAGTGACATGAGCTGCAAACAAGAAGTGAAAATGAGAATCGCAATAGCAAAAGAAGCTTTCAATAGAAGAAAAAATGTTTTTTGTGGACCCATGGACATAGGTCTAAGGAAGAGATTAGTGAAATGTTTTGCATGGAGTGTAGCACTATATGGTGCAGAAACCTGAACGTTGAGAAGAAATGAAAAGAAACGACTCGAAGCTTTTGAAATGTGGACATGGCGAAAAATGGAGCATGTAAAATGGACGGACAAGGTAAGAAACGAAGCCGTACTGAAAAGAGTTGGTGAAAAAAGATCTATACTGGAGACCATCAAGAAGAGGAAAAGAAACTGGTTAGGACACTGTCTTAAGAAGGAACTGCCTGCTAAGAGATGCCTTGGAGGGAATGGTTGGAGGAAGAAAAGTCCGTGGAAGAAAGAGATATCAGCTTATGGATGATATTAAATTAACTGGGTCCTATGCTATTATGAAGCGCAAGGGGGAGAATAGGGAAAGCTGGAGATTGCCATGAAAAACCTGCCAATTAGGCAGAAAACAATGAATGAATGAATGATTATTTAATTTACACTGATTTGACTAAGAAGTGGTGAAGACCACACACACATAAGAAGATATAATGTACAATAACAGCTAATTGTTACTAAATAAAGCACAAGGATTTTAAATAACCTTTCACCAAATACAAAAAAAAAGAAAACACAACAGTGATATTACACAGATACTAACTTGTCTAACTGATACAATGAAAATGTAACAAAAATAGTCTCTGTTCTTACACATGCAAAAGCTATGTAGTTACACATACAAACACACACACACATATAACTCCCCCCCCCCTTCCCTTAACATATAATGTACATTACACAGACTCACATAAATTTTCTATACAATTATGTACATGTTACACAAGAAATTCATGATCAGGTAAGTAGAAGCTAACAACTGAATACAAAATCCTAAACAAAATAAGTAAGTAGCTAATAAAATATAAAAACAGTCTGAGTTTTCTCATACAATGCTTTCCTTTTTTCTTAACGCTTATGTTAAGCAAAAATGGAAAGTTATCGAAGAATGCTGTCAATCAAACAACAAAAGAGAAAAAAACTTGCACATTTAAACGTTTGTAAATTACTGTACTTTTATCATAATTTTACAAATAAACAATTCCAAACACTATTCTTATTTGATAACCCTCTGTTAAGCACATGGAGGAGCAGTGTCCCCCATCCCTATTCATTGCCAGATTGCAACACTGTGAACTATACTGCACATGAGTGCTTTTGTGTAGCTGAACATTCTTTCTTTATTTTTATTCTAAGCTCTGCTGCGTTGTTCTGTTGCACTTCTAACACACAATATTATAAAGTTAACATCAGTTGCATGCTAGAGGGACTAAATATGTAAAAAAAAAAAAAAATGGAAAGTGCTCCCTTCATGTGCTTTGCACCAAGCCATGAAGGTGTATAGGGGGTGTGGAGTTAGGGCCCCACACTTTCTTGACCATGGCGGAAGGTGGGGGTGATGTAATCAGCACCACACTCCTAGCCACCTTTAGCCCCCAGAGCTTCCTCCAGGTACCCACTTTATATGACGCTGGAGCAACTTGAACAGGTGTAAGAATCATGGTTCTCCCCCACTGGGGATTGAATCTGGGTCTCTCGCATGGTAGTCAGATGTAGTAACGACTACATACGTAACAAGAAAAATATCAAAGCGAGGAAGACAAAGTACACAGTAGATTCAGATGTTATACGGAAGAGGGTTAGTAACTGGAGGACACATAGGTATATGTTATAGACCAGTGGTGCTCAAAGGGGGTTTCATGACGTGCCTGCGTCATGGGAATTTTTTGGAGGACAACATTTTATACCAATTCTATATATCTTCACACAGAAATGGGAGGGGGGGGGTCGTTTCATTTGATTGACTTGTTATTGATTTTTAGTTATGGTTATATATCCAGTTTTTCTACCTACCTGTGGGTGATCGTGGCGATAAGGTTGAAATGAAACACCACCTCTTATGCCTTTAGAATCAGTTTGGTTGATAATGCTGTTCACATTAATAGTCAAGCACACAAACTGTTAAGAATAAGGTTCAATACACTAACAATGGCAGTGAGCCCGAGCAGATTTGTACGTTTTATGTTAGCAAACATGAAAGTGAGCCTACAGTAGCTACCTAAAGTAAGCATATACAGTCTGCACGGAAAGTATTGACGCCACACCAGTGAAAGCAAGAACCACAACAGATGTAAACACCAAACAAACAACAAAATCAATGTTGTACTACTCACCTTGTAGTCAGTATTTTGTCGACCCTCCTTTATGCTTCCGGCATTCTGTCAGTCGTTTTGGAACACTCAAAGCCAGATTTTGGAGGAGATTAACTGGCAGATTGACCCAAATGTCCCTTATGGCAGCTTCTAGCTTAAGGAGTGTAGATGTGTCCCTGTTCCTTAAACGTCGCTTCATGATAGACCACAGGTTTTCAATCGGGTTGAGGTCGGGGCTTTGTCCTGGCCAATCATCAAAATAAGGGACACAAGCATCTTTGAGCCATGAAACCACACTTTTGGCTGTGTGACAAGGAGCCCCATCCTGCATAAAAAAAGATGCTCCACTTTTTTCAAAGGACACTTCCAAAACATCATTTAAGAGCTCAAAATAGGAGTACTGATTCATGGTCTGGTTTTTAGGAAGAATAACTAACTCTCCTACACCACCATAACTAAAGGAACCCCAGACCATAATACTGGGAGGGTGTTTTATAGTTGGATGTGTGTACTGAGGAAGGGTGGGATCATCACCGGGAGAACGGTACATTCGCTTGGAAAACCACTACCAGTAACAAAGAAAGTGGCTTCACCACTCCACAACACTTCTTTCCAGTCATGAACAGTCCAGGTACTGTATTTCTTACAGAAATCCCATCTTTTCTTACGATGCTTCTCTGTAAGGCGAGGTTTCGGGCGAGCTCTGTAACTGCGTAGCACTAAGTCATCATGGATCTTCTCCTGAATTGTCCGGAGGGACACATTATCAAGCAACAGAGGATTTTTTTCTTTCAGTTCCCTAGCTGTTAACGAAGGTTGGTTCCTTAGCTGCCTTTTCATGATGTGCAGTGTTTTTTCAGACACTTTCCTAGGCCGACCAGACTTAGGTTTTGGGCAAGGCATTTTGACGCCACCTTCGTCCTTGAAACGTTTCACCAAACGTTGCACTGTTCTCAGGTTCAAGCCTGTTTGTGTCGCGATTTCTGTGCTTTTTATGCCTGCTCTAAACAAGGCAATCACCTGCTCAGTATCACCAGGCTTCAATATGTTGTAAGGCATCGTTTCACACACAAAATCAACTCAGAACACCAACACAACAGCCCAAAATTCACAGGAAATACCACACACACGTGTGCACGTACAACAACGTCTCCCTCTCGAAACTGAGCGAGTTGAAACTTGCAGCTACGAACAAAGGAAGATCGCAGGTAGTAGTTTACTGCCCATGAACGACAACTCTTTTCACGGTGTCGTTTAGGAGATAGGTGGTCCTATGTAAAAACGCGAAAATAATTGACGTCAATGCTGTTGGCGTCAATACTTTCCGTGCAGACTGTAATGCTTAAATATCTCTGTATTATATTGTTCCGCAAATTTTGTCTGACTATAATAATTTGAGAACATAATTCGGCTCACATAGGGGATTGGTGGATGTTCTACCTTTTGGGGGGAAGGAGTGCATAATAGGCCTTGGGGGATGATGGGCACTCCTGTTACTGACAACGGTGAAAATGAAAGGGATTACATGAGCAAAACAAAACATGACACTCCTTCATTGTTACGTAATTAGGGGCATGGGAGGCAACTGTCTACCAAGCATGCAACTTACATTAACTTTTTAATATTACATCACTTAAAGAGTGAAGCAAATCTTAGAAGACAAAGATAATGTTCAGCATGCATGCAGTGTACTTCACAGTTAATTTCATACCTTAGAGACAGTGAAAGGGTTGGGTGACAAGTGTAAACCACGTGCCAATGTGTTACATAAAACAACATGCTTAATGCAGGGTTAATATAAAATGCCAGTACATAAAGCAATCCAAAGGGAATTAAATATACCTATTTATAAACGTTTGCATAATAAATCAATACAGGCAAGTGCACTAGCCATTCAGTTACATGGAGCTTGAGAAAAATAAAATAGTAGGCTGGCAAGTGACGTAAGTGTAAGTCTTGTTACTAACAATATTGCTAGTGAATGCACAAAACAACTCCCAACCATATTGTTGTTTTAAGGAGAGTTTATGAGATAAATCTCAGCTGATAAATCTCATGCTGTTTTATTCACATATATTTCAAAGAGTTTCACATTGTACCCATATTTCACTTGTAGCAAGGGCCTCCCCGGTGATGTAGTGGTAACGTTGTTGCTTTGTAATCAAATGGTCATGTGTTTAATACCTAGTGGAGGCACATAGTGGTTCAGATCCTACTTTAAGCTGTAGGTCCAGTTTCGATTAAGATGGCGGATGGTAGACAGAGTACATTTCTTCGCTCCTCAAGTTTAGCCTGTGTTCTTGTAGTGTTTTGTGCCATTTATGTCTTTCAACGTCATGAAACTGTGAAGTTACACCCTGGCTCGTCATTGTGAAATAGGGATCCTGTGATCACCAACAGGCTACTTGGTTAGAGTCCAGCACAACTATTTCTGCCGTGCGATGCGCGAAACAACTAAAGAAGCAGTGTTGCTAATGGAGCAGATAGAAAAATCGCTGCAGTGCTCCGATGCACAGCTGTTACGTACAACAATAAAATTAGAGAATTCAGGTCTATCTAACGTTGAGTTTTAAACGTCATGCATTATACCAGGACTAGGATTAATATGTACTAACAAGTGGCTTTGTATGTAGCTACATACATATGGACTAAAAATTCGCAAAATATGAACTAACACATAAGTACAATTACCAAAAATGCTGCAAAGAAGACTTCTTCATATGATTCCTTATTTGAGTGATTTCAAACAAAATAAAAAAATATATATACGTATATATTATTTTTCATTGCATTAATGCACTGGTGGCGTTCTAACTTTTCACTCCCAAAACCCGCATACACTGGTATGGAACTGCAACGGCAGATAATAACATGCCAACGTGTTAAACCGCTACAATTGCACCATAACACTCCTCCTCAAACAGTATTATTATTTCCTCTCTGAGATTGGCGACAGTCGGTTGCCTTTGTTGTACATTTACAAAGGATGCCGGCTTCGACAACAATAACAAGTACATATACTGCCACTAGACGATAAGCTGCGCGGCTTTTTCTTTTGTTATCAACCAGGGCCGGCGCTAGTCATTTTGCCTCTCTGGGAGGTGGCGGCAGATGCCGCTCTATTTCGCCCCCCCCCCCCCCCGTCATTACGCAGCAACGGAAAATTGAAAATCAATATATTCCTAAGTAAAACATCAAAATATAAAATAAATAATGAGACTTCTTATGCTATTTCAATACTATTCAGCGCAAAAGAATATCTCGCTCGATCACAGTTTTCAATAGGCTTATTTTTTTCTTCTCTTCAAATTTTGCCGCTCGGTTCGCCCTCCCCTTCCGCCGGCCCTGCTATGAACTTGGTCACCCATCAAAGCATGGCAATTTTAACACAGAAAACAATATGTATCGCATTAAGCAGCAAAAATGACAGCCTCCTCTATGCAATTTCTACAAGAACACCTGCCGGAGCCAGAGTTAAATTGCTTAGAATTTCCCGAGCTTGGCTATGCAAGGTTTTTGATTTCAACTTCGACAGAACTGGAGGCATTATGGAATTTAACGTTCATTAGCAAACACACACTTTTACATACACACACGCAATACACGCACACAACGTCAAACCGGTCAAATACTTAGTATAAAATAAAAATATGGTGCTTCCAATCCAACAAAACTCACCGCCACTTTACCTGCTTTCCCCTTCCGTGACAGAAATAGTGCTTCATTATTACAGTTGGCAACACTAGTTACTAGCTAGCCAATGAACATGCACTGCATAAAAGAAGCAACGACTACGCCGTGCTATATTGCCACATTGCCGTCCCTGCTGACCGGTGGGAACCGCGAGCTGGAGCGCTGTTCAATTGTTTTCAATGATGTTTGCGCGAGTGTGTCCAGGAATGGAATGACAATATGGCAACAATAGCGAAGGTTTTCGAGCAGGGTAGAACACGTGATGCTAAGAGAGAGGGAGACGAAACGAAAATTCGTTTCTACACAACGGCAAATTTACGTGTGTGGCACTCTACAGAAGTTACTTTGTTCCAGCCATTCAAAACGTTTCCGAGCTCTCCGCAGCCATGTCTCGGCCGCCGGTACAACGGGACCTGCACCCTCGAGGTAAGTCAACAACCCTCGCCAGCTACTGTCACTTCCTGTGCCTCGGGCTCCTGTGTGGTGACATTCATCTGAATCCCGGGCCCCTCCAACAGAATGCTACCTCCCTCTCAGTTTATTTCCAAAATGCTCAAAGCATAAAAAATAAACTCACCGACTGCACTACTCATCTGACGGAGCTGTTGAACTATGATTGCTTGGTGTTTACGAAGACCTGGCTGAACGACACTGTTCCAGACAATGAATTGCCTTTTGCGAATCACTTCAATATTTTCCAAAAGGAATGGTCTCTTGGAAGGGGAGGGGGTGTGATGGTGTGTGTAAATGTGAAGTGGAAAAGCAAAATTCGAAATGATCTGAACCGAGATTGAGAAATTGTGTGGGTTGAACTTAACATGGAAAAAGGTAGGAAAATTTTAATTGGCTTGTATTATCAACCAAACAAAAACTCTCCTGTGCAAATTCTAAAAGCCTGCAGGGATTCAGTCTTGGCAGCCTTAATGTGTGGTGACATAATGTTTTTTGGTGACTTTAACCTTTCCATCAATTGGAACACTCCCACATCTGGTACTCCAAACTGCCCGGCTGATCAATGGTTCATGGACACATTCGTGAATGGCATTGGTTTGAAGCAATTCAACATGCATAAGACACGCGGTGATAGCAACTTAAACTACGTCCTGACAACACTGCCACATCCCGAAATAACCCTGGAAAGAAACATTTTACCATCGGACCACGACTCGCTAGATGTCCTTATGTACCTGCCCCCGTAGAGAATAGAAAGTCTCGGCCGCAAAAAGCAGCCTTATCGCTTGTGGCAGAATGCACCCTGGGACGACATTCGCTGAGCTCTTCATTTCTACCCTTGGTGTCTGGTGCAGGACGATGACGTCAACAAATCAGTGGAGATGTTTCTGGACGTACTGCACGCCGTGATTAATGACATCATGCCAACCAGGAAACCGAAATCAACAAAATATCCGGTGTGGTTTGACAATGAACTTCTCCTGGTGTTAAAAAACAAAAAGGAAACCTGGAATCTGTCGAAACATAGCCCCAATGTCCATACACGCCAAACCTTCTGTAGCATCAGATGTCACTCCAAGTATTTACTTAGGAAGAAATATAAGGACTACGTAGACAATGTAACAGCACAGTGCCTTACCAATCCAAATAAATTCTTTAAATTGCTAAATTCAAGAAAGCAAAAATCACGCATGCCCATGGAAATTGAGTACAAATCGGAAACAGCCTGTGGAGATAAAAGAGTGCACTTAAACAACAATTTATTTCACAAAAACTTCACCTCCCATGCTACAACCAACCCACTCCCCGACGTGCAGTCGGTCTGTTCACACTCTCTCTCTACTATCAAAACCTCTTCTCAAGAAGTTAAATCTCTCCTTGCCTCATTACCCATACACCGCTCTTTAGGACCAGATGAAATTCCCACGATTTTCCTCCGTAACACTGCCGACTTCTTGGCTCATCCCCTCTCTCTCTTACTAAATAGGCGCTTCTCTGAAGGCATATTTCCTCATATGTTCAAAAAAGCCAACGTTGTACCCATTCACAAATCTGGAGATAAAAATAGTGCTACATCATACAGACCAATATCACTCCTTTCACTATCTATAATCTGTGAAAAAATCATTAAGGACAGATTATTCAGATTTACATCTCCGCATATCAGTACTGCCCAATACGGTTT
The DNA here is from genome assembly GCF_977018435.1 of Lepisma saccharinum. Classification (NCBI taxonomy): domain Eukaryota; kingdom Metazoa; phylum Arthropoda; class Insecta; order Zygentoma; family Lepismatidae; genus Lepisma; species Lepisma saccharinum. The sequence goes on from NC_139249.1 coordinate 54,423,427, forward strand.
TCTTCCAGGTAGCTCTTGCTTGACTAATCTTTCAGTTCTCCTTTCACATGCCTGCCACCAGCGCTATTTCCAAAAATTCCCAGCTATGGTAAGGAAAAACCACCCAGAAAAACTAAAAACCATTGACTTAAGAACTTCATAATATACTGCTGGACAAAATAAACCGGACACTTGCATTTTTTGTGATAACGCAATGGGTCGATAAAAGCTCCGATTTGAAGGCTAACTAAATGTTGCAGAAACTGAATTAAGTACGAATGCATAAACAAAGTCCGAGCCTATGAATGGTGCATATGGTACTACATGATTTGCCAAACATTCTGTAATATACCTGCGAGCTGTCATTGAATTTCAGATGTCAAATATTAAGGTGTCCGGTTTTCTTTGTCCAGCAGTATATATTTGGATATTTCAAAAGCCTTTGACAAAATAAAACATGCTCTTCTTATTGACAAATTACGAACTAGATACATGGCATATTTCTCTCCTTAATCCAGGATTATCTACACTCACGTACACAGCGTGTCACTCTTTCAGGCATCTCTTCTGATTTTCTTCCTGTCTTGTCTGGAGTGCCACAAGGGAGCATCTTGGGTCCTCTGTTGTTCATCCTATACATGGACGATCTCCTTCAAAGACTTTCCTCACTTCCTGTCAATATACTCATGTTTGCTGACGACTGTAAACTTTTCAAAGAAATCTCAACCACACAAGATGCTGTGATTCTCCAGAATGCTCTTTCCAAACTAGTCACATGGTGTAAGCAGTGGATCTCATAGATGAAAAACTGAACTTTAAGGCACACATCGCAGCTACAACTAAAAGTGCAATGCGCCTCTTAGGCCTCTTCTACAGGTTCACTGAAATTGATACTGCAACTTCTCTTAGCCTATTTTTCAAGCCATTTATTTCTCCGAATCTCGAATACTGTTCTCCAGTCTGGACCATGGCTTCCAATACAAATCTTTCTAGCATGGATTCCATCCTCAGCTTCTTTACCACCATTGTTCATCATACAATTCCTTCTCTGCGTCATCTTCAGAAACCTGACATTCTATTTTGAACATTCAGTTACTGCAGACCCGTCGCGATATGGCCGATATTAAATTTTTCTATAAAATCATCAATCGAAAACTAAGAACTGGATTTCTACTTACAAAATTCAACTTCAGAGTTCCCTCTCGATCGACCCGAAACACTCAATTGTTCCACAACTCTACTGCAAGCCTTCCCTTATACAGCGTGCTCTATTCCACAGGCTGCCCCAGTTCTATAATAAACTACCCACAAACATAGACATTTTTGCTCTGGAAAGTATTTACCAATCTTCCCTAAAAATGAATATGTAAATCTTTGTTTGTTTCTTTCTTTATGTCTTATCATGTTTATATTTAACCTTTTTTGTTTTTGCCTAAAACCATCTTGACTTGTTCTTGTTATTTGTTAGAGTTTTCAGTGTAAAATGGCCTTAAAAGTGCTGTATCTGAAACTTTGAATAAATAAATAAATAAATAAAGTGAACCAAGAAATCATGGCTTAGCACAAAAAAATAAGCTGTCATGAAATTTCCTAGAATCCTTGGCAGGATCTGCACCCTACTGATTCAAATTGTCCGTCACCATGTATATTCCCTTTCTTTTACACAATGGGAGCTTCAAGAATTAAAACAAAGAATGCGTCAAGCTGCTGACTACCTCCACTCCAGAATACGCAAAAATTCAGTCCTTAAAAACACAGAGAAAAATTAATGAAAATAGTCCTGGACAATTTGCCAAGCAATACTAGTGCATCCCACTGTACTAAACTATATTTTGTAAATGCTCAATGTGAAACAAACATTACTACAAGCACTTCAAAGGGAATATTATAAATAATACATACCAGTTCCTTACAAAGTTTTACAACTAAACTAAAATTCAAATGCTTGTCTAGTTATAAAGGAAAACAACTTAGTACATTTTGAAGTTTATATTCAAACCCTAAATTACGAATAAAGTTTCCCTGATTTTGAAAAATAACCTCTTTCCAGGTTGTACACACATGCAATATCTCATACATATTTCATATTATTATACTTACATGGTTCAAGTGCAGAATGTGTAGTAGCTATTTGTGACTAAAAAAATATCTGTGCTCTATGCAAGTTCGTTTTTCTTTACAAATTATATGTTTACATACAGAAATCTAACACTAATGCTAGTTCATTCTAGTTTTTAATTTGTGAAAAAAATCTTCAATTGTTTTCAATACACTGTAATGACCTTGTTTGGTTTTCCACCAAAAATAAAATCAAAGAACATAACCCAAGCTATATACACACACCATTTCCAAATAACAATTGAAGCAATGGAAGCATGCATCATCTTTCACACCAAAGAAGGCCAAAGTCACACAGTCAGCCTGGAACGTGATGGCATCAGTTTTTTGGGATTCGCTAGGTTTCCCATTATGAGCTGATTGATTACCCTGAAACGGCTCACACAATCACTACAGAGTATATTCTGACCTACTGAAACATCTCAGAGTGTAAAGCCAAGAAGAGGCCAGGCATGCTTACAAGAGGAGTCCTCTTCCACCAGGACACTGTTTCCACACTCACTTCAGTTATTACCATGGCAACAATTCATGACTGTGGGTTCCAGTTGTGTTTTCCAACTACGGTGTAGTCGTTTGAGCCATGGAGGAGTTCCCATAGTCCCAGCAGGAATACTTCTTTTCCACGGGGATAAAAATGCTTTAACACCATTGGAACAAGTGCGTAGCCCTTGGAATTACGTTGAAACATTAAAGCATAGTCAAATTTGTATCTTCTTTGGTTTTCTCGAGGCTGAGAACCTTTTAATCACTTCTCGTAAAACCTTTGAAAGAAGTTTCATGGTCTGTAAACCATTTTACCATAGAGTATCGCCCAAATTTTGTAATTCCTGTAATTCTACTGCATGTTTGACAACATTTAGGAATTAAATATGATAAGTAAATTAAGTACTGTCTATTATAAGTATATTTTTTTGAGAAAACAATTTGTAATAGAAGAAGTTAATTAAATTAAGTAAATATACAAATGGGAACTTGAAAACTTCAATATTTTTGGGATTTTTTTAAAAAAATAACCTTCATGCCCAGACTGAAGTTTTTATTTCATTTTGGTTTGATTTTCCCCTACCTAACTTCTTGCAATAATGCAACTTTTCCGCAATTTTGTAACTAGATGAAGTGGACTTCATTTTTCGATCCACTCTAAAATATACGCATGCTGCATATGCTGTACCTGCATTACTAAACTTAACATATTCTTGGTACTGTTAAATAATATTAATTAAAAAATAACAGACTACTTCGTATTGACTTTATATTAAATTTAGAAGTTAATAATGTTATTCTGGATTCTCTCTGTGCTGTAATAGTTGTTCAATAACAAATTATTCCGTCCAGTGTTGAATCCAGCCACTTTTAATGGGTGAATAAATGTCACAGGCATCAAATTTCAATACTAATATTTTTAAACAACCCCATTACCTGTGATATTAAATTAACTGTAATTAGCTATGATTTTAAGACTTCAGCATGATGTTCTGAATGACTTGTGGAGGAGCAGAAATAATTAGCCTCTTACCCTCTTCATTCGAAATATGAGGAACAATAACTGAAGATTCACCAAGTAATTCACCATCGCTAGCATGTTTACATTCTCTTCGATATGCTTTCTTTTTTCTTTAGAAAAGGAAGAAAATAATGGTTGTATCTTTAGACACTGTATTTTGGTAATACAGGGTGGCACTTTTGGACCATGATAAAATTCAAGAATAATTCCCAGTTTTCAAGGTGAACTTTCCAAGAATTCAAGGATATATAAGCAGATGTTTTCTCTATTTCAACCATTACGTATTACTGCCTCTCACCACTCACACACACACATACAAATATATTAACAATATAAAGGGTCTGTGCGATTCCAATGTATCCAGAAAATCTAATTTAATTCAATTGTATGGTATATTATTTTATTTTATTTAAGGTGTAATGGCCCTGTGCAGATTGGTGATTTCAGAAGTATGACACATTTATGTTTAACTTGTGGTTGACGACCAACTTTTATGGGAACCTCTAAGAAAAATGTGATAATAAAGATATGATTTTATTGAAAAGGAAGTAATATGGAATATAACAATTTATAAGTTACATGCTAAGTATTTTTCAGTGTTTTTATGCGATTAACGTTGATAATCTTAATATTTGTGGAAATGTGAATGTTTCTTAAGATCGAGGAAGATAAAGATTGAACATATCTGAAATTTTTTATTTGTGAAAGTGAAAGATATATATTTTTCTCTGCACGTGTACAGGTTAGTGTAATCTAAGTAGTTGTGGTTCCTTGCCCTGTTAAGCAAAACCTGAGAAGTCCGATGATGAGAAATAAGCTAACTTATGACATTTACACTCAAGTCCATAGGTGCGTGTCAGACGTGTGGAACTTACATTTGCCACTTCATATATTCAAGACTAGAAATACATTTACAAACACAAGTCATAAATGTTGCAGGATATAGTAATCTACCAAATTTACCTAATCAACTTCAAGATACCTTATCTTGGAATAATCTTCCGCCTGTCAGATAGATTGTTCTACAAAGGACACTAACAAAGTAAAAGGACTGTGAGAATTCAGTTTTATTTTCCATGCAGCTTTCCTTTATTTTCCTTCCTGGATAAATATAAAAGCTAAACTGTGAAAAAGTTGCAATCAGGGCATTAATAAATATGTATAAATTCAATGAGATTTGAATTAATAAAAGTTGCACTTTTCACGTCTACAGAGAAAAATTAAAGCAGAATTCACGCATAATTCCCAGAGCCAATAATAATTCACGCATAATTCCCGGAATTCAAGGAATTCCCAGTGAGTAGACGCCCTTTAGTACCTGCCACCTGTTTTTTTTTATTATCGATAGATTTGTTGTTTTAAGTCCACTTTATGCACAGGAAGGCTAATCGGGACTGGACTTACAGTTTAAAGTGGGATCCGAACCACTGTGGCATGTTCCTCCACTGGGTATCGAACGTGGGACGCCTCGATTACAAGGTGACGTTACCACTACACCATTGGGGAGGCCACGCTGGCACCTGGTATTGGTTCATATATGGCAATAGTCCAATAAAAAATACTACACATAGCAGAAAAAAATATGAAAATAGCAATGGACTATTTTCCTATGTATTATCTTCACTACCAATAGTAGATATAGTAGGTAGCAGGTTGATCAACCTGGACTGTCCATTTGAAATTAATGAGATTTGTTTGTCTTATTTAGAAAGAGTGTTATTTCATGTTACAAGCTATAAAAACACTATTATCTTTTGAAATGTCCGCAGATAATTATTACCTTACAATGAGGAGAAGAAAAGCACAAGTGTATGATATTGTTTGCAATAAAAACATTCCATATATATGTAAAAGAGATTTATTTACAAATATACATTGAACAGGACAACAACATCCAAAACAGATCCTTGAAAAATATGCTAGCATATAGTTTAACTAACTACAATGAAACATTTAAGGATTTGTTATGGTATAACAAAGTAAAAAATAACATTGGCTTAAAAAGTTACAGATCTGACAATATATCCAGAGGTAAATAATCATGGCAAGAATTGTTTACTGATAAAAGTAAATGTTTCTTGAAATACATTATGTGCAGTTTCAGAATTTAGTTTGCACTAAGGAAGACAACTCTGCACACATCACTCACACATATTTTAAGTATATACTCTAATATCTCTATAATAAATAAGAACAATATCATACTCTTCTCTACAATATATGTATATGTCTCAAAAAATTAGTACTCTTACATAAACTTAAATATTTTCTAATTTCCCTCGCAAATTCTGGACTTTGTTTACTTCACTGATTTATATTGATATATGTTAATGAACATAATTTACTTGCATTGTATATCCAGGTTTCTGTACATGAATTCAAGCATTTATTTTTGTTCATACATCTTACATATCTTCTCTTCAGTATTAAGGCACCAAGTCTGGGCTGAACCAAACTGGACCAATCAAAATTAGTTTTAGAATAATCAAAATTGTTTCCTCAGTCTCCACTTCTCGTAAATGGAATATTCATTCTATGTGAAAAAGTGTTTTTTTCTCTGTTCTCAGGTATTAATTGAAACACATGTGTACATTTTTAAAATTCTACACACAAAATAATTTCTATTTTTTAGGATTTTAATGAAACATTTGATATTCATAGTTTATAAAAACTGTAAAAAATATAATTTCACTAGCTTCATATAATCATGCTATCACTGGGTAAGATTTAGCAAGAAGATTCAGAAAAATGTTGAAGAAGAAAGAAGGATGCAAGTGGTGATAATAATATAAGAAAATCACATATAATGAATCAGTGAAAGCTGAAATTTAATTTCATACAAATTATGTGCTTCATCTAGCTATACTGCAGCATACATTGCCATCCTCCAATCACATCTGATAATAAAACTAGGTTGTGAAATATCAAGTTTCATTTTGCCTGCTATTTCCTATTTCCTCCAACTTTGTTATCATCTGTCCTTCTGACTCTTCTTGCTTTCCTTATTTTATGTGTGCGTGTGAGTAAGCGATGGACAGACTAATCATGGCTTTATTGATACCAGCTTATATGAGCATATTGGGTTATTGGTTAAAATTACCAATAATTTTACCAATCGAATATATCTCTAAATGGGCCGTAAAATTTGGTGCAAAATATCTAACATTTTATTATTTATATTGTAACAAAATACGTATTAATATTGATAAGTTTGAATACTTATAATGAGTTTCTACAAAAGTGCCATTGCCACTGTCACCCCAAGTACTGAAGGAAGAGATTTTTGAATAATAAAAACAGAAAAAAAAAGTTGGAAAAAAGAAAACAACAAGTCCTATTAAATTAGCAACATTTATCAGTTTACAAAGAAATAAGATTTAGTAACACTTTTCTAGGTTGCTTCAACTGCACTACAAGTACTTGCATAAGCATCCAGTTTGTACTTATTGCTTAACAATGAGTATTACATATTTGTGATAGGCCGGATTAAATGATACAGTATTGGTATTGGCATATTAGCATTGGTATGTAGATATAATTCATATACGTTGGTTTTGTAAAGTGAATGCCTAAACATTCAGCTTCTATTAGGAGAAAACGTAGTACATGAATTACGGAGGTGAATGCAAAATTCAAGTTCTTTACGGAAAAATTTCATATTGGTCCTTCCCTATTATTAGTTAATTATGATGTGATATAATAGGAACAGTAGTATATCCAGCTTTGTTTTCAAAATAAGAAATGGTCAAACTCTGAAATACATTTTCAGTACATGCTATAGCTGCCATATAAGACAAAAATAAAAACTCTTAGGTGTTAAGAGTGAGTCACAAGTCCCTTAACACCCCCCATAAAATGTAAAGGAGTTATGCTGCATTCCTCGTGAAATTCTAGTCTGATTTGATATATCATTTTAGTCCCTTTGCATTTACAATTTTTGAGTTGAATTCAATATGGCGGCCAATAATATAGTGGACCTCAGCTTGACACACATAACTATGGTTCCATCCTGAGCGTAACCTGTTTCTATCATGACCAATTGAAGGGTGTTAAGGATCTTTTGACTTGTCCTATATATTTCAAACATATACATTCATTTTAAACAATGTTGTTCTATTAAAAATACCATTCCTTTTATGATATAAAAACTGTATCCAAATACTGTGTAGTAGTACACAATACAATGGAAAAGAGACATAAATAAGGCCAAATATGCACTTCAAACTTTTTGTCACAGGACAGTATTGTCTTATATGAGCTTCACTAAAGGTAAGAGACAACATCAGAGAAAAAACATTCCCTGAGGTTAGTAATACAGCATGCTCATGCTGTACCTAACTTCACTTCAGTTTAAGACCAGCTCATACGTATTCACTGCTCATAATCTCCCACTGACAACTTTTGTTTCCATCGGAGAAAACAAAGAAAGCTAACTTTTCTTGAGCAGTGGCATAGCCAGCCAGGTATGGGCTCAATGGACCAGGGTGGGTCCCTTCCAAAATTTTGTCAAATTGCACTCCTCTACAATGATGTTTTTTTTACAATAAACAAAAGTAAATGTTCTGTTTGGATTATGGATTAAAAAATGACATTAGTCCCAGTCCTCATTGCAATGTCACTTTACTTCAAAGAAAGTTCCGAAAGATAAGTTTTCTTCTGACAACCATATGGCAAGTCCACGTGGAGCCCAGTATATCCTCCCCTCAAACCTTCCCCACCAATAGCATCCATTTTAGGAACTAAGAGTACTTCTCAAGTTCACATGGAGTAAATGAGACTTGCCAATTTTGTTTCTTTAGAGATTTCTAACGTGAGGTTGCGGTTGCGTTATCTTTGCTAAGTTGCGTTATTGTGTTGTCCTAATTCTTATATACAATGTGGAAACCTTGGGAGTGTAATGTTGTCACAGTGAACAAATGGATGTCTAAACACTGCAGGTAAAAGTGACAACAGCGCTTCTCAGAAAACAGGTGCTGACTCAAAACAAGATACATGTCGAGGAATGTCAAAGATACCAAACTGGCATTCCAATGAGGCCTTAAGTCATACCTTATATTGATTGGCTCTTGATTTCATGTTATGTAAGGAAATCTTACTGAAAGCATCCACAAATGGTGTATCATATGCTCTACATGTGGTACTTTGTTTCTCACAAGCACAATAAGAATGAAAAACGTTCATTGTCGTCCGAAATGAGTTATCAGCAGGGGTGAGCCAATTCCAATTGAATTGATCCTCTTACCATTCCGATGCTTGAAAATTGTAACAATTGAGTGGCTCGGGAGTAAAATTTCATAGTCTTCACTCCGATCAAATCTGAGATAACATTGGATTCAGTTGCTGCACAGTCTCCTGTTGCTCACACATTAGTCCACAAGGTCTATTCAGTGGCCAGCAATTGCAGGGTGGCTACAAACAAGCAGAAATTAAATTCCCTGACTTTTCCAGATTTTCCAGGACAAAATTTACATATTTCCCTGACAATTACAAGCTAAACTAAATTGATGTTTTTGCAAATAGAAATAATAAACTCATACAGATCCAGGTATGGATTCGTTAAGTACCAATATTATCTTCTATGAAATTGACTTAATTTCTCTGTTCTCTATGATTTGAATTCAAACTGCAAAATAGTGAATTTGGAAAATTATTACAATTCACAAGCTAGGGAAGGATTACGAAATTTTGTCTACGCAGTAAGTTTAAAATAAAATACTTGATTATTTTTAAAATTACGACTAAATGAGATAAGAGTGAAGAGTCATTGATTAAGAAATACAATTTGTAATTTATCAGTCTCTTTATACATTCTCGTTATTATATGTTGATATTTCCACTGAGGTTTGGAACCCTCTACTTGCGGACTCATTTTTCAATGCATAAAGCTACTTCTCTCTTCTCTGTAAAGCAAACAACTTAACTCTTGCATATAAGTGAAACAATTGAATCGAACAAAATAAAGTGTCATATTTCCTTACATTATCAATGGGATTTCTGCTTCAGTACAGTATATCCAAGTGAAGTACTGTGAAACTCACAACATGCAGTTATACCATTATTGCTGACGAAAAGGGTATGTAGGTATTAGAAATTTAACGCAAGGAATTTACAGAATTGCATTGTATAGGTACCGGATTTAGCTAACCACACATTAAAACATGAGCACTCTAATAATAAAAGCTTCTGAAAGTTCATATACGAGGGGCATCCTGAAAAAAGCTCCAATGGTGCCTATACACAGCACTAGTGGTGGGAGAGTGACACACACACATGTAGGCAGGAAGAAGTGTCATGTAGCTGTAATCTGGTAGCCGTTTTAGGACAGTTCTATGTTAAAGATTGCAGCTCTCATACAGTCTCCCACCGACTGCGATGTAGCCTATGTGTAGTGATCAGAATTTGGCACAGAGTCACCAGCAATCGTGTGAGGTGTGCAGACCGGACGTCGTGAGTGATAGTATGGTCCGACGATGGTGCAGACAATTCACAGAATGCCACCCGAATGTGCACAACCCCATACAGCTGAGTACACACGGGCCCTTTGCATCACTTCAGGTGAGAGATCTTGGACCACTCCCTGTACAGCCCTGGCCTTGCATGTACAGACTTTCATCTCTTTGTTTAACTGAAGAGGTTTCTGGCAGGGCAAGGATTTGACAGCTACATTGGGGTAGAGATAGTTCCAGTCTTTGCTGTCAGACACATATACCATGGGCATACAAAATTTAGTGCCATGCTACGACAAATGCCAGAACAACGGTGGTGATTATGCCGAAAACTAGGTTAGGACTCACTGTTACTAATGCAATAAATTACAACTGGTATTCTTGTTTTATTTATGCCAAATCGGTAGGGACCTTGATATTATGTTATTATTTTCAAATTGGTGTATTTTCTTATTTTTTTTTTACTATACGGTGTTATTTTACCCAAAATTCACATTTTCATTTTAGCGCATTTTCTGGCAAATATCTGAAATTATACCTTCATGTTGTTTTTAAACTATTGTTTCAAATTGTAAGTCACATGGTTTACGCCTCTTAGTGAGAGTTTGATATCTTGAAAGTTATTTTGGGAAAGTTATTTTCCATACCCCTTTTTTAATTTTAAGGTAACGATTTTAGATAATGGAATTTTCTCCGCATATACTGAAGGGTGCATAATGACCATAAGTGGCGACGCACCCAAAAAATTAAAATCAATCAATCTCACGTGACAGATAACGATATGTTATGGCACCAAAAATTGGCATTATCTTTTTTTTGACTTGTTAGTGTTACGTTTCCCAAAAATCGCGTTTTTGTTTTAGAACATTTATCTGCCAAATATACCGAAACTTAATACTCCATTATGCTTTTAAACTATTATTTTAAAATGTAGGTCACATGGTCTATGTATTTTCGTGGCAGTTTGATATGTTGGAACAGATTTTTGAGGAAGTAAAAGTAAATGCTCCCCTCCACTTTTCCATGAAGGTGTATAGGAGTGTGGAATTAGGGCTCCACACTTTCTTGATCACGGCTGAAGGTGGGGGTGATGTGATCAGCACCACACACCTGGCTACCTTTATCCCTCAAAGTTTCCTCAAGGTACCAGCTTCATATGATGCTAGGTTAGGTGCCGGAGCAGTTTGAATAGGTGGAAAACATCCCGGTTCTCACACGCAGGAGATCGACCCGGATCTCTCACATAGTAGTCAGACGCCCTAACGACTGAGCTCCATTATTACTCGCTCGACAAATGCCGATGGTGTGCACTTAGCTTGGTAATTCAAAACATATCTTGTGTGACAAATACGAAGATATGGCTCCCGTGTGACGGTAGCTACGCACTCAATCTCCTGTTAGAACCCTTCCACTTTGCTCTGTGATGCAAATGGTTTTGATAGAAGTTGAAAAAATCGTGGGATGATTTAATGTGGCTGTCGGAATTATTCCATGTACGTATAACTATAGTTTACTCTTGAGTAAAATGTTGGAAAACTTGCATGTTCTATGTACACAAACATGGCCTACAAAAGACAAGAATGTTGGATTTCATGGCATTTTTCATTGTTTTAGGACATTTCTTTAAAAAAATCGCTAAAAAAGCCAACAATTTGCATTCTATGCGAAATTTGCATTATTTCGATATTTCGAATGGGCGAAAAATGTGTCCAGACATCACTGCACATTCCTAAACATAACTTCTCAGCAATTACTATTTTCACGGTTTTCACGTTTGCGAGAAATCAATGTCCCTACTAATCGGTAATTACTTTCTGGGCACCCCTCGTATAAATCAGTAGATGGAAAGTGAAAATTTAGCAGGGCTGGCAGAGAAAAGTCAATTCTTGAAGAAAGTGATTTGCTTTTATGATTGAATGATTCGAGTAAATATGATATTAAAATATCTATGCATTTATTATTAGTATTTTATTTCATAATATTGGACATTAACCTTACTCAGTGAGAGATTAATGACCATCCTCACGAGTTTAAACAGACAGGACAGAAAGTGGTATAATCAGAGTAAGGTCGTACTGGCCCGATGATACCATATGAAATGAATGTGCTTTTTGGACCTTCATACTCTTATGTTTGGGTGGAAACTCTGACACAGGTCTGGCTATGGAGCAAGCCTGGGACATTCATACTGATGACCAACCTCTCCCCTCTAAGCAACATATCCATGCCACATTTCCGAACAGAGTTTCACATTTTAGCTTATTATTCAACTTGTATGGCACTCAGGAACATGAAACATGTTTCAATCTCTTTGGAAACGTCCATTCTTTGAAGAGAATACTAAGGTTTGCGCCTTCTCCCAAAAATAGCGGGAGAAGAGGGGGCAAACACCAGATTTTTATGTTTTTTTTTTCCATTGAAATTCGGTGGTCGTGCCCCAACCCACCCCCTACCTCGGTACGGCGTTCTGAGTTGTACACGGTTGCATGCTATGATGTTTTAGCTGAAAAACAAAACTTATCCGAAGTAGATTTCTCCCTTAGTACCCGAGTTATAACAATTTTCCTCCAAATGCAAATTACCTATTTTTCGTAAAAATAAATTTAAAAAATCACATTTTGGCATATTATTCAACTTGTATTGGCACCCAAGAACATGAAACACGTTTCATTCTCTTGAGAAATGTCCATTCTTTGAAAAGAATACTAAAGTTCGCGCCTTCTTCCTAAATAGCGGGAGAAGAGGGGGCAAACTTCAGCTTTTTATGTTTTTTTCATTGAAATTCGAGGTTTGCGCCCCCCAAACCCCCCCTTCCTCGGTTCGGCATTATGAATTGTACACTGTTGCATGCTCTGATGTTTTAGCTGCAAAACAAAAGTTATCCGAAGTAGATTGCTCCCATAGTGCCCGAGTTATAATAATTTTCCTCCAAACAGTGTTCGAATTTAAAATTCCCGCCGAGAAGCCTGGGCGAGAGAAATTTCTCTCTCTCTCTCTCTCTCTCTCTCTCTCTCTCTCTCTCTCTCTCTCTCTCTCTCTCTCTCTCTCTCTTTCTCTCTCTCTCTCTCTCTCCTCCTGCCATCACTGGTTTCTGGCGCCATTGTTGTGTTGCGCATAAAAGGGGCCTAAACGTTGAGGCCAAAACTTACGAACGAGATTTCCTGCTCCCATGCAGAGTTCCATAACGATATCTTTAAATAAGTAAATAAAATAAAAAAGTCAATGAAGACGAAATTCCCTGACATTTCCCTGACTTTTTTTGACACCTCAATTCCCTGACTTTTCCCGGTTTTCCAGGTCTGTCGCCACCCTGAATTGGCAAAAACAGATAGGAACATCTGGGTAATACATAAGCCAGAATGCAATGGATGAATTGTCACTTGTGTTTTTCTCAGATCCATACTTTTGTGGGCTATCAAATTTTACTCCCACGCCACTCAATTCAAAGTTGTTCAAAATATCGATTGATTTGGTTTAATTTACTTTGCTTTTTTATGACACTTTTAACTAATTCCGAAGATGAGGATGATTGATTTTATGATGAAAGTGATGTAAAGATACAAAGAAAAGCCATTTTCAGGCCGGGATTTGAACCTGGGACCCATGACGTTGTAGTGCACTGTGCTAACCACTCCACTACGGGGCCGGCTTGAAAATATTCGAGAATTACATCACAATATAGAGAAATCTCAGTCATGCATTTTATGGAGGACAGAAAGGGAAAAAAGTACAAGAAACACATATTATTGAAAGATAATTAACATGGTAAAATTAGGTACACAGGAAAGGAAAGTACTATATATATATGCACACCAAAGTTTGTTGTATAGCACTAATCTGTTCTAAAGCATTAATGTAAATACAACAACAATGCCAAATGATACAGACAATATGACAAGTGCAACCACGAGATCAACTCCCTGTTATGGACGAGTTAGATCCAACCAACCTGACACTTTCTTTGGAAATAAAGGGGAAAATATCAGGTAGTTCTGTAAACTTATGAAAGAGTTGCCACCATTTTATGGTGGTCAGAGAGAGAGAAAAAATAGAGTTTCTTCTGGGCTATCTAAAAAAAAGTGTGCTTCAGATTACTGGGAATTTCAAAAAAGTATTTTGAAGGAACTTTGTTTTCTGCATTAAAAGAGCTAAATTAGAAGAAGCATTCTCCCGTATTTACCCTGAAGGAGATGCGTTAATTGAGTTCAGTTCGAGAAAGAAGGGAGAAGAGGAAACAATAGAGCAATACTTTTATTCCATGCTAAAATTATGTCAGAGGGCAAATCCTCAGATGAATAATGAAAGCAACATGAACTATATTTACACAGGTCTTAAGGAAGATGAAGTTCAAAAGTTGGTCCCTATGAAACATGAATCCTTAAGACAATTTATCGGCAAATCTTCGATTGATGAAACGGGCAAAGAAACAAGCTTTCTTGACTAATAGCGCATTAGCAAAGAAAAATACACTCAAACTCAAGACCAAAGAAGGAAAAACCTTAGGTAATCAAAGACAAACCACACAATTTGTGAAAGCTAATCAAGGATCAAGCCAACAACCATCTCAGAATAGACCACTTCAACCAAGGTATAACTTCCAACCCAGACAAAATAACCAACATCAAACTCCCCCTAAATCTAACAGAACATTTAGAAATCGACCAGGACCTAATTCCCCTAAAAGTTCCTTTACCACTCAAGTAGTAGAATGTTCCAGGAATGCAAATATAAATAATTCCAAGCAATTTGCTACAAACAACAGAACTTCAAGAAATAGTAACTCAACTCTTCAAACAAACAGGATGTCTGGCCGGCTCATTATTTAGACGTGTTACAGAGTGGAACTACTCCAGGAAAAGATTATGAACATGATTTAGCAAAATAATTTGATATCAACTCTGAATTGACATCAACACAAAGGAAAAAATTGGAATGTAATTTGTCGCCAATGCAACCCAAGTGAGATCTTGTTATGCTCTAGATTTATTATTATTTCTCTTTGCGGCTTGGCTTCTGATAAGTTCATGCCACTCACATGCCCCTATCGCATGATTAATTCTTGTGTTTTTCTTATACTCCTTTCCAAGCCCGTAGCAACGATAGAACTTTCCAATTCTATAGAAACTTGCCAATTCCATGATTTGACATAAACATGTGTTCAAAGAATATTACATAAGCTAGAAAGCCCTGTTAGATAACCCCACCTGTGACGAGAATTTTGAGTAGTATAAAAGCTTGCCTTTTCTCCTCAAAAGTCAGTCTTATTTAAGTCAATAGTCTTACTTCAGTCTAGTCTCCAATTCTATCCAGTCTTCAGTCTTCCAGTTCTAGTTCGAACCCAGGTTCAGTCCTGAGTTCTAAAGTTAACTTACTCAGTGGTTATGAAGCTGCATTCACCTGGATGTTTTGTACACGTTTGTCTGTCTTTAGGCCTGAAGGACCTATGTAACTTTGTTGTTTATTCCTGCCTTCAGGAATGAGAATGAGGATTCTACCAATCAAATAGTTATGTTTCATTGCGAGAATTACTCTTTTATAGTGTTTATACTAACTGATGTATACAATCATACCTTTGTAACCCATAACCAAAGAATATATATGTTTATTAAGATTATCCGCGTGTTTCTCTTCTTGGTTAAACCTCCATTAGTAGAACCTACTGTCACACTCTGAACTACACCACCCAAGCATCGAACCCTTAACTTCAGAAGTTATCTTCATGCTGTTCTTTTCTCGTAGTTCGAAACTTAATTCTCAGAGTTTCCGAACAGCATATTTAAGAGAAACACTAAAATTGCCTTTCTAACAAGAATTAGCATTTTTAGAGTGGAGTAGATTGTTACTTACTGTTAAAAGAAACACTGTTACTGTTTTGACAGAGTGGAAGAAAAAATACGGATTGAATTGGAAATTAAAAGTTAAAGCAAATTCAAACAGACATATCAGACTTAGTAGAGTAAAACGTATTAATTATTTGCAGAAGTATCCTCATCTACCTCTAGAATTAGAGAATAGAAAGATTAAGTATAGAGAGTTTTTACTTTATTCCTTTTAGTTCAGTCAATGAAGTACAAAAAAAAAAAGGCCAATGTCGGGAATAATTCCGTAAAAGCTGAATTTTGGTCAGTTGTTAGAACACTACCTAGTAGTGGAAAATCCCAACAGTCCCCACCCCTCCTCGTGGTGCTTCCCCCCTCCCCAGCCCCCCCAAAAACATCAAATTTGCAGACTCTCAGCTATTGACCTATATCTCTGTAACCAATCGTTGTAGGCAGGTAATCTTTCTTTAGTCTTAATCTCCATTAGATGGGCTACAAAACAGATTCTGTTTAATTTTTTCAATAATGTTGGTAGTTTTGCAGCAATATAAAAAATAATCTTCAAAACGTGAAATTTTTCTAGTAATTTTTTAAGTTTTTCCCTTTCAACTTTTGAACAAATTAAATGACAAGATTTTTTTTTCAAATAAAAGTTGTAGCTATTTTATAAGCTTTAAAACAATATAAGTTTTAATGTATTTTAATGAAGGGTACACCATAAAATGTGTTTCCAAATGGAGGATATTATCAAAAAAGTGTCTCTTTATCACAGTCCGGCAGTTAAGTGCGGAATCATTAACTTTTTAATAAAAACAAGAGACTTGGTAGAATTAATTGTTGTGTACCACTTAAGATATATTCAGTCGAGTATCCAATCGCCATCTGCGTTCTGACGGCCGCCATCTTGAAAAAAGTCCGGTATATTCGATATTTTGATTTGATATATCTCGGGAACAGTGGCACCTATAGATTTCAGTTTTTTTTTCAGAAATGTCCAATAGTGCAAACTTCAATAATATATATATATAAATATAATTTTTAAAAAATAAAAAATAGTGGTTTTGTAGAAAAACTCACTATTTATAATACTTTATGTGAATAATGACAAGTAGAAAGTCTTAATAATTCTCGAACAAAATAATAGTATTTTGTATCTTGTAAGGTTACGAGATGTTTGTTAGAAGATTTTAGACGAACTGAACCTTTAATATACAATTTTTTATATTTATAAAGTTATCTTAAATAAAATTTTTAAAGGAAACACAATTTTTATACAACCTAATTTGGTTTCTGAAAGTAGGAGTATTAAATTATGTTATTATTTGAAAGAAAAACACATATTGATTGTAATTGATGATATGAAAATACTGAAATTTGTTTTACAAAATATTTTGATATGAATTTATCATTATATCGGTTCCCTTTTTGATCAGGTCTTCAATTGAAATCCTACATTTGGATAATGTAGTAGTACAGGCAAGATTTCCCATTCAAAGCCAAGCACATACACTCTATCCTGGGAATCTCTGAGCAAGACCATGCATAATGGTAGAGAAGGGGAGAAAGCGAGAGGGCAGAGCAAAGCAGTACACACTGATGCAAACAGGAGGTAAATGCAGCCCCTTTTCCCCCTACACGCAATAGTGTTTTCTAACTAGTTTTCATTTTCACTTCTCGAGTTAATACTTGTGCAGAGACTTACTTTCATTCGCTTGCTCCATAGATTCCAGAGACAGAGTATAATGGCCTTGAAAGTGAAAAACCCACTGTAGATTGCACAGAGGTTTTAGGTATAAAGATAAGATTATTACATGATGGCTCTTTCCCAGTTGAACAGTGTGAAATTCTGTCTCATTTAAGTTGTCACACAGAGTTTTTTTAAATTTTTATTTATTTTATTTTTAATAATTGAAAACCTTAAATTTTGCATACTTTACAGAAAAATTAGACTGCAAAAATGTCGTGCAGGATTATTGCAGACCTCATGAAAGATGAAAACCCTGGAAAAATATTGGCAGGTACCAGGAAATAAATTCCAACAAATACTTTCCGATACCCCTGGTATTGGCCGATAGCAATACAGCTACATCAGTATTGGCTCAGCCATAGTTATAAGTAGTTATAACATATTAAACACATGGGGTATTAAGTCGTGATTTTTTAGTCTTTTCTTTGAATTTTCACCACATTTTGGACAGATTCTTGGAAAAATGCTGTGAAATCAAACATTTGTTGTTATGAGAGTTTTGTGCATTTGATACCATTCTGGCAAGGCTAGTATTTTATGAATACTATCTCCCTAGTTAAAAAAAATTCAAGAAACATCCCCCATCCTCCAGCTAGGGTCATTTGCACCACACTTAGTGCATTGTCTACAAGTACACAGTGGTACATGCACGGCAAATTCTTATTTCAATATTATTTTCTCCAAACAATTTTTAAACACTCCTTTTCTTTATTAGGAAATTGGCCCCAGCCTGACAAAAAAAACCTGGCTATGCCACTGCCATCAAGGCACCTTCATGAGACTAATATAATTCAATTAACATCAAATGTTAAAACACACATATCCTCATCATTAGTCAAACATTGCTACACATAAAAAGAATTAATATGGACTCCTGATTTGTAAGATATGTAATAGTAGCAACTTAAGGCACGTTATACCTGGGACCAGCCACAGAAAAACAAGAATTCAGTCTCCTATGAAAGAGTGTCCACTGGACAATAATGTAGAAAATATTCCACTTTCAGAACCTATCTGCTACAATTGTTATTGCTAGCTTCTGTTCTGGCCACACGAAAGTCTTTGGCAGGATGAGCTAAAACAATAGAACAAACATACTTAAATGCAGAAGTGTACAAGAAAACATGACAAGAGTATGCACATTACATGAGATTATTTAACCTTGGCAATAGGTTAATATTATCACAGTAAACTAGCATTGGATGTTCTTTATCAGAATACGAAACTTTATAGGAATTGTAGCTATCGTGGCGACGTGATTCAAACAAGTGTTCTCGGGTTATCAGCCAGGTTAAGTAGGTGTTAGCATCCAACATCCTGGCTGATAACCCGAGAACACTTGTTCAAACGAAACTTTATGTTTCAAAACTGTTTCTATGTGGGACAATAATTGGAAAAGTCCTGAGCTTAGATCACCCATGCACCCTGGGAATCAAACCTGCTCTTCCAGCCTTTGCAGTGAGATGAATTTGAATTTCCCTAGTCATATAAGAACATTTGTACACACAGTTTTCTTTCTTAAATCTAATGTTCTGTAAGTGACTACTTTTATTTCTTGAGCAGTGTAGTTATTACGAAGTTAAGATAGAAATAATATGTTTGTTCTCTTAAAATGAAATGCAAAAGTGGCATTTCACTGGAAAGTCTCTATGTATATCCCCCAAAAGTACAATCTCAGTAAATCATCATGTATCCCCCAAAAATACAATCTCAATTACAAAAATTATAAACGGCAATTGCAAACTTAAAAAATACTAACTTTAATTACCAATATTTTAACTGTCAAATTACATACAAAGAAGAAAAATCAACTTTTACTAATATTACTGATCATTTTCCAACCCCGATTTCAAAACATAGTAAGTGTATTTTTCTACCACATCTTGGTACAAAATGGTGTGAAATTATATGGAAAATGTGAAACAAACTCTTAAACATGAAAGTTACAATTTAATCGCTGAGTTTTGAACATCCAGTTAGTTATGCAAAAGCCCAGACTATAGGATGAAAAGTTCTCACCTCTATAAGATTATAAACTTTATTTATACTATTCCCTAAACTTTATTTATACTATTCCATGTCTCTCTTCCAGCAGACTAAAGCTATAGATTATGAATAGGATGGAATTTTCTTTTTATGTATTGAATGACAAGTTTCTATATTAAAATTCAAATGTAATTTCTAAGTAAAAAAAAAAGAAGAAGTAAACTGCTTAGCACTACGCCATGAAGGCGTATGGGAGTGTGGTGGTAACGCCCCACACTTTCTTGATCCGGTCACGAGTGGAGGTGATGTGATCAGCATCACACCCCTGACCACCTTTAGCCCCCAGGGTTTCCCGCAGGTACCCATATCATTCGATGCTGGGTGGGCGGCGGGGCCGCTTCCAACGTTAGAAAAGTTCCCGGATTTGAACCGGCCGGGGATCGAACCCAGGACCTTTAGTATGGTAGTCAGACACGTAAACCGACTGAGCCACCGTGGCCATGTAATTTCATGTAGCAAATTTGAACCTGAAATTTAGTTCGGTTTCGTAAAGAAAATTTTATTTTCTATTTTTGCCACAAATATGTCTCTCAAATGATACTATGTAAAAGTAAACAAACAACACTGTTTACCAAAACATATACTAGTGGATTCTTGCTCCATTTTCATATTTGGATCCCATGTACTAACAAAAAAAAGAATCTACACAAAACCTCAAAGGCCATCATTAAAAAGGTAATTTGTTTATTATAAACTCTTCTTAATTCATTAAATATCCCCCATGTTTTCATCTCCCCAAACAAACTTTCAAAACAGTGTACATCAAACAGCTCAAGGGTTAAAAATACTGTTAAGTACTGTCACTCTTATGTTATTCTTGTTCTATGTGTATGTGCATTTTATCACACTAACTTTCATTGTTGATATCCTTATATAAAATGGATTACCACAGCATTAAGAATTGTTCAAAGAAATAAATGGAGATGGCAAGACATAAAAACGTTTGCACAGTAAAAAAAAAAAAATACTGCTAACAACTTACCTCCTCTGGATTATTGAGAACTTCAAAATCTGAAGAAATTTCTTGCGCAAAACCCTCCGATATAAGAACCTGAAGCCAGGGTCCATGAGCTGCATAAGGGTGATCCGTGTCAACGAAGGTTCCAGTTACCGTAGGCGCCACAAGGGTGATAGCCGTTTCCCCAAGTACAGATTTGAAAGTGAAGTGACGACCATGCTTCACACGACCCCTAGTAATACAAATTTCATAGAGTGCATTGCTCCACATTGTTATTATCTATGGTTGTTCTAAGTTTTAAATATTAACAAATAGTGGATTAAGCATGCAAAACCGTGGAACACCGATTTTAAGTTTTCCAGTTTTACATTTTCCTGCATTATACAATTATTCATAGTCCCAATAGAGCAAAATGCTATATAATTTTCCTGCATTTTAAGTTTTTAAGCTTGGTCCCCTGAAAAACGTAAAACTGAGGATCTGCTGTATGCACTTCATGTAATTTCTAAGATAAAACATATTCATATAATAAGTACTACCATGATGATTTTTCATTCCTAACATTGATCATTATATGCAAGGAGTTTGATTAACACAGAAAATAAAGTTACAAAAAAGCAAATATTTGAAAATCAAATAAGACTTGAACTCCAATATTATATTCATTACAAAAATTAATGCCATATTAATTTTGCACATTTTGCTGAATGCATTGTGTGTGATGCTACTTTGGTATTCTTTTATACCGGGGTGCTGAAAAGTTCATGGCCCGACCACGTTCCCAAACAATTTTAAGGAAGGTTATATTATGTCTTGAAAGTTCATATCCTTGTACGTTCACGCACCAAAAGTCAGAGCATTAACCGAAGCCTTTCCTGTTTTTTTTTAAGTCCTATGAAGTGAGCATGTTTGTCTAGCAAGCAAGATTTACAAACACAAAAACCAGGGCTGTGATGAAGTTTCATTTCTCCAGGACAAGTCTCGAAAGGAGATGCATGGGGAAATGTGCAACACCCTGCAGAGTCTGCTCCTTCATAATATGCAGCTGTGAATAAGTGGGTGGCACAGTTTAAACATGGTGAATTGTCATCATATGATACCCCCTGTGCAGAAAGACCAAAGGCAGTGACCGTTCCGCAAACCATTGTTCAAATTGATGACCCAATTCTCGAAGACTGCCACATGTGTGAATGCGTTGGTATCATAATTCACTATGATCTGCGCATGCATAAACTCTCAGAGTAATGAGTGTCAAAAAATCTGTCCGCAGACCGAAAGCACGAAAGGATGGAGGCATTCAGGAAAATCCTGTTCAATTTTGAACATGCCGAACAATTTCTGTCAAGATTTGTTATCATGGACGAAACCTGCTTATGTCACCATGATCTAGAGACAAAGCAGCAGTCGATGGAATACCAGCTCTCTGGTTCACCTTGCTCTAAGATATTCAAAGCACAAATGTCTGCAGGGAAGGTATTTGCTTCATTTTACTGGGATAAGGACAGCATGTTACTTATAAATTACTTACCCAAGGGCCAGACAGTTAATGCAGAGTACTACACATCATTACTCACCCAACTGAAGGAGATTCTGAAGCATCAACGCTGTGGAAACTCTAAAAGGGAGCTGTGTTCCTTCATGATAATGAGCCTGCTCATCGAGAATTGCAAACACAGCTGAAACTGCTTGACTTGGGCTTCCAATGTCTTGATGATCTCCCTATTACCCCAGTCTGATTCTGTCAGACTACCTTTTCCTAACCCAACTCAAAAAACCTCTGAAGGGACACCATTTTGCACCCAATCAGGAGATCAACTCTGCTGCAGAACGTTTTCTGTAGGAGATAACTCAATTGTTTTTAAGGGATCTTCAAAAGTTGGAGTATTGTGCCAAGAAGTTCATTGAGCTTCGATAGGAGTACATTGAGTAACTGTGAAATTTCATAATTCCCACTGCATTTCTTCTGGGTCAGGCCACAAACTTTTCAGCACCCCTAGTATATTTAGACACCCACATGCATATTCACTTCAAAAGCACAGAA
This sequence comes from Lepisma saccharinum, assembly GCF_977018435.1. Classification (NCBI taxonomy): domain Eukaryota; kingdom Metazoa; phylum Arthropoda; class Insecta; order Zygentoma; family Lepismatidae; genus Lepisma; species Lepisma saccharinum. The sequence continues at coordinate 54,446,085 of NC_139249.1, forward strand.
TATGTAAAAGTCTGGAACAGAGATAAAGAGACATTATTTTCTAGAATAGATCAAGAACTGCCAGCTATTCCTCCGCAACCTCTTACAAGAAATGGGACAGAAAAATATAGCTACAGATGATGTTTCCAGCATTAGCATTGCACACACATATGTGCCTCAGAGAGATAAATCATTTCAGAAGCTCAAGTAGCTCACGAACTGTCCTCAAATCTTGGGTCAACACCAAAATTATGGATCACTGGGAATCCAAGCCGAGACCACTCACACCAAAGGCAACAGTGCTAACCAATTCATTATTCAGACACCTTATTATTAACAATAACAATTGTTAATTAAACTTTAGCTGATGCCAGTGCAGATACTTTCGAATTTTCCTCTTCTTGAGAAAAATCGCTATGATATTCCACATTCTGGAAAAAAAAAATTGCTCAGAACTCTTTCTAGAGCATTCACGTGAATCTCCATGTGTTGTTCTTTCACTGTTGCCTAGATATTCTCAATAGTTTTGGGGCAACGTAAGTCTATTAAACTATTGATATTTTTTAGACGGCAAAAGACAACCACGCGAAACATAAATGCTCTAGAAGGAATTCGAAGCAGATATAATTTTTCAGTTTTTGAAATATCATAGCGGTTTTTGAAAGGAGAGGAAAATTCGAAAAATCTGCCTTCACGCCCACCAAAGGTCTAATCAAGCCTTAATGCCCTCAACATACCGAGGTGGCCATGGTACCAATAAAAAATTTCAAACATTCAAGTATACTCTCTGCACATCGCTGACAGCAGAGAACTTTGAGCTATACTATGATGATTCACTAGAACTACCATGGTGTACTTCTTGCAATACATAATAATAAATATCAATGTGGTGAAACAGTCCGTGAGGGCCAGGGCATACCTACCAACTACACACCTCACTCTCAACATCGAGGTGGGAGATCGTCCAACCAGAAGTCCTTGCAATACACTCGTGGTATAACAGGATATGTGGTAAGGTTAAATCATATGTGAAAATGATGCATTCACTCACCTTATTGCAAGGGGCAAGAGGATCCCTGATTCTAAATTAAAAGTTAAATGAACTCCATCTAATTTCTTGGTTCTCAATAGTTCTGTTGATTCCAACATTGCCATTTCAGTGCTTGTATTACTATCATATGACTCCTTCCGACAACCATGGTCACTTCTGGAAAAAAAGACAAAAACTAAAATTGATGAGGGAAAATGCACACAGCATATAATTTTTATACCACATCTATGTTGAAACACAACAAATAATTCAAATATGTACTTCTTGAACCTGAGAGATCCCCTTGGGTTATCAACAATCCAAAAAATTCCTTTGTTACTTGCACATCGTGGGAAGTTTATATGTGGGAAATGTGAATCCTCATGTGTACCAAGGTAAATTATGCAACCCAGAGATCCAAAATAAAATAAAATCTATGAATGGTGATTTCGTGTATGATCCGATGCTGAGAAAAGGAGGCATGAGGGCGAATCAGTTTTGCTGTTTCCATATTCATTTTCGGTAGATCTACTGTAGATATGTTCGCTGTTCAAAAAGAGTGATCACAAGCATCAAGGTTGACGAAATAAATAGCAGAAGAAATAGATGTATGTACACTCAAGTTAAAATATATTATGTACAACACTTAAGCGAGTGCTGATGTGAAACTAGTACATTATCATTCACTGTAATTCACAATGATTAGAATTGTCAAAGGAAGTACATAGGAAAAAAAATCTCCCGTAGTACAACCTTGTAAGTTTTGCTGCTAAATTTTTGAAAAGAGAGTTATTCCGTGGAGATATTCATATCATCTTTATGTAAAGTTTGATATAAAATGTTATCAGAATAAACAGATTGTCTGCATAATCCTGTTACATTTCATCAATGTAAACAAACTTTCCATTCTGGGATTATATATTTATGGAATTCTCTTACAGGAGAAAGGAGGAGATAACAGTGTGCATATTGGGCAAAAGATGTATGTCAGGGAAAGCATATGGAATCTCTCTGTACACTTTTGGAATTTACGGCAGTAAATTTAAATATCTTTTATTCAAAAATTTCCAGAGAACATGAATATTTATGATTTGTCCCATAAAACATAACAAAAAAACAAAAAGCCACGGTGGTCTAGTCAGTAGAGCATTTGACTGTCATGCAGGAGATCCAGGTTCAATTCCTGGGGTGGGTGATCTCAGGTCGGAATTTTTCCAACCTTGTCCCTGCATATAGCGGCTTTGGGGCTCACCCAGCCTGAAATCAATGGGTACCTTGGGGCAACCCTGGGAGGGGGGGAGAGGTAAAGGAAACTGGAATGTGGTGTCGATCACATCACCTCCAACATGACTGAGATCGAGAATATATGGGGCCCTACCTTCACATCTCTTAACCTTTTGCATCCCGAGCGTCTCGATCGAGATCCTCTAGCATGCTCGTAGTTTTTACATTATAATGTCGCTATTTTTGGCTGGATTTGCAATTTTCTTCTTTTACATTATTGTTAACACACATATTAAACAATTATGAATCAGTTAAAAGAATCAATTTAAAAGAAGCATTTCTACTTAAAAAGTTAAAAAGGAACATGCCATTTCACTTTCCCGTGGTGACTCCAGAATACTTCGTCGCCAAATGCCCTTGGCAAGTTTTTTAAATTCCTCCTTTACCAGAGTCAAACCTATATCCTTTTTCCTGGCTTTTGAATCGACTTTACGTGGCTATGGAGCGTTTTCGAGTCAAAAGAGAACCTGATGAAGGGGACAGTGGTTTCCAGAAATGTTGTTCAGGGAATTCGGCGAGGAAGCATTCTGGAGTCACCATGGGGAAGTGAAATTTATTCTTTTAACTTTTGTGGTTTTAAACAACAGTGTGGGAATTGAAGTTGTAACAGGTTTTGGCAAGTTTTTTAAATTCCTCCTTTACCAGAGTCAAACCAATATCCTTTCGACGTGATGTGGCTATGGAGTGTTTTCGATAGTCAAAATAGAACCTGATGGGAACAGTGGTTTCCCGAAATGTTGTATACTCACTAATCGTAAGTACAATAAGTTTTTTGTATTTTTAAATGTCATTTAAGAATATGTATTACTAGGGTGACATTTTCGGAAGACATCCACATTTCAGCAAGCTTCTGACACGCGGATCAGTTTCTAGGATATACCTCGTGAATTTCTATTTTTCTAATTTTATTTAACCTTTCTGCCTTTTCAGGCAAATCAAAACAAATGATCCAGTGACACCCTTGTGCAGGCAGGAACTTGGACCTGAAACCTTCGGTACTGAGATTGTATGCCAACCTCTAGATGTAATTGTCAGTGAGGTGGTTCGAGAATATTCCATTGCGGGATTTTGTGTTGTCTTTGTTGAGTCATATTGTGCATTCCAAGCACCCTATACAACCCAGTGCTTGACATAAGTATGGATAATTTGGTATTACTTCCCAAAAAGGATTGACTGAGTTGGTTTATTTTACTTCGCATTTCTGCTACTTTTAGCTAATTGTGTAATTGAGGAAGAGTGATCATATGATGAAATTAATAAGAGAACACTCACAAAGAACATTCATGCACGATTCGAACCAGGGGCCCTGATGTAGTAACGACCTTTGGGCACGACTCTGCGACGGAGGCCAACTCTTAATAAGCAATTCATCCCATTATTAATTTTATTTTGAATTAATGTGTTTAAAAGACATTTGTGATTTTATTGCAAGAGCCCTTAAAATTATTATAATTTCAGTAAGGGGTTGACTCCCATATTATGTGACAGACTTCATTAGAAATTACTCTACATGCCAAGGTATAATTTTCGAACAAATTGTTATAGTCTGCGTGTTCAAAACAAGGTGGGAACCATATTATGTTTGCATTTGTTCGTTCATCGATTTCATCAACATCTGTTGCAAGCCTCTTTTGCCATTATTGATATTGCATGACAGTCGAAACATGATCGAGACTTTCTAGAATGAACACTCTTGAATTTCAGTCCGCATTTATTGGAAATTCTTTATCTTGGTCAGTTTGTAAGTACTGTAAATACTCGTTACAACATTGCAAGTATCATTATTCTCTTATATTTTGCTCAGGAAAGACTGTCAAGTGACGCTGGTGGCAACCATGCCACATGCCCCTGGAAGTTATGTCAGAGTGGTTGTTTGCTGTGTTGGGTTGCATAAATACAGGTTAGATTTATAAGCGCTTATAACACAGATTAAACACTTACAAGGTAAAGGTTATGAGGAAATGTTACTTGTTGTTATTATAACTACCAGCACCAAAGCGTTGTTGAAGTTGTTCTGCGACACCCTGTATAAACAAAAAAGGAAATTAGAAATTACACATCAAAGACTTGCTTAGGATGTTGTATTGGATGTGGAAAAATTTATTATGGAAACCTTGGGATCATAAAATCAGGATTTCAGTGTAATTGTAGAACTGCTATTCCTATTCCAACTGTATTTTAAAATTTAACAAGCATAGGAAAATACTTACTCATTTAAGTGCGTATGTGGATCAGAAGACTTGATTGGAGGCAATGGTGCCTTTGTATTGAGCAATCCTTTCTTCAAAGCTGTCTTGATTTGATGACTCTCGATTTCGGAAATTTGCGGAAGCCTCTTATCCTTCTCAGTGTCACTTATGAAACCACCACTTTCACAACCAGGACCTTTCACACCGTGACCAGCTAGGAACTGTTCAATATCCATGTCAACCCACGAACACCTTGCACTCACTCCACTTAGATTGGAGCCTTCTGTCTCGAACCCCTGCTTCACTTCTTCGTGAACGGACGGATCCAATTCTAGCATACTCTCTCCTCTTCTCATGTCTGTTATCAGCCATGGTCCACCAGCCCTGATAATGGATCGAACACATAATGATAAACATCAATACACACATATCTAATATTTCTCTAGGCACTATTTGTTAGGGAGGAACCACTGAGATAAAAACACCAATATAAAATGTGAAGATACTGATAATAGTATGGAAGTTACTCCAAGAGGCAAAATTTCAGGATTTCAAGGCAAAAACTCAAGGTAAAAATAACATTTGTTAAAATACAATTGAGTCATAAATACTTTTATTAGGAATTATGGCATTTGGCATCGTTTCATCGCCCTTTCTTTCTTTCTTGATATGTTTAACGTAAGTTACATTTAAGTTTAAATAACTTTATAGTTCAAATCACAAACCCTGACACCTTCTGTAAACAAAACCACCTGCATGCAGAAAGCATTGCAAACTCATAGAAGTAAAATAATCCACACGAAAATCCAGCGTTGTTACAGGATTCATTACGTAAGGTAAAACAACGGCCAATTTGTAGTATGGGATACGCTGCCGCAAATGACGTCTCACTTTAAACCCAATGCTCTTTCTTTTTTTACTTATTGCTTCACCTTTATGCACCAGTAATCATTTCCCATAAATTTGGCTCCTTTCTTTGAATATATTTTACTTGCATTTTTTAGACAAAATGATATAACATGGTAATGTATATTTCTAAGGTTTGATATAGATAGGAGTGTATTTGAAATTTGTTTGTACATTTTATGTAAATTGTATCTTATGTAAATAAAATATATAATGGGCACAAACAGCCATATGCATTGCTGTAAGTCCAATAAATATATTGATGATGATCAAAATAAGACAAAAAGTTCGTAAATTTATTGCGGTTGGAAACTTTGACAAGCATCCTAATATCGATTTTTGTTCCGCCAAATATAGTGCACTTCGTAAAATAACTTGGTGACATGGCAAGGCAAGATAAGTGTGAACATTTTGTAGTAATATAACTTTCAATGAGCTTAGAGATTTGTATACATAATGATATTTTATAACATTGGTTATTTTCTAAAAATAATCATGTGAACAGCAAGGAAGTAGTGCAACTTAGTAATATTGCCTGACTTAGCCTTAGAAAAATAACATGCCGAGTCCTTAGAAAAATAACATGCCGAGTTCTATGCGTGCGGGAAAATCTCCGTGTTCTCCGAGCTTGTTTTCAAAACACCAGCAAGGACAGCCTTTGAAAAGGGGTGAGAAACAGATTCTACTCAATATTTATGTAACATTCTGTCAGTAGTATCCTGAGAAACCAGTAAATGAAGTGGTTGAGTTGGTATCCCAGTGCAGTGGTGTGTCAGTGTCTGCAGCTTTAAGGGTTATGAAAGAGAGAATGACCGGGAGAGTAACAATGTATGCGGCTGCATATTCGTCTGATGTTTTGAGAACGGGTTCTCACATTCAGAGGCTCTTATATAAAATGAATAGGTGCGGCGAACTATGAGTGTAACAGCAGATGATTGCGGTCATGGATCAGCTGACGGGGAGTGATACATTGAATCGGTGAGACCGTTTGTTTACAGAAGGTCTCAGGGATGGTGATTTAGACCTTAGATATAGATTAATGTTGGATTTCAAAACCAAAAAAGAGCATAATGCTCGAAACATTTAACCATGATGATTGATGGTCCACACCATGTACTTGCATCCAACATGGCAGCCAAGACACTTTTCTGATATTTGCCAAGTAGGTGTTGGCAACACTTGTCTTCGACTGCGCAGCAATCATGGCTGCATGCCATCATTTTGTGTATGCAGAATTATCTTTTGTCATCTGCTCGACAAGGAACGTGTTATGTATCTAAACATATGTGTGCGTTATTAAAACATGTATTTTACATAAGGTGAGTGTCCTTTTCAAACTCACACCTACCCAACCACAGAAAGTTTTTGGATACAAATCGGAACGGGGCTCGTTCCCCGACATGGTCCTCCATAGCCGGATTTGTGACATTCTGTGAAAGTGATTCTAGTGACTTTGTGTTTTTCTACATGCATAATTGTGAACTGTGAGTGTGTATTTGTGTGACAAAGAACTTCTTATCACACTTTTTGTATTTTCCGTTTGTTAGTTCCTCGCCTGCGAGACGCGAACAAAGAAACTGACATCATCAAGGCGTGGTGCTGGCCTAAACAAGCATCTTTCGTTACCAGCATGTAGTGCAATTCGGTTTGCCAATTTTCGGTCGGTTCGCGGTTCGTGAACGCGTCAAAATGGAGCGAATTCTCGCAGCAAAGACAGTGCTAAAACGTGAGATTACCTGTCTCAAGAATCATGTCAATTCCGGAACTTTAGACAATGCCACGATGTCTTTGTGCGGTGATAAAGCGACGCAACTATCAAGTGACTGCAAACCACTATTAATTGATCTTGCTGCAAGGGACGCTAGTGACTTCGAAAAGTATGAAGGTGAATTAAGTGTGGAAGAAGACAGACTTGATCAGATTGTCTACAAGCTTCGGTCAGTACAATTAACAGCATCAGGAAGTTTCACATCACGTCATCATCACATGGCAACCCACCCCAGCAACAAGTACGTGAAGTTAAACTACCGAGATTGGAAATTCCTTACTTCAGTGGATCGCTCGAGGACTGGCTAAGTTTTCATGATTTGTTTAGTGCAAGTGTCAACAAAAATGCGAACTTAGGTGCACAAAAACTTCAGTATTTGAAGGCTTCTCTCAAGGGCGAGGCTGATTGCTTTGTAATATTCCTAATATACCATCTGTTATTAGTGAATATTACACGTACCTTTTGGTACGATTATAGAGTTTATTTGGAGTAAACAAACTCTCCAACTCAATAGATGACAGCGCTACGGCGTTTGGATTGTGTCGCCGTCTATCGTATATAATGAAAACTACACTTTCTCCTCCCCCTCCCTTTTTTTTCTTCGACGATCCCGATCGGGAACTCCTCAGTTCGCTTCCTGTCTTCGAGCAGTTGCATACCAGCCAATTAGCAGCGGCACAGGGTCGTCTTGCCTTGAACGCCAAGTCCTTCGTGTACCTACTGAGATCGAGAGATGGGAGACCTTCCTTAGGAGCCACGATTACCAGACTCGTAGGGAGGCATTGGACTGCAACTAGACGTATCCAAACTGGACAAAGTGCGTGTATTTTTGATAAGGACCATCCGAAGGAATATAATCAAGGTATAGTGGACGTTACCATCTCAGATCCTGTCGCCGGCTTGCTGTTAGAACTATACATTTTCCTTTTTTTTTATTTATGCAAGCTGTTTTCGAAGTCGCTTCTCTCACACATTCTCCCCCCCCCCCCCCTTTTGTGGTTCTTTCAACGTAACTCAATAAACTAAGTGTTTTTTTGGTGCAGTGATTCGATAGCGAACTCTTATAATTACACACATATATTGGAACCAATTAAAATCAAATTAAAGTGCGCCCAGTACAAAGCGTAGGCACTCCTGCTCCACTTCAATAAAATAACGAATGCCAAGAAAGAGGAATAATTAAAAATACACCCCTTTTTCCCCTTGTGATTGAACAAACTATTGCGCGGTAAAGGAGATTCCTTTACTTGGGAAATCGTTACATAAGAATCGTTGAAAGCTAGAAAACCGCTGGTTTAATTACGTCCGTTAATGCACTGTTCGCATGCCGCATCTCACGTTTTGCCCTTTTTAAGTAATATTCCCCCATAACCTTACACAGTAGCGTCAAAAGCCATGCACGAATGACTATATATTTATATCTACATGTTGTTGTTAGGAATTCACTGTTGTAAAAAGAATACCCAGTTGATTGTTATTAGCACTGTTTAGTGCCGTATTTGATATGTATGTTTCTGGGTATGCGTGTTTATAATGGAGCTTACATGTTGCACTTGATTCAGAAAACAGTTCATTTTGAAAGGATTTAAGTGTTAGGTTAAAAATCTTAAACGTTCCTTTGTTGTTGTTGAGAAACCAAGTTAAACTAAAATTGTTGGAATAAAAAAAAAGAAGGATGTTAAAACTGAATGTTCTTGTTTGATTGATTGTTTCTGACCCGTAGGTTTAAATCCGTACACTTAACCGATATGCTATGTTTTTTGAGTAAGAATGGGAACATTGTCCTTTTTATGATAACTAATGTCTCCCACCCTTTTCTTGAATGTGTCAAAATTGAATGGTAAATCTTGTAAATGCCACATTAGACCCCCTTTTTATGACTCGTTAATTGACACTTAACACAAGATTGGTTTATTAGGTTTGGTACGTATTAATTACGAATGAGTGTTTTCCTTGCATTATAGTAATTTCTTGTAACAATAAGTATTTGCAGCGTAATTAAGTAAAGAAGAAACAGGAACGGAATATTTTCATGATTTTCGACCGTTCCGCGGATTCCAGTATTCAATGGAACCTGGCGTTGCCTTTCTGTTGACTTGTTCGATTGCTGAGAACACATTTATCCAGCAGAAACGTTGCGTCAGATATTGTTTGTGACCCTTGCCTGGGAATAGGTACTAACGAGGGTAAATTTACCACGCGCTTCCATTAAGATCTTTAACATCGTACCGGATTAGTTGGTACCTACCTACGCAAGCGTCACAGCTTATACAATCGTTAGCAGTGACATATGAAAACTATCAAAACGCGTGGGAGTTGCTTAACAACCGCTATTCTAACAAGAGGGAATTAGTTAGCAACACTGTCCAGTGACTGGTGAATCAGCCGCAAGTGAATGAGAACTCGCACACAAGTTTACATCGTCTTATCGACACTACAAATGAGTGCATTCACGTTTTAAAGGTGCTTGGTGTACCTGTTGAATCTTGGGACGCGATTTTTGTCAGCTCGATTCTGAGTCAAGAAAAGAATGGGAATGCTCTCTCATGTTGCAAGAAGTGCCTAGTTTTTCTGAGTTGACCCAGTTCCTAGATCAGCGTGCACGTGCATTGTCGTCAATGGCAAGTGAAAACAAAAATCAGCGGAAGGTGGTGAGTCATAATAAGATTTCAACATCTTCCTTTGTAACATCAGCTGTTTCCTTCTGCCCGAAATGCCGCACCAAGCAACACAAACTACACAAGTGTGAAGAGTTTCTTCAGATGTCCGTGCAACAAAGGCACAGTTTCGTGAAAGATATGGTGCTTTGTTTTAACTGTCTTCAAAAGCACAAATTAAGATTTTGTACATCAAATGGGTGTCGCCTCTGTGGAAAATATCACCATACTTTAATTCATTTTGACAAGGCTAACAAGAATGGGCAGCCAACCAGTTCCTCTCCTACAATTAGAACTGAGGTGTCAAGTATTTCAAAATTATATTCTCCTAGGGAGTGTGCTACTGAGAACTTTTGTTCCTTCAACTAAACATGCAGACTCTCTTCTCATTATTTATCACTTGATACAATATACTTTGCTGCCAGACTGAAGCAGGGTCTGTTTCCATAACAGGTGAACAGAAGGAGCCTGACAGTATATGCAATCAAATTTTGGTCATAAAAGCCATTTGTAGTTTATGAGATACGAAACCTTTAGGACTTGGCACCATCACTGTGTCTGCTATGTACTGCAAAAGTGCTACTTTTCAAAGGAATGTTGAAAAAATATCAATTGTTATGTGGTCAGTTTTATTTCTCACCACATATGGAACTTCTGTTTTAAATATCTGTGCTTCATGTGGAAAAATGAAAGAAAAACAACTCTGATAAATATATTGTGTGTGTCAATTTTTAACATTTGTTAAGAAAATTCACATATAGGCCGCAAATTCACAAAAATTCATTGAATTCCCAGTCAGTAGACATCCTGAGATAACCTTCAACTCAAATCAATTTTACAAGAAACTGAACGAGTACACACATGGGAAACAATGCTAGACTCTCCATTAGATTAGCAACGGATTCTCACCCTGGTAGCCTCCTCAATATTTCAATCACTCCAGGGCCATTCCAACGCTGGGCAGCTTCAAGTTCCTCCTTGCAGACCCCAACTATCTGCACAAACTGGACGGAGCCAAACAGAGTATTTACAGCACCTAGTTGTGGGTCATCGGTCATCAACATGTGTTGAATACGAGATACGCTGTTGTCAAGAGCTCTGTGCCACGATACATGATCTCCAGCACAAAAGTTATTCCCTGGATGCAACAAAAGAGAATGGATATTAAAACCTACAGAATTTGAAAACTAATGAATACTCTGATATTATTTCATGTATCTCACAATAAACAATAGATTATATATGCATACATATGCATTCGTACATACTTAAAACATAAATTTTATGTGTATGTGCATTTATCTACATAATAATGATGATTATGAAACAGGATCTCAAACCATCATGAACATTATGAGCTTTTGAAGAACTGCCTTTTTATCATTCATGTATGCAACCACATGACACAAAATCATGATTGGCACTGATATTTAAATTTCCTGTCAGGAAACAATAAACTCAGTACGTGTTTGCATACATATGCATATATAAATATAGGTTAGAAACTGCACCTTTTTTAGGGGTAGTAGCCTCAAAATGAGGCCTCAACAAGAAAAACAATACCTACAAAAGTTGTTCAGTTTGTCAGTATTGTAGACCAATATCATATGTAGGTATCTAGGTACCTATTTCAACCCATTAGCATCTATTTCTATCTTATTTTGTCTAATTTGAATGTCCTTCCTTATTTCGTAACACTGGCATTCAGTGAAGCAACAAGTTCCCAAGCGGATGGTGGCAGAGGGCACCAAAATTAATAGAACTTCTACAAGTAAGTTTCACAGAAAAAGTTAGTAACTCGCATACGTCTAATTTACCAACTGCATCTTTAATTTCCCAAACATGAACCAATTTGATGTTCTAAGTTCTGAAAAAATAGATTTCTTTAGAATTTCTCCTAGAAAGAAGGTACATTAAAAGTACGACAAAACTTTTAAAAATATCTCAACAATGGTAAATGCAATGCACACAAGATTCTGAGAGAAGCTTTACATTTTGGAAAAGTTGCTATGACAGGTATAAGGTATAAAAAAAACTGTAAAATGCCAAATTACTAACTTTTTTTTAAAGTCCTTCTGTGTCAATAATGGCATGTCTTTTAATCCAATCTCAAACACATGATGTTTCTTTTCACTGTTGAATTTGAGATTTGTATTCAGAATCATTAATGGACAATTCTTCACTAGTGCCCTTCTGCCATTTCACATCCACATCCCTATTATCAATAGAAAATGTCACAATTTCCTTCACACAAAAGCTCCAAGGTTATCCTTAGAAGAAAGGTCCCTTCTCCATAGACTACAAACTCTATACAATTCAACAAATGATCCTCCAGGCTTCCATCGCTCCAATCAAACTTTCAAAGCAGCAGGCATCAAGCAACCGCAGAGTTAGCAATACTGGTTTTACTGTTAGTGTTATTCTTATGTATGTGCACCATATTACATTATTTTCATTTTCATTGTCGATATTGTGATACAAAATGGACATATTCGATATTCAGGATTTTCAAAATGAATAAAAAAAATATAAAAAAATAAAAAGCAAAGTCATACCTGAGTGGAAAACATATTTTGCTAGAGTCTGCATCACAACAGCTGGCCACGTGGGTGGGGCTGTTTCTCCAGGTTCCTTCTTCAGTCTGAACGACAGCTCAAAGCCAAAGCCACTTTTTGACTCTGGGCCGGTAACTTCGTGAACTCTGCCATCTCCATGTATGTCGGACAGCCCAAAACTGCAAGAAAACAATGTGGCATATGAATAAAACTAAGCTACTACTTATTTCTCAAACTTTTTGGAGCACATTTTTCTATTTCATGTGAATAAAATTTAGGGATGGGCCGATATGAATTTTGGCCGATACCGATAAATCACCAATAAAATTTACTGATACAGATAACTGATATTCTACCGATCAAATATGAAATTCAAAATGGTCCTTGAAGACTTAAGTGGTTCATTGACTTCCTTAATAAATGTGTGTTTCGAGGTGACTGCAGTGCAAAAGAAGTTGCATATTTAGACATTAACTTTCTTTAAAAGTGGGACATGGAGATTATTCGTAAAAATTATAACAAAATCGTACCATTTTGCAGTAAACTATCAGATATTTATAGATGTATTGGATCGGTTACAAAATCGGTAATCTTGCCGATAAACTGATACACCAATATGCCTAGATTGGCCAATACCAACAGAGTACTGATTAATCTGTCTGATCCCCGATACAAATGCTACGAACTATCCTGCTTCTGAGGTGAACTTGTGCTTACATTTTGATGTGAAATAAAAAGATCAGGTTCTTCTTGCAGGTAAGTGTTTATATATTTACATACACTTGAGGAAGGACTGGACACTGTTCATAAGAAAATGGAGAACATGCTCACTTCTTAAGCACCTATGCCATTTCTGTTGGGAGCACATACTCATGAGTACAGGCCCGTAGACAGGCAGGGAGATGAGCCTCCCCCTGGAACTGCCATCAGCCCCCTTAACATTAGGCAAAACTATCTTGTGTAATTTGTTTGCAGTGAATAGTGAAAATGTAGACAGCAGATGTTATTTTGCTCACAACTTTGGTAGAGGATAACTTCACAGAGCATGCATGAACAACAGCTAATACATTTGATCATCTTATTTATAAGAAGTAGTCTAAGTAGCGGCAAGTATTTAGAAGATTTCTCTTCTCTGGACTTAAGAAGGTTCCTTCACAGGGGATATTCTTTATATGTACCTTCGCTACTCCTGTTGAGACCTCCTGTTTAGACAGAAATCTGTCACTTTAGATGTCTATATGCAAATTCCCTCCGCATCTGCGTCAATGGTCAACAGCTCCCAAGTTTTCGGAACGAAGGGGGAGTTTCATTGCTTTCGCTGAGGGTGGAATGTATTGTAGGCACTATGACTGAATATTGTGCATTTTCTCTTGTGTGATACAAATATCTGTATCATCAAAAGTAGTATGGAGGGTGCAGTAAGGGATGATTTCAGTAGCAGTCAACACTTCAAAAATCGATGTTTGAATATATATAGAAGGAATGTACTATTTGTATGATATTTCTAAATTTGAAATAACTTAGTGACCCCCCCCCCCTCCCACACACACACAAATAATTTACCATAATTTAATACTGTTGAACTTTTGAAAATTGGACTTGGTTTACAAAGCCCCTGATAACCTGTGAGTCATGCCCCCTTCTCCTGGAGATCAATTCTAGCTACGGTCTTGCAAGAGTAAGAGATGGGCCTCCCTGATCACATAGTGATAACATCATCACCTTGTAATCAAGGGGTTCCAGTTTTGATACCCGGTGGAGGCACATGGTACAGTCGTTCGGATCCCAGTTCAAAACTGTAGGTCCAGTCCCGATTAGTCTTTCTGTGCATAAAGTGGACCTAAAACAACAAATCAATCAATCAATTATGAGTAGAGCTCGGAATTTGTATGTAATTACATATTCTATTCCTTTCTAGGTACAGACCTTGAACAGGAAAATGTCAACGAACTATATAACTGACATGATTTTGCATTAGATTTATTTTACATACTTGTCAGGATATTACATATTTTACATATTTGCTAATTTACTTTACATAAAACAACATATTTCATATTTCGGTATTTTTTTTTCCTATCTTGATCCTTTTTCCTATGATTTTGATCTCTGGAACATGATGGAAGAAAATTTGTAGCTCATGTGATGTCATATTTTCTAATCAATGAGATGCTTAGTGCTTACGTTCACCTCAAATTGACTTCAAAGTTGACAAACAAGCTGAAGATCCCCTCCCCCCAAAAATACAGAAACTGTTATTTATCAAAAGATGCTGTAGTTTCTCCTCCCCCCCTTCTGGTTATGTCTTTTTCTTTCGCTTTTAGGCTTAGGGAAAGCACCTAGAAACTTGGCATCGGTGGACAAGAAAGCTACTTTCCTGTACATAGAGAGTTACACAATATGCTCCCTTGTACAAAAGTAGCTATGTATTTTCATTCGATTGTTCTTTCTGTAGATGCTTCTCTTTACAATTTGTTTCAAAAGTTACAAGGAGGTCTCTCACATATATATATATTATACAATAAATTTGCGATGTGGAAAGTAATTAATAGTTGACACAATTGGTTTCTTAAATATGTGCTTCTTTGAATTTATTAATTTGATACAAATTTTAATTTGAACAACTTATGTCATTAAAATTAAGTTGAATATGTTCAAATAAAATAAATATCTAGCAGAATTCTTGAAATTGCTTGGATATTCGATTGTTATTAATATTACATATTCTCTGATACTACATATTTAGCTACATATCCTTTTGATACATATTTAGGTACATATTTTATACATTATTGTTACATATTTATGTACATATTCTGTACTCTGATATTACATACAAATGTGGGGTATAATCATGAGTAAGGCCTGGGTTTTATGTAGCCAAAACATACATATAATAAATGAATAAAATATGTAAAAACCATGTAAGTATATTAAAATATGTGATAACATTTCTTGTGGTCTTGGAGCGCTTCCTTCATTCCTGTGCTATTTTTTAGGTTTGAAATGATTTGTCAGAAATTCTATGAGAGTCGTTAGTTGAATTGTAGATTTGCAGTCACAATTCTCAGAATCAGCAGGGATTATCTGAGAAATGTAGCATTAGTGAAGACCAAAGTGCACATAGAACCTTGATTTCTGCAGTGTGATTTTCATGAATTAAAACAAGAGTTGGTCAAAGTAAACTGATGTAGCTACAACAATCAGATAAAACTTACATATTTATTTTTATAGAAGTCATATTTTAAATGTTATCACATGAATATATCTGCAATATTCATTGAAAACTAGTGGAATAGGGTAAATACTGCATTTTATGTAGAAACATACTCTACACGGAAAAAATATAATGATAACTTAACATAAACACACTTCCAAAAGTTAAGCACGTGCTGGTAAAATCAACAAAAATAGAAAAGTAAAGCTTTGATTAACACAAAATTGCACATGAAGGTAGCAAATGTGTTTATGCATTAAAGAGAACAAAAATTGTGTAGAAAGATGAATAAATATTTACTTTTCTAAGTTATATGATGACGTCACATTTGGGTCATTAACATAATGATCTTTAAAGGCAAACAAACCAAACAAAACTTACATTAATATGATATGTGACCACCCCGAACCTTCACACAAACTTTACAACTATTTTCCATGCTTTCAATGAGGTGATCAACCATCGCAGATGCGAGCAATGGCCATTCCTCCGTTAGGGCAGTTTTCAACACTCTGAGACTGGCTGGAGGAGGTAAATGTGCAGAGACAGCATGCCCGAGGGCATCCCAAAGGTTTTCAATGGAATTAAGGTTGGGGGAGTAGGCCAGCCACTCCATACAAGAAATGCCCTCACTTTCCAGGTACTTGTCAACAATGTTGGCTCGATGGGGACGGGCATTGTCGTCCACAAGGAGGAATCAGGACCAACTGCTGCAGCTTAGAGTCTCACAGTGGGGTTTAGGACTTCATCCTGATACTGCACAGCCGTCACAGAACCACCTTTAAAAGATGTGCATCTCGGTGCGATATCCCATTGAAATTCCAGCCCACATCATAACGCTGCCACCTCTGAATGCGTGATTTGATTTACTTTATTTTACTTCGCTCTTTGTGCTACTTTTGGCTAATTTGCGAAGATGGGAATGAGAGATGATATAATGAAATTGATGAATGGACACTCACAAACATCCATGACCAGGCCAGGATTCGAACCCGGGACCCCTGGCATTGTGGCGTGATGTGCTAACTACTTTGCCACTGAATGTGTGATGTTCGATGATGTTCTTGGTCTAATTGCATGTGCCTCATTCTCTCCAGACCCTTACACGCTTATCATCTGATTCCAGGGCAAATCTGGACTCGCCTGTGAACAGGACGTTGCACCAATTGACATGTTGACGACACCACTTTAAACTTGCCCCTCTGGCTTGGACTCTTAGTGCAACACAAATACGTGGTACTCGGGCCCACAATCTCATGTGGAGCCTTCGGCGCAAAGTACTGGCAGATATTTTTTTACCAAGTGCTGATGCAACCATGGATGTAACAGTTGTGGAGGTCGGTCGTCGATTTTGCTTGGCTACTATAGCATCATAGGGGGTGGTAACCCTTGGACGACCGGGCACAGGTCTCCAGACAACTGTTTGACTTGTTTGGAATTGTTTCCATAATCGAGAAATTACAGAATGATCAACGCCAAAGAAAATAGCGACATCTTTGATTGACTGTCCTGCTTCAATGTGTCCGACAGCATGCCAGCGATCGTCTTCTTTCAGCCATAGAAACACGAATATTATCAAAAATAATCCTACAAAAGTTATAAACACTTTGTATCAGCTTTTAAATGCACCTCAAACCCTTCAGAATGCTGGCGTCTTGAACGAAACTGTGATGATTCTTGCAAGAAATCCACGCTTTTATGCTATTTCAAGATCACAGATTAAGCACCTAGGTACAGATGATTGATTGACACTCTACTTACAAAAAGGAAGCTACACATAAAAAGTGACATCTACATCTGCAGCCATTTTCAACCACTCAAATTCAAATACGCTTTCGAAAATTTGCATTGCATACTTAACTTTTGGAAGGGAGTGGCAATGGATTCGTTTTAGATAGCAGAGTTGATTTGATGTGCCCATGTTGTAACCATGTATGTAAAAAATATGAAAATCATGTATATTGTTCCTAAGCTTGTAATTCGCCAATATGTCATTTTTGCTTCGTTACATTCAAAGGAAGAAATATGTAATTGCATAATAATCCAGACCCTACTCATGAGTAGATAAAGCTATCCCTGTGCATTGCACTGTGATAGTTCCAGAAGAGCAAGGGCAACTATTTTCTGATTGACTGTAAGGTACAAAGGTAAAGTTCCTGTGCATATAGCACCGTGCCATAAAGGCTCATTTAGGAGATGTGGAGGTAGGGCCCTACACATTCTCGATCTCAGCCATTTTGGATGTGATGTGATTAGCACCACACTCCAGCCACCTTCACCCACCAGGGTTACCCTCCCCCCTGGTACCCATTGATTTGAGGCTGGGTGAGCCCCAGAGCTGCCTTGTGTGGGGACAAGGCTGGAAAAATCCCAACCTTACATCACCCACCATGGGAATCGAACATGGGTCTCCGGTGTGGCAGTTAGACACCCAACTGACCAGACCAGCGTGGCTCTGATTGACTTTTTTGATACATTAGTTTAGGCAAGGAAAAATGTCCAGAATTCATAACAGTGTTTAGTAAACAGTCACATGTTCTTTCAACTCGAGGTTAAGGTGTTACGGTACTCATCTAGCAGACACTTTATGGCTCTATAACACATCACGAATGAACTGGTGACACAAGCCATGACTAACATTCAATCTTCCTACCATCTTCCCAGTTGCTTTTAAATTTTCTGTTAAGCTTCAAACCCACTGCTGTGATACAAATACATCCCCATACTGGCATTTCATCCTCTTGCAAAAAAGTCAAGTAAAATAAAACAAATCGATCAATTGAGGTGGTCTATGGAAAAAGGGCATATACGAGAAAATGGCATTTTCAGAAAATCGCCGAGAAAGTTTCCATTGTTGAACTGAAAGAGACTGAAGCATGGTAGAAGGAAACAATTAATTGACACATAAATTTGGTCTCTTCTAACAAAATATATATGTATATTTGCTTGGTACGTTAGAAATCTAGTTTATTATTACATCCTGGAAGAAACATGTTATGTGCCCTTTTTCCATAGACACATTTTGAAACGTAAAAAACCTGGGTTAGAGTAAACCAAAACACTATAGAAGTAACGATATGTATTTGAATGTATGAAAATACACCTTATACTGTTTATTGTCTTGAATTTTCTTTACTTCCTTGATTTGAAAAAAAAATCTGCCAGAAAATAAATGACATGAAACGAAAGATATGTAGCGGCATGATAATGAGATACACAAACCGGACACTGATATTTCAGCGATCAAATAAATGTTCAATCCACTGCTTGTCTACATCCACCAAAAATTTGTAGAGCGATCGCATTATGTCTTTGCATACAGTTTGCCAGAAATGAGTCTTGCAATTCCTTATTACACCCCCTGTAGAAAACGCCGAACAATTCATTTTTGATCATCAACAGAAAACTGTTTCCAACACTGTGTGGAGCAACAACTGGTACAGTAACTGAATTTCTACTTGCTGACAGTTTTACCACTTGAATTTATATTGTTTCCTCCTTCCCTTATTTTACTATTTTATTACTGGGATGTAAGTAAGAAAAGGTACTAGCGAGAGGTTGTGTAACAAGGCTCAGACCATTCTATGTTCGGAGTGACGCCTCCGTCCTCCAGGTACATACCTGCGCTCTATCTTCCTCGGTGTTCACTTGCACAAACCATATCCAATACTGATCTCGAAATTCCCTTCCGATCTTCTCAGATCGGTTCGGTTGCTTCGCTATACAAATTCCAAAATTGTCGATTCATATCCGTCTGTCAGGCTGGTACCTTTCCACGGACGAGGCAAGTAACGGAATTTGTATGGTCTGCATTCCAAACGGACGAGAACATCCTGTCTCCATAATGTTTCATTTCAAGTACACCTTCTAATTTTTACCTACAAGTCAACAATATATTCCTCACCACACACTTTCCTCTGCTAAATTTCTTCCCTTTTCTTATTTTTCCGCTGAATATATGTTTCCTTACCAGCAAATTCACTATTTTCACCACCGCTTCCACACTCCCAAGATGTTGTTAACGTCTAGGTGCTCCAACAAATGCCAAGAACTCAAGTAGCGAGCTTCTTCAACCGAAAATCAACTCCGCAAGCGTGTACACAAACAGGAGTACCAACATCTGTGTTTGATGTATCGTGTTCAAATTTTCAGCATTTATTCTTCACACTTCTGGACATCACATAAACTGTTCTCCGGAAAAAGGGCATATACAGGGTGGCTACAAACAAGCAGAAATGAAATTCCCTGACTTTTCCAGGTTTTCCAGGACAAAATTTACATTTTACCCTGACAATTACAAACTAAACTAAATCGTTGTTTTTGCAAATGGAAATAATAAACTCATACAGATCCAAGTATGGTTTTGTTAAGTACCAATATTATCTTCTATGAAATTGACTTAATTTCTCTATTCTCTATGATTTGAATTCAAACTGCAAAATAGTGAATTTGGACACAAGCTAGGGAAGGATTACGGAATTTTGTCATACGCAGTAAGTTTAAAATAAAATACTTGATTATTTTTAAAGTTACGATTAAATGAGATAAGAGTGAAGAGTGATTGATTAAGAAATATACAATTTCTAATTTATCAGTCTCCTTATATGTACATTCTCTATATTATATGTTGATATTTTCACTGAGGTTTGGAACCCTCTGCTTGCAAGAACCATGAGTGCGGACTCATTTTTCCATGCACAAATATACTTCTCTCTTCTCTGTAAAGCAAACAACTTAACTCTTGCATATAAGTGAAACAATTGAATCGAACAAAATAAAGTGTCATATATCCTTACATTATCAATGGAATTTCTGCTTCAGTACAGTATATCCAAGTGTGAAACTGACATCATGCAGTTATACCATTAATGCTGACGAAAAGGGTATGTAGGTATTAGAAATTAAACGCAAGGAATTTATAGAATTGCATTGTATAGGTACCTGATATAGCTAACCACACATTAAAACACGAAAACACTAATAATAGAAGCTTCTGAAAGTTCATATACGAGGGGCAACCTGAAAAAAGCTCCAATGGTGCCTATACACAGCACTAGTGGTCGGAGAGCGACACACACACACATGCAGGCAGGAAGAAGTGGCATGTAGCTGTAATCTGGTAGAGTTTCAATGCAGCCGTTTTAGGACAGTTCTAGGTTAAAGCTTGCAGTTCTCATACAGTCTCCTACCTACATTGCACGCTCAGAATTTGGCACACAGCCACCAGCAATCGTGTGATGTGTGCAGACCGGACGTCGTGAGTGATAGTATGGTCAGACGATGGTGCAGACAATTCACGGAAGGCCAATCGAATGTCCACAACCCCATACAGCTGAGTACACACGGCTCTTTGCATCACTTCAGGTGAGAGATCTTGGACCACTCCCTGTACAGGCCTGGCCTTGAATGTACCGACTTTCATCTCTTTGTTTAACTGATGAGGTTTCTGGCAGGGCAAGGATTTGACAGCTACAATGCAGTAGAGATAGTTCCAGTCTTTGCTGTCAGACACATATGCCATGGGCATACAAAATTTAGTGCAATGCTACGACAAATGCCAGAACAACGGTGGTGATTATGCCGAAAATTAGGTTAGGACTCACTGTTACTAATGCAATAAATTACAACTGATATTCATGCTTTATCTATGCCTAATCGGTAGGGACCTTGATATTTTATTATTTTTTTTTCAAATTGGTGTATTTTCTTATTTTTTATTTTTTACTATAGATCGACCACAAGGAAAAAAAAACCTTGGGACAAAAAGTCCCCGCGCAGCTTTCCCTTCTTCCCTCCACCTCGGGCCATAAGGAAGCATGGTCCACTCTCCCCCTCCCCTATGTGCAGGAGTACGGTGCACAAGAGTCCCGGGTCTGCTCAAGTTGTTTTGCTCGTGGTTCCACTATATACGGTGTTATTTTTCCGAAAATTCACATTTCATTTCAGTTTCAAATTGTAAGTCACATGGCCTACACCTCTTCGTGAGAGTTTGATATCTTGAAAGTTATTTTGGGAAAGTTATTTCCCATACCCCCTTTTTAATTTTAAGGTAAGGATTTTAGATAACGGAATTTTCCCAGTATATACTGAAGGGTGCATAATGACCATAAGTGGCGACGCTCCCAAAAAATTAAAATCAATCAATCTCACGTGACAGATAACGATATATTATGGCACCAAGAATAGGCATTATATATTTTTTGACTTGTTAGTGTTACATTTCCCAAAATTCGCGTTTTTATTTTACAACATTTATCTGCCAAATATACCAAAACTTAATACTCTATTGTGCTTTTAAACTATTATTTTAAATTGTAGGCCACATGCTCTATGTATTTTCGTGACAGTCTGATATGTAGGAACAGATTTTTGAGGAAGTAAAAGTAAAGTGCTCCCCTGCACTTTTCCGTGAAGGTGTATAGGGGTGTGGAGTTAGGGGCCCACACTTTCTTGATCACCGCTGAAGGTGGGGTGATGTGATCAGCACCCCGCTCCTGACTACCTTTATCCCTCAAAGTTTCCTCAAGGTACCAGCTTCATATGATGCTGGGTGGGTGCAGGAGCAGTTTGAATAGGTGGAAAAGATCTCGGTTCTCCCCCGCAGGGGGATCGACCACAGGTCTCACGCATGGTAGTCAGACTGAGCACCATTATTTCTCGCTCGACAAATGCCGATGGTGCACACTTAGCTTGGTAATTCAAAACACATCTCGCGCGACAAATACTGAGATGCGGCTCCCGTGTGACGGTAGATACTCACTCGATCTCCTGTTAGAACCCTGCCACTTTGCTCTGTGATGCAAATGGTTTTGATAGAAGTTGAAAAAATCGTGGGAAATACATGATTTAATGTGGCTATCGGAATTATTCCATGTACGTATAACTCTATAGTTTACTCTTTGCGTAAAATGTTGGAAAACGTGCATGTTCTATGTACACAAACATGGCCTACAAAAGACAAGAACGTTGGATTTCATGGAATTTTTCGTTGTTTTAGGATATTTATTTTAAAAAAATCGCTAAAAACGCCAACAATTCGCATTTTATGTCAAATTTGCATTATTTCGATATTTCGAAAGGGCGAAAAATGTGTCCAGACATCACTGCACATTTATAAACATAACTTCGCAGCAATTACAATTTTTCACGGTTTTGGCGTTTGCGAAAAATCAATGTCCCTACTAATAGAAATTACTTTCTGGCTACCCCTCGTATAAATCAGTAGATGTAAAGTGGAAATTTAGCAGGGCTGACAGAGAAAAGTCAATTCTTGAAGAAAGTGATTTGCTTTTATGATTGAATGATTCGAGTAAATATGAGATTAAAATATTTAAGTATTTATTATTAGTATTTTATTTCATAATATTGGACATTAACTTCACTCAGTGAGAGATTAATGACCATCTCTCACGAGTTTAAACAGACAGGACAGAGTGTGGCGTTAATTTCATTGCAATACTAGTGTTCAGTCAATTTGAGGTTTGGAGCATGCACTTGCAATTTTTATAACATTCACCAATGCAGATTTATGTTTCACTTTTTCGTGATAGTATTCAATATATATCCCGTTTTGTTGGATTCCTCTTGATATGTAAGAATAGTGCAATGTCATTGTAAACGTATGTTAACTTGTGCGAAACCAGTAATACGTCAGAATGATGAAAGAAGACCTTCGTAAGCACTGCTACATTAAATAAGGTGAAGTGAGCCAGAAGAGTAATAAAATTCCAGCAGCATATTTGCAATCTAAAGCTCTTCTTGTTTATGCATGCAATTTTTGTTGGATGTTGCAGTCCATGCAATTTCTGTCGCATGTTATAGTGAGATACTTTGTCGGGTGGCGTGGCGATATTCGACAAAAATCGTATGTATCAATGGAACCTATTTGTTTCCATGTTCCTTCAGTTTGCCCAACAAAATGCCTTACTACGACGTCCGACCACTATCGGACGGCGCCACCGGCTCTTATCCCCTCCATCTGTTGACAAGTCCCCTTACTACTCCCATACGGACAAGAAAAAATGATAATTCAATGCATTTTCCACGTAATATTTAGAGGCTTAACCTTTACTCCCCCGATGATTCCATATGGTATCATCAGAGTAAGGTCGTACTGGCCCGATGATACCATATGGTATCATGGTGCTGATTACGAAATGAATGTGCTTTTTGGACCTTCATACTCTTATGTTTGGGTGGAAACTGACACAGGTCTGGAGCAAGCCAGGGAAATTCATATTGATGACCAACCTCCCCCCCCCTCTCCGCAACATATCCATGCCACATTTCCGAACAGAGTTTCACATATTGGCTAATTATTCAACTTCTATGGCACCCAGAAACATGAAACATGTTTCAATCTCTTTGGAAACGTGCATTCTTTGAATAGAATACTAAGGTTTGCGCCTTCTCCACAAAATAGCGGGAGAAGAGGGGGCAAACTTCAGATTTTTATGGTTTTTTCATTGAAATTCGGGGGTCGCGCTCCCCAACCCCCCTTATTCGGTTCGGCGTTCTGAATTGTACACGGATGCATGCTCTGATGTTTTAGCTGCAAAACAAAACTTATCCGAAGTAGATTGCTCACATAGTGCCCGAGTTATAACAATTTTCCTCCAAAAATGCATTTTACTCATTTTTCTTTAAAAAAAATCGCATTTTGGCTTATTATTCAACTTGGATGGCACCCAAGAACATGAAACATGTTTCATTCTCTTGAGAAATATGTCCATACTTTGAAAAGAATACTAAAGTTTGCGCCTTCTCCCCAAAATAGCGGGAGAAGAGGGGGCAAACTCCAGATTTTTATGTTGTTTTCCATTGAAATTCGGGAGACGTACCGCCCCCCAAGCCCCCTTCGTCGGTCTGGTGTTCTGAATTGTACACGGTTGCATGCGCTGATGTTTTAGCTGCAAAACAAAATTTATCCCAAGTAGATTGCTCGCATAGTGCCCGAGTTATAACAATTTTCCTCCAAAGAGTGTTCGAATTTAAAATTCCGGCCCAAAGAAATTTCTTTCTCTCTCTCTCTCTCTCTTTCCTCCTCCCATCACTGCTTTCTGGCGCCGTGGTTGTGTTGCGCATAAAAGGGGCCTAAAAGTTGAGGCCGAAACTTACGAACGAGATTCCTGTTCCCGTGCAGAGTTCCATAACAATATCTATAAATAAATAAATAATAGAAAAAGTCAATGAAGACGAAATTCCCTGACTTTTTTGACACCTCAAATTCCCTGACTTTTCCCGGTTTTCCAGGTCTGTCGGCACCATGATATAGTACCTATATGCCCAATTTCCATAGACCGCCTCAATTGACCATCCTCTCGTTATTGTCTGCTGATCCCAAAGAATGAATAACTCCGCATTACTCTCTCGTGTAAGCTTCCACAGGGACAGCCTTCTTGGATTGTACTGGCTGATGTTACATTTTTCATAAGAGCTGACAGGCCTGCATGCACTGGCACCTCATGCATTACATAATATTTACAGAAATTTCATTTCTTATAACTTTCTAACTCTGCCTTGTACATCATGATCTGAGTAAGACACAATACAATAAAAAACAATGGACTATCATTTCCAGGGTTGCTGCGACCTTTTGATTATAAAATTCCCTGTCATTTCCAGGTTGTCCAATCCAGAAATGACTTTTTTTCCAGACATGTTAATCATCATGATTTTTGCTTTTGAACCTTGTATAAATTTCTCAATTAAATATATAGATCTGTTACTTATTATGAATATTCATTTTCACAACTTTTAAAAGCAAATTTCATTCTACATGCACAAAATCGACTGAAAATTCGAAGAATAATGTAAAATTACGATCGGCATCAAATGGTGGGCTTAGTCACTTGCATCTAGCCTTCAGGCTAAGATAACAGAGGTACATTATTTCACCATAACACATCTTCAGAATCTAAAAACAACAGAAAAAGTTTAGAAACAACATAATCTTCATAAACCATACACAATTTTTCACTTTCTAGCAGATTTATAGAAAATGCTGCTTTTTGTTTACATTTATGAGTACACAGCATCTATATATAATATATATTATGCATATAGGAGTTCTATAGGAAATGCCAACAAGACTAAGATCTATAAAATAATAGATGATAACCTCTTCTTCACCAAACCTTTCTGATATTTATGATCACATTGTTAATGTACTTTAGTTATCAATCAGATATCTGGACTACAAGTTTTACTTTGATACTCTTTCTAAAATCTAGTATAAAAGTGAAAAGTTATTACCAAAATTTGAAGGAACCATAATTTTGCACAAGACTGAGAATCATAAGAATGAAGGAAGGAACAAGTTTCTGAATTGAATCTTTTTTGGGAGTGGAATCACAAGAACTGAATCCATAAGTGGAAATGAACCGCTTGTTCATTTTCCTTGCTTTACAGACACACAGCAACCCTGTTTCAAAATACTTCCCAAAATAGTGGCCTTGCTAGAACTGGCATGCCATACATTGCAAGCTTTCATTGTATGTCAAGCAACCTACAACAAAATGACTAAGTACTGAACACCCAGTTCCATCATATGCATGCAATATACGAGGGGGTATCCAAAAGTTTTAATTATCACCATGAAATAAAAAAAACATAAAATAGTCACTTACAGTGGTCAAAGTTAGTTCTTCTCCACGTAGTCTCCCTGCAGAGTCACAAATTTTTGCCAGCGTTTCTTCACCTGTTTCAAGCCCTCTATGTAGAAGTCCTCCAGTTTGCTCGAAAACCACTGTTCCACTTCGAAAATGACATCCTCTTTGTCGTCAAATCGCCGACCATGAAGTGGTTTCTTCATATCGGGGAAGAGGAAGAAGTCGCTTATGCCAAGATCAGGCGAATAAGGTGGATGCTGCAAAAGTTCATAGCCTAACCGGTGGGCGGCGACAACGGATGCTTGGGCCGTATAGACGGGTGCATTGTCGTCGAGGAGACGGACGCCTTTGCTGTTCATGCAACGACGTTTTTATTTCAATGCATCACGCAGTTTCTCCAGAAGGTTGCAGTAGTAATCGCTGTTGAGGGTCTCGCCCTTCGGAAGGTAATCGGTTAAGATTACCCCGCGGCTATCCCAAAAAACGTACAGCATCACCTTCCCGGCAGATTTCTGGACCTTCGCCTTCTTGAGGGGGGGGGGGGGTGGATGGATGTTTCCACTCCTTGCTCATTTCTTTGGTCTCCGTCTCCGGTATACATAGCACTCGTCCATAGTGACCAGACGAGCAAAAAAATCGTCTTCATTCCGCTCCAACAGAGTTAAATTCTGCTGGGAAAAGTCGTGGCGAGTTTGCTTTTGAAGACGTGTCAACAAGCGATGTACCCAGCGTGCAGACACCTTATTCATGTGCAGTTCCTCATGAATAATCCTCCACGCACTTCCGTAACAGTCCAGTCTCTGCCATCACTCTTTCCATGGTCGATCTTCTGTCGTCGAGGATAACGGCCTCCACTTTCTTCACCATAGCAAGATCATCCTTGATTGAGGGTCTACCCGGTCTTGGCTCGTCTGTCAGGGACATGTGACCACTTTGAAAGTTCCTCTTCCACCTCACAACCGTGTCATATGATGGACATTCATCCCCATACACAGCTTTCATTTCGTCGTGGATTTGGTGTGCATTGTTGCCCTTCAAATGGAGGAACTTTATGACACTTGGGGCTTCAATTTTGTTCATCATGCAGTTTGCTGTCTTCTACAGCCTGTGGAAAGAAAACTAAGTTCGACAAAGATTTGATATTTGCACAAGTATGCATGGCAATGACACTGATTATGCACAAAAAGTTTTATGTAAATATCTCTATAACTTCTTTAATATAATTAAAACTTTTGGATACCCCCACGTACATATCATTTAAGATAATTTTTTTTTTTCATAATGTAATCAATTACCTGATGTAATGCCAATGTGCAGGAATATTCTGATCTGGTACACCAGGATTAGCATACATGCTAATATAATCCAATGGATCAGGACCCCCTAACCTGAAGAGAAACGAAAAATAATTTAAATATTAGACATTAATTACAATTTTCAATAATGAATCTTAGTATACTGTGTTTACAAAGAACAAACCTCGCATCTGCAACAATAAAGCTACAATATTGTATCGTCATATGAGAACCAGAGTAACGTAACTGCAAAATTGCTGTTTTCAGTTTTGTTCAAATAAACTCCTGTGAAGAGCTCTATTTGAGGTCAGATTGACATATATCCACTTCTAATCTTTAGAAAGGTGGAATCACGTATCTCCAATGTATTGACTCTTTTTAAAAGTCAGACATTTTCCTAACAATACATTATTTCTTCTCTCCTGTAAATTTCATAAATTGGTCCCTCTGGTTCTCTCACATGACGATTTATAGTACTTGTATATCTTGCTTAGTATGCACTTGATGCATCAAATAAACATTCATATTTAATGGGTACCTGGGGGAAACACTGGGGGGTAAAGGCGGTCAGGGGCGTGATGCTGATCACATCACCCCCACTCACGACCGGATCAAGAAAGTGTGGGGCGTTACCCCCACACCCCCTATACGCCTTCATGGCGTTGTGCTAAGCACAGGGGAGCACTTTACCTTTTTTTTAAAATTTAACAGGTGTTTCATTTTCTAGGATTTGTTAGTTGCAGAGGACCTCCCCAACAAGACAAAGTTCCCTCGAAAAACCATGGCTAATTTTCATTGCTACAAGGTATTAATTTATATAACTTCATCTTGACAATATACAGTGTGTCTCAAAATGGATAATAAATAAAACAAACAATTACTTTTATCTGGCATGGGGTCTTGGGCGTTGCCCCTCCCTGCGTAACTTCCATCACTAGACACATCAAGCAATCGCTGTATAATTGTCTATTTGTTAAATTTTTCACGACTTAGGCAACCACCAATCACAATGGAACTCATCGATTTACTACTACACTGTAGATGCACTTGCAAATTTTCAGAACCGATCCTTTGATCAACACAGTCTTCATTTCCTTTTGAAGGTGAATTCGCGATATTGCAGAGAGAGTCTGAAACTCATAATGTTCACTTTTTTCACTAACATTCTAGCACTTCACAAAGAAATATAGTTCATTGTTCTTCAAAAAACACACTGTTATAAAAAAATATATATTGTAAAGGGCAATTGCGCTCATCACAAATTCCATGTAGGCATTTCGCATACTATTATTCCACTCATGAGATGATGAAATGACACAGACGTTCTGTGGTGAAGAGTGCGAGTCATGTGACACCTCATTTGCAACCATCACATTAGGATGGCATTTCCCGTGATAATCCTTGGAAAAAGGAAAGAGGAGTAGGAGTCCTTGGCCCTGGAACTAATTAAACAATTCCAGGAATAGAATAGTGTTTGAGGCAACATCTGCGTTCACCAAATGCAGCTTTCAGTTGTCTGACAGAAAAGTGTTGCAAATGAATGGCGAAGTGCGAAAAAGTAACTAAATTGCCAATAAATTGTTGTTCCCAGGGATAAAATTTATCAAGCAGAGGGGGGGGGCGGCAAGTACCCCATTCCCGCTACAAATACCACCATGAACATATCGTCACGATTAGCCAGAAGTGGCAGAAATGCGAAGCAACAAGTCCAAATGTCAATCACATCGTAAAAAAAACTACTCATTCGTATTGTATGCTGCCCTCAATATTGCAAATCATCACACTTCGTATAACGATGTTTGGGGAACAGGTATCACCGGCACCTAAAAAACATCGTATCGTATTATAATGTGGCCGCGGTGGCTCAGTCGGTAACGCGTCTGACTACCATGCTCAAGGTCCCGGGTTCGATCCCCGGCCGGTTCAAATCCGGGAACTTTTCTAACGGTGGAAGCGGCTCCGGCGCCCACCCAGCGTCGAATAACATGGGTACCTGGGGGAAACCCTGGGGGGGTAAAGGCGGTCAGGGGCGTGATGCTGATCACATCACCCCCACTCACGACCGGATCAAGAAAGTGTGGGGCGTTACCCCCACACCCCCTATACGCCTTCATGGCGTGGCGCTATGCACAGGGGAACACTTTACCTTTTTTTACCTTTTATCGTATTATAAATGGCGATATCTTCCTGGTGCAATATCGCAATATACAGATTAGTGAACATTAACGTGATTTTGTCGTGGATGTACTTTTATGTTTCTTAGCGACGTTTTACTCGCAACGAGCTCCCGAAAAACGGCAATTTTTATCCTGCATGTATGCAGCCACGCGGCTCACATTAATGGTTGCCACAGTCATTAAGTTTGCAGTCTGAAACATATTAAATGGTTTGCATCCTATGGAAACCTCATCATTCCAGCAGAGACATCGACATGGTGAACTCGCAGGGTTTAAACTTTCCTCAGACCCCTCTTTAAATCACACACTCATATGTTACACACGCTGTTTTATAGTTTTGTATTGAAGAAAGGCTTCGTAAGGTTTGTGCGGATATATTCACATCTCCATTAATCAATTGTACTCCGAGAAACTCAGCGACCACACCCCCTTCGCTACCGCATCACGCGGACCTGTGATCAAATAACCCCACAGATCATGCGGGTCCATGCAGAGTGGATCTCACGCCTCGAAGAGTGATTTCGGCACGATGGGAACCACACTGAGCACATCATTTGGGAACCGCAGCACACGGTTGCCATATTTCAGTGTCAACAACTTTTGTACCGTTACAGCCAGGGTGGACTGATTTAAATCAGATGACTTTTTTGAAGAAAAAAAAATCACTGATTTAAATAACTCTGAATAAAAAAAATTATAGAATAACCTACATAAGGGTTTTGTAGATATCAGAAACACTTTTGGTGAAAGTACATTACTCTCGTAATCATTTAATGGTGATTATTAGGTTCTAAGATAGGAAAAGGAAATAAAAGATATGCACTTATGGTGTGAAACTCATACGAAAGGAAATGTAAAGACAGGATTTTTCTTGATTTAAAATTCAATAATTTTATGGGCAAAATTAGCAAACATTTTGTGTAGAAAAATATACAAAATACTAATCATGTTAAACCATAAATAGTGTCAATGTCATTAAACTGTAAATAACCATGGCAGCTGATATTCTTCGAACTATCATTAAAAAAATATCCAAAATTCAGGTACAAAGACTATGAAAATATTTAAGTTACAATTATAGAGTACATCCAGAATGTTTTAGTTTCACTGGAAGAAAAGTTACTGAAATTATCATTAGTTTCATTAACAAACTGAACAAACATTTCCATAGTAGTTACAGTTTCAGGACGAGGAATATACTGTCTTTGATTAATTAATATATAATTTTACTTTAAAGTGAAAAGGCTTTATTTTACAGAAAAATGTATGTTTACGTATATTTTTCTATTTGATTTAATCAAACTGTTCAAATATTTTACAGGGACATTTACTAGAAAAAGCCTTTCTATAAAAAAAATAATATATATCTATATGAATGGTGCCAAAAACCATGCAAGCAATTTTAAGCATGTTTTTTTTAAAAAAAATCGATTTAAATAAAAAATCAACAAAAATGATTTTTTAAATAGAAATCATGATTTTCTATCCACCCTGGTTACAGCTAACACAAAACTAATTACAGCATTACATTTCCTGGAAAATTCTAATGTGTTTTGATACCCCACATGAATTCCTTGCATTTTAAAAAAATTGACCTCGTTCGAATATGGCGGACTTCAAGATGGCGGCCATCTCCCGGAAGCACTCTCACATATGGGCCCCCTTACTCCAATGTGCCCAGGTGAAGTTGGATCTGCCATTACCGCATCCGTTTAAAAAAAAAAAAAAGGTGTCCTGGGACATTTGAATCACCCTGTATTATGATTACATAGGACATCTGCATTCAGACTATATAAGGCAGTGGTTCCCGAGCGCAGTGACTGGCTTACGGGGACGCTGCGAAATGTTCTTATATATTCACTCATGACACTTATTCCAAATATGTGGTTATTTAATACTTTCTACATATAAAATTTTTCTAAATTTGAAATACGTGTTCATTTTTTAACTGAGCATTGCAAGTGTTAGATAGGCCTACATTCTGACTTGGGGCGCCACGGAAAAATCTTGAAACACTAAAGACGCCATGAAACGAAAAAGTTTGGGAACCCCTGGACTAAGGAACAAAAATCTGAGAAAATGTTGATATAGGGCCCGCGAATATTGTAGGCCTCAGGCTCTATCCAATTACTAATCTGCCACCATATTTGTACGCCTGCCCGGGGAGGCGCTCGTGTCGAAGCCACGGGGAAGCCCCACTTTCCGAAGGCACAGAAAACGCAAACTACATCACAAGTAATATTGGACCTTCTTTCTCTTATGTAGCATCGCTTTTCTGCCACTTTTGGCTAATCGCAACGATGAGGATGAGTGATGATTTGATTGATTGACTGATTTGCTTTATTTTACTTCACTTCTGTGCCACATTTCGCTAATTTGCGAAGATGGAAACGAGTGATGATATGATGAAGGGCCATTCACAAAGAACAACCATGCCGAGACCAGGATTCGAATCAGGGACACCTGGCGTAGTAGCGCGGTCTGCATCAAAAATAATATACGTCACCAGTAGAGGGTCGAGTCGTTCAAGGTTGAGTTACTCTGAATAAATTTAACGCTACGGTTTTCTTAACAATATCAATGTTCCCATCTGCCGTAAAAACGCTTCGGTCTGAGCACAACCTAACCTCGTGTGGTTGTATCTTGACAATCAGCTCCCTTGCTACAGAAAGAAGAAAAACTAATATCCATGTTAAATTCGACGTCAAGAACCTCTCGAATGAACTCAACTGTAAACAGCGCCTTGTTGGAGCACAAGGCGTAAATGATAAACGACTGCCTCATCGTTCCCGAAATGAGAACTTCTTGGCGTAGTGATATTATCACGAAGAGAGTCGCACTCTTTTCCCCCTGGTAGCCGGACAATAGAGATGAACACAGTTAGAAGTGAAAGGGCGGGTGGACAATTGCGATGACATTTTAAAACTTCTATCAAATTGAAGGGTGACTTAACACCCCGTACAATACTTATTACAAGAGAATTGTGTGAAATACCTAGGTATTGATATTTTCGAATAGAGCACTGATTCCTCGCACAATTTCTCCAGGCTTGAGACTGTCAAGGTAGCTTGTAAACGTGCTTCCATTACAACCACTTTTAGATTAGGAGCCCTCGGTTTGCGTGCTTGTAAAACTACTCCTTGGGAGGAAAAAAGTCAAAGATAGCTAATTGGAAAGCTACAAGTGTCTGCTTTAAGACAAAAGCAAGATAAAGCGATTTTAACTCTGTTTTCTTCAGACAAAAAAGTTTGTAAAAGTGTAGTTTTTTCGTGTAATTTTTACATTAGTCGAATTCAATTGTGTAGCTTCGTGTAAAGCCGTCGTAAAATATTTTTTTTGTGATTGAAGCTTGGTTATGTGGAAATATCTCAGCCAAATATAATGATACTATCAGCTTTGGAACAGCCACAATTAATGATTAATTATGATGTTGCAATCTCGGAAATTACTGGTTTAACTGACAGAAATACAAAAAAACTTACAAATTTGAATACAGCATGGCAAAAAATAAGCATTTTAAAAGAAGAACTGGGACATTAAAAATATATTATCTGGCCTCTAGATACCCATAACAAGCATTCGCACATTATGTAATTGCACACAAAAGTAATATTTATATGAAGATAAAAATATGTTCTCATTTATTCTCCAAAAGCATTTAATGTAAGAAAATACACTTTACAAATGATACTTATGAGAATATATAATTACTGAAAGTAAAACTTGTCCTTACTGTACTCTAGAAGTTATTGACGAACTCTCTCATTTCTCAATAGTTTTCTGCGCTGCTTCTGAATGTAGTTCTCTATTCTCTTCTTCCATTGCTCTCTCTACTCCGTATCGCACGAGTTTTGCAATGTTGACTACCATAATGCTACACATTATCTGAAATCACGAATTGCAGTCCTGAATGGCAACTCCGGGAAGGAGTTGAAAGCACGTGACCGATGTTACGGCCTTCTTTATCATGCTGTTCTAGTGTTGTGCATTGTGTTTGAACAAAGTAATGTTATTTTTCCCAGAAGGCTCTTGATATCCCCCAAAATGCAGTGAAGACAACAATCACGAATTATTGTATTTGTACTTTCCTTCTGCCATTTTTGGCTTATACGACCATGAGAATAAGTGATGATTACAAGAAATTGATCTTCGCGATTAGCCAAAAGTTGCAGAAAAGCGACGTAAACCAAATCAATAAACAATATCATGCCCTAGATGTTCTATTACGGGTAAAAAAAAGTATGCACACTTTGAATTGTTATAATTAAAAAAATAAAGTGCTCCCCTGTGCTTTGCACCACGCCAAGGGATGTGGAGTTAGGGCCCCACACTTCCTTGATCACGGCCGAAGGTGGTGGTGATGTGATCAGCACCACGCCCCTGGGCGCCTTTAGCCCACAGTTTCCACCACGTACCCACTTTATACGACGCTGGGTGGGCGCCGGAGCCTCTTGTACAGGTGGAAAAAATCTCGGTTCTTGCCTGCCGGGGACCGAACCTGTGTCTCTCGCATGCCAGCCAGACGTGAATTTTTATAAAGACAATTCTTAAAAGATACACCTACCTTGCATGACCTAAATTAAAGAAGACCCATAGAGAATTTTTAAAGTTATCCCACATGTTAGAGCTGATAACCATTCTGATCCAAGCGACGTGTTAAAAGCATGTTTAAAGGAATTTAGGCATGGAAAAACAGTAGAGGATAGAAATATGACATAAATATCCAAGCCCTAATAATAATCATCATCAAGTGTTCCCGGGTTCGATACCGGGTGGGGCACATAATGGTACGAACTCCACTTTGAACTGTAGGTCCGATCCCGATTAAGCAAACTGTGCATAAAGTGAACTTTTAAAAAACAAGTTGTCTAATCAAATTCAATAATACATATCAGAATACAATTACATTTTTGGTGAGCAACAATATAACAGCCAATAATGATCTGTGTTCCTATAGAACTTATCTGATTAAAATGCCTAAAGAAAATTAAAGGCAAAATGTGATGTACTAAAAACGAATGAGACAATTGGCTTTCGGACTACTTGCAGCAAAGCCAAAGTTTAATGAACTGAACAGAATGGTAAGTAGGACAATTATATAAGAATAGATAGATGTGCAGTTTTCTGTGGTTTAAATCTTAACAACTCGCAACTGCACGGGCATCACGTGATCAGCAGAATAAAATTTCATACAACAAAAATTGAAATTCTTGATCAATTCATGTACGAAACAAAGTTTTGTACAGAAGACGGGCAAAAAGTTCACTATTCAAAATTGTATTTCAAATCGTTGCTAATTAATCTATATAAGGTTGTTCTGTGTTGTTCGATTGACATTTACATAATTTTTAAAACTAATTCCTTCATTTTTTTAACAATAACTTAAACTAAACTCTCTCTGAGGACTAAAATCTCCTTACCCAATTTAAAAGTTCAGGCTGTAAGGGGCACTTAACAAACAGAGGATTGTCCCTGGTGTCTCTGGAGCAAGGCGGCAGATGGTGGAAGAAAAGGTGAGGAAATCGCGTGGGCAAGAGATACGCAGTACACGTTGCTGGGAAGGCTGGTAGCTGCAGTCGCTTTCCCCCTTCCCCGCAACCCCATTGCCCTTCATGTGTTCATTGGTGGAGCCGTCTCACGTCACTACTTGCGCAAATACTTCTTTCCTTCACTTGCTCCAGTGATAACCTGGGCAGAGTATAGAATTCTTACTAGAGAAAGATCTTCCGGCCGAAGCGATCAAAAAGGCAATGTAGATGGAAGTAGAGCTCTGTGGGACAGGCTTTAAATCCGTAAATGCCGCAACACATTATAATCGTGCATATTGCACAATTTCTTCAGTGTTATTACAGGGAAAGTTGCAGTACGAATTGAAGTACAAAAGAATAATTTCTCTTTCTCAGGAAAGTGTCTCATCATACTTTGGGAAGTGGAAAGACGCCACCAAACCCACATTCAACCGAGAGACTGAACACCACGGCCTTCACGTCTTCTAAGGAGTCAGTGGGACAGGCAGGAGCATCTACCAAAAGGAGTACTGTAGAAGCAGGGGGTGAGGATTCAGGTTTATTATTTTGCCAATATGGATACAATTTCGATTAATATTCAATGTACACGTCCGACGGGTTCGTATCAAACAGTGCATTATTTCGACACACAATTTTTCTGCATGCCTCTGGGAAATAGTAAGAGAGCGCTGTCGACTAAGCAAATGTGGATCAAGCAAAAGACAATAAATTTGACATCAACATCGATTCAGATAAACTAGATATGGTACCGAGACAAAGACGACCTTTCAAATATCAAATTATCTACCAGACTTCTCACGCAGGACCTCATTACTGAAGATTATAAGTTTGGAACGAATCAAAGAATGAAAAAATAGTGCTGAGCCATCGGTATCGGAAAGTATCGGTTGGAATTTATTTACGGATACTGGCCGATACTTTTCAGGTATTTTGGACCTTCACGGGGTACTAAAAAATATCACGCGGCACTTTCGCGGAGTCTAATTGTACTGAAAATTATGCAAATTTAGAAGTTACCTTTAATTTTGTACTAGCTTTGTGTCAACATAACACCTCGTAATTTAATATTCTTATGTGAATCTTGAATATATTAAAGGAAAAATTGAATATTTTTTAATTAGAATGAAATACTTACACACTAATATTAATCACTATTTTAAACAACCTTTTATTTCAAGTATCGGTATCGGTGGGTATTGGTGAGAGTATCGACATTGGTATCGGTATCTGTTCAAAGTGGTATCGGCTCAGCCCTATAGAAAAAAATATATTTGAAAATTGAAGAAAAGTTCTGACGCGCTTGTTTCCTTTCACCGTTCTTCAAATTCCACAAATGTTGTGACGAGCTTATGTAAATTCTTGACAACACCATGGGACGGTTCCATTTTCTTACCCTGCAACGTGTAGATTGATCCATACATTTTATTTCTGTGATTATCATATTTAAAATTTCTAATTCGTATTTTAGACATGGTTCGTACGGGTTGCTTCTTTCTTGACAGTCTCATTGTTACTTTTATCCTCTGATGAAGTGTCCAATTACATTATAATTAATTGTTGTTAATGAATAACTTGACAGCATTGGGTATATTCGTGTAACTTTGCATCTTTCAGAGGCAACTCGATGGTCCAGGGACGAGACAGTCAAAATGCTGCATATTCCAAGCGGAACCATCCTAACAAATTGGTAAGTACAATTTCTTCTATATTCTCTATTCCCCTCATGAC
This sequence comes from Lepisma saccharinum, assembly GCF_977018435.1. Classification (NCBI taxonomy): domain Eukaryota; kingdom Metazoa; phylum Arthropoda; class Insecta; order Zygentoma; family Lepismatidae; genus Lepisma; species Lepisma saccharinum. Next base: position 54,483,008 of record NC_139249.1, read on the forward strand.
ACAAATAACATTGAAAATTTCTCAGTGTATAATTGCATTCAGTTTCATTTTGAAAAGACGATTACATTTCATGTATTTTCGTAGCAGTTCTCAACGCGTCCTAATACGTATTTTATCGCCAAGTTCAAACTTACTGTATTTGCCGGTGTATAAGACACATTTTTTGGGGAAAAAACTGAATTTCACTGAATTTATAATTAATTTACTAACTAACTAACTCTCTTAGCCTTCTTAAACCCGAAGGTTCATGGCTGCAGCAACACAGGCCTTCCATCTGTCTAGAGGCCTGCACAAGACCTGGAGCAGACCCGTTCGCGAGACATCGCTCCTGAAATGCCATGCAACCTGCGCAACACCCTCGCTTGAGCACCTTGACTGACCATCTGCCCAGATCGTTCTTGGCAGGTATCGAAAACCCGCCGGGTACCCGCAGTCGTAAGATACCTAGTAGGTCTCAGTGCGTTCATTCAATCAACTGCACCCCCCTCCCTCTACATGACGTAGTTGCTTCGACTAGAAACTGCACCGGGCGCACACCTGTCTGCAGTGTTGCCAACTGCAATATATTTTCACTACTTAGAAAAGGGAACTCAAAGCTTCGTAAGGCACATCGCCAATGAAATGAGATTTACGAATGTTGCTACTCCCCCCCCCCCCTTACACACACAGATTGAAATAGGTTTTCCGTGGCACAGGATCCATAAGTACATGTCGTAAACAACCAATATACGTATAGATATATAGTGATATTGGGCAGGACTGAAACATGTCACGTTCGACGCTGAGGTCGCGAGTCGAACAACACACTGTTCTACTGCGAACACCAGGGCCGTAGCCAGCCAGGGGCTTTGCCGTTACCCTCGTTTGGGGGGGGGGGGGGGCAAGTACTTGGATAAACGTGCCCAACAATCACAACAATAGTAATAAAGTAGCATGAAAGGCATTATTATCCTCATAAATCATGCAAAAAGGGGGTGGAAGTCGGTTCTCACGCATTTGTGTTGAAACAGAGGATTAGAAATATTTTTTCAGCACGTCAATTTCACATTAGCTAATAATGGAAAACAAGCACACAAACTGTTTTTGAAAGAAAGAAAGTGCATGATAAATGCATTCCAAATGTACATACATATAGCATGTAAAATGTCCATCTACAATATTTTATTTTCACATGGAGCGACGTAAAATAAGAAATACATATGCTAACACTAAATTGTGTACATATTCAAAATTTCATTAAAGCATATATATTATATAAATACATTACATAATCAATTCATCCAACTCGTAACAAACCAACATTAATAGCAAATAATATCAAGGGCCGCCATGGCATTCTCTGTTTTAAAACTTTTCTCACTTAGATCGTTCGGCGCCCAGGGCCGACTCCCGCTACTCCCTTGCTACGGCATTGAACTTGACGAGACTGTATAATATTTTATAATATATTTCTACTTTCATAAAATTTGAAATCAAGGGGTTGCAATTACCCCTCCATTCCCCCTCTGCAGGTGCGCTTGGCCGTCTGGAAGGAAAATGCAAGAAAAATATGAAAATTAATTCCATCTTGAGTACCCTTTAGCCCTGCTATTCTTAAATTCTGCTAGCCTGTTTTTTCTTGTACTTTAATGTTTGACCCACACCCTGGCCCCTCGGCTAGACTAAATTTTCGTCTAAGGTTGTGAGCAATGCTCCCTGCCCCCCTCTGGTTGCGCCACTGCGTGCCTGGTTAAGGCACCATGCAATGAGGAGATTTTTGTTTGCTCGATCATTCATTTAGATAAATGAAGCTGTAATATTGCGTGCATTTCCTAGCAATAAGATAAAAACTGCTTACGCTGAACTGAAATCGCTAAGTATATAAATTCTCCTTGGAGGAGAGAGCTCCTCCTAGGACTTCGTAGGATTTACAAGCTACGTAAGTAGGCAACACTGGCTGAAGCTGTCCACGTGGTGATGAAACACCTGGAACGACACGCTGCCGGAGGGCTGTTTCCTTCCAGCAGGTTTTGCAGGCGCCCGGGTCTTGTTGAATGCCCAGGTACCTTGTAAGCGCAGAGCGCCTTGAAGAGCAAGAACCCGGGTAAAGACGCAAGTCGACTCGTTGCCGTGGGCAGGCGAGCAGGTATACCTGTCCTCGCGTGCAAGCGGGCAGCGGGTAGGTAAAAGGTAGACTAGGCTGGCCTCTGCATCTGTCCCTATCTTGAGCAAGTTCTATATACTCTTTTCCATCCCTACCGATTTCCCTTAGGTCCATCTCAACGTTGTCCCTCCATCTTCGTCTTGACCTTCCTATAGGTCTCTTACCATCAGTTTCCAAACAAGAATCCTGTAAACTCCTATTTCCTCTCCCAATCGTGCCACATGGCCTGCCCACCTAAGTCTTCTTGATTTAATTATTCTAATAATATCTGGACATGAATACAAATTATGTAGTTCTAAATTATGTAACCTTCTCCACTACCCTGTCTCCTCATCCCTTTTAGGTCCAAAGATTTTCCTAAGGATCTTATTTTCAAATACTCTCAATTTATGTTCCTCTTTCAATGTAAGGGACCAAGTTTCACACCCATATAAATAATTAATTTACAGTATTTCAAATATAAAGTAATATGAAGGACTACTTTCACCAAATAACTTACCTAGTCCAACTAGGAAAGAAAACATTTTAATATTCTTCGTCACACAACGCAAGGAAGCAAAAAGAAATCGTCTTATTCAGAACAGAGAAAATTTCCAGAAATGAAGGTAATCAAAAAATTGAGTATCGACGTATAAGACCTACTTTTAAGGGGAAATGTGCGTCTTATACTCCGCCAAATACGGTAATCCATTGCTGCCTGTGCAGTAAACTTAAAAGGTTCAATGTCGGAATATAAAGCTTTAAATAGCTTGGCGAGAAACAGCATATCTACAGTTACTTGCAGAACGTCAACAGAAAAAAAATCTTTCTTCTAGCTAGTATGTTTAATGTTCTTTTAGTATGATAAATTAAAACGTCAAATTCATATATGTTACACACGGTTTTGTTATTACAGAAAACAAATTCCACGTTTCATGAAGCATGAAGAAACCATGCGATCCTCTTACGAAATTTTCGGGGCATGCACTTGATGATTTTGTGTAATATTTTAATTGATATGTGAACATGCAGGTACTCACAATGTTGTTCGTACAGGGTGTCATGGTGTTAACCATAATTTAGCACATGGTATGGAACATGCTGTCATCATGGTTGATAAGTAATAAACATAAGTATGCGAGTGCCGAGGCGCATTAAAATCGATCTCATTCAATCAACAAATGCATTACAGATAGAAACAGACAACACTTGTCACTTTTCTGTTCCTACACTGCAGAGTCAGGCAGGTGTGTCTGTGCCCATCAATTAGATAACGCGTGGTTATAGTTAACCGTTAGCATACTATAATGCCGATGCTGTACTAACCGCTGTGCAATCACAGCGCAGAACGGTTATTTTCACAAAATCCTGTTTCCCTGATGGCTGCTTTGGGGAAGCGGAATTTTAAAGTTGTCACTTCTTGCCCAAGCGATGAGCGGAATTGGCCCTTTGACAGCGAGTTCCATCCCAGGTAAACGCGGCAACAGAGGGTTACTGCCATAAAGGCGGGTCCCGCGCCGGGAGTTAGCGCGCTTCACTTAAGAACCCCGCACACCGAGAAACACGCGTGGAAACACGGAAAAATCCGGCAACATAACTCCTGCTGTCTGCTTCTATTAATATCAAATGGTGTAACTCTTACTACAGGGGAACGTGCGGAACCCAAGCATTGAATTTCCGGCTAGAAGTCTGCGGGTTATCTTGAGAGTTATCACCCACTGAGATGCAGGAAGCGAAACTGTTTCGTTCTGTTGCCGCGCTTCCGGCGTCTCAGTGCGCGTCAAGCTTTATAGAGCTTCGTTGTTATGTTTCATGACTCCGTACGTCAGTTCAAGCCAAAATGGTGAAGAGAAAGGAACGCAGTGCAGAATTGAAAGAGCCAATAGTAAATTTGGTTTTAAAGGTGTTTCCAACCGGAAAATAGGCGAGTCAGTGACCAGAACGCACTCCACAGTTCAGTATATCATTAGCAAATGTCGATACAGTGATTCAACACAAAACGCGTAACGAAAGTCTATAGAAAGGAAACTAGATTCCAGAGAAGAGCGTTTAATAATTCACAATAATAGAAACACAACCATAGATTGAATGTGCCAAAACTACGTCCAGTAATTGAAGAAGCAACATGCAAACAAATGTGGAACGAGAACATCCGACGGGTTTTGCATGGCGGAATAGCACAGAAAATGCCATTCATAAGCAGAAAAAGAAACGTATCGCAAGAGTCAGATTTGGAATGTACCTAAGCACTTGAAAACACCAGCTCAAATACCAGATCTCGATCCGATTGAGCATTCATGTCCACTTTGAAGAAACGTGTCCATGAACATGAGTGGAAGTCAAAAGAAGATTTAAGAGGGCCGTAGCTTTAGATTGGGAGGAAATCAGACCAGACATCTGCAAGACCTTGGAGATGCCAAACAGTTATGGTTATGCATCTGGCTATTAAACTGTCTCATGTTCTAACATTTTTATGTTTGTTTTTCTGTTTTCATTGCAACTGTACGAACTGAAATGTGACATCAAAGTAGGAGGTTTGTGCTAAAATGTTTGTTTTGTCGTTGTTAATAAAGTTTATGGGGGAACAAACGGTTGTAGAAATCACCATATGTGTTATAACTTCATGTAGGGAAAATACCTAATGTACTAAGTTGTTTTTTTTTGTAATTTTTACTTCCTTTTACTTCTCACACTTCATCTGTACGAACAACATTGTGAGTAACTGTATGTCCAGGGACATGTGATTGTGAAGATGTTACGACAAGAAGTAACTACGTAGATGTTGCATGCGAATCGACAACTGTTCTAAGGAAATGTCCACAGATTCGGGGAGGAGTGTACTAAACATTGTGGAACTTTTATGCTTGCATAATTTTCAAGATCTTCGGTAACAAGTAGTTCAATAAATACTGTCTCTTTCCTTTTACAGGTTCCATTAAAAACTTTGTAATTTGACCAGATCATTATCCTGTATCCCTAAAATAATCCTCACTTGTAAAAAGGTCTATTTGGAACCAGACGAAAACTGGAGTCTACTTCTCAAAGGTTGACTCATAGGTAGGGGAAGGGGGGGAGGGTTTTAGAGGGGGGAGAAACAGCGCTGCGGAGGGGTGAATGGTCCGTGGGGGATGTAACCCAGGTCGGGAGGGACGTAGGCAACAGCGGGTTGCTGAGAAAGCAGTCGTTGGTGAAAACTCCATACTTCCACCCTTTCACGAGCCCCGTCTCAATGGGTCTCTCGGGGCTCTTGGTCACGGTATCGGGGTGGTGCGATGGCGTACAGGAGGCGTGGGTGACTGCTCGCCTCTGTCGGTGTTCGTGAGAGGCGGGGGAGGCCGTCCCTTTTCCCTTCTTATGGCCGTGTGCACGAACGAAGATCAAATTTTAAACTCGGATCGGGAAAGGATCACTGGAAAATTCCATTGCACGAAGACGGTTCAACACTTGATCGCGATCTAGGAACATCAAAACGAGTTTATCTTCTGAACGGCCATTCGCCACCGTTTTGGTGGCCGATCCTGGTTCACGATACTGACGCTTCGTCTGCAGGCAGTTGTTTTTGAATATAAAAAGAGCGGAAAGTGATATCGAGGGCGTGCAAACGCTATAGATGTTGAATATACAATGCTGATAATTCGAGAGTTGTGTAAAGTAATCTAAAAACTGCCAAAATAATAATAATAACTTTTGGTTCTGTGGTGCAAAGTCGAAATGTTTACTTTCTATACCAGAGCACAAAACATGTGCAAGTGCAAGGTAAATTAGAACAGAACAATGTTACGATATTGCTACATGGTGTTGCTACACGACATGACAATATAAATATATAAGAATTAAGAAATGAAAAATTCAAATACTTACCACAATACAGTAATAATAATAATAAAATATCTTTATTGAGCGGGCGAGTTTCAGCGTACGCTGTTCTCTCGCGAATGCATTTCGTAAGGCATTGAAGTCCCGTAGAAGAAGGTTCCATGCTTTCTCCTTATTCTTTTGTCTTATGCCGTCAGTTCTTTTTTAAGATTATTATTTCTTTACACCCTACTACATCCTTGTACTCGTCGACAAGGTTGATCAGTACATTTCTCAAATTCAGATAAGTTTGCGGCCCGAATTACTTTCTTCTCCTACACATTGATACTTTAACACATCACACTATTCGGTGGCGTTCTTGATTGTCATTTGTTTTAGCCAACCAATCAGGTATAGCCTTACAAATTAATCTCGGATCATTTGAACGGAATCTCTTGAACGTCGTTTTTCGTTGGTGCAATGCAAATCTTTAAACCAAGTTCATTTAGAGTGGATCAAAATTGATCCCGCTCATCTGAACTTCGAAATAATCGGCGTTGGTGCACTCGGCCATTAGTTGTCTAGGGGAAGGGTTGCAGGGGATGTAGTGGTTGCATGGAAACTCGCACGACTCGCTCCTCTACACTCCACACCGCTCGGTCTTCTGTCGCCTGGAAGCAGTTCGATCTCCTTTCCATTTTTTCCAGATTTTTTGCAGTATCCTTCCAGTGACTCATGGTGCAACAATCAGAATAGCTATTGAAAATTTCGAACATATTCTCTTTTAGTTAATTTGTGACATTTTCTACCTCTCTCTGTGCATCGTGACAAAGGGATGAATGATAGAGCAGACGGTGAGACAGATGCAATAACGTTTCCATGTCTTTAGTCAGGATTTGAGGTTAAGACATGTGGCTTCGAGGTGTGTTGCACTAACCACACCGTCATATCATAACAGTCACACACACAGCATACAGCACAATAGCGACTGTCATTTTCGAACTGGCTTCGAGCTGTAAGGACATTTTCTGGAGTTTTAACATCATTTCGAGGATGTTGCTTTAATGATTGTAATATACCTTACATTATAGTATCTATATATGCTTACTTCGCAACAGCAGATTATGTACATAAAAAACACTTGATAATGTTCTCGACTGAGTATAGACACCATATATTAGATGCCACAGCCGAATATTATTAATATTTCCTCGGGTAACACATAATCATGTTGCAGATCAAAACTTCCTTACTCTACCATAATTCCTTCAAACACGTCTGCTAGCTATAGACATTGTACTTGCAGCCACTAACCTTACACATTGAAGATGTGTATAATAACTTTTAGTAATTTATTTTCAATCCATTTCTAGAACACTACGATATTTCAATACTCCCACATTTTTTATTTTGCTATCTTCCCAAAGAAAATGATCTTAATATTCTAAAAAGGCTTCCGTGCATATTTGGGGCTACCTCCAAGCTTAACCTGGATAGGAATAAATGAAGGAGTTAAAATTTTGATGTAAATCGGCCTGTATGTCCGTTTTGCACCCTTCTAAGTACACGAGGAAAACTACTCCTATCTAAAACCCTTGTCATAAGTTTAAAAAGAAAAACTTAAAGAACTACCTCAAAAAGGTTACAAGGGCAACGTTGTAAAGAAACCTGCACAGAAAAAACACAACACATTGAAAAGTAAACACACGCTAAAAAACTTCCTTAATGACAGTGAAAGAGTCATGCTATTTTCAAAAGGTAAGAACATTTTCTAAACCCCGTCATCATATCCAAACATGAATGAAAAATCGTTGAAAAGGTTAAAAACAGTCTGAGGAAAGTAAAATCGGCACATTCGAGAAAAATATGCGGAACACTTAAAACAGCTATGTATAAACGACACATTGGAGGATGAGCCCCTGCATCAAATGACCATGGGTGAAAGTGCAGTGTCCAATTCTAGGACTGGTTAAAATGGCCTCTACTCGGGAGGGAGGGGCGGTACGAGGAACGTCATGCACCAATCATGAGCTTGATAACACCAATCTTGTTCCCCGTCCCCAGTCTTGCTGTCAAGTGTCAAGAAGGGAGCAACGAAACATATTCTGCAGGTCCCTGGCTAGCAGAAGGTGGACGAGAATATCGTCGTCTGCATATACAGACATGGCGGCAGCTTCGTTGCCCTTATTGCCCACGTGACCAGGGACCCAGCATAAGGTAGAACCTGACGCAATATATTCAAATACACCTCTCAAGAACCTATTTCAATAACACATACATTTTGGGCCACATTACACTGTTAGGGAACTTGAATGAACTTGAAGACAGATTTGGGAGTTCAATGGTAATTGTATTTATGACGGAAAATGCCTGACATATTTGATTTGTATTTTTAAGTCACTTGTCTCTCTACGTTAATCGTGACGACGAAGATGAATGGTGTTTACATGGCGATTAGATGATGGAATGAAGTCAACATCTGTACCTTAAACAGGAATCGAACCTAGGACATAAGCATCTGTCAGTTACTGGCTAATGTATGTGATCCACCATGAGTCACTGGACCACACACACATTTTTTTCTATTTCGTCTTTATTTTTCTCTCGATAATTCAGTATATTGCGGTTTCAATTTCATCAGACATTTGGGTGAGTGCATATATGTGTGTGTGATCACTGCAGCAGATATACACGAGGGTAATTTTATTTGTTAATTTGTACACCAGTAGGTCTTTTATGTATTGGCCGTTGTACCCAACTGCCGTCACGTCTACCCTACATTCTGTGGTCCTCATCTTGTGCTCCTTCTTAGTGGAGATTTTATTTTAATGTATTTCACTTCCTGTCCTTGTCAGTCACTAATTGCCTGTTTTTTTTTTGTTTCCTTTTCTTTTAAGTTTCCATCGCCTTTCTTAACTAATGCGATTAATCACAACAATGAGGATGAATCACACGAAACTTCATGTCTTACCCTGTCCAATCTGTTCACGAAGAACACATTGGATGATGGATTGATAGGGGCCTTGATTCTTCGCGTTCAAAATATGAAAAAATCGGTGCTATGTTTCTAACTTTTCGCGTTATTTTCCTAAAAATTCGCGTACCTAAAATTAACTAAGTGAACTGTTTTTGATACAAGGGTTTCTGTTCTACTGTAGAACCTGATTTATATTACTTACGTAACGCCCAGCGAAAAGCATGTGATATTTTGTTCCATCACTCATGTCTATGCGTCCTTTACAGAATATTTACAATCAGTGTTTTTATTATTAATAATAATGAGAAGGAGAGATCCCGGGTAGCCATACGGTGAGCAATCGTAATTTCGGTGCGGGGCATCATGGGAGCCGCAGCATCATGAAGATAATAGGTAAGAAACTCTATTTTACGGTGTCATATATTTCCAAATTGTTTTTCTTTCTTTTTGGTGCAATATTTACCAACTTTTGCGTTTTCCTTTGTGCACACAAATCAGTAGGCTGCATCAATTTGTAGGTCACATGGCCTACACCTGTTCGTGACAGTTTCATACTTTGGAAACCATTTTTGAGGAAGTTATTTTCCATTATACCGATGCAAAGGCTTCCATGTGACTTTAGGTGGGCATTTAATCAAAGACAGCGCCACTTCGTTCGGTAACACAAAAGGTTTCACACGCGACAAACATCGATGTTACGGCTTCCGTGTGACGGTAGGTGACCACTCGATCTCCTGCCAGGACTTTGCTCGGTGATTCAAAACGTTCACATGTAATGAGAAACATCGGGGGAAACATCCACGTACAACACACACAAAAGTTTTTTTGGGAGCATAAAATTTCGGAATCCATGCATGTCATATGCACATACATATGGAACATTTTATATTTGTAAGTCTAAATCACAAGAAAATTGTATTTTTGTGGATTTTTCATTTTTTAGGGGGGGGGGGAATGTCTTGAAATTTGCGAAGATGTCCACAATTCGCATTTCATGAAAAATTCGTGTTATTTCGAGATTTCGAATGCATGAAAAAGTGTTTACAAATGTACACATAAATACTTTCTTGCAACAAATAATATTTTTTCGGTGTTATCGTGTTTGCAAAAATCAAGGTTCCAATGAATTGATGAAACGTGTATGCTGTATACAGAATTTGAACACAGGACCACAAGTTAGGTGGCATTCTACGCTAACCACTCTACCACGGAGGTCGGGTTACGTTCATTTTTCAAACCTCGGAAAAGGAGATCGGACAGCCTCTATGTTCTTCCCTTGCCTCTTTCTGCTATGCTTAAGGTCTTCCTCTAGATTACGCTTTCTGAGAATTGTTCCATATCCAACATTTCTTGTTCTCCTACTGAAGCCATGCTTCATTGTGGCACAACATTCTTAATAAAAGTTCAAACACTTCCAAGAAATTAAGACTTTTTGTTATATATTTATATATTTCACAGACACCTACAGATCCTTCTTCAGAAATACCATAAGGCTTAATACTCACACAATTAGTACTTAGTTCAAGGAATGTGAGAAATTTGTATATATATGGTCGAGGAAGCTCTGATATAGGTCTAAGAAAAATAACCTCCTATCTCTGTAATTATAGCCAATTTGTAAAAAATTAAAGCACGTATTATGAAATCTAGCACAGGCAAAGAAAGGAAACAATTATAAGCAGGTCATTTGAGACTTATATGATTTAAATTAATTCAACACAGTGAAGTGAGACTGACTTTCAACTTTAGGATGATATTAAGACGATAATACATTGTGCAGGTCGCAATTTAAGGAAATGAGCATTAATTAGTTAAGAAATACACAGCTCACGTTAGGTCTAGAAAAAGATTTCACAGCCGAGAAAAAGATCCCAAAGAATCGGTGCGAGAATGATAGTATTCTCTGAATAAGTAAAAGGATATTTAGATTATGTTATGTAAGTTATAGATTGTGCCGTAAAGTTAGGATAAGATCGATGGAAATGAATGAAATTGAAAAATATAGTAAAAGTTATTCCAAGATAGAATGTGAGCCTCACTTTGGTGTAGAAAGGGAGAAAATCTACGATAACTTTTCACAATACATTCCATAGATATAATTATATTAAGGGATAGGACACGGCGAATAGATATAATTAATACAAGAGACAAAACTTCGACAAATTAGATTCACCACGACAAAAATGTACAATGGTAGGAGACTGGAAGAATATAATATAAGAAATAAATTAATCCAACACAGTGAAGTAAGACGGACTACAAGTTTACGATGATTATACATTGTGCAGGTCGAAATGTAAGAAAATGAGCATTAATTAGTTGAGAAATATAAAGGTCACATTAGGTCTAGAATACGCTTTTACAGCTGAGAAAAGGATCCAAAAGGATCGGAGCGAGAATGATAGTATTTTCTCAATAAGAAAAAGGATATTTAGATTAACTTATGTAAGTTATAGATTGTGAAGTAGAGTTATGGGAAGTTTGATGGAAAATAATACAATTGAAAAATATGGTGTAAGTTACTCCAAGACAGAAATAAAATGATTTATGGAATGCATGATGAATTAAATTAATCCAACACAGTGAAATAAGACTAACGATATAAAATACATTTGGTGGAGGTTGCATTTTAAGAAAATTAGAATTAATTAGATTAAAAATAGGCAGCTCACGTTAGGTTTAGAATACGTTTTTACAGCTTGGAAAGAAAAGCATTCCAAAGAATAGAAGCGAGAATGATAGTATTCTCTGAATAAGTATAACGATTTTCAGATTATGTAAGTAATAGATGGTGCATTAGAGTTAGGATAAGTTTCCTGGAAAAGAATGAAATTGAAAAACATAGTACAGGTTATAATGAAATATAGTATGTGAGCCTCACATAGATATGATTAAGACAAGAGAGAAAACTTCGATAATTAAGTTTAAGCACGACAGGAATGTTCAATATTAGGGTAGGATGGAAATAAATGAATGAGACTGGAAATATATCAGAAATAAATAAATCCAACACAGTGATGTAAGACGACTTCAAGTTTAAGATAATAATAAATTGTGCAGGTCGAAATGTAAGAAAATGAACATTAATTACAAGAAATAAACAGCACACGTTTGGTCTAGAATACGCTTTTACAGCTGGGAAAGAAAAGGATATATTAGATTAAGTTACGAGTTATAGATTATGTTAGGAATATAATCACTCAAATACGTTGTGACATAATATCAATTCCGTCAGCACTTCACTAGCCACCATTATTCCCAGCATTTCAATTTCTCAATTTGCCTTCTTTTCCATGTCATCGTGAGGCTGTGGCATAGGCGTCTGCAGGGTTCACTGCTTCTTGGTTAAATGCTACAAGTGAAGAGGAAGGATGGATGATCAAAGGGAAAATAATATCAACGAAATAGTGTGAAAATGCGCAGTCTTAGAGCACAAAGAATTAGCATACACTTGAAGGTAAAGTTGTGTATGGCATTTGTGTTATTTAACTCAGTTGAGTTGTCTTCAAAGATCTTTCAACATTTAGTCATTTCATGTTTCAAAAAATAACAATTAGTCTTACATTCTGAGCAACTATTATCTTCACATACAAACGCTAATCATGAATTCAAGCATTGCTTGTAACCTGAACTATGAACTTTCAATGAGAATCGAACTTGAAATCTATTAAATAAGCGGATATGCTTGACTACTATCCTATCTTAAGTTTAGTTCGTTTGTTATTTCACAACCTTTAGTGAGCACCATTGGCTTAATGCTAACGTCATGTCGTCGCCTTCCAATCAAGGGAGCCGGACCCTGTGGCCGAGTGGTTAGCACATCGCGCTGCGACGCCAAGGGTCCCGGGTTCGAATCCCGCTCGGGCTTGGTTGTTTGTGAATGTCCATTCATCAATTTCATCATTTCATTACTCATCCCCATCTTCGCAAATTAGCCAAGAAGCACAAAACGCGAAGTAAAATAAACTAAATCAATCAATCAATCTAATCAAGGGATTCTGGTTCGATAACCATTGGAGGCACATTGTGATTCGGATCCCACATTAAAATGTAGGTTCAGTCCGGTTTACCATACCTGTGCATGCAGTGGCCTTTAAAAACAAACTAAAAGGATAAAAACCTAGATCGTCATTAGGTAAATTATCATGATACAGAGAGAGGGAAAGAAAGAGCAGGAGAGAGAGATGTTCCTTATGTTTCAAACCCAGAATCCTTTACTTTGGAGGCCATGTCAATGAAAATCCAAATCTACTTAGGAATTGCCCTCCTGCAGGCGTCCATAGCCTCAGCTCTCATACTCCTCAGTAGCTCATCTTGGTTAAGGATAAGCTCTGGCAGCAAGTGGCAAGTGGGAATGGCCAAGAGGCTGAGCCTACAATGCTGTTGCAGTAAAACTATCACCACACACAAAAGAGTTTCTGTGCTACCACTATTTCTGAGGTAGTATATGGTTTTTTATGCCTGTAAGGCAGAATATCTAGTCAGTACGATGGTCTCCGGCCGTTCGAGCGGCTAGAGACCACTTAGCGAGTAAGGATGACATCCGGCTACTGTATTGTGGCTGGAGTCACCGAATAGCAAGTAAGAATGGTCTCCGGCCGTTCGAGCGGCTACAGACCACTTAGCGACTAAGGGTGACATCCGGCTACTGTATTGTGGCTGGAGTCACCGAATAGCGAGTAAGGATGGTCTCCGGCCGTTCGAGCGGCTACAGACCACTTAGCGTGTAACTGTGGTCTCTGGGTGCTGTATGGCAGCTGGAGTCACCCCAAAGTAGTTCACCCTCCAATTCCCTCTTAGATCTTATAGTTACTAAGTTATAGCTTTAATTTCTTTGTATGTGTTTGTGTCTGTGTGTGTGAGTGCATGTGTGTGTGCATGGGCCTCTCTCGTCCCTTTCTGCACTTACTACGGAGGGTTGATCCCTAGATCTTCTTCTGCTGCACCATCACTGCCGAGTCTGGGAACGCTGGGGGGCTCATTCCCACGGGGAGGGGGGATTCGGTGGGAAGGAGGGCGGAAGGCATGGAGGTACCCCACGTCCCCCTCCGACCTGGGCTCCCCCATTGTCCAGGATCTCCTCTGAAGTGTTGGTTTTCCCCCTAGGGGAAAATTGGAGGGCTCAACAGGGTCCCGCGGGTCTTTAAAGAGGCTCAGGGGAGTCCTGAAAGGGCCTAAGAGGGTACTAAGGAGTCAGGTTAGGCCTGAGAGGGTCCAAGAAGCCCTCAGGGCCTAGAAGGAGCTCAAAGGAACCAGGGTGGGAGATGGGGTTAGTCGACCTCTCAGAGTGGAACTCCAGTTCGAGGCATCATGGTAAAGGAAAAACGTAGAGAAGAAAAGGATAGGACAAGGATCTGCGTCAAATTATTTTGAAGTCAAATTCAAGGAATGCAGCACATTCAAGTAAGTTTTCAATTTTTGTAGTAGAGCATAAAATTTGTAAACTGAAAAAAAGCAAAACATTTCGAAATAGGGACACTACACTAATGGGAAATTTACAATACTACAGTGTTTTAACACATACATACACAGTGCACTATACAATAGTCACATTTAATTAACATTTTTTCTGATTTTTATTGGAGAGAACCATGTTTCTTACTTAAGGATGTCTAAGAACAGGGCAAACGCAATTTGAAGTATAACCATGTGCTCAAAACACATTTTCTAGGTCTGCCTTTCATAATTCAGGTAGCGAGTAACAATGCATTATAAGTATAACAGTTTGCAGCACAATCAGTGTATCAATGTATATTAGAATTGATGTTATCAGTTTATATGTTGTTAATTCCGTATATTTCTAGCAAATAATTGATTATAAATGCGACGTTAACCATACAATGTAATGACACCATTAATGCTGCTGGCTTCAAGTTGGCCCCATTTCCGTTCGGTCTGTGATTAGATGTCTGTGCCTCAGGTGAATGGATTCGCGTATGCATAAATTGGTTTGTCGCAAATTGCTCCACACGACACCAAATTTCACGGGCCTGTTGCAAACCGTTGCAACCTGACTCAAGTCAAATGTCTCGTCTGAATGCGAAGGCCCATAAGAGACTAAGTTAAACCTTCACTGACATGGTTTGCGAAAAGAATGACTCGTCCCTTCGTGTCATGTCAGATCAGCTGAGGCTGGTCTAAAATAACTTGTTTGAGCCGATGCGTCATCCTGCTAGAAGATGTATGGAATTTCAGATGTCACGGTTTCTATCTACAGCTTTACCACTGTCTTGCGCAACCAAGGTGGTCGCCAATTTCCTAAGCGACGCCCCTGGATCTTCCAAAATGAGCTCTTGGGCACTTTGGGCAACTGCCGGGGTCCTTGCCGTCTTTTCCATCGAATTCTTCTCACCGGGTCAGTAGAATCCTCCTCGAACATCTTCGACAAAGCATATTTGTTGTACACAGTCAATCTCGTGTACTGAAAAACATTATGATTTCAGTCGGTGACCTTCCAGCGCGAAGACTTTCAATAATAATTATTATTATTGATTATAATCGCCGCTCTCTGATTGTATTTTACAATCGACCTCACTAACTCCGCCATTACAAAGTTCTGCACATCTTACACACATGTACGGTCGGTCTCTCGATGCATCAACAGTCAACTACTGCAGAAGTCATATTTAGCAGAAACATCAATTTAAACTTTGAACAGATTCTACTGACTCACGGTGTATATGCATGTATATCTCTAATGGCTTAGGCCATAATAATTCGACTGCCTATTGACTAATTTGCGAAGATGGGGATGAGTGATGAAATTGATGAATGGACATTCACAAACAACCAATCCCGAGCGAGATTCGAACCCGGGACCCTTGGCGTCGCAGAGCGATGTGTTAACCACTCGGCCACGGGGCCCGGCAAAACGAAATTTATGAAGGGAATCTCACAAAGAACACCCATGCCCAGGCTGGGATTCCTTGGGCAATGTGATAACCACTCTACCATCCGAACCCTTATGATTAGAAAATGCTCCTTTCTGATTACGTTAGCACGTGTAGCTCGGTGCACTTTTTACAACTCGGTGTACTGTGCGTGTATCCTAGTGTCAAATAAACACTGTACGCAAGGGGGGAAAAAGAAAAGAAAAGAGTTTGTTCAAGTCTGTAAGATTCAAGAAATAACCAACTGCTTGCTGCTTTCAATGTTCATTTGATTGGTTACCACATCACCTGACCATACACTACATTGTACAGTCACGGAGAGTTCTGGGTTGTAGTGAATGCATTGACTTTCAATGGAATCAATACAACCCAGCATTGTCCGTGATTGTACACCGCCCTAGAACAGATGACTCGGTGTTGCACGTTTAAACAACTAGACACATCGATGCAAAGAGAGTCAAAAAGCTCAGCGAACTAGACTGGTTAATTTCTCACTAAAGAGTGTCTTGAATATAATCTGACTGCTTTCCCTCTTTCAGAGTCAAGACAGAATCCCTGTAAACGTCGCTGCGGAAGTACCAGCAACAGAGACAACTCCTAGAGAGGAAGAACCACACCATTCTCCTCGCCAGAGGGCCTGAGGCCTCAGTGAAGTCTGTTTCGTGCCTCTTACCTTAGATGCTGATGTACGTCACAGAAATAAACATTGTAAATGTCTGTCACTTACCTTCGTTGTTTAACTTCTAGGAAAAGGAGTAATATACACACGTAGATCAATGATTTTCATAGTGTGGACAGATTGGAAGGCATGCATGACGTATTTTTCTGACACAAAATGAGAAATGTATAGGCTCACGCAGTTCAAGTTATATGACCGCTTTCTCATTGAATAAGACTAAAAAATTGATTGATAGATTGATTGATTTGGTTTACTTTACCTCGATTTTCTGCCACTTTTGGCTAATCGCGAAGAAGAGGTATGATGATATTGATAAAGGGACACTAAAAAAATGCCAGGGCGGGATTCGAACCTAGAGTCCGGGCGTCGTAACTCGTTTTGATAACCACTCCTCCACGAGGGCAGGCGGAACTAAAAATAATTTCATAATTGTAATAACTGATAAAATATCATAAACGTTCTAAACTGAGCGATTCAAAAGAAATCCAGGATATTCCGTGAGGTGAGAGTATTAATGATTTTAAACATAAAAAGGTCCGATTCATAACAATTACCGATATATTGTGCTGCGTACTAGATTCCTAGCTAGAGGCGCTGTGTGTATCGTCTGTTGATGGCTGAAAGTGCTGGAGAAGGTGTTTGTAACGTGTAGACGGTGTGGAGCTCCAGCTGACCGTTATGTTCGAGCCAGTCCAATGATTATGCTCATGTCTGTCTGTTTGAGTTGATGTTTTAAGTCCACTTTATGCACAGTAAGGCTAACCGTGACTGGGCCTATAGTTTAAAGTGAAATCCGAACCACTTGGAGCCTCCACCGGTTATCGAACCCGGGACGCCTTAATTACAAGATTACGCTAATGCCTCACACCATCACACTCTCACGTAGTTAGATATGATGTACGTGAACGCGTACTGTATCGGAAATGCCAGTGCACCAATGTCTAATACCGAAAATGATTTTC
The DNA here is from genome assembly GCF_977018435.1 of Lepisma saccharinum. Lineage (NCBI taxonomy): Eukaryota > Metazoa > Arthropoda > Insecta > Zygentoma > Lepismatidae > Lepisma > Lepisma saccharinum. The sequence continues at coordinate 54,500,433 of NC_139249.1, forward strand.
ATTCGGGAGATCACCGAATTGAGCGGTGTTTGCGTATTTCCTTATTACGGATTTCGTGAAAATTCCCATGGTGTATGTATGTGTCATTGTAACGTGCAATTATACAAACTGCTGACAATTAGAGAACATTTTGACCGTAGTACGGTCGAGTGCAGCAAGCAGCGCATGATGCTTCTTCCTTGTTGTTCGGAATTACACGCTACGTCTTAAAGTTCGTTTTGCTTGTGTAGTTTGGAAACTGTGCATGCAAGACATAGCATGTGGACCGGAAGACTGTTCACATTTTATAATTGCGCAATACGGAAATTGTCGTCCAAAGACTGAGCCCAAGAGCAGAGATATGTGCGCAAACTTCAAAGGACTTCGCTAGCAAGTCTGTGCGTCTGGAGGCTCCCCTCAGTCTTTTGTCCCCCTGTTGCTCAGTTTCCCTTCCACCCTAGTGCTGAAACACTATTAACGGAGTTCCAAAATCTTGATTTCTTCTTTCTTGATAAATTCGTTTTTGTACAACGATGCCCAATCTTCGGCAGTGTTCACGCGAGTTTTTAGCAGAGTTCATTGAACTCAGGAAGGAAATGTCCCTGTTTGTAGCGACTAAAATCAAAGAAGTACAGTGGCCAGGACAATAAGAATCAGACCTAGGAGAGCTTAATACAAAAACACAAAGAGGTTGACGCTTCAACGAACAGAAATACATGCAGTAGTAAGGAAAATCAATTCCACGAGGACATTACCGAAAAGAGTTGGCCAATCAGTCCGTGCTAGCGCTGGGGATGATGAAGTTTACAAGCCAATGTTAAGGTATTTTCATTTATTTGGATTTTTGATTGATCAAGAAACTACGAGAGTATGAATCCTTTTCTGCCTTTCGAAGCTAATTGCAACGATAAGATTGAAGGTTGATTTTATTGAACCGATGAAGTCTCCGATAACGCCATGGTAACTCTGTAATCAAGGGGCGCCGAGTTCAATCTCGTGTTAGGGGCACATTAAACAGTGCTTCGACTCCACTTTAAATTATAGGTACAGCCCGGATTAGTCTATCTTAATGTCTGTGGCGGAGTGGTTATCACGCCAGAGATCCCAGGTTCGAATCCCGACCTGGGCATGGGTGTTTGTGAATGTCCATCAATGCGAGACAATCGCCAGCGACCTTTGCCCCCTGCCCCGCCCAACCCCCGCCGAAGCATCAAGAAGGAACCCGAGGAGAGGAATCGCTGTCCCCCCTCCCGAGTCCCTGCCCAACAGGAGAAGCATGAAGAGGAGCGGCCGGAGGGTGCGTCCAAAGAGGGTGCGCCGTGGCGTCGCTATTAAAAGGTCTCCACTGGAGGAAGGGAGGCGGCGGTGAGAAGAACAATACACCCACCTCCCATGCCTGGGAAGCGACACACGGACTACATGAGACGGGTGGGGCGGCGATAGGAGGAACAAGCATTATTAAGTAAACGGTCTCGGCCCGATCTCCGGGGAGGACCAAACAATGCTAATGAATAATTAAACAAAATTTTCAAAACAAAGAAACTGACATCCTGGGAGCTTTACTTCTGGAGATTTTAAATTGAATTATGGAAGCTTATTTGATCACATCTAAATCAAATAAATGAATCACCGCTGGAAGCCAGTGGACTCCCTGGGATTTGAGCTCGTGACTGAGATTATAATTTAACCACAACTAACATATTTATCTATTCTCATAGAGCTCTATGCCATTTTTGTAATTAACTATTCACTGTGTTCAATTGACTTACACAAGTGAAACCTGTGTTGTACGGCTAGGATAGTCTAACATACGAGGCACATCCAGAAAGTAAGTTTCCCTATTTAAAAAAAAAAAAAAAAAACCAACACAGTTTCAGGAAACCATTTATTAGCAACAGGTACAGCAAAGGTTCAGCTGTTTTTCAACATAGCAACCACCAGAATTGAGACACTTGTCGTATCGTGGTATCAACTTTTGGATCCCACTGTCGTAGAACTCTGCCGCCTGTGAATGGAACCAGCGTGTGACAGACGTCTTCAGCTCTTCGTCGTTGCCAAAACGCTCACCGGAGGACAGGAATTTCTTGAAGTGCAAGAAAACGTGAAAATCGCTGGGAGCCAGATCAGGACTGTAAGGTGGATGATCAAACAACTCCCAGCCAAATTCCGTCAAAACAGCTGCTGTGCGCCGAGCCGTATGTGGACGAGCATTGTCATGGAGGAGCACAACACCTGCATTAAGCATGCCACGCCTCTTGTTTTGAATGGCACGTCGCAATTTCCTTAGTGTTTCACAGTAATGGTCAGCGTTCACCGTTTCACCTCTGGGGAGGAAGTCAATGAGCAAAATGCCCTTCCTGTCCCAAAACACGGTGCACATCACTTTCTGTACCGACAGCGTCTGTTTGAATTTCTTCTTGACCGGAGATCCACTATGCCGCCAATGCATTGACTGCTGCTTGGTTTCCGGGGTGAAGTGCGAAATCCACGTCTCATCGCCCGTGACGATCGCCGTCATCATGGTACCGTAGCAGGAATGTCAGTGCTGCTCCTGAACGTTTCATTTTGTGTTCGGGTGTCAGGTTTTTCGGCACCCACCTGGCACACAATTTTTTGAACAGCAGGCGCTGCGTGACAATCTCATGCAACACGGATCGCGATATCTGCGGAAAAAGGCTACTGAACTCCGTAATCTTGAAGCGACGGTTCTCTACGATGCGCTGCCGCACCAGCTCAACCAGATCATCAGTGATGAGGGACGGACGCCCACTGCGCTCTTCATCATGGACACTTTGACGACCTTCCGAAAACTGCCGACAGCAGCGACGCAACATCTGCTTACTCATAATGTTCGGCCCATAGACCTCACAGAGCTGACGATGAATGTCAATTGGCGCAATGCTTTGTGCATTCAGGAACTTTATCACCGACCGAACCTCGCATGCGGCGGGAGAAGGAATACGAGCTTCCATTTCGGACCACTGCTGCGTCGCTACTGGCATGCGGCGGGAGAAGGAATACGAGCTTCCACTTCGGACCACTGCTGCCTCGCTACTGGCGCCGGGCGGGATCTGTCCGCCTGGCATATGATTGATACGTCTTAGCTCTGCTGCGCATGCGCAATTTACACGGCTCATTATGTTTACTTTCACGGGGAAAAAAATAGGGAAACTTACTTTCTGGATGCGCCTCGTACTTTTCAGTGTTCAACATTCGTTAAGAATTTGCACAAAATATTATTTTCATTCCTCACGTAATGTTAATATGTCCGTATTCTCTGTACTTACAAATACATTATTGTAATAGGGGAAGGTAATGCAGGGAAATGATAATTTAACACTTTTCCCTCTTCTTTTCATTATATATATATATATGAACGTAATTTTGTCACACAATAATATTCATTAACAATTTGAATAAAATTTGTATTTTCTTTTTCTTATGTAATATTAATATGATTATATTTTCTGTACTTTACACATATATAATTTTAACAGGTGAAGGTAACACAGGGGAATTATATATTTTAGTTTCAATGTATATTAATCAAGTACTTTTACTCCCATTACATCGATTAAATAATAATGTAATAAAACAAAGTTCTTAAAATTGAGTTTTCCCAAATTATGTTATGTGATATTAATCTCATACTTGGAGCAAATTCAAATTATTTCAAAACCGATTCTACCATTCTAGAATAGTTAAATCTACAATATGATATCATGCTTGATTTTCGTTGATATGACTCCGGGTATGACAGGCATGATAGGATGTCATGTTTATTTTTGTCTATATGTTATTTTATTTTTGGCATTTCTAAACGAACTCGATGCAAAAAACAAAACGCACGGCCCTTAGGATATTGTGGAGACACATCATTCTTAACACGGACATTGCTCCTTGTCGGTCGCGATCTCTGTCCCCTCTGAGAAAAGCAGACGCTGCACATTTGCATCGTCGTGTTATGTTAACTTTATTAGATTTTTGAACATTGTAAAGTATTCTACGGAATTAGAAAAAATAGTCTTAGTCAACTATTGCAAAGGTCTTTTAGGTAGTGCTAATATAATATTAAACGTTTACAAGGAAGGTTTATTTATTCACATATTTATAAGAGGACACAGGTGATTAAGTAAATAAGCACAATGTTTCTCACCACGCAATTCACGAAGTAACCTCACGTGCTTTTTCAGTTACCAGTGTCTGGATCATCTAGAACGTTTCGTGCTCTTAAGACGTTTAATTTGCCTTGTTCTTGGAAGACAAACTGCGAAAACTGACCAGAGTAGCACTTCCTCCTTGATGGACTGCGCGGAACTGAGTAGGAAGAAATGCACAGCAAGAAGTACCGTGTGGACTCACCTTAACTGCAACGTCTTCCCTGTACAGTCTTGAACTGCTCAAGAAAGACGTACTTGAAGACGTAGCGTGTGGACCGGCCGTTTTAAAGCGGCTCTGGGGCTCACCCAACCTAAAATCAATGGGTACATGGGAGAAACCGTGGAGGGTAAAGGCGGCAAGATCGTGTGGTGCCGATCACATCACCTGAAAAATGGCCGGGATCGAGGATGTGTGGGGCCATACCCACACATCACCTAAATGTGCCTTCATGGCATGGTGCCATATGCACGGGGAACCTTACCTTAGCCTTCCTTGAATATGATACTGTTAAGTACACTTCGCAACTTCTTCTTTGACCCGACAATTCTCGAAGTCCAGAATACGTAAACTTAGCAACACTGCACTTCAGCGCCAGCTGAGAGCAGGCAACTTTCAGACGAGTCCCACAACTAGACGATAAATGCTGTGGTGAAAAGTTTCCAATCTCGCACATTTCATAAATTTACAAATTATAAACCGCTAATAAAATACACAATCAAACGGAAATAGTCAATTCGATTAAGAATCTTCAAGAGCATTTACGATTCTGCGTAATCAATGTGAAAACAGATAAATTGATGTAAGGTTTGAAACACTGAATAGGGTTTTGCTCCACCTGGAGGAAATCACTAACACGTTTCAGCAGAAATAGGCAAATATTTGACGAGTTTAGAAGACATAGGATTTAGAATACACTGCACAATATCAAACAGTTCTCTAAAATTAGATTTTCCACGACCTGTGCAAAAAATTACTTGGAACACAGGCAAGTGGATGTTCCACAAATTTAAACATGTTTCTAAGGCATATTTTTTCTAGTAACGTATTATGAAGCAGTTGGTAAGATGCTGGTACCTTTATCGTCCATTAAACATAAGAGGTTGCGGGTCAAATCCCACGTTCTCAATTTTTTTTTGGCCGAATAGAAACCGCTAGGAAGTACGAAGAATAACATGAAAGTTTATTAGAACACTCTAATTAAAATTAATCTGATCCATGCTTCGAGAGATGTTTGATCTGCACATTTCTTCGTTGATGAAATACTTATCAGAAGATTAAAGGTCTTGTCTTTCCTTTCACCTCGTGAAATACAGAGATTAACATTAATGTACAAGCAGAGCGGATAAACTTTACGTCCGACGCTACACTGTTGCAAAAAAGTCTCCCTCGGAGAAGAATCGAACCTATACGGTCACCCTTGTCACAAACAAGCACGCTGTTACTTCTTCAAGTAGCTACCGTTAACATTAGTTACCAGTTGGAAGGTTCCAATGCACAAACGATGTCATCGAAAGTCAAGAAAAAGGAAAGAAATCAACTAGGGGGTCAAGATGTCAATAAAAAAGTTCAGAAATTAATACTTGTGGTCAATAAATTTTATCATCACAATGACCGATTGACTGAATTAGTTCATTTTACTTCACTTTTCTGTCCCCTTGGCTAATCGAAAAGATGAGAATGAAACGTGGTAAGATAACATGGTTAAGGGACAATCACTAATACGTAAGATTATATTGGATGCGAGTCTAGACAGCAGAGCGTCGCTATAGTTTGCCAAATGCAGTCCAGGATGCAATAATGGATAAAGCAAGTCTAATTCTCTTGTAAAATACAACTTCATATTTAATCTTAACTGGTCTTTTGTTAGGGCTTTTGCATTAAATAAATATTTAAATCTTAATTGCTAATTTCCAACTTTACCTAAGAAGAAGGCTAAGAAAAAAGATAAAAAAAGGTCAAGAGAAAGTCAAGAATTTTGGATGTTATTTTGATAGAGACCCTGTCATGGCAATTTTTAAATGGAAACATATTCAGCAAAAATCGAAAAACACTGAAAGAGAAGAACTATGCTATTGGTGTTTTTATATGACGTGGAAAAAACATTCGTTTAGTTACGAAGTTGAAAGTGAGATCTGGAAAGCGTAAACGAGACAGTGGAACCAGACTCCGGTTGCCATAAACATTTATATTCCACACCATGTTTCTCATACAGCAAGGTACGTCCGTAGCAAATTTCATTACATGATGAATATTAGTTTGATCTTTGTAAGTGAAAATCAGGAGGCGAGAGAGAGAAAGAGTGAAACACCCTGTATGTGTATAACGTTGGTACATCAAATTATACAGAGACTTCTCGGTTGTTACCACTTGCATTGCATTATCCGTCATGAAAATATCGGGCATCATGTTATTTACAACAGGCGTTGCATTCCTTCTCGAAGCTAAGCTAGCAACACTGAAGGTTCCTCAGTCTTGAAAAACCTGCACCGTGGACGAACATTTTAGCCTCCGTAATTTATAACAAAATGACGTTATTTCACCTGTTGAATACCTATAATTCAAGGCTTCCACTAGGTAGTCCCTTCTTTCACGTCTTCTTCCCCCCTTCAAACACAGCAAAGATGAGAGGGGGAGGGAGAGAGACAAAGATAACCCAACTTCGCCTGAAAATTCATCGTAGGAAGAGTCCACTTTCGATATAAACGGTATTATACGACTATTATGTGCGATCTTAATAGGGTTGGCGAATTTTGACTTACTACTGTAAAAACTTATATGCGTCTAACGCACATAAATATATCAGTGTATTCTGGAGTGGAAACTCGGCAAAATTACTGGTTCAACTGACCGAAATACCTACAAACTGATCAACTTGAATACAGCCTAGCAAGAAATTAGCATTTTAAAAGATTTGATTTGATTTAGTTTATTTTACTTCGCGTTTTGTGCCTCTTGACTAATTTGCGAAGATGGGGATGAGTGATGAAATGATGAAATTGATGAATGGACATTCACAAACAACCAAACCCGACCGGGATTCTAACCCGGAACCCTTGGCGTCGCAACGCGATGTGCTAACCACTCGGCCAGAGGGTCGGGCGCATTTTAAAAGAAAAACAAGGGATTTTTTTTTAAAAAAAAATAGCTACATTATCTGGCCTCCAAATACTCATTTGCACATTTTAATTCAACTCAAAACTAATCATTTTATGACATTATTGAACAAAAAGATTTAATGTAAGAAGTAAACTTTACAAGAAGGGCTCACGAATATGAACTGATGTTTTAAGCCCACTTTTTGCACAGATAGGCTAATCGGGACTGGACCTACAGTTTAAAGTGGGTTGATTGGTTGGTTGAGTTGGTGTTTTTAAGTCCACTTTATGCACAGTAAAGTTAATGGGGACTGGACCTATAGTTTAAATTGGGACCAGAACCACTATGTGCCTCCATCACGTATCGATTTTGTGTGATGGTGTTATGTTTTAAGTCCACTTTATGCACAGTATGGCTAATCGGGGCTGGACCTACAGTTTAAAGTGTGATACGAACCACTTTGTGCCTCCACCGGGTATCGAACCCGGGACCCTTTGATAAGGTGACGACGCTATCACTGCACCATCGGGGAGGCCTACCAGGTATCGAATACGCGACCCCTGCGGAAAGGTTACAAATGATGTGACTCAATAATGACCACAACGTCACTTACCATGTTCATGTATCCAGAGCCCTTCAAAGAGAATATACAGGGTTTCCAGAATATCACGCAACCGAGATTTTGAACTTGCGTAACTTTTGAACAAAACAAATTGGAGACATGAATCTTACACTGGGTATTTACTTTGTATATGTAGATATTTATGAAACATTAAACAAGAAAAAAGAATAGCTAGGTATATATATATAAGGTTAATTTTTGTACGAGAAATTTAGACTCTTTCATTTCATTTAGGCATTGGTTGAATAACATAACCAGGTGTCACGAACACCTAGTACTACCGTCTGATACGACCAATGTTGACAGTACACCTCGTACTTTTTTTTTTTTAAAAAAAAAATACATTTTTATGAATGTCATAATTCAACCCGTAAATCGTCTGTAATGTATAAAGTAAAAAAAAGTGCTCCCCTGTGCTTTGCACCACGCCATGAAGGCGTATAGTGGGTGTGGGGTTATGGCGCAACACTTTCTTGATCTCGGAGGAGCTGGGGTGATGTGATCAGCACCACGCCCCTGGCCGCCTTTACCCCCCAGTTTCCTTCAGGTACCCACTTTATACGACGCTGGGTGGGCGCCGGAGCCGCTTGAACAGGTTGAAAAAGTCCCGGTTCTCCCCCGCCGGGGAAAAAACCCGGGTCCCTCGCATGGTAGTCATGGTACGTCTGTAATGTATAGAGTGTATAAACATTTAATACATTCAATGAATACCCACAGATATCATCGACCCACATCGACAAGTGAAATTGATTCCACACGTCCACAGCACAGCCCTCTTTTTTGATTGATTTGGTTCATTTTACTTGCATTAATGAAGGAACACTCACAGACACCCCCATGCCTAAGCAGGGGTTTCGAACCCGGGACCCCTGGCGTCGTATCCATAGCTGTCTTTTAACCATGTTTGTTTTTGCTTCGTACAAAAACTATTTGACAATTTTTCTACATCCTGAACGTTCATATAGATCATGATTCCCTTGTTTAATGTTTAAACACTTTGTACGTAGACAAAGTAAATGGCCAGCGTTCATTTCATGTCTCTATCGGATGTTGTACAAAAGTGACTTTCTGGACACCCCGTATGATTACTAGAAGGTAAATCTTGTCTTTACTGTACTCTCTTGGTGTATAAATATGATACTAACGAACTCTTTCATTTCACAAGATTTCTGTACTCTGCTTGATTATTCTATTCTCTTCTTCCATTGCTCTCTCATCTGTGTCTACCACGAGTCTTGTCATATTCAATACAGGGTGGCCAGGAAATTAGGGGACAACTTTGTCACTGTAAATTTTGTATTATTTGAGCTAGTGTTTGTTTCTTTTTTATCTTTCTTTACAGGTATGTAAAATCTAATCGAAACTGACGAGGAAGTTGACGTTGTTTAGAATCGCAGCAAGTGGCCTAAGTATTGATTAGCGTGTCAAATGTGTACGTTTATTTTCCATTATCAATAACGTGCCGACGAATGTTGCAGGAATATGGACCTCCAGCACCTAAACGTAAGACTCTGTCAAGAATCAAGAAGTTATTTGGTGCAACCGGAAGTGTTTCAGACATTAAAAATCAGGCAGGCCACAAACAGTTAGAACGAAAGCCAACGAAGACCGTCTTGAGAAAAGTTGGCAAATTCCCACCAAAAATCAAAATCTCAGTGTGAATTGTCCAAAAAACATAACATTAAGCGTTCTATCCTACAAAATTTATAATATAATTATGTTCTCATTGTTAAATTAATTGATGATCACCCTGTCCATCACCTGAAATCACAAACTGCAGTGTAGCTTTTTTCGTAGCATAAAACAATCAGAAGGGACCTCTAGGTCACGAGTGCAGATGTAATGGCAGCCGAGTGTTATGCAAAGAACATATCACTTCCAATTTTTAAAAGCAGATAACTATTCAACCGAGAGGAATAGCGTTTCCTATAAAGCGTTATTAGGTACCAAACAATGACGCTGCTTAAATATATACTTTATAACGTATACAGTACACGTATGGAAGGATATTTTAGTTGTTTCAAATGTGAACATCGTGCACTCACCATAGATGGTGCAACTCGACGTGCCTTTCTTGCTGTATATATTATACACTGTAATCACAAAAGCTAAACGAATGGAATGCTTCCGTGTAAAGTACTATCTGCTATAAGATCTTTGGAAGCATTTGTGCTAGCAAAAATGTTAGAGGAAATGTTTCCGTCTGGTGTTATTCTCCCCAGAAGCCTTCTGATATCCTCCGACATGCAGTGACAGAAACAATCACAAATTATTGTATTTTTTTCCCGTTCTGCCAATTTTAGCTTATACGACCATGAGAAAGAGGGATGATTTGATAAAACTGATCTTCGCGATTAGCCAAAGTGGTAGAAAAGCGACGTAAAATAAACCAAATGAATAAAACGAATTCCACTTTAAACTGTAGGTCCGGTCCCGATTAGTCAATACTTGTATGATGTGAACTTAAAAATCAAATTCAATAATAAATATTAGAATGAAATTACATTATTGGCATGCAACAATATACTAGCCAATAATGATGGTGTGTTGCTATAGAACTTATCTGATAAAAACGCCAAAAGCAAATAAAGGGCAACATGTGATGTACTAAAAAAACAATGAGACAATTGGCTTTCGGGCTACTTGCAGCAAAGCCAAAGTTTAATCAACTAAACAGAATGGTAAGTAGGACAATAATGTAATGTACTAGTATAATATTCATGTGCATTGTTCTGTCGTTCAAATCTTAACAATTCGCAACTCCACGTGCATCAACTTATTCGTGATCAGTAAGGCTCGGAAGTTGATGAAGAATCATCTTTTTTCTGAGCCTCGTAAACAATTGTAAACATGATATCAGTCCGTTTCCCATAAGTTAGAACAAGAAAACACTGTTCTTATTTTGCATTCTTTTGCATTTCTCGGCCTTTTTAGCATTTAGGTCATTTTTCAGTATTTTTTTGGCCGACTTTATTCCATTTTTCTTCATTTTTCAGGTTTACCTTTTTCCAGCCCTGTTGTTTCGTGAAATTTTAATGCATTTGCTAGCATAATTTATATATTTAAATTTCCTGACATGGTCTAGCATGTTGGCCATAAGGTCAATGAAAATGCACAATATTATTTTTAACTGAAAGTTGGGCAATGGATTAAAATCATTAATTGTGGTACATTTATTTTTACTCCAGCACTTAAAATACTCAGTGTGAAGCCTACTTTGAGGTTCCCTCACAGGCCGCTACAATCGCTTTAATCTTGGGATTGTCACAATATAAAAGAAAATATATTATAATGTACGTGAAACACAACTGTATTTTCAGATGCTGACCGACTACTGTCAAGGCCCACTCGGAAAGAAGGTGAATGACTTACACAGGAAAAACCTTGAAGTAAAAATAAAAAAACTACACTGGCACTTAATTTCTTTTTCCTCTTTGCTTCAGTAGTTTAACAACGGGTGTTGTAATTTATGAAAAAAAACGAAGCAATCATTTTGAGAGCGAAAATAATTTTAGGTTGTTTTTTATCATTTTTTAAGTCATCAACTTTCGAGGCCTAGTGATGAGTAGAATGAAATTCCATACACTCAAAATGAAATTCTTGATCAATTCATGTACGAAGACATAAAATTTTATACACAAGACGGGCAAAAAAGTTCACTATTCAATTTCAAAATTTCGAAACCGCATGAGTAACATTTCAACACGTCTCCCACCGAGGTATACTCTGTCCCGGGTGTCTCTAGAGCAAGGATGGTGGTAGAGAAACGGTGAAAATTGAGTGGGCAGAGATGCAGTACTCGCTGCTGCGAAGGCTGGTAACAGCATTACTCTCCTTCCCCCCTTCAATGCAATTCCGTTCCCTTTCACGTGTTTATTTATCGAGGTACCTGCGCAGAGACCTTCGTTCGCTCGCTCCAGAGATTCCCGGGACAGAATATAGACCTTCTAGCCGAAGAGGTCAGAAAGGTTATCTATTAGGAGAAAATCGAGTTCTGTGGCACAGGCTTTAAATCCGTAAATGCCGAAAAAAAATACGATCATATGCACAATTTCTTCAGTCTTATTAGCCGGCCCCCTTGGCGGAGTGGTTAGCACATCGCGTTACGACGCCAGGGGTCCCGGGTTCGAATCCTGGCCTGGGCATGGATGCTTGTGAGTGTCCTTTCACCAATTTCATCATGTCATCACTCATCCCCATATTCGCAAATTAGCCAAAAGTGGCACAAAAGGTGAAGTAAAATAAAGTAAATCAATCAATCAATCTTCAGTGTTATTACAGGGAAAGTTGCAGTACGAATTGAAGTACAAAAGAATACATTTATCTTTAGGAAAGTGTCTCATCATACTTTGGGAAGTGGAAAGACGCCACCAAACCCACATTCAACCGAGAGACTGAACACCACGGCCTTCACGTCTTCTAAGGAGTCAGTGGGACAGGCAGGAGCATCTGCCAAGAGGAGTACTGTAGAAGCAGGAGGTGAGGATTCAGGTTTATTATTTTGAAAATATGGATGTAGTTTCACTTATTATTCGATGTACACGTCCGACAGTATCGTATCAAGGTGGACATAATTTCAACACAATAAATATCTGCATACCTATGGGCAATAGTTAAGAAACAAATTTGAGATGGTACCGAGACAAAGACGACTTTTCAAATGCCGAATTACCTAGCAGACTTCTATACGCAGGGGTTCATTAATGCATGATTATCAGTTTTGGAACAAATCAAATTGAAAGAAAAATCTTTGAAAATTGAAAAAGGTTTTAACGTAATCGCTCCACTTTGCCGTTCTTCAAAGTTTGTAAAATTCTACAAATGTTTGATTGATTGATTAAATTAACATTGTTGGGTGCGTCGGCACATTAGGCCAATTTGCACCCTTCAATGTATGCGGGAAAATATCCTCTTATCTAAAATTCTTACTGAAAATGTTAAAACAAGGGGTGTAAAAAGCACTTTGGGAAAAGCTAAAAGTGTAAAGTTGTAAAGGGACCTGTACTAAATAGTAAGTATTTTGTAGAAACTTTCTCGCAAATAGTGGGAGAGACCAGCTCTTCGGAAAAAGATTTTATATAACACTATTGCCATCACCCAACGGGGATGATAAACACTTTGGAAGATTACAAGACTGCCTGAGGAAAGCAAAATCGACACATTCAACGAGAATATGCAGAATACCTAAAACGACATTACAAACACGACACATCGGAGGGTCCCGCCCTTGAAGCAAATGACTATGCGTTAGACGGCTGTGTCCAATACGCAGTCGAGTAAGAACAACTTCTTCTCGACGGGAGAGGCGGGACGAGGAATGGCATGCAGCTATGGTGGGCTTAATGGCATGAAGCTTGTTCCCGGATACAACTGCTGTGACGGATATATGTAAAATATTAAGCAGAGCCCCGTGGGTCGATTGCATATTATTGTCCTGAAACGTGTAGATTTATCCATATATTTTATTTCTATGATGATCATATTAAAAATGTCTAATTAGTATTTTAGACACGGATCGTAATAGTTGCATCTTTATTGACAGTCTCAATAATGAAGGTTGTTACTTTAGGGTGTCTACCAAAGTAACAAATCAAAAATTCTTGACTTTTTGACCTTTTTCCTTGGCATTCTCTTCATATTTTCTTAACATTAATTTAATTGTCCCCTACTTAGGTATACTTCGAGATTGAGAAAATATATATTTTTTTCAATGAAAGTCCTTAGCACACGCCGGTTAAGATGAAAACTGAAGCTGTACTTTAACAAGAGATTTAGACTTGCTTTAACTATTAATGAATGTAAAAAAAATGCTTCGACTTCAATATGTATGGGGAATGGTCACATTATTAAACATTTTTACAGAACTTCACGTGTAGAAGAATGTAATTCTTAAGAAACAAAGTGAACAAATCTTAACCACAACTCAATACATTTTTAGATTTCCATTCAATTTTATCAAATCCCAGTACTCGTATAGCATTCGTAAACTATATTCTAAAAAATAGCAAAAATGACCACAAGCATAATTTCTTGACTTTTTTAACTTTCTTGACCTAGCTGTTGATTTCTCGACTTTTTCTTGAATTCCTTGACTGGTAGACACCCTGTACTTTCATCATCTGATGAAGGCTGAAGTTACATTATATTTAGTTGTTATTAATGAATAATATTACAGCATTGGATATATTCGTGTTACCTTGCATCTTTCAGAGGCAACTCGATGGACCAGGGACGAGATAGTCAAAATGCTGCATACTCCAAGCGGAACCATCCTAACTAATTGGTAAGTACAATTTCTTCCATATTCTCTATTTCCCCTGACAAACACAAATAACGTTGGAAATTTCTTAGTGTATCATTGTATTCAGTTTCATCATGACGATTACATTTCATGTGTTTTCGTAGCAGTTCCCAGCGCGTCCCAATACGTATTTTATCGCCAAGTTCAAACTTACTGTATTTGCCTGTGTATGACACATTTGAAAAGCTGGATTTCACTGAATTTACAATTAATTTCCAGCATCTCAAACATAAAGTAATATGAAGGACTACTTTCAACAAATAACTTACGTAGTCCAACTAGGAAAGAAAACATTTTAATATTCTTCGTCACACAACGCAAGGAAGCAAGAAAGAAATCGTCTAACTCAGAACAGAGAAAATTTCCAGAAATGAAGGTAATCAAAAAATTGAGTATCGACGTATAAGACTACTTTTAAGGGGAAAATGTGCGTCTTATACGCCGCCAAATACAGTAATTCCTTGCTGTTTGTGCAGTAAACTTAAAAGGTTCAATGTCGGAATATTACGCTTTCTATAGCTTGGCGAGAAACAGCATATCAACAGTTACTTCGAGAACGTCAACAGAAAAATAAAATCTCTTGTAGCTGGTATGTTTTATTACAGAAAACAAATTCCAAGCTTCATGAAGCATGAAGAAGTCGTGCGATCCTCTTACGAACTTTTCGGGCATGCACTTGCTTGATCTTGTGTAATATTTTAACTAATATGTGAACATACACTATCTACCAAAAAGTATTTGGGCACCTATGATGGTGGTTAATTTAGTATCTAATTTGAATGATTTAGTATAATTTAGTGGGACCACTGGTGGTTGTTCGTGGCACAATGAACTCACAGGCATACTGTACAATACTAGACAATGAAATGCTCCCAACCTTGTGGCATTTTTACGGAATGGACCCCTGTTACTTCCAGGATGACAATGTTAGGTGGCATGTTTCGGAGGATACTATGCAGTGGTATGCCGACAACAATGTTCACCGATTGGTCTGGCTTGCACAGAGTACTCATCTCAATCCCATAGAACACCTTTGGGAGGCATTGGACTGGCGGGTGAGGTCTCGGGAGATGCGGCCAAATTCCATTGTCCAACTGACTGAGATCTTGCAAGAGGAATGGCGACACATTCCAATGGACGTCCTTCACAAACTAGTCGAGAGCATGCCTGACAGAGTGGCTGCTGTTATAGCAGCAAGAGGTGTCTCCACGAGGTTCTAACAGGGTTCGCACCACCAGACAACCATTTTGTACACGTGCCCAATTACTTTTTGGTAGATAGTGTATATCCAAGTATTTGACATGTGATTGTAAAGATGTTACGATAAGAAGTCACTATGTAGATGTTACATGCAACTGTTCTAAGGAAATGTCCACTGAAGTTAATAATTATTCGGGGGGGGGGGGGTGAGTGTCCTAACTTTGTGAGACTTTAATCCTTGCATTAATTTCTAGATCTCCGGTAGCCAGTAGTTAAATGTCTCTTTCCTTTTACAGGTTCCAGTAAATATATTGTAATTTGACGAAAAGAAAAAGGATCTTTTACCTTTAACAAGTAGTTCAATAAATACTCTCTCTTTCCTTTTACAGGTTCCATTAAAAACTTTGTAATTTGACCAGATCATTATCCTGTATCCTTAAAATAATCCTCCTTCGTAAAAAGGTCTATTTGGGACCAGACGAAAACTGGAGTCTACTTCTCAAAGGTTGATTCACGGGTAGGGGAAGGGGGGAGGGTTTCAGAGGGGGGAGAAACAGCGCTGCGGAGGGGTGAATGGTCCGTGGGAGATGTAACCGAGGTCGGGAGGGACGTAGGCACCAGCGGGTTGCTGAAAAAGCAGTCGTTGGTGAAAACTCCATACTTCCACCTTTTCACGAGCCCCGTCTCAATGGGTGTCTCGGGGCTCTTGGTCACGGTATCGGGGTGGTGTGATGGCGTACAGGAGGCGTGGGTGACTGCTCGCCTCTGTCGGTGTTCATGAGAGGCGGGGGAGGCCGTCCCTTTTCCATTCTTAGCTGTCTAGGGGAAGGGTTGCAGGGGATGTAGTGGTTGCATGGAAACTCGCACGACTCGCTCCTCTACACTCCACACCGCTCGGTCTTCTGTCGCCTGGAACAGTGATTTATCCACACCCCCCTAACACCCCCCCAACACCCTCCCAAATTTTGGTGAACACCCCCCCCAAGCAGAAAAGTGGAACACCCCCCCTACAGGGGGGTGTAAATATCGATGTTTATATCAACAATAGAATGACAATACTTCATCATTAACAGAAAGGAATTATTTGTAGCTGAAGAAGCGTAGTCCAATGGACCTTTCGATCAACTAAAACCCAAGTCTCAAGGAAGGAGGGTGGAATGTGCAGCTTGGCCATTTTCTGGAAACAGCAGCTCCCTTGACAAGGCTTCGGTCAGCTCTGGGGAAGGGACACTGCCATCTGGAAAATGTTAAACTGACCTCTCACCCTCCTTCCAGGGAGCAAATTCCGCGCACAGTGTTGACAGTTCAGCGTTTGAATACCTTATATATTTCTTAAATACATTTGGTTGCATTTTCCTTTCGATTCTTTCATGTGAAAAATGTACGATAAAAGTAAGGGAAGAAATTCAAAGATACAGGTTTGACTCCTTATAGTGAATTCTGTTACTATGGTTAGCAACACTATGTTCTGTAACTTGGCGAGAAGAATGATTTTGGAGTGGTAGAGAAAAGAACAGTCAAATGCCTTAGGTCAGTCTCAGTGTAGCATCTCCGTTCGTGTGTTGTCGTTCTGTTTAGTTTATAACAATGTCTGAAACTTTACTGCAAAACTGAAGAAGATAGAGAAAATTAAAAACCAGACAGAAAGAAACTGAAAGTGGTGAGTAGAAAATCAGTGACACTATATGTAGGTACAATTTCTTCCAACCGATATTCATCAAGTACCAATATAAAATTTACTGGCCGAGTATTCGATATAAAATGGCAAGGATTTCATGAAGAACCTAAGTGATTCATTCACGTCTATAGTTGATGACCATTTTTGTGGTTCCAAGAGTTCTTACCTTCGTAAAAGAAATTACTATATACTACTATTAGAAAGAGAGTTGTAAAAGAGGGAGGGTCCACGTGTGGGGCTTGCCTGGGCGCTAAGTACAAATGGGGTGCCGAACAAGCAAAACAGATAAAAATAGAAAAGTGATAATGTCGTGGTGCCCTGTGAAATTGCTGGCACCATATTAAATTAAAGTTATTGTCAGTTTGCAAAGATATAGCTTTAGTAAAAATTGTCTTTCTCTTTGCATCTAGTCGGTTCCCTGACATAATTACATGTTTAATTTTATTCAACGTTTCAGAGGAAGCAAAGAAAGTGTAAGCAGGCCCGTAGCTAGAGGGGGGCAGGGGGCAACTGCCCCCTGAGAGCCTGCTTTGCCTCCCCCCTGTGAAAAATACAGAACACCTGGAATTCTCACTAATCTTTACAATTACTCTAGCAACATAACAAAGACACTTATTGATTTTATGATTTATGAAGGTGTGTGGGATTAAGTATAATGTATCAGGATTTGGGGGGAAAAATTCCCATTTTGGTAATAGTGATTCATGTGGTAGAGAGAGGGAGTGGATATTTGATTTTTGTTACTTAGCATTGCCTTTCTGCCACTTATAGCTAATCGCAACAATGAATGATGACGTGAAATTGATGAAGAGACACTCATAATCAGTGCCGCAACCACAGGGCGGCAGGGGACATTGTCCCCCCCCCCACCCTCCCAACCTTGGACGGAAGTCCACTCTAGGGGAAGCAAACATTGAAGTAAAAAAAAAACAAGACTAGGAGAATCTAAGAATAGCAGGACAATTGGGTACTCATGATGGAATTAGTTTTTACGAGTTCCTTGCATTTTTCTTCGAGACGGCCAAGGGAAATTGCCCCTTCTCGATTTCTAATTTTATACAAATAAAAATACATTTCGTAAAATTTTCTTGCTCGCTTCGCTCGCAATTTCTTCTATTCTTATAGTCTAAGTTCAGAGCCATAGCTATGGGGCTGTGGGAGACTGCTCAGCGAGCCAAACGATCTATATGAAAAAAAAAAAAATGTTAAAGAAAATGCCATGGCTCCCCGCAAAATTATTTGCGCCCTATTAAAACAATTTCTTTCTATGAATCTTAATATGAAATATTAATGATGACACTGTAATCCAAGAAGTCATTGATCAATCAATTTCAACTATAATATAACACAATATTTTGCAAAATGGTTAACGTAACCAGTAGGCAAACATTGTCTGTAGTAATGCAAGAGTCTCCCCTTTGAAGGAAATATAGTCCGTGGTGGACTAAGGGACCCATGTTTTAGCAAGTACAAAAAAATGTATTACAAATTTTTACACAATTCATCAAAGTGTAGATAATATGTAACCAGTATTATTTAATTAATTCGATTTTTCTTGAAAAAAAAACACAATGGTGTTGTTGGATTCTCGTTAGATTCCTTTGTGCAGAAAAATCTTGCATACTGGAAACTAGAGGGAATCATTATGAAGCATGATTTATAAAGGGCTCCCTTAATTAGTTCTGCAGAGAGGCCCATTAATCGTCTATTAACATTACCAACCTGTAAATATCAAGTAGATACAGTCTCTATTAGCCTATTTATGTTAAACTTTATATTCTTTGGCAATATGGAAAGGTCATTATCGAAAAAATGCCATTTGATGTTGCTCGAAGTTCTTTTTTGTCCATTGCAGTTTTCTGTTACTTATCTCTTTTGGGGGAGGTGTTAAGTGCCTCTGTATACCCTGCTATATCTGCCAATGCGACACAATATATTAAAAATTTGCCCCCTCTAGGATTGACTTTCTCCCCCTACAAAGACTTCCTGGCTGCGGGCCTGAGTGTAAGGAATTAAACATAAAAGAAATTTAATTTACATTAAGTCCCAAATTTATTTCTGGCCATAGGTGCACCAGTGAGGGCACGACGGCACTTGCCACTGCCTGCTGGAAAACGTGGAGAGAGAAAATTTGTTTGGTTCATTGTGCTCTTTGTGTTGGATAGTGAAATTAATGCTATTCAATTTTTAAATAATTGAAAATAAAGCATTGCCTCAATTTAGAAGAGAAAATTCCTTGCCTTCCTTTTGCAGTGAACATGCCATGCGTTTATTTGTACATGTTATTCCTAATTCCCTAGAGTCTCTCATTTAGTATTTGAAAGATAAACTCTCAAAAGCGCCAAGAGTATTTTCCAAAGTTTTGTAAGGGTATAATGCATATGCATATTATTAATTAAACATAGCGACAGTATCCCATGATGTTTACTCTTTACAATCTCGCTTTGCTAGTTCGGCGTCCTCTTTACCTCACCACATGCCCCCTGCCCCCTCCTGTTCTAACAGTTAGAAAATATGCATGTATAATTTTAATAGTTCTATGTAGCGAGTGAGTTCCAAATTCTGCTGGTGTTTTCAAATCTCTGTTTAAACGATGATTCACAAACTGAAATAAAGTAATGAAACTCGATATATTTAAAGCATGGCCATGAAGACGTTAAAATATAGTGTGAAGTTCGGATGCACGTTTGATAGATACATGATATTGCTTTTGAATGAAATCGGTCAAGGAATTTCATATTGAAGTCTTCAACAAACGAGCAAAGCAAGATTGTAAAGAGTAAACATCATGGGATACTGTCGCTATGTTTAACTAATAATATGCATAATCAGTTTGCAAAGAAATAGTTCTAAAAATTTTCTTGCTCGCTTCGCTGGCAGTGTCATAATTTATTTAAGTCATATTATATCTGTCTTTATTACTACTACTTCAGACAGGCAAGTGCACGCACACCCATGCAATGCATTCTAACTGATATTTCAATTGGGCACCCCAAAGTTGAACTCCGAGTTACACCTACGGCAAGAACGATACAAATACAGTTAAAATATTGCGCAAGTGTTCCTAATTTCTTTATAACTAGCTTAAGAATTGCATGAAATGATTCCTGGTAATATGATGTTAAAATTTTGTGTTTTTTTAATGTCATCCCTTGTGTTTTGTCTAACGATTGATTAAATCAAGTACTGAACATTATCGGAAGGAAAGCAATACTCGAAACGTTAAACTGAAATGTTAACATTAATCTATTTTCCATCTTTTCCTGTATTTGACATCTTTTTTCTTCTGAAATGTTACGTGAAGGGAAGGGAGGGAGGGGGGTTAATCTCTAGAAACATCCATGAACAAATTGAATTAGAGCGAACATTTTTAAAACGGTCCAAAATATGCACTTAACTTCCCCAAACTTACACCCCCCCAAAATTTTTCAACACCCCCCAAGGGAAAAATCCTGGATAAACCCCTGGCCTGGAAGCAGTTCGATCTCCTTTCCATTTTTTCCAGATTTCTTCCAGTATTCTTTCAGTGACTCATGGTGCCACAATCAGAATAGCTATTGAAAATTTGGAACACTTTCACATTCTGTTTTGGTTAATTTGCATCAAGATGGATTCATTTCAATCCGGTTGATTTAAATCGCGATTTAAATCAAGAATTAAAACAGGTTATTTTTTTAAAAAAATCATTACTGATTTAAATCACTTTAAAGAGACAATTTATAGAATATGTACACAAGGATACCAGAATCACTTTGGTGAAAGTACATTAATGAACGTTGTGCTTATTAGGCTCTAAGAAAGGAAAAGAAAGGAACCAAAATATATGTATTGATGGGGTGAAGCTCATGTGAAAGGAAATGTAATACGTAAACTGAAAACACAGTTGAATTTCTCTGGATTTAAAAATTTAAATTTAATAGGCAAAATATATAAAAGATACACAAAATACTAATCATGTTAAAGTCAACAAACATTTCCATAGGAGGTTCATCATATATACAGAATCAGAAACGGAAAAATGTATTTTTACACACATATTATATGTGCTTTAGTCAAACTGATCAAATTTTTACAGGGTCATTTACGAGAAAAAGCCTTTCTATAAAATACATACTTCTATATGTATAGTGCCAGAAACGATGCAAGCCATTTAACTCTTTTTAATAAAAAAATTGATTGAAATAAAAAATCATTGTTTTTTTTTTACTGAACACGGTTTGCATCATTTTCTACCTCTCTAGGTGTATTGCGAAAATGGGGATGAAAACTAGAGTAGACGATGCAATACCTTTACACAGGATTTGAGCTTAAGACCTGTGGCTTCACGGTGAGTTACATTAACCACAGGGCACACACAGAGCATACAGCACAATAATTCAACCGACATTTTCCAACTGTAAGCTGTAAGGACATTTTCAGGAGTTTTAACATTATTTGGAGGATGGTAGTTTATTGACTGCCAGAACATATCTTACATTATGGTATCTATCTATGTTTACTTCACAACAGCAGATTATGTACATAAAAAAAAAAAACTTGATGTTCTCAACTGAGTTTAAAAAACATAACGCCACAGCCGAATATTATTAATATTTCCTCAGGAAACATAATCATCTTGCAAAGCAAAACTTCATCTTACTCTAACTACCATAATTCCTTCAAAAACGTCTGCTACCACTAATCTTACACATTGAAGATGTGTATAATAAATTTTAGTACTTTATTTTGAATGCATTTCTAGAACACTACGATATTTCAATACTCCCACATTTTTCATTTTGCCATCTTCCCAAATAAAATGCTCTTAATATTCTAAACAGGCTTCCTTCCACATTTGGGGCTACCTCCAAGTTTAACCTGGGTAGAAATAAATGAATGAGTTAACATTTTGATGTGCATCGGCGCGTTATGTACGTGTTGCACCCCTCTAAGTACACGAGGAAAAATACTCCTGTCTAAAACTCTTGCTTTAAAGTTTTAAAAAAGGCGCTTAAAGAACTCCCTTAGTAAGGTTGAAAGAGCAAGGTTGTGAAGGGACTTGCACAGAACAGAACACATTAAAAAGTAAGGACACACTAAAAAAAAACTTCCTTAATGATAATGGAAGAGTCATGCTATTCCAAAGGGTAAGAACATTTGCTGAACCCCGTCATCATCTCCAAACATGAATGAAAAATCGTTGAAAAGGTTAAAAACTGTTTGAGGGAAGTAAAATCGGCACATTCGAGAAAAATATGCGGAACACTTAAAACAGCTATGTATAAACGACACATTGGAGGATCAGCCCCTGCAGCAAATGTCTTACTTGATTTAATTTCTGTTGATCCTTGCGGAACATAGGGCATCAAGAAATCATCTCCACCTGGTCCTACTGACGTGACCATGGACCCAGCAGAACGTAGAACCTGACGAAATGTATTCAAATGCAACTACCAATAACATTTTCAATAACAGATACACTTTGGACCATATTACACCTTTATAAACCGGTTTCGTTTCACTTTAGTTTCTTTAGGGAACTTTCTTTCTTTAGTTCACCTTTAGGGAACTTATATTAACTTGCAGGGGTGTGGAAGTTCTATACCAAAACTACTTGTGATAGGGCAAATGACTGACATATTTGATTTGTAATTTTACGTCAGTTTTTCATCTCTATCTCTGTACGTTAATCGTGACGACGAAGATGAATGGTGAATACATGGCGATTAGAAAATGGAATACATCTGTGCTTTAAACAGGAATCGAACCTAGGACGTAGGCATCTGTCAGCTACTGGCTAATGTATGTGATCCACCGTGAGTCACTGGACCACACACACACACACAATTTCTTTTCATTTCATTTTTCTAATTATATTCTCGGTTTGTTCTGGTTAATTCATTGTAGCATGGTTCCTATTTCATCAGACTTTCGTGTGAGTGAATGTGTGTGTGATCATTACAGGAAATATACACTAGGGTCTTTTTATTTGTTAATTTGTCCACCAGTAGGTCTCTAGGAATACTCCAACTTTCTTGTACCCTTTATACCTCTGTAGAATAATCACAAAGACGAGAATGGATGATGAATTATTAGAGACCTTGATTTCTGGCGTTTAAAATATGCGAAAATCTGTAACGTTTCGAGAAATTTTCCTCGAAATTCGCGTAGCCCAAATTAATTCAGCGTGAACTGTTTTTGAAGGGTTTCTATTCTACCGTAGAACCCGATATTTATGTAACGCCCAGCGAAAAGCGTTTGACATTTTGTTCCGTCATTCACGACTATGCATCTTTTACATAAGTCGTTTTCTTTTTATTATTATTATTATTATTAAATCCAACGAGAGAGCCCGGGTAGCGATATAGTCAGTAATCGTGATTTCGGTCCGGGGCATCATCATACGAACCTTAGCATCATGAAGATAATAGGTAGGAACCTCGATTTTTCGGCGTTATATATATTTCCAAAATGTTTTCTTTTTCTTTCTTTTCGGTGCAATATTTCCCAACATTTGCGATTTTCTTTGAGCACATATCGTTAGCAAATATACCTAAAATCACAACTTCCTTGTGCTTTTAAATAAGTATATCAATTTGTAGGTCACATGGCCTACGCCTGTTCGTGACAGTTCCATTCATACTTAGAAAACTATTTTTGAGGAAGTTATTTTCCCATTATTTCTCGCGCAACAATACCAATGTAAAGACTCCCATGTGACTTTAGGTGGGCATTTAATCTCCGCCAAAGACAACGTCACTTCGCTCGGTAACGCAAAAGGTTTCGCACGCGATGTTACCGTTCCCGTGTGACGGTAGGTGACCACTCGATCTCCCACCAGAACCCAGCGGTCTTGCTCGGTGATTCAAAACGTTCACACGTATGGTGAAAGATCGTGGGAAACATACCCATGTATGTACAACAGACTCCGAAGTTTTTTGGAGTATAAAATTTTGGAATTTATTCAGGTCATGCGCTCATACATGTGGAACATTTCATTTTTTAAAGTTTAAAACACAAAAATGTTGTAACTCTCGTAGAATTTTCCGTTTCTTATATACAGAAGGTATTGAAATTCGGGAAAAAGAATTCGCATTTTTTGTCAAATTCACGTTATTTCCAGATATCGAATGTATGAAACACTTGTTTATAACATGTCACTATACATAGATCAACTTTTCTTGCAACAATTACTATTTTCTTCGGTGATATGGTGTTTCCCAAAAATCAAGGTACAAATGAATTGATGAAACGTGCATGCTCTATCCAGAATTCGAGCCTAGGATCACAAGTAAGGCATCATGCTACGCTAACCACTCTACCACGGAGGTCAGGTTACGTTCATTTTTCAAACCTCGGAAAAGGAGATCGGACTGCCTCTATGTTCTTCCCTTGCCTCTTTCTGCTATGCTTACGGCCTTCCTCTAGATTACGCTCTTCGTGAATTGTTAAATATCTAACATATCTTGTTCTACTGAAGCCATGCTTCATTGTGGCACAACATTCTAAATAAAAGTTCAAACCATTTCCCAATCATTGGACTCTTTGTTATATATTTGGGAGACACATTCAGCTACTTCTTCCAAAATACAACAGGTTATAATCAAACACTATTAATACTTAGTTTAAGGAATGTGACGAATTCGTATAAAACAGGGTCGAGAGAGCTCTGATATAGGTCTAAGAAAAATAGCCTCTTATTTCTATAATTATAGTTAATCTGTAAATAATGAAATCGTGAGTCATGAAATCAAGCATAGAAAATGAAAGAATACAATAAGCAGGTCACTTGAGACTTGAAATAGATAAATTAAATTAATTCAAAGTTGTGAAGTAAGACTGACATCTAGTCTAAGACAATTGTACATTGTGCAGGTCGCAATATAAGAAAATGAGCATTAATTAGTTAAGAAATGCACAACTCACGTTAGGTCTAGAAAAACGATTTTACAGCTGAGAAAAAGATTCCAAAGGATCGGACCGCTAAATCATAGATTGTGACATAGACTTTGGGGAAGTTTGATGGAAAATAATGCAATTGAAAAATATGGTGTAAGTTATTCCAACATAAAAATGAAATGATTTATGAAACGCATGATGAAATAAATTTATGAAACAGTGAAATACGACTGACGATATAAAATACATTTGCGTGGAGGTTGCATTTTAAGAAAATGAGAATTAATTAGTTGAAAAAATAGGCAGCTCACGTTAGATCTAGAATACGCTTTGAACGAAGAGAATCCCAAAGGGTTGGAGCGAGAATTATAGTATTATCTGAATAATTATAAGGATATTTAGATTAAGTTATGTAAGTTATAGATGGTGGCATAGAGTTAGGGCAAGTGTGATGGAAAAGAATGAAATTGAAAAAATATAAGTTATTCCAAAGTAGAATCAAAATTAATACTACAATAGTCATAGGAAGAGAAATAGGATGCTACACAACAGCAATGTACAAAAAAGGATGGCATGCAAGTCGTGATAAACTGAAGAGTTAGGAAAATATGAATCAAAATGATGCGACTCGAAATATATTAATTAAGATAACAGAGTGAAGTGAGACTTATTTCAAGTTTATGATGATATCAAATATAGCAATACATTCATTTATTATTTCAGAAATTCATAGCTCACTTATTGCAGCTGGGAATGAAAAGGATCAAAAAGGGTCAGAGCGAGAATGATAGTATTCTCTGAATAATTATAAGGATATTTAGATTAAGTTATGTAAGTTCTAGATGGTGCCGTCGAGTTAGGGCAAGTTTGATGCAGGAGGATGAAATTGAAAAAAAACATAGTACAAGTTATTCCAAGATAGCATGTGAGCCTTACTTTGCTTTACAAAGGAAGAAAATCTACGATAGCTTTTCACACAGTACATTGCATAGATATAATGATATTAAGGGATAGGGTACGGTGGATAGATATAATTAATACAATAGAGAAAACTTCGAGAAACCAGACTGGAAATATGTGAAATATATTAATGCAACACAGTGAAGTGAGACTGACTTCAAGCTTAGGCAGATATTAAGACGATAACATTGTGCAGGGCGCAATGTAAGGAAATGAGCATTAATTAGTTAAGAAATACACAGCTCACGTTAGGTCTACGAAAACGATTTTACAGCTGAGAAAAGCATCCCAAAGAATCGGAGCGAGAATGATAGTATTCTCTGAATAAGTATAGGATAAGGATATTTAAATTATGTAAGTAATAGATGGTGCATTAGAGTTAGAATAAGTTTGCTGGAAAAGAATGAAATTGAAAAACATAGTACAAGTTATAATGAAAGATTGTATGTGAGCCTCACATAGATATGATTAACACAAGAGAGAAAACTTCGATAATTAAGTTTACGCACGACAGAAATGTTCGATGGAAATAAATGAATGAGACTGGAAATATATCAGAAATAAATAAATCCAATACAGTGAAGTAAGATGACTTCAAGTTTAAGATAATTATACATTGTGCAGGTCAAAATTTAAGAAAATGAACATTAATTACTTATGAAATAAGCAGCTCACTTTAGGTCTAGAATACGCCTTTACAGCTGGCAAAGTAAAGGATATATTATAGATAAAGTTACGTAAGTTATCATTCACTGATATCCACTCCGTCAGCACTTTACTGGCCACTATTATTCGCATGATTTCAATTTCTCTTCTCTCAATTTGCCCTTTTCCCATGTCATCGTGAGGCTGTGGCATGGGCGTTTGCAGGGTTCTCTGCATTTTCGTTAAATGCTACAAGTGAAGCGTGAGAATGGATGATGAAAGGGGAAAATATTCCGGGAAACGGTTTGACAATACGACGTTTCACAGCGCAGAGCATTAGCATATACCTGCCAGAATAAGCAGCGCATGGCATTTGTGTTATTTAACTCAGTTGAATTGTCTTGAAACTTCTTTCAACACTTGGTCATTTCGTGTTCCAAAAAATGCCATTTAGTATTACATTACAAAGGCTAATCATGAATTCATTGATTGATTGAATTGCTTTCTTTACTTCGCTTCTTGTGCCACTTTTGGCTAATTTGCGAAGATGAGGATGAGTGATGACATGATGAAATTGATGAATGGATCTCACAAACATCTATGCCCAGGCGATGTGCTAACCAATCTGCCACGGGTGACTGCTAATCATGAATTAAAGCATTGGTTGTAACCTGAACTATGAACTTCGTGCCTTTCACTGAGATTCGAACTTTAAATCTATTAAATAAGCAGATGTGCTTGACTAGAATTCCATCCTAAGTTAGTACCTTCGTTATTTCACAACCATGAGTGAGCACCATTGGCTGAATGGTAAGGTCACATCGTCGCCTTCTAATCAAGGGATCCGGGTTCGATAACCACTGGAGGCACAATATAATTCGGATCCCACATTAAAATGTACGGTTCCGTCCAGATTACGATACTGTGCATAAAGTGGACTTTAAATAAAAACTACAAGTAAAAAAAACTACATCGTCATTAGGTAATTTATCAGGATACAGAGAGAGGCGGAGAGAGATGTTCCTTGTGTTTCAAATCCATATTTTTATTTTACTTTAGAGGCCATATAAATCCAAATCTACTTAGGAATTGCCCTCCTGCAGGCGTCCATAGCCTCAGCTCTCATACTCCTCAGTAGCTCATCTTGGTTAAGAATAAGCTCTGGCAGCAAGTGGCAAGTAGGAATGGCGAAGAGGCTGGGCCTACAATGCTGTTGCAGTAAAACTATCACCACACACAAAAGAGTTTCTGTGCTACCACTATTTCTAAGGTAGTATATGTGCAGAATATCTTGTCAGTAGGGTGGTTTCCGGACGTTCGAGCGACTAGAGACCCCAATAGAAACTAAGGGTGACATCCGGCTACTGTATTGTGGCTGGAGTCACCGAATAGCGAGTAAGGATGGTCTCCGGCCGTTCGAGCGGCTAGAGACCACTTAGCGTGTAAGGGTGACATCCGGCCACTGTATTGTGGCTGGAGTCACCGAATAGCCAGTAACGGCAGTCTCCGGCCGTTCGAGCGGCTGGAGATACCATATTGAATAAGAATGATCTCCGGCTGCTGTATGGCAGCTGGAATCACTATAGCTCATAGACTAGGGCCATTGTAGTTAACCCCCAAATTCCTTCTTTACTTTAGCTCGTAGGTCTTGGATTTTTTTTCTGCGTGTGTCTCTGTGTGTGTGAGTGCGGGTGTATGTGTGCGTGCATGGGCCTCTCTCGTCCCTTTCGGGACTCACTACGGAGGGTTGATCCCTAGATCTTCTTCTGCTGCACCATCACTGCCGAGTCTGGGAACGCTGGGGGGCTCATTCCCACGGGGAGGGGGGATTTGGTGGGAAGGAGGGTGGAAGGCATGGAGGTACCCCACGTCCCCCTCGGACCTGGGCTCCCCCATTGTCCAGGATCTCCTCTGAAGTGTTGGTTTTCCCCCTAGGGGAAAATTGGAGGGCTCAATGGGGTCCCGTGGGTCCTTAAAGGGGCTCAGGGGAGTCCTTAAAGAGCCTAAGAGGGTACTAAAGAGTCAGGTTAGGCCTGAGAGGGTCCAAGAAGCCCTCAGGGCCTAGAAGGAGCTCAAAGGAACCAGGGTGGGAGGTGGGGTTAATCGACCTCTCAGAGTGGAACTCCAGTTCGAGGCATCATGGTAAAGGAAACACGTACAGGAGAAAAGGATAGGACAAGGATCTGCGTCAAATTATCTTGGAAGTCCATTTCAAGGAATGCGGCACATTCAAGTAAGTTTTCAATTTTTGTAGTAGAGCAAAAAATGTGTAAACTTGATGGTAAAGCATTTCGAAACACAATCAGTAGTCCGATGAAAAATTCGTAACGTTAAGCTTTTGAACACACACGGTATACTGTACAATGGTATTTATTTTACTTTTTGTGATTTTCCTGACCATACAAGGGCAAGGTTGTAGAGCTATTGCGCATTGACATTACATACGAAATAAGGGGTTCGGCGATTTGAGAGGTTTCAATTTTGGCGTGTCCTGTTTACCCATGCGTAAGTAATTAAAAAAGGTTTCTAACTCCTGTGAACACTATTACGATTTCGTTTGTCATGTGTATAGTGGGCTACACACATACTTATTTTAGTCACAATTTGCTTTTTCTTTTAGATATATTATTAGATATTATTCCCTAACTAATTATTGTACTAACTTTAAATTTAAAATACATGTTGTTATTCAGTGCAACTCTGTGACAACCAAGGCTAAATTAATACATGACTATTTCGTAAACTGCTCGTTAAAAGAATCGGCATTTTCCATGTTTTATCCAGAAAATATTAGACTATAATTTGAATTATATTTCTTATCCTTATAAGGTCAACCAACGATGTGTTTGCTTAACAAAAATATATATACGTATATTTTGTAGTTTTAACATTTTATTCGAGTTTTTTTAATCATATCTTTTGGTAAGTTTTATGGTACTATGCAGGGTTTGTCAGGAAAATCCGGACAAAACAATGCATTATAGTAAGTGCTTATTTGTCAAAAACGTACACTTGCCAATGAAGCTTTTATAGTATTATATGTCACTGAATATGTCCTGAATCCTGTTATTCAGAGAAACACCCCTTCACTGCCTGAAGCGCGAGAACGCCCTCTTTAACTCCCTAATACTTCAAGTACATTTAACTTCCAATTATGGTAGTATAATAGTAAAATAAATAAATAAATAATTAATATCATTATACATATCTCATGAATTATTATATTAATTACTTCGATCGTAATAATATTCTGAACATTATTATAAAAAAACAATTACAGACCGAGAAAAAAGATCCCCTTCGAGTGTCGAAATCCGCGAATGCTGCCTCGATACGGCCTGAAGATATGGCACGTTGGGGTACCTGGACTTGTTAGTAGCCCTTTCAATAACGCTCCACACGTAATAGTCCAGAGGGTTTTAATCTGGACTATTCAGAGACCAGAATTCCTTGGACCGAAACATGTCCATATTGTCGGAGAGCCAGTTTTGCACAATGACTCGTGAGCCGGTGTACCATCCTGCTAAAAGACGTACTGTCAGATGTCACGGTTTTACAACCGTCCTACGTATACAAGGTCCTAAGCGACGTCCCTGGGTCTTACAAAATGAGCTCTTGGGCTCTTTGGACAACTGCCGGGGGTTCTTGCCATTTTCTTTTTTTAATTTTTTGTGTTTTTTCTTTCTTTTTGTTTTTTCTTTCCTTTTTTTTTCCTTAGGTATTTTGATCTTTTATGTTTCGTAAACTGTTAGATATTTCAACTAAATTTGTAAAATGTGAAGTAGAGATGGTTAAGTGTAAGAAAAGGCTTGTGCCTTAACTTCGCCATCCAAAAGAAGAAGTAAATAAATAAATAAATGATTTATGATTCTGGGTCAGTAGAACCCTCCTCGGACATCTTGAACGCCCGAAAAAACCTTATGATTTCAGTCGGCGAGCTTCCAGCACGAAAACCTTCAATAATCGCCGCGCTCCGATTGTATTCCGCACTGCTCACTAACTCGGCCAATTAGACGTAGGGCACGTCCTATGGACACGTATGGTCTCTCGATGCATCAACAACCAACTACTTCTGAAGTCAAATTTTGGTCTACTTTACTTCACTTTTCTTCCACTTGTAACGAGTGCACTCACGGCCCCCGAAATGACGTGTCAATCATACCCCGGCACGGGGCCAAACGTCGTTATGTGTAAGGGAAACCGGTCGTGACTCACGGTCCAGTTATCAAGTTCGGTACTGAGACGGTCGTTTATTGTCATACTATTGCGAGGCGGAGATTAATACCTTGAAATGTTACACTTTTGTTTACCTTTGATATGTAGATTCGAACAATCATAAAACACTAATAGCATAATATCCGGTACCTGAAAAACGTCAAATAACAACACTGACGAACGGTAAAAAAGTGAATATATATTGTAACAACAAATAAAATATTGCAATCAACAACTGTTTACAAAACCTCCTCACTCTCACAACATTCACGCTATCTCTCTTTCACACACATGAGGTATTTTTACATGTGAAGTATGGATACAAATCACGGATCTCATTAACATATCATTCCTTTTAATTTTTAAACCTTTATGTGAATTTAGGGCATTTGTCTGCCAGCTCCTGTGCTCTTTTAAATTAACTTAAGTGCCAGCCCTCGGAAAGCGGTTAACTAAGACAATGGGTCGGCGTGGTTAAATCTTTCGTTCGAATGAACGTATGCATCGAGTCGTAATCACGACATATTACAAGTTTCTCGGACGGGGGTCTTACACACAAGCCTCTCTCGTCCAATGAGAACAACTACTCAATTACATAGTGATGCAAAAACTTAATTGGCTCCAGCTGCCGGAATACACTAATCAATCGTCGGCGCGAGCAAAAATTACCTTAAAAACCACTATGCTCCAAATAATACTATTTCATGCACACGACCTTGCAATAAAAACAACTACGCTTTCCACAATTAAAAAGGACTCATCAGTCAAGTATTGACAAGTTAAATGGCGCGACGGGGCGGTCGGTTACACAAAAAATGGAGCACACTTTGACAATTTACACTAAATATTAAAGAAATGAAATGGAGCTTCTAACGCTGAATGCAGACAATTAAATTAGAACATCTGAACATGAAATAACCCTTTTTTTACAATAATACCAAAAATTATCAGACGCGGAAATTAGGTTTGGGTTTTTCTGAGTAACTTTGCGAATAAGTGAGGCTTCGGCGTTAACTGTACGGTGTTGATACTAACGACGCACGTTTACATGTACATGAGACCCTCTGAATTATACTGTACCAGACTCTGCTACATGGCGTGGTCATTCATCTCTCCTGGACGCGGGACTTGCACACGGTTCCTTTGTGGCGAAATTGTCCTCCGAGGTCGATCGCGACGAAGAATAATTGCGACGATCTGGTGTACTTGCACCTCCTTAGTACTTCGGGCGTTCCTCTTGCCACTAGCGTCGGATGTACGTGGTCACGCGCCGGTTCGGAATCTCTCTGGTGGCGGGCTTCGATTCGGCGTCGTTCTGGAAGCGTCGTTCTGGAGTCGTCCTTCAATCTCTCCCTCTGGCTTCAATCGGCGTCGTTCTGGAGTCGTCCTTCAATCTCTCTCTCTGGTGGCGGGCTTCGGTCGGCGTCGTTCTGAAGACGTCCTTCGGGCTTTGGGCAGTGTTTGGCTTCGATGTCGTCTTTGGCGTTGGCTGACTGGCTTCGGCGTCGTTGCAGGCGTCAGGGGGAGCGACGACCCCCTTCTCTATCTTCTTTAGCCCTCCATCCTTATGTGGTCCACGCTTGGCAAAAACAAATCACCGCGTCATCTTCACCAAAATAAGGCGCACACTGGTAACGCTCTATCTGCGATTCGCTCACGGTACGTAAGGCAACAAAGTCCACGGACACAAAACAATGATCACGCGAGAGTGTAGCGCGGAGATGCTCTCTCTGTGAAATCCGGGTAAAAACTGTCTCTGGGATGGTAGCACCGCGTATTTAAGAGAGATTCAAAATCGTCCGTTGAAACCCACGCTCAGGTAGCTTGGCTTCGCTTTTGGAGGAGATGCGAATGACCTGTGTCCATTGTCTTGAAACTCGGTCACCGAGGCGTCTTCGATCCTTGCAGGCTTGAGCTCCAGCTGATTTCTGTGGTCATCCGTGAACATGGGTTAGCCCGCCCGCTGCGACTCAAGCCTGGTAGCGACGAAAATAATCTTTCCTTATCTTCGCGTTGGTGCAAATATGTCATGTTCCAAGCGTCGGCTGTCACTCAAGAAAGACCCGTTCCCAGCTCCCGACGTCTGCCTCGGATACAAGTTTATCCACAAAATAAAATACCTCACACTTTTATATTTGAACATAAAATGAATCAATAAACATAAATAATTTATATCGAACTGCGTTATACATGTCACTAGATACCGTGACACACTTTTGGGTCAATCGCGAAGAAGGGAATGAGTGATGATAGGAAGAAATTGATGAAGGAATTCTCACAAGGAACACCCATGTCCAGGCCGTGATTCGAACTCGGAGACCCTGGCGTCGTAGCGCGATGTGCTAACCACTCCGCCATGGAGGCAGGCATAATAATTCGAATTCGATTATTAGAATATGCTTCTACGTTAGCCCCGTGTAGCTCTGTACACTTTTTGACACTCCGTGTAGTGCACGTGTAACCCGGTGTCAGGCTGGTGCAACGAAATCATATTCAACCGGACGCAAGAATACTGGTGTTCAATTCCATACGATTTAACAAATAACCGAACTGCTTGCTGCTTTCAATGTTCATTTGTTTGGTTACCACGTATCACCCGACCATACACCATATTGTACACCATCCTAGAACAGATGACTCGGTGTTGCACGTTTAAAACAACTAGACATGTCAATGCCTTCAAGGGTGCCTTGAATGCAATGTGACTGCTTTCCTTCTTTCAGAGTCAAGACAGAATCCCTGCAAACGTCAC
Source organism: Lepisma saccharinum (assembly GCF_977018435.1). Lineage (NCBI taxonomy): Eukaryota > Metazoa > Arthropoda > Insecta > Zygentoma > Lepismatidae > Lepisma > Lepisma saccharinum. The sequence goes on from NC_139249.1 coordinate 54,533,920, forward strand.
TGCTAAAGTACCAGCTCCAGACACAAAGCGGAAGAACAAACACAGTTTTCCTCGCCAGAGGGCCTGAGGCCTCGGTGAAGTCTGTTTGGAGCCTCTTACCTTAGATGCTGATGTACGTCACAGAAATAAACATTGTAAATGTCTGTCACTTACCTTCGATGTTTAACTTCTAGGATAAGGAGTAATATACACAGGTAGATCAATTATTTTCATCAAGTTTACGGACTGGATGAATGCATGATGTATTTACTGGCACAAGATGAGAAATGTATTGGCTCACACAATTCAAGTTATGCGACCGCTTTCTCTTTGAATGAGAGACAACAAGCGAGACTAAAAATAACTTCCTAATTGTAATAACTGATAAAATATCATAAACGTTTTAAACAGGTCGATTCAAAAGAAATGCGCAATATTCTGGGAGGGGAGGATATTAATGATTTTAAAAACAAAAAGTTGATGTGGACATAGGTTCGATTCATTACTATTAACAAGGTATTGTGCTGTGCATTGGGTACTAATTCCTAGCCAGAGGCGCTGTCATTTCTTGACGGCTGACAGTCCTGGAGAAGGTGTTCGTAAAATGCAGACAGGATGTAGCTGCAGCGACATTTTCCATTTTTTTTCTTCCCTCCCTTAAGCATGATACTGTATGTACATAAGTTTTCATGCAAAATCTTGCAACCTTTCGAACCTATATTCACTTAATATTCTTTTTAAAAAATGTAAGTACTGTAAAAACATGTTCATTCAGTTCTGGTCCTGGGTTCGAAACCCGGTGGAGACACATAGTGGTTCGGATCCAATTTTAAACTGTATGTCTAGCCATATTTGCCTATCTATGCATACGGACTTTTAAACTAAAATTCAATTCTACATATAATTCAATTTGCTTTGCTGCTTGAGCGCCTTCAGGTGTGGTGTGCTGACAAAAACAATTAAAACGAATAATTAGAATTTAAATACAATTTTTTCAAGTGCAAGAGTTGCTCAAGCCTGCGTTAATACTAAAAAAAAAACAGTCAGGGAAATATTTCGTACAGTGGTTGGATGACAGCAGAAATTGACAATTTCTCCAGTCAAATTTTTACAGTGTACTCACTCGCAAGTTTCAAAGTTTGTTTGGAGTCCACTTTATGCACAGATCTGCTACTCGTAACTGGGCCAACAGCTTAAAGTGAAATCCGAACCACAATGTGCCACCGCCGGGATCGAACCCGGGACCCATCGATTACAAGGCGACCGAGTTACCATAGGGGAAGCTCTGCTCACGAGTTGCGAATATGTGAAAAGAAAACGGCAAAATTCCCATACGTCTTTTTCTAATTAGCCACATTCATTCATCAATACCATGCTATTCAGATTCTCTCTCCATTCGCTTGACATTCATGTAAGCGCCGTGGCACTCTCATACCTTCAAATGCACACCGGGGAAAACTAACTGAAAATAATACATTAGGAACGAGTAACAGGAAGGATGGAAATAGAATCTGATAAAAACAAAACATGTCATGGGGGTTATAAAGAAAGCCACAGGATCTAAAGTACTTGAATGACCTAAAAATACGCTACAGGAAAAACACGCAGCTGACAGGAGAAGGGAAAGATCCAGCGAGATTCAAGGTCTACAAATTTGTATTTGTATTTTAATCACTTTGCATTGGCAAATTAAATTAACAAGAGCTGCAGTGGTTCAATCTGAAGGCTGTCAGACCGCTATTTGGGATATCCAGGTTCGATTGCTGGAGTAGGAACTTTTCCAGCAAAAACTCTGCTTGGTAAGGTTCACTCAGCTTCTGATAAATGGCTACGTGGGTGCAATCAGGCATGGATTAAAAGTAGCCGGAGCGTGGTGCTGCTCACATCACGTCCACATCCTCCTTTATCAGGGCCGGATTAACCTAATGGGAAACTGGGGCAATTGCCCCGGGGCACCCACCAAAAGGAAGCTGTGAAGGGCCTCGACTTAAAAACTTCAATATTGTCGTAAGTCTGGATCCAATTGTAGCACAGCTCTCAGTTGATCTGTTTGTAGATATCTGAAGCTCAGTATACTTTACAGGGGCGCTGACTTGTCAAATTATTGGGGGGCTCTGATCACTGAAATAAATGAATGATGACTCACTCCCTCTCTTTTTTTAAAAATAAAAAATACGTCTTCGTATAGTAGTTTTTAAGCAGCTATTATATTCCTCATGCAAATCAAATGTAACATGAAAACCATATAGAAAATGTTTCAAAGTCTCTTTATGTCTATTGTGCCTGCTAATTTGTTTTTTAGATAACAATTAACATTTTTATTGAAAATTATGTATTTTTAAGAGACCAACCTAAAAGTTTTATGCCGACCTCGGTGGCCGAGCGTGTTGGGTGGTAGACTCAACCCGCTTTGATCCAGAGGTCTCGGGTTCGAGTCCCGGCGAGGGCATGGGCGTGTTTTAATGTCCGCAACAGACATGTGATGGGTTGCAAATAACCCATAAAATAAACAATATTTAACAGTTTTATTTAATTATTTACATAAATGCTAACACAAATCGCAGGAAAATGATTTTACTTTTTTGTTCTTGCTACAATATTTTACTTTTTTAATTTAATTTTGCAATAATAAAAAAATAGCATGTACACTAAGATATAAATTGACATACACAACAAAAATATATGAACATGATTTAAAAATAAAGCAAAAGTCTCTCTACGCAGTGGGTTATTTTTATGAACTCATTAACAAGCGGTCTCAGGTCCAAATTATCAAGCACAGTTTGATGTATGTGGAGTACCGCTAAGCTGCTTAGTCTCTTCTGCCCCATTGTAGATCTCAAATATGTCTTCAGTCGGCTAATAGCACTGAATGACCTTTCGGCTGTGGCTGTCGTCACTGGCACAGTGCTGAGGACCATCATGAATTTGGCTCCTGGAGGGTGCTGTCTTCCAAAAGAAACTTTCTTATGTCACGCATGGTAGTTAGAACCACTTTCTTCTGTTTGGCAATATCACCAAGCATGGACATGTATAAGGAGAGCCTATCGGCATCCAAATCTTTGCGAAAGAATTCTCGCGTTTGCTGAAAGTTTGTTGTGCAACTGTTCACAGCTGAGATGCATTCTTTCTCTAAGGCTGTTTTTGTAGTCCTGTAGATTCATGTATTTGTTTAAAACATGATTTTGCTGCGTCACACACGTCAGTGTATATTGATTTATAATACTATTTTGGAGTGTAGAACTTGTGATGTTTGGCAGCATCAGGATTTTCAAGTCTCTTAGGGACCTGACGTTGCCGGAGCAATTCTGGCTCAACGAGGCTCGGTTTGCCCTCTGTGCATTTCAGCCAGAACTGCTCAAAACACATTCGCTTTTCTTGAAAGATGTCAGTCAAGTATTTAGTTTTGATTCTACTTCTGTAGCACCAATGCGTGGAAACTGAATCTTACAGTTTACCTCTTCTATTGGACCCATCACATTGCAGTAGAGGGAGAGAAAGAAAAATGTCTTGAAGTGAAGCATTGTCTCCAGATATCCAGCACATTTTAATGTTGGGTCAGTAGAATCCTCTTCAGAAAAATTCTCAAGAAAATTGAGAAGGTTCTCATAATTCTTTAAGATCTGTTGCACACTGGAGGCTCTCAACGTCCACCGACGAGGACAAAGTGGTCGCAGTCCAACATGGCCAGCCTTCTCATTCACATCAATAATATTCCTAAATATTTGCATTCTTTTAGGGGATTCCCAACAGTCTTTAACAAGTCGTTGGCTAAATTCATGTCTCTGATTAATATATGTATAATAGTAAATAATAATTATAAACGTACTTAGTATATAGTTATAAGTTATGTGTTTTGCTGTTTCCGGTCATAGCGCCCCAAAGTTGATGGTCTAGAACATTTCAAATGTGTATTTAAAATTAAGATCACGTGGTAAACTTTACAAGAGAAGAAAAATAATACATTAGATCCTCTTAAGCAAAATTATTGGGGGGCTCTGCCCCCACATCATTAACATTGGGGGGCTCGAGCCCCCCTAAGCCCCATGGAGTCGGCGCCTATGATACTTTATACCATGGATTCTCAGATACGATTAAGATAATAATAAATAATCCTACGAAGTACATGGGTGAACCTACCTCAAAGTCCAAAAGACAAGTATTAACTATCATTTAAACAGGGCTAACTATTGTATGCACGTCCGTCTCCCTCTAGCATAATCAATAGTATATACGTTATAATAATCTCGATAATTGTTTTCACTAAGGGGCCCCTAATATCTCGCTTGCGTGGGGTATAGAAAACTGTGCTACGTCACTGTCTGAAATATCCGTATATGTATTCTCACAATTGCACACGTCAGAGGCGCCAAACTGTCAATCACGAGCTGTCGGTAGCTCACGAATTTATTTTCAGTGGCTCCTGAATGGTTGGCTACCCCTGCAGGTGTTGGCAGCAGGGGTGCCTACGGGGGGTGATTATGTCTCAGGTTGGGTCATCGACATTTGGGGGGGGAATTTTTTCTCTTCAAACAATATAAAATTCAACGTGTATATCTTTTTCCAAAATATATTAGAAGAAGAAAAGAAAGTGTTTAAGGGTATTATCGAAGGGCGAGGGGGAGGAGATATATCCAACTTTTAGATACTAGGCCTTAATTGATATATGGGTTCTTCAGGGGGGTACTGAATTATTTTTTGGGGGGGCAGTGTCAAGGGATTTCTTTAGTGGAGGAGAGAGTATTTGAATATTAAATTTTGGAGACTGTATTTAGCGATATGGTATCCACACGTTTTCGACCCCGAACGTGCCAAAGGAGAAGCTAGAAAAGACTAAGAAAGTATTGGCATCCTATTAAATTAATATTCTTGAAAGCCTGCAGAGAAATGGATGTAAAAAAATTCTTACTCGCTTCGCTCGCACTCTTATTTTGCTAGGATGCGTGTCTGGCGCTTTAATGAGGTGAATGTGTAGTTTTTATATTATAGCTGCATTACAAGACAAGTGATATTCTCGATATGACGAACGATTTATGGGGTGGTCTTGAGTGATGGGCCCCCTGTTTAGGGAGGAGGGGCAGATCAAGTATAGTGTTCAGTAATACAAAGAAAAAAATACTTTCGGTAGACATGCTGTCGTAATTAAATACTTTGTGCAGATTACGATATGGTTTGAGGGCGAGAATGATATGATTTGGGGGGCATGACGATTTTGGGGGGAATGTGCCACTGGTCTTGGGGGTAGATGGGCACCCCTGGTTGGCAGCGATATTGAGGGAAACTTTTGCAACGTCACGTCTTCATGTTAATTGTACTCCCAGTTCACAGCCCAAGCAATACCGGGTGATTCAAAAGTCTCTTGATATTTTCCTTATATCGCTAATGAATGGTGTTCAAGATGGGATAAAATACACTGTTGTTTTCCTGCAAGATGGTGCAACACCGCAATTCACCAGAATCGTTCGGGACTAGCTCGCTGACAACTTCCCCGATAGGTGGTCCGGCCATGGTTCACCAAGACTTTGGGCGGCTCGCTCTCAGACCTGGCTCCCCTAGACTTTTTGCCTGGGGTTTCATTAAGTCTAGTACAAAAGTATGTACCAAGTAAAGATGAACACCATAGAGCAACTGACACAGTGAATAGCTGCAGCAACAGGGGAGATCACGCCATAATATGTTGGAGCATGTGGTTCGGTCTACGGAAGAGAGGTGGGTGCTATGCCTAGACTTACAGAGCCACCACATTGAAATGTACTGAGTTTGTCTTCTATTCAAGAGTACTTTTCAGCAGTACTGTCAGGTGTAAAGCCTGGTACTAAAATCTGTCACTCATTAACTTTGTACCGAAAGGAGGTGTTACATTCCAGGCTGAAAAAGTACCTCTTCTTCTCCACAATATTAACGGACAACCACAAAGTCTTTGTAATATTGATTGATTTGCTCTATTTAACTTCTCTTTTCTGCAACTTTTGGCTAATTGCAAAGATGAGGATGAGTGATATGATGAAGGGACAATCACAGAGAACACCCATGTTACGGCTGGCATTTATACCTGGGACCCTTGGCATCATAGCGCTATGTGCTAACCACTCTGCCACAGAGGTTGGAGAAAAAAGTCTTTGCAATATAGACACGTAAAAAATAATGTAATATAGAATGAGGCTCGGCACTCAAATGTTACGTGACGGATGCCAATAACTTAAGGATGAGAGATACAGTTCCATTCACGAAGTGTGAGGAGACATTGCTCTACAAACTGAGCTAACAAGCCAACCCTGACTTTTTGGCTTCCACTGTTTCATCTCTGTGAATTGTATGTCAGTGCTACAGCAACACATCTGTTGTCTTTAAAACATCAATGATTCACACAGTTCCATTTCTCCCAGCGTGAAGCTGTATATATTGTACACACAGGAGATGTACAATTTCACACAGGTACAAGAAGAGTCAGATGAAAGCTAGCTCAGTAGCAAGGTATGCCAGAGACCAAGGTTTAAGTGCTGGTTAAGCCTACATTTTTCCGCTTAAATTTCTAATTGGTTTTCAGGTTGTTGTAGTTGAAAATTGCCTTTACTTGTGCAACTATTACTTGTAGTAATACATCTGAGCATTCATAGTTGATTGAAATTATCACATTTAATTTAATTTCTTTTTTTTAATTTTCAAAAAATCCCATTACTACCTGAAAACAAAGTTTTCATATTTCTGTCAACATACGTAAAGAATTGACGATTAAGGTCTCACATTTTCAAATGATTGGACTAAATTCTAAAATATTTGACAAAGAGTCTGATTCTAAGCTTTCTGATGGTGTAATGGTTAACACTGTTGCTTTGTAATCATGGGTTTTCAGATTGGATTCCCCAAGGAGGCAAATGTCAGTGCATCTAACTATAAACTGTATGTTCAGATTAACCTATGTAGATTTTATTTTAACAATGTTCAGTAAGAGGAGGGGAGGTATAATATTATGAAACGTAATATATGGCTACAGTTTTTGACTCTGTAAAGCAAGATCATGCACACAGTTATTTGATTATTTTGTGACACACTTCAACATCTCTAGGTTAAAAATAACTGAAAATAATGCTTTTTTTTTTTGGCAAATATGAGCTAAGAAAGCCATAAATCCAACTCATTTAATTTATTAATTAATACAAGATTGGATTAAAAGTTATTACTTCTTGCACCAGAGTGGCCTTCCTAAATCAGGGTTTACTGGAAACAACATAAGTAACTATGCAATGCATAGTCGACTCTACCATATCGCTGCAAGTTTTAAATTTTGGCAACAGTACAAAAATATGCATTAGCATGTTTCTTATTCTGATCAGTGATGTTGCGTGAAATAAATTGTTGGGTGTGTTCACACCCAGCCTAAATTAAGAGAATTTAACCCCCCCCCCCCCCCAGGCAAAGGTGGGCTACAAACAAATCAATTGTTGATCACAATCACAGAGAAGAAAGTGGTAAATGTTAGTGACACTGATTAAGTGAGCATACAAATAAGTTAACAAATTGTACAGTACAAGGAAAAAATAATAAAATAAAGTAAAACAAGAAATATGAATATAATAATGCGTTTTATGAAAAATATGAGCCTGGGACCTTGTATTGTGCTAGTCACTCAGCCTGCATTTGTCTACCCCTCCCACTCACCACTGTGAGTAAGGGAATTAGGGAGTTACTAATCAGTAGCGTAAACCTGCCATGGAAACCATACAACAATGACTGTGGGTTCATCATGCTGACCACACTTTACCCTGTAACTGGTTGGATGATTGCTCACCTCTGATGAAACATGTGGGAGTTGGAGCAGTCGGTAGATAGGCCTCAAGGGCTGTTCTGCCACAGGTTATTATTAGATGAAATATATGATGGGAAATACACATATCTATCTGCTAGCGAGGATTTGAACATAGGATTTTTGTCATCATAGCATGCTGACCTAACAACTGTACCACAAAGGGTGGCACAAAATATGTTACAATTCACTACTCCCCTGCAATGATACTCAAGGAACTTCTCTTCCTAAATTTGGATAACATCTACAGTGATCAGTTTGCTCTTCATCTCAACAGAAAACTTAGCATTTTTTAGAAGAATACATGTGATAAAGTAAAAATGTAATGTATTTTTCAAGATGCAGCACATTTTTAAATCTTTACTGCATATCTATTGTATTTTAATTTATGAAGTAAATTATTTTGTGGATGCAATGTTGGACCTATGTTGAAACTAATTCTACTACAGCTACAAAACTGTGCCAAATTAAAGTCTACCATACTAAACTTCTTCTGATTTTATCCAAACATAATACTAGACTTGTCCTCCAAAATAACTTGCTTCCTTGAAAATCGTATGACAACTCCAATGGCCAAAACATAGATGATACTCCCACCAAACCCTCCTCAACTACGTACAATAGTTCAAATTCTTTTATCTTAAAAAATACAGCTTAAGTGATAACTTACATTGCTAGAAGTCTCTACCTTAATTCCAAAAAATGTAGTTTAGACAGAAATGTCAAAGTATCATCAGAATTTGGATCTAGCTCAACAAATGAAAAATCGATTTTTTTTGTCTGTCATCTTGAAATGCTTTCAGCTTAAAAACTGAATTTGCTGCAGTTATTGTGGCCACAAAATTGGTGATTTATCCCAACCCATCCAAAACAATGCACTATGATTGATTGATTGATTTAGTTTATTTTACTTCGCGTTTTGTGCCTCTTGGCTAATTTGCGAAGATGGGGATGAGTGATGAAATAATGAAATTGATGAATGGACATTCACAAACAACCAAGCCTGACCGGGATTCGAACCCGGGACCCTTGGCATCGCAGCGACAATGCACTATGTTACAGCATATTATGAAAAACTTAAACCTTAAGTGATGCCCTAATATTTCTGAGACTTTTGTTTCTTAATCTGTGAAAATATTAACAAGTCAAACACAAGCATAATTCAAAGCTTTATAAAGCTGGGAAATTTAGTCTTCAAGTTATCTTAATGCAGTTATCATAGTTACAATGTTTGTGATTTTGCAACCATATTCCATCTAAACTATGACATCTATTTCTAAAAGTTATACTGTAAAATTGTCGACAAATAAATCCCCTAAAAACGACAGAGTTTAGTTCCTCAGACTTCAAAAATGTATTCTAGACCAATAGTATTCAAAGTGTGTAGAGTGCCTCTCTGGGAAGGCACTCAATTTTCTCTGGGCAGTGCGAGAACCTCTGATAAATAATTCTTCTTTTCTGGAACTTTAAAATGTACTCATAGAACAATATCTTCTCTGCACTATTGTAACTCAGCAATCTTGGAACTGCAATCGTACCTTGTAGAAGAAAATCATGCAATGCTGAAAGCTTCATTGATAGTACCTTTGTCCAGACGTCGGCATCCTCTTTGATATTTTACAACTAAATGTGTCTCTACAAGGGGATGATACAGACATTCTGCACCTGTCAGACAAGGTGCCAACCTTCAAAAGGAAGTTACTGCTTTCAAAGAGAAAGACTGAAGATAAACCATGAGCTGAGCATAAATAAAGAAATACGTACAATTAAATGATGATTTAAAAGTCTGTGTTTGTGGAACACTACTTCTAAAAATACTTTCCTCAGGACACATGGCACAACTACATCAGAAATTGATTCAATGCAGTCTCTCCAGCACACTTTTACCACCACAGGAGAGGAGCAGCTTACTGATCTTTCCTCACAATGCAGTGATGACTATGGAGCTACGTGAGGAATGAATGCCCATCCAGTTAATTAAGGTCTTTCAACTTCTTACCTGTTTGAACCTGAATTTTCAGCCAAATAAAGATTAAGAGTAAAAATCCAAAATGATATGCACTTTGCCATTTCAAAATGTGTATCCCGATTCAATAAACTGTGTAATGTCAAGCAAGCTGATACATCTCATTGACTTTGATACACATTGCAATATGGCTGTTATTAACATCTATACAATACACAATTGGGGTAACAGTTCGTTATTTTGGAGACACATTTAAATCGGATATTTTGTGTTTCACATTGTTCGTACTTAGCAATTGTGTATTGCGGAACATAGTTCAAGGTGCCATTATGCTTTTTACACGAAAACAAACACAATTTTTCACATACAGTGTGACTTTTTTTATTCCTTTCTTCGCTTCCAGAATACACAATATGGCGAGCACATCCTAACTCGTGTTGTGGGTATGCAGTGTTTCAACCTTCTTCACCAAAAAATATGTACCATCGTGTTCATCACCGGGGGAAATTATACATTATGTGCGGGTAGCTGACGGATAACCCCACGAACCATTCATGGATAGCTCCACGAACCATTATGCATGGTAGTTGACGGATAGCCCCATGAACCATTTCCATAAGGTTAGGTTAAGTTTGGTTAGGCAAGCATAGTAAAAAAAAAAAAAAGAGTTTGAAACACTGACAGTGGGTTACGTCATCGAACGTGCGGAGCATGCAGTTCACATACGGGAAGCATGTCAATTGTGCGTCGGTGGGATATTTCTCTTGAAAAATATATGATTTGCCGGTTAAATATATTCCACGATGAAAGAAAATACTTCCACGAACGTTGGAAAGCTTGGAGAAACTCATTTCCGTAAGTAGTTTCTTCTGTAAAAATGAAGAAATGTGGGTAAAACTGTCATATGTGGGAAAACGCTCTAACTCGTTTATTCTCTACTTTTTTACATTCGTACTTACCTATTCTGCATTGCGAAAGATTGTTTAAAAATGGCTTTAGCTTTTTTCAACGAAATTAGTATCTATTGTCGACATATCAAGTAATTATTTTTCTATCTTTTCTCGCTTCCTGAACATGCAAAATGGCGGTCAAATCTTGACTAGTGTTGTGTTTCAAACAGCAAAGCGGTGTTTCAACCTTCTTAACAGAAAAAATTCCCACCCCAAAAAAACATTCTGGATCGTATAACCATCCACGAATAGCCCCAAAAACCATTCTGGATCATATAACCATCCATGAATAGCCCCATGCGCCATCACGGTAAGGTTAGGTTAGGTTGCTTTAGGTTGGGCAACATAGTGAAAAAACTGTGTGTTTGGAAACACTTACCGGGGATTACGTCATCAGATGCTCGCAACATCCGGTTCAAATACATGGATGGAAATGCAAGCAACAGCTTTCGTGCATCGGACGGACATTCTTATAGAAAAATACATGATTTAGCGGCAAAATAGTTTGAAAACTGCGAGAAAACACTTCTACGAACTACCGAAATTACACAGAAACTCAATTCCGTAAGTACTATCTCCTGTAAATTTGAAGAAATCCATTCCCGCATATGACATTTTTACCGAAATGTGTCTCCGATATAACGAACTGTTACCCACATTTGGTAACTACGAACCATGGGAAACACAAAATATCCGATTTAAAATGTGTCTCCGATATAACGAACTGTTAACATTTTTATAACTACATGTGGTTCAAATAATGTCTTCTTATAGTGCAGAAAGTGTTATTAAGGAAAGGCTAAGAATTTCAATATTTTCTTAGTATTAACACCCAAAATTGTCAACCTGCATAAATTTTGCAATTTCCCATCGCAATTTCAAGTTTCAATTTATGATGAGCGTTACATTTTCAATGATATAACTACATTGCAATATAGTGCACTAGGAAAATCATTTAAATGATCATAATTACTCACCAATACTTCGTAAGAGCTGTTACTTGCAAAGGATTAGGTTGGTCAGGATATATCCTTCTGCATGCTGAATACAAGGACTCCAGCCCTGGTGGAATAGGTGGAAGATTTCCGATTGGCACATTCCTAACTTGTCCAATACCTCCCTCCTCCATATTTAACTTTCGTTCAGTTATTCTAATGTTATATATATTTATATCTCAGGATCTGATTAGCACCCACTATTTGTAAACAATCACAGGATCGCGACTACTATACACAGGAACACGGACGAGTTTACATACCATTCTGAACAGTTGCGCAAGATCTCCGCGAGATGGCTCTGTCGACCAGAAAACAGGAGTCGTACCTTGTTTGTTTTTTAAACTTAGTAATATTCTATCACGTGTTTTTATAATATATAAAATAAGCTATACATTGAGTGAATACAATGACGAATTGCTCGAATAAACATGAACTATTGTAATTTGAAAGTGATATTGAAAGGACTGATTTTTTCGTATATCACTATTACCACTATCACTGTCATCTGTTCCACAATAATGTTACATAGTAATGTCCATGAGCATAAAATGGGTAGAGAATAAGTAAACATTGGCTTTCATATTATTCGAATGTTAAACCATTGCATTGGACAGCATTCCACTTAATGGTATCTATATATCTGGCCACTTTTAGTATTATACGTTGTAAGAAAATGTATTGCCCTGTCTTTTGACTTTGGTTCCATAGACATGGATATTTTGTTATTTTTTTATGATGTCACAAGCATCAGTAATCGCTTTGAGGTGTGGAGATTTTCTGTAAAGCGAATGTCTGTTGAGTTATAAATCGCAAAAGTTTAAGAAATATGGAACCATATGACGTTATAGTTAACCAGCCAGTCGTCATTGATAATGTAAGTGATTTTTTATGTCAATATTAGAAAGTATACAGGAGAAAGTTTCAATTCCATATTATAGTGTATGATCGTATTTTCTTTCCATCATGTAATTTACATATTTCCAATAACAATAATTGTAATAGGATTATATGAAACAAATTGTAGTTTCTAAAAAAATGAACAAACTATTAACAAGGTGGAATGTAAATATGAAGTAAGTATTGTAAGTTTAATTCATTCCTTGCGCGAAAGCGTATGTTCTGTCCACCCACATTGCACCCATGTTCTTGCTAGTTTCCGTGGAAGTTGTTATATAGAGTGTACATATGCATGATGAAAATGTGCAATGTTTGTTAATACGTTTTTTTTTTATTTTGGCATAGTCTTAGGTTCCAAGTATCATTGTACACTTGGGTTGGCAAAGGCTGTCCATAATAACATGGTGGAGTTTAATATGCACATCGAGAATTTATCTGATAGCATGAATTGTCAACATCATTCGATTTGATAAAATGTGTTCAATTTTTTAAATGTTGTTTTATAAAGTAATTATGAGTGCAAGGTATTTCTTTCATGAAAATTTGTTTTTTGCTGATAAAAACTCCATATTTGTACGGCGTCTTGTCAAATTAACGAAACATTATTATTTCTATGCTTAATGTCACTATTTACTTTTAAGGGGCCCAAATTTTAGAAAATGAAGGTATAACGAAAATGATAAACGAGCATTTTCAAAGAGCTGTAACGCAAAGAAAAAAACAGTAAAAAGAACTCAAATATTCTCTGCTAAAACTTTGGATGTATGACTCCTCAAAAATATATAGCTCTGATATGACATCACTTCCCTACTAAAAGAAAATCCTAAATATTGATTTCTCTCCAAAATTGAATATCAGTTTTGACCCTAAATGTCAGCATTAATAGAGATGGGGGAAAAATAAAGCTAATATAAAATTTAGCTTCAAATGTACTGAAAACAATGTTTGTTATAATTTTTCCATAGCTAAGTTGTTATAAATATAGCAAGTGTCTGCAAAGGCCAAAAATGCTCCAAATCTTGAAACAAAAATGACCATTTTCAAATGACGTCAAGTTTTACAAAAATAATGTTTGTTTTGAACTACCCTTGCATAGGGGTTACAACAACAAAGGAGTGAACATTTTGAAAATATTATTTCTGCAAAAGTATTGTACAAAATGGCTCCACAGCATTTCCACAATGTCAAAAAAAATGTTCATCGTTGTAGAGTAATGTAAAAGCAATGGTTAAAATATCCCTCTCTTGGCTGCTACACTGTTTTATTTACCTAGATGCAAGATATGCCTTAGCTCAAAACTAGGGCTGCAACTTAAAAAATGTCAAAAAGGGGGCTCTTTTTCCCAGCTCTGGTGTTTTGAATGATACAACATGTTTGACATTTAAAATTCTAATATTTCTATTAAATAATAATGTACTGTTTTCTTTCAAAGGGGTCTGGAGTCATAAAAGCTGGTTTTGCAGGAGATCAAATTCCAAAATGCCGCTTTCCAAACTAGTAAGTATATAGAGATATGATTTATTTGTATTGATAAGTGAACTTGAAACAAATTTTACACTGGCAAAAGTATTCAACCCAGAATTTTTCCATTCAGAAGCTTAATTTTTCTTCCTCTGTACTGCGTTCAAATTCTTACTCAAGACAACAAATTGTATTAAATCTCATGAAAGTTATTTTAGATTTCTCACAAATGTTGGCGTATTTATGATACAATCTCAATTGATTACCTCTTCGAAACTCCTTTCTAAACTATCTTTGCACTTTACTTACATTTTTGCACTTTCAGTGCCAATTTAGGAGAAAGTTCTTCTCTTAAGAAATAACTTAGATCAGTCATCATTTGAAACCAGTTACGGCTCAAAATGAATTGATCAAAGTGTGTTGTGCATGACAAAATTGGGCATAATAGGAACTGTTATACTTAGAGCCAACTGTGTATTTGTAACTCATACAATTTCCATTTTGAATTCAATTGAAAACATTTTAAATGGAAATAGGGCCATATGTAATATGTTGTATAGTCATGGACCCTTCTGGATTGTAATGATTCCATTGAAAGTTAATGGGATTGTTACAATCCAGAAGTGTCCGTGACTACATATACAATGATGCAACTTTTTTTTTTTACATAATTTTTTCCTGGGAAAGTTATGAACAGACTACAAAGAAATGTTCAATGTGTTGCCCATGTTCCTATGTGTACAATAGTACATGACCTGGTCCATTCAGAAATGTATTAAATTAGTATGATAGCATCACATATATGCTCCTGCAAATAGTTTGTCTCATATTTTAGTAGCATACAACATTGCCCTTAAGCTGAGGAGTCACAGTTATGCATCATGTGTGCATTTATTTCAATATTGTCTGAGCATATGAAAGAGTATGAATTTCTCCCCATGTTGCCAGTGGAAGCGTTTTTTGTCTGTCAATTGATTTATGATGTATATACAGTAAACTCTCATTTATCCGTACTTCTGCATATGCTTATTTGTAGGTATAACTTTGTGTTAATATTAAAGGTACTTATAATGAAATCTGAAAATCCTAATTTTTGGTACATAATATATTCATACCGAACTGTCATAGGGAGGGATTGTATATTTTTATCAGGTCTCCCACCTGTGAAAGGTGCACTTTTTTCACTTTTCTAACTTTTTAATCATTTCTAGAAAAAAAGGATGTCATGTCTAAGGGTTGAAAATTGGTGAATGAGTACATCTATATCAGAGCTCTTTATCCAGTAAAGCTCAACTTCCTGACCATTTCCCTTCTTGCAAATATCTGCTAAAATCAGGACTTTCAGCATCAATGACCTACTTTTTCAAATGTGAATTTCATCGTTTCATAATTCATATGTAACAATGGCTAATACACAGTCTTGTAGCTTACAGTTTGCTGATCATTTTAGTTTTTGCTCCACATCGATAGGATAATTAGGGGCTGAGATATTTCAGATTCGGTAACCCCTTACGACACCACCAAATGGCGAATCTTTGAAAACAAATATGGCTGCCACTCGAAACCTACAGTCACTAAAATTAAAATAATGACTGTTTTCAACTAACAACATGGTAAAGTAACTGCACAGAAAAAAATAGATTTTTTAAAAGTTGTCGAGCAACATGGATTGGACCACTTGACATGGATTGTGAGAGAGAGAGAGAAATGTCCCCTGTGAAAGTAAGAGGGGGTGGGGCGATGCAGCCAATATAACAATATCACGTCACGTGCAAAATGTATATTCATGGCAAAAGTTGTTCTATGTGGTCCGTAGTCAGTGATGACATCATAGTGGGACATGAGAGCGGGCGCCCCAATTCACAGCCAAACGTGTGCACAAAAGAGCCAGATCTGGCCCCAAAAGAGCTAAGGTGGCAGGCAACACAAACTCGAAAGGAAAAGCCTGGCAGAAACTATTCTACATGCCCTTAAGTGTTCTTAAGGATAAAAATCTATTGGTGTTAGATATGCACATTGTGGATGCATTTCAACAGGTCCACATCCCTGTTCTAAGATGTGGATCATCGGGAAAGAATTTACTGTTTTCAGTGTTGAAAAGAACTGCTGTGGAAAGTTATTCATCTCAATAAGCAAAGACGGAAATTTTATTTGTTTATTATTATTATGAAAGAGCTAGTAACAGAGACAATTGGAGAATTGTAAGAACCGCATATATCAGTATTCCATATCGATATAAAGGAGGAATAAATATTAATTTACTGTATTTTCTAACATGAGATTGTATCATATATTAGGAATGGGATACAATTGCAACATGTACTTTGTTTTGTCCTCTGAATGTTGGTTAAGATTACAAAAATGCATCTTTGGCATAAAAGTAAACACTAATTCAATGTCATATGCTGATGATTCCCAAAAAGAAGAAGATGAAGATGTCATGAGGAATTGGTGACTGCTTCAGAGACGTAATCAGAATGTCAAGTTTTTATATTTTGTTACTCACTTTAGGTGAAGAGTGACAGTTTCACACTAGTTGTGCATTTATTTCAATATTGTCTGAAGGAGCACTGCTACTACAAAAAATGTCATATAAGAGAGTATGAATTTCTCCTCATGTTGCAAGTTGAAGCAGTTTGTATGTTGAGTATGAAGCTAGACAAGATATTTGAAAAATATGATCAATAAGAATTTTCAGAATCCTATGGATTCTTTTTGGAGAGAAAAATGCAAGAACCTCAAGTTACGGCTAATCAAATGTAAGTTTAGAATTTTCCACCTGTCAATTACATCTTCGATCGGTCCTCTTTCCATTGATACCTTTTTCTATGTCATTGGAAGTTTGATATTCCCAAGAGAACAAATAAAATAATACTCCCATGAGCATTATGCATTTTTCCTTGCCTCCTACGACCATCCTGGTTGTGTTGCCACCCAATGCACGTAATAGAGCTAATTTTCACCTTAAGTGGACTTAAAACTGACTTTCAAGGAACTTGATTTCTGAATGCTCAATAAAGTACCTCCTAGGGTAATTTCCTAGGGAGGTAAGAGCCAATATAACAATATCACGTGCAAAATGTATATTTACTATGGCAAAAGTTAGCAGCCAAACGTGTGCACCAAAGAGCCAGACCTAGTTCCAAAAAAGCTAAGTTGGCAGCAGTGTTTGCAGCTGCCGCAGAAGGTAGGACCTTGTGGAAACCCTCCCTCATTCCCTTAACCTGTCCATGACTCATTCTTCACTACCATCCCTGAAGAAGAATGAAGGTCAGTTGATGGCACATGGCATAAAATGCAAATCTTTTCTGTGAGACTGTATCATTTTAAGTATTTTTCAGTATTATCTTTTCTGTTTCAGTATTGGTCGACCCAAACATGTCCGAGTAATGGCCGGTGCATTGGAAGGTGACCTATTTGTGGGACCCAAGGCAGAAGAACACCGGGGCCTGCTTAGCATTAGGTACCCAATGGAACATGGTATAGTTACTGATTGGAATGACATGGAAAGAATATGGCAGTATATCTACAGCAAAGACCAACTGCAGACGTTTTCAGAAGAGGTATCATTGCTAATTTTGAATTTTTATTAATTTATATAGACTTGCGGAAAATATAGGTATGGAATTGTTGTGAAATACGCAAGTTTATATGTATAATGTATACAAATTATACAGTGTTAAGGATTCTGTAGCTTAATATGTATGTTTACATGTGGGGTAGGTTATGTGGGTGGTGTAGACTTTAATGATTGTTTAAATTCAATTAATTACATGATTGGTCAGAATGACCTACAGACTAATTTACTTGGTCAATTTAAATAATTGTTAGCTTGATAAGATTTAGGGGATCATACAATTTTTATTTTCATTTGAGTCATAATTATTATTCCTTTTCAATGAAAGCTTACAATAGATTTTTTTTTTAGATAAACTCATTTATATAAACTTGTTGAATTATTGATTTACTGTATATTATGTCCCCTTTCTGCCACTTTTGGCAAATCATTATGATGGGATGGATGATCGAACTGTCAGGAGCATATATGGATGATACAACACGAGCCCACAGTGCTACATATAGAAAACCGTGAAATATCAGGGAATTTTGCAGATCATCTGAATTTTTCCGTGCATTTTGGAGTCTGCACCAGTAAAAGTTGCAAAATGTGGTTCGTTTCCACTTCCAAACTTGGTTATTGTGTTTCCAGTCCCCAAGCAGATTCATTTCAGAAACTTATTCCTATCATCCTTATAATTCTCAGTCTGGTACAAAATTATTGCTTGCTTTGAATTTCAGTTCTACATAGACTCATAGGTCATCATCATAATCCTTCATCATTTCCTGTCTCTGGCTGGGTCGGCATAGAAGTCAAGCATTTGCATTTTTCCTGGTCTTCCACCACTCCTCTCTCTTTCCACAAATGTTCTAATCTTGTCCTCTTCTCGTAACACTTTCTAATATCTGGTCTCCCCCTTGGCCTTATTCCCACTCCTTGTGTATTGTAAGCTCTTAGTGGTATTCTTTTTGCATCCATCCTCTTCATGTGTCTGAACCATCTCATCTCTGCCTGATCTATCCTGTCCTGAAGCTTCACTACACTCACTGTCTGTTGGATCTCCTCATTCCTTATTCTATCCCTTCTAGTCTTCCCCAATATACTCCTTAAAAATTTCATCTCCACTGCCTGCATCTTTCTTTTGTCTCTCTCTATAAAATTGTCCAAGTCTCTGCTCCATATATAATTATTGGCACATAGTATGTGTTATACAGAGGTTGTTTCCGATCTATGGTGACGAAATTGCACAGCTTTTGCATCACCACCAAGCATGAAGAGAACGAACCTGCCAGTCATGTGGGCGCGTTAGACCATTGACTGTGCGTGACAGGTGTGGTCATTGCGTATCGGGAAGAATGCTGCCGAAAAGCAGTGCATATTGGGAGGGTTACATAACTGCACTTTCCGATGTAAACTATAGTTATAGCGCCATTATAAAACTGTGCAAGGAGCGTTGATTCACTCTGTCCAGAAATGGCATATCACAGGTGTTGAAAGGGGCAGGTAAGACGAGGCGTGGGATGATTCCTGTGGGGCAGAAACAGGCCAACTCTCAGCCTGCCACTAGCCGCACACTAGCTACAATTTGGGATGTCAGGGCGCTGGTCACCAGGGAGAATCCAGCCACACAGAGAAGTATCGCGAACCGGCTACAAACATCACTGAAGAGTGCACACCATCATTGATCACAATTTGGGTTTGGAAAAGCGATGCAAGGGGTGTGTTCATAAGCTCTTGCCAAAACACATCCAGGAACGTCGCACCAACTGTCGAAAGCTTTATGAGCGGCACCTGTCAGGTGAAAAATGGAAGTTCCTTGTTACATTGGACAAGGCAATTTTTTATTGATCGACAGGTTCGAGGGACTTTCAAAGATGGTTCACTGAATGTAAGGAAAGTTTTGGTACAGGTTTCATGATCATTGCTGGATACTCGTACAATGGCAAGCTGACCATACATCGTGTTGCCAGAAATACGAAAGTTAATTCCGATTATTATCAGGCTAACGTCCTGACACCCATTTGTCGCCATGACATTCCCCATCTCTACAGGAGGGATCAGAATCGTGTGTGGGTGCATCAACTCAAGGCGTCAAGTCACACATCTCACTCAACCCGACTCTTCCTCCAACAAATGGCAGAAGAAACTGGAATCCGTGTCATTCCTTTCACAGACATTCCAGTGAAGTCACCTGATGCCTCACCGATAGACTTTTGCTCCTTCGGCCTACTGAAACGAGCCTTGTCTCAGAGGAGACACCGCACCATTGAAGGGCTATGGAAAGCCAGTCAGGAGAAGTGGTTGAGGCTGGACATGACTACACTTCGTGCCAGTCTCCTACAGTGGAAACTTCGCTGTCGGGCAATTGCCAATGCAGGGCCACCAAATGAGCACTCTCAGTGGTGGTGACATGGTTTCTCTTAAGGTAGGAGCAGTTTGAAATCGTCACCATAGATTGGAAACAACCTTTGTATATTACGTTCTTGCATTTCATAGGTTCCATATTATTTATTTATTTATTGCATCTTGTTTATCATGGCGAAGTTAAGGCTTTGTAGCCTTTTCTACCACTTAACCATGTTTACAACAACATTTGAACCATTACATAGAAAGGTAAATATTAAAATAAAGAAAGAGAAATATAAAATTACAAAAAAAAAATACATACGGGAATAAAAACCTAACCTATACTCACGAGCATACAACAAAACACACACATACACGGTGGCTCAGTCGGTAACGCGTCTGACTACCATGCTAAAGGTCCCGGGTTCTATCCCCGGCCGGTTCAAATCCGGGAACTTTTCTAACGATGGAAGCGGCCCCGGCGCCCACCCAGCGTCGAATAACATGGGTACCTGGGGGAAACCCTGGGGGGTAAAGGTGGTCAGGGGCATGATGTTGATCACATCACCCCCACTCACGACCGGATCAAGAAAGTGTGGGACATTACCCCCACACCCCCTATACGCCTACATGGCATGGTGCAATGCACAGGGGAGCACTTTACCTTTTTAACTTTTACACACACACACACACACACAATCAGATATTCATGACAGTAGTCAGGGATTTGAAATATTAAGGTGAATAAGGGTTTTCAGTGTTTTTCTGCACTTAACTCTATTCAATTTATCAGTAAAATATAATGTGCTAACTATTTGTACCCAATAAAAAATGTTTTAATTGCATCTTAAAGACATATGCTGAAGATGAGTTCCGGATATCGAGGGGCAGTGAGTTCCAAAGACGAGAAGTAGAAATGGTGAAAGATTTTGAATAAAAATTTGAGTTATGAAGGGGGATGAGTAGTTGAGTTCTCCCTCGCGATCTGGTGTCAAGGCTGTGTGATTCGGAAAGCATTGAGAATCTGCTCAAGAGATAAGCCGGTTCCTTTGAACTGATTGCCCTATAGAGAAGGGTGAGGTTGTGTACCTTTCGCCGATCAATTAATTTGAGCCAAATTAGCTTTGTAAAGAAAACGGATAAATAGTCCCTATATTTCAGATCGAAAATAAAGCGGACGCAGGTGTTTTGTACTTGTTGAAGACTTTGAGCGAGATCATCTGGTAGTTCGGAACAGACAGAATCGCAGTAATCGAAGTGTGGAAAAACAAGTGCTTGCACCAGTTTGATTTTAATGCTAACTGGTAGAAAATATTTAAGCCGAACAAGAGCATGTAATGCAGCAAAGGCTCTCTTGTTAGTTAAATTTACATGATCTGACCATGAGAGATGCTGATTAAACATTACGCCCAGATTTTTGGCTGTTTTACTTAATTTAATAGCTTTCCCTAAGACTATTATGGGCGGGAGGGACGAAATTTCACACGCAGAAAGCATTTTTTGTGAACCTATAATAATAGTTTGGGTTTTCGAAGGATTAATTAGTAGCCCATGATTAGGTGACCAAGTACTGATTTTGTTCAGATCATAATTTATATCACGAATTGAATTTTCAATATTATTTGGAGGAAAGAACAAATACAGCTGAACATCATCTGCATAGATGTGATATTTACAGTGTTCGAGTGCGTCAGAAATATGGTTAATGTACAGAGTGAAGAGGAGTGGTCCGAGGACCTGGGGGGACACCGGCGCTGATTGATCGCCACGACGATTTCTCACCAGAGTTGAAGACACATTGTTGGCATTCATTAATATACAAACTGAACCAAGTTACGGTTGGGTCAGAGAAGTTGTACAGGAAGGATAGCTTCGATAGCAGGATGTCGTGGTCAATAGTCTGAAAAGCTTTACTAAAGTCCAGAAGTACAAGAATAGTTACTTCTTTAATGTCCATGGCGTGTCTTATGTCGTCCGTCACGTTGATGAGCGCTGTGCAAGTGCTATGGTTGCGCTGGAATCCCGATTGGAGAGGATTCATTAGATTGTTTCGTGATAGAAAATTATGCGTTTGGTTACTGACAACGTGTTCGAGAGCTTTGGACAGAGCCGGAGGAATACTTATCGGCCGGTGGTCACCAAGGCTGAGAACTTTGTTTGTTTTCGGCAGAGGACGAACCTTAGCCAGTTTCCAAATCGACTGGAATATGCCGAAGGACAGAGAGAAATTAAAAATGCTTGTTATAGGAACGAGAACGTACGGAAGAATTTTTTTAATCATTAAAACCGGGATTTCGTCTATTCCCATAGCGGTGGATTTTATTTTATTGAGAGCTGACTGAACATGTTCTGACCATTCGGGGCGAGAAGAAAATTTTTTTTGCGGTGCTGTGAATCTTTGAATGCTCTGATAGAGTCCACCACACATTTGTCCTCTTCTGTTTACCTTATCATCTATTCTTCCACTTCTCTCAATTATGTTTCCTAGATATTTGAAGCTCTCCACTACCCTCAACTCACTCTTCCATGTTCATCTTTATTCTTGGTTCATTTCTGGCTCTATTTCTTGTTGTTACCTCTGTTTCTTGTTATTAGCACCTCACTCTTTTCAGCACTGAATTTCATTCCTGCCTCGTAGGTAGTATATTTAATTTTCACTTGTTTATACTAGCTTTTAGAAATAGTATCAAAGTAAAAGTTGTACTTATTTGCACTTGTTCACATTTATATTTTGATGTAGCAAGAAAATAAATTTTGTTAGCAAGATTGTAACAGTAGTAGAATGTTATGTAATGAACGTTAGCCTGACTGTTATCTGGTGTTTCTTCATAATAGTAGTAAGTGCTTGAATAGTGCAGAGGGCAAGTTTAGTGTCATGAAATACTGCTTTTTTTGTTGTTGTTTATATTTATAAATACACAACATCTGGAGATTTTTTGTTTTACATACAGGAATTGTATAGCAAATCAGGCACAGAGTGAAAAATGTTTTATGGTTTATGAAGGTTCTGTTGTTTTTAGATGCTGGAGATGTGCTAAGGTGAAATAATGTACCTCTGTTACCTTGGCCTGAAGGCAGATGAAAGTGATTATACCACCCAACATGTTTGATGCTGATTGTAATTTTACACTATTCTTTGAATTTTCGCACATTTTTATGTGTGAAAGTGTATGATCATAATAATTAACAAACCTGTATATTTAATGGAAAATGCAAATGTCACGGAATTTCACAACCAAAAAATCGTAGGAACCCTGAAGCCCCACAAAGGATTATACTGGCTGCAAGTCCAGGTGTTATCTGTACTTGTATTTGACCTTTACTTACTTTACATCACCTTTCCTAACCTAACCTTTAATGGTGACAAAAAGAATGAATGATGGTTTTTAAAAATAATGATGATTGATCAGAAAGGTACATCCATACCTACGAAAGAATGTTTCATGCATTAAGCCCTAAGTATTTTCATGCATTATTAAATTGTTCATTTGTGCATCAATTTGTACAGCCCTTCCATTGTCATGAAGTGCTGATTCAGAGAGCATCGGTAATTTATAGGACTGAGGCAATACCAATGTATTGAATTCTGGAAGAGCAGCCAAGAGAATGAACTCCTTTGTCCTTTTCAAAGGTTTGTTCACCCTTGTGACTTGGTGGCCCAACACAGGAAGTGCCATGTAGATTTCCAACAAATGCTGGAAGGCAGAACTTAAACACTGCAACCAAGCGTTACAATGAAGACATGTAAATGCCGGGTGGTCAACGCTATGTAGAAATAAAAGAAACCATGTATTGCCAATTCTTGCTCGCAAACTCGTGGGGTATGAACGTGGATGTTTCTAAAATCAGCATTATCATAATGCTGGGCTGATTCCAGAGTTCTTGGAAAAGGGATGAATGTTGCTGTGGGAAGGGAGGGTTGTGGATTCCTACCCTTCTGTGTAAGTCTTATGTTACTGTTGGCCAATACCGACACTGCAGCGACTTGTTTTTATTGCAAATGACAGAGCATAATGGGCATCAGGGCATTACCACAGACAGCCAGATGTATATATTTTTACATTGTTTTCCTCCCTCTCCAGGTTAACCCAAATGACAAGAATGTTGTTTACGTGAAATTGAAGCAGGGACTCCTATAATAATCCACCAATTTTTTGGTGTAACTGCAACACATTAGAAAGGCTTGCAACATTTCAGAAACTTCTTCTTTTTTTGCATCCTCTGTGTCTAGAAAGAAGTTCACATAAAATATCTCAAGCCATTTTAAAGTGCTATAATTCTACAGGAGAATAATTTGAAAGTTAATTAATGTAATTAATGGAATGTGATGTGATGAGTTCTTATGACTCGGTAACTAGCCTTTGGTGTTTTAAACTGGAATTATAGAACTATCAGTGTCGGCTCATCCCTTGTTACAAACATTATTTTGGCAACGTTGGAAGAGAGTCCCAAGCCTGACAGCAGTGCCAGAAGCAACGATTTTGTGGCACACATTTCGTATTTGCTTCGGTTTCTCTTCAAGACCGTCACGGTAATAGTTACATTACCGAGACTTGTGTTTTATGTAGCTCGTGTATTGTCTTATATTATTAAAAAAAAAAGGTAATTTTATTACAATTTTTAAGTCCATATTTTTGTGTAAATAACTACATATGTATTTACATATTTAGCAGCCATCCCCCTGTGGCAGAGTGGTTAGCACATCGTGCTATGATGCTATGAGTCCCGGGTTCAAATACCAGCCTGGGCATGGATGTTTGCGAGTGTTCATTCAATATCCTCACTCATCCCCATCTTCGCAAATTAGCCAAAAGTGTCACAAGAAGCAAATGTAAAATAAAGCAAATCAATAAAACATATTTAGCACATTTTTACTACATGTAAATCCGTTCCCTGGTAATAAGTGTTAAACACCTTGTACATGATCAAATTAATCATGAACAAGTCCTTGAATTCAACACAATTGAAAGTTGTTGAATAGCGTTCATATTGGAAATCTTGAATGGTCTGAAATTGCTCATGTACACGATCAGAGAAAAATTGGACAAGTTCACATTTGACAAAAACGTGGCAGTGCATACAGCATGGAAATAAATAAATAGACTAGCTATTAGCTGTAACATAGATACTTTTATTTCCAAAGGAAGAAGTAGGACATAGAAACATGTATGATGTTGATGTATTTTCTCGAGCCTGCTTTAGGTGGAAGCATTTCCTTTTAACATTTTTTGCTAGCATAAATGCTAAGTAAATGCTTCAAAAAATCTTACAGCAGATAGTACGTGCGTTACACGAAAGCATTGCAATTACAATGTATAATACATACACCACGAAAGGCACATCTAGTTACACCATCTATGGTGAGTGCACATTGTTTACAATTGAAAAACCTTAAATATTATTCCATACGTGTACAGTAAACGCTATAAAGTATGTGTTTAATCAGCGCCATTCTTTTGTATCTAAAACCATATAATACAAAACTTCATTCCTCTCGGATGAATAGTTCTCATCTTTTAAAAATGTGAATGTTTGCATCTCACACGGCCGCCATTACATGTGCATTCATGATACAGAGGTCGCTTTTCGATAATCGATCTCAATGACATGTGCTCAGGCTTGAATCGTGTTAATTACGACCATTCCTAAATATAAATTTTTTGCCCGAACCTTGGATCCAATAAGAAAAATGGTGTTGTCTCTGACGTCATTTCCTTTTAAGCATTCAATTCAAGGACTTGTTCATGATTTATTTGATCATGTACAAGGCACTTTAGGAATTGATGTACTGGTAGCTATTGAATATTGACATGTAAACCTCTTCACATTTCTCAAATTATTTAAAAGGAGTTTTCTTTCATCTCTAGCATCCTGTTCTACTTACTGAGGCTCCCCTCAACCCTCGCCGAAACAGGGAGAAGGCAGCAGAGATATTCTTCGAAACCTTCAACGTTCCTGCACTCTTTGTTTCCATGCAGGCAGTTCTTAGTCTGTGAGTATTTACAAGCTTGCTTTTTTCTAAATAGAGAATAGACAACAGACTAGTTTCCTTCCCTGCTATACCATAGTTTTCTAAAGTAAATATCAAAGTAGGGTCTTCTGGTTACAGTTTTAATACTGTTGCCTTGTAATCAAGGTGTCTTAGGTTTAAACCCCAGTTATTTGGATCCCACTGTAAACTGTAAGTCCAGTCCAATCAGCCAACAAACTTGGTCAATCAAATCTTTTAATATTCTGAAAGAAAGTACTTCACTTACTTAGAAAGTACTTAGCAAAACTAGTTTTCTTTCTTTCTTTACTCCCCTATCAATTCCAATGGCTGCTGCAAACCATCTTCTCAAGGACTTGGATTGTGGGAATCGGCAGCCACACGTTCGAATAATAAAGCATGTCCTTCAGTGTATTCATTTGTTACCACACCTTTCATTTTCTGAAACGTGAAAAATGTTAAATGTCAACGTATACAGTTTCATTTTGTGGAGCATACATATATTACTTAAGTAGACTAACTATTCAGGTTATCTATTAGTCATTTGTATTTTATCAATACATCAAAACTATCTAGAGAATATTGATATTTTCAGGTATGCTACAGGAAGAACTACAGGTGTTGTTTTAGATGCAGGAGATGGTGTGACCCATGCTGTACCAATTTATGAAGGCTTTGCAATGCCACATAGCATAATGAGAGTCGACATTGCTGGCCGGGATGTAAGCAGATACCTCAGGTAATAGTGGAGCATGTATATGTGATGCATTTTATAGCTGCAATATTATCACCACATTCCAACTCATTACGTAAGTAAATTTTACTTGAAGAAAAAAAAAACTACATGCTTTGCAGCATTGTGAACATTCAAAATTGGTATGCATGATATTAAACAAAATTTTAAAAGTTTGAGTTTTGTGTGCATGTTCATGCCCTCCTGGATCCAGTGATTGTCATTTATTTTTTGTGTGGGGGTGTGTATGTACAAGGGCTATTTTTTTCAACCTCCGATTCTGCTGCAAAGTGGCCCGTTAAGCACTAGGAAGCAGGGTGTCAGTGTGATTGGCATTCCCCCTGCCACTACTACCACCACTCCAAGGCCAACGCTTCAGTTGAGCGACGGGCATGTAGAGATAGATGTCTGCTACAATCGACTCTCCCGCCAAGTGCGAGGTGTGTAGTGTGATACAATTTCTACAGGCAGAGGGGCACAATGCAGCGGAAATTCACCGTTGAATGAGCTGTGTGTACGGTGAAAACTTTGAGTGACAGCGTGGTTCGTGAATGGTGCACGAAATTTCAAAATGGCCAAATGGACGTTCATGATGGTGGTGGTCAGGGACAGAAGTCTGTAGCAAACTCAGATGAACTCGTGCAATGTGTGGATCAAGTGGTTCGGATGAGGCGTTCTTTCACGATGTTGGAACTGTCCGAAGACTTTGATCATCCTCCTGTACAGCCCAGACCTGGCACCGATTGACTTCCACACCAGTGAGGAGCTTCGGGACACCGTGCAGACCTGGCTCAACAGACAGGCAGCACCTTTTTTTGCAGAAGGCATTGGAGAGCTGGTGCATCGGTACGATAAATGTTTGAATCTTCTTGCTGATTTAGTTGGAAAGTAGACTATACATGTACGTAACTGTTGCCAACACACCCATTTTGCTTTTCATTGTGGATTTGATTTCATGACCTATCGGAGATTGAAAAAAAGAATAGTGCTCGTAAATGAGAAAGGAATGGGAAACATTCAGAAGACACTGGAAATTTTTTAAAATTTAGAGCTTCTAAAATTGTCATGAACTTGCAAATTAAGCCTGATCGATGACGACAAAATTTGAAGTTGAAATGAGATTTCTGGTGTCTTCTTGTGTGTCACAATACTTCAGCCATCAAATTTTCAGAACTCTGAACATTCTGTAAACTATCTATTAGTATACAAGATAATATCTTACACCATGTACTTTAAAACATATTTTGTTTGTAATGCTATCCTGCTATGCATAAACAGTTTGCAAAAACATTAGACAGTAGACGTTGTATGATGATTAGGTTTTAATAGAAAGCAAAAACTTTCAATCATATGTCACTCATTGCAAGATGTAGTTTGACTTACCAGTCAATTCCTCTAACTCCACTAGTTCTTAAGATTCAAACAAGGAGTTTGTGAATTGTTGTACAATATATTAAGCAAATTATGTTAATATTTTTATTCACTATTCAAAAAACAACACATTCCTTATGTAGGTAGAGTTGTGTATTTCCACATTGCAGTTTGTATTGGTTTTCAGATTAATCTCCGCCATAGATGCTGTTACCTATTCTAATGAAGGCAATGGTCCTTCGAAATTAACCCTTAGATGCTGGGGCTGGTTTCCCCAGTTTGGCCTTAACACCAGGAGCATTTTCAAGCCGGAAGTTTAAAATTCGACAAGATCTGAATTTTTTTTTTCTTGGAAACTGCAAACACTAGAGTTGCAAATTATACCTCATTTTCTTCAGTAAACCTTAGGCTATAACCCTGTCGTTTAAAATCCCTAATTTTCCTTTACCAAACAGAAAGAGAAAGTATAGAAAATCTTGTCAGGCCCCATGTAGGTAATTCCAGGCCATGAGGGTCAAAACCATACTTTCATATTGCCCAATATGTGTTTGATTCTCATGGCAAGAATTGCGCACTCGCTGCTGATACTTTCAGAGGAAAAAATATTTTATTGTAAAAGCCATTATTCTTTTCTGGTGGAAAATGCAAAATTCCATTCTTTCTTATGTATCTCAGATACTATGAATGCTAGAGTTAAAAATTACATATTTTTTTTTCAGTACAAACTAGGCTATAAGCCTATGCTTGAAGAAACTAAATTTTCGTTTATGAAGTATAAGATGATGAAAGTTTTTTTGTACTTAATTTGAACCACGTTGGCTGCCATGTAGGAAATGCTGGAACATGATTGTTCAAAATAGTACCTGTATACTATCTGAGAAGTGTTTCATTCTTGTTGCAAAAATTTCGCACTTTGCTGCTGATACTTTTGTGGGGAAAGAAATTCTAATATAAAATCTGAACTTTTGTCAGCAGAAAATATAAAATTCCTTCAAGGTTGTTAAAAAAAGTTTTGTCTTCGAAACTGTATTTGCTAGAGTTACAAATTATACCTCATTTTCTTCAATACAGACTAGGTTATAAGCCTGTGGTTGAAAAATGCACTTTCCATTTATCAAGTATTGGGTTGATGCATAAGTTTGTACCTTTTTTTTTCACCGTGGCAAAAGTATTTTTATTTGATACTAATTATTGATGAACAAAAGACATAATCAATAATCAGTAATATATTTTCCTTGATTGCCTATGACTGTCTACCAATGCTGGGGCATTTTTTCAATCCAACACCTGAAGAAATCAACTGATTCTAGTTTAAAACCATCATCAAGCCAAGTTTGAAGAGCATTTTCATCACCAAAGGAGCTTCCTTGAAGAAGGATAGATTGAGAGTGGAAAAGGTAGCAATCCAGGGTGCAAGATCAGGAAGAGTAAAGAGGATGTGGAATAACTACCCAACCAAGCTCCTGGATAGCAGCTTTTGTCATGTTAGTGGAGTGTGGGTGTACATTATCGTTTTGCAGCACTTGATGCTGTCTGCCTTCCTGACCTACTTGCTGATTTGTTTTATTTAATTTAAATCGTGCGGTATCCTGAACCTTACCCATGGAATGCAAATGTCACACGATGGTTGAATGGTCACAATTCATCACATTTGCTAATTCTCGAGTCGACTGATGTGGATCCTCATGGATTAAAGCATTTAAACTATCTTCATTGAAGCCCCATGGTCTTCGTGAACGTGGGAAAATGTGTAAGTCAAAAATTCCCTCTTTGTAATGACAAAACCATTTTCTTGCCCTGCTCTCCCCTTTGGCATTCTCCCCGTACAAGGGACAAATGTTTCGAGCCGCCTCCGCTGCCTTTGTCCCTACGTTAAACTCGGACAGAAGAATATGTCTGAAATGTTGTTGTTTTTTTAACCCACTGGACACTTATTGTTCTTTAGCCCATAAATAACACAGTCTTTCCTCAAATCTGTAAAATTCAATGCATATTCACAAGCACAACAATGCCACTCCAGTTGATGAACATTCAATGTTAAACAAACTCCTAACACTGCAGTGTTACCATACCAAACACAAACGCTATGAACTTTTGCATCAACCCAATAGAAGACAAAAGTAAATGAACTCTGATTTTTTTTATAAAGAAATTTGAACTTCTTCTGGCACCCACTTTGGCAACGTTGTGACGTGAGGATTCAAAATGGTACCTTCATATTGCCTGATATGCGTTCCATTCTTGTGGCAAGAATTGTGGACTTTGTTCCTTCATCAAATTTGATGTAATCAACAATCATCCTCGGTGTCGTGATTAGCCAAAGTTTGTGAAAGATGTAAAAACCAGGAGTGTTCTGTTTATAATATTAATAGTGAATTAAAATATATTTTCCAGCACAAGCTGGAAGGCAAATATCTTGTATCAAATGATGACATTGTATGGCTACACAAAATTTATTTCAGTATTCGTTTTCAGATTACTGTTACGGAAAGAAGGTGTCAACTTTCGAACTTCTGCCGAATTTGAAATAGTGCGCACTATTAAGGAGAAAGCATGTTATTTGGCTAGTAATCCTCAGAAGGAAGAAACTGTGGAGACTGAGAAACTGCAGTACACTCTTCCAGATGGCAGCATATTAGAGGTAATTTGAAAACTGATTGTAAAGTTTTCAGTTTTAATACTGATGCAAAATTTGCAAGTAACCTAAAAAGAACAATAACAAAGTCAGATTTGGACATGGTACATGTTTATTGGATAAACTTAATGTTATGTTTTTCAGATTTCAAAACTGGATTTCCACTTTATTTGACAAAATTTGATTCAGTAGCAAAAAGTCAAATGGCAAAACTAATGGATAAGGAAATCTATATTTCCAAGTTTAAATCCAGAATGAACCATATATCGTTGTTGTACCATTATGCATTTCATCTAATTGTCAAGTGTTCCCGTTATTGAGATCCATCTAGAAAAGTGGCACAGTTTAACCAAAATATAATAAAGTAAAGTATAAATTGCCTTTCTAAATGAACATGCACGTGGCTATTATGTGCTAGCAATAACTATTTCTTGTTTATGTACAAACAAAATTGATCATTTTTAGTTTTATAAAAACTGTGTAGTTGGCAAAAGTGGCCATCTAGTAACTGAAGTTAGACTCCAAAATGTATTTAAAGGATATAAGAAATATCAAAAAAAAATCGTTTGGGCTGAAATGGGTTGATATTTACAAATATTCTGAAAACTACTTGTAATTGATGGAACGTACAAGCATCTGTTTCGGCAGTCTTATTTCTTATTAAACTGATACCATCTCATTCCCATCGTAATCTGATATGGTGGAACACACATTTACCACTAACAATCTCGTTACCACATTACAAGTGGATATATTGGGAATGTAGCTAGCTGAGTTAACTGAGTTCAAGCCATTTTTGGGAAGAGCACCATCTCTACCTTATAATTTCCTAGTTGTAGTCACTATCCAGTCTCTTGTGGTTTAGCACTTGAGAGTGATCTTAGAAAAAAAATACTATCGATCAATAATGCTGACTACATCTACAGTTAAGATTGTGAGTTTGATTGGGACTGCTTCTACAAAGCCTCTGTCATAGCAATGTGACAAACGCATCAGTGTTCAAAATTAGTATCCAGCCGCGGTGGCTCAGTCGGTAACGCGTCTGACTACCATGCTAAAGGTCCTGGGTTCGATCCCCGGCCGGTTCAAATCCGGGAACTTTTCTAACGATGGAAGCGGTCCCGGCGCCCACCCAGCATTGAATAACATGGGTACCTGGGGGAAACCCTGGGGGGGTAAAGGCGGTCAGGGGCATGATGCTGATCACATCATCCCACTCACGACCGGATCAAGAAAGTGTGGGGCGTTACCCCCACACCCCCTATACGCCTTCATGGCGTGGTGCTATGCACAGGGGAGCACTTTACCTTTTTTTAAATCTTTTTTACTACGTTACATAATAGAATATTAATGATGTCATTTGTTCCCACTGTCGACATGCATTAACTTAAATATTATTGGCTTAAAAAATAAAAATTAATTTTGATAATTTTACACATGAAAAATGACAAAAGTGCAGGGATCATAAAAAAAAAAGGAACGTTTTGGCGTAAAACACAAATTGCAAATGACCATAGATTAACGCAGAATTGACTAATCTAAATTTTGATGTAACTCGTTTTTTTTGTAGGTCTAGTGGTTAATTTTTCATTGGTCTAAACTCGAGTATCTATAATTTTAAATCTCATAGCAGATACCTTACTCTATATTTGTCATACCCATTCAAACACTTATAGTATGATACCGGTTTATTAATACTGCCATTGTACTTGATTGCCAACAATGTATTCAACCATGTAGTGACAGTGTCTTTGAGTTCATCAGCCGTGGCAAAGTGCTTTACGGAAAGAAAGTCTTTCAATTGCTTATGAATTTCACTGGCACAAACTTTTCTTGCATTCAGAAACCTTATTGCACTCTGCACCTCACAATTTAGTCGCACGTGTTCAGGGCCAACAGCTTGATTCTGTAGTCTTACTGATTGGCTAAAACTGAGGAGGCGTAGGTGGAGTGTGCTGTGTGCTACAGTCGAATGTTCCTTCTTTCCAGAAGGCACTTTGCCATGGTTGATGAATAACAATGTTGACAAATACATGTTTTCAAATTCCAGATCGGACCAGCAAGGTTCAGGGCACCAGAGGTTCTGTTTCGCCCTGATCTGATTGGTGAAGAGTATGAAGGCCTTCATGAAGTATTGCTATTTTCTATCCAAAAATCAGATTTAGACCTCAGGAAAGTCTTATTTCAGAATATTGTGCTGTCAGGAGGATCAACACTATTTAAGGTAATTTCGTCTTCTTTTTTTCTAAAAAGTGTGTTTCACTGTAGTTGCTTTTGCATAATGGACTTTCTTGTGAGTAGATGTGCACATATTTCAGGGTGAGTAAAAATTATAATCTTTATTTTAAAATTAATTTTTTATGGTTTGTGTGATTTTTAAAACAAATATGCATAATATTTTGTATGCTTTTTGGCACAGTATGTACAAATGTGTACGTTTGTTTTTCAATGTTTGGGGTATTTTTTAAGTTTCTTTTTCAATGTTTGAGGTTTTTTTTTTTATCTTACCTTTCCTTAGTATAGTCTATGCATAGAATGTTATGCTGCATGTCAGAAGAACGTTCCGTACACAATTTTCACATCAAAATGCAGTGAATTTTTATTTATTAATTTTTTTGTACTTAATTTGGAGAACAGCATCTGTTATGTTGTTTTACTTCTTGAGAAACTTAGGTGATATACAGTGGAACCTCGATTTAAATTTTTCAGGTGACCAGCATGAGAAAACTTAATATGCATACGTTCAAACTTCATGGTGCAAAATGTTATAATACTTTCCATTTTACATTTTTTTCAGCTTCATTCCCTCAACAAAACTTGAAATCTAGGTTCTGCTGTATAGTAACAACCTAGGATCTTTTTCTTTTATTATTTACAAAAAAAATGATAATAATAGTAATAAATAAATAGAAAGAAACATACAGATTGTTGAGTATTTTGTTTTGCAAATATTCACTTTGCATTTTTTTTCTTCAGGGATTTGGAGATAGATTGTTGGCAGAAATAAGAAAGCTAGCTCCGAAAGATATTAAAATTAGGGTAAGTAGAGATTCTAGAGTAATTAGGTAGAGATTCTATTAACTTATTTGCACTATGCAAAACTAAAATCATGTTACTTGATCAAAGACAACTGAAACAATCTTATTTTCCCTACTAAATATTAATCCAGTATTGCTCATCTTGAATAAGAAGCAGTCTTATTCCTGCCCTTCGATTTTGGCCATACGTTGTTTGTTTAAGTTCAGTAGAAGTAAAATTTTGAATGTACATAATTGTTCCTAAAAATATTTTTTACAGTATTTGTTGCCAATTTCTTGGCAATTTTTAATGATAGTTTGCAAAATATTATCAGCTGCCATGTTTTTTTTTTAGCTTAATGATAATGACACTGTTTACAGTTCAACATGATTAGTATTGTGTATATTCTTCTACGCAAAATATTTATTTTTTCCTGTCAAAATTATCGAGTTTTGAAGCAACAGAAATTTAGTGTATTTTCGTGTGAGCTTCATCCCCATCAGTACATATACGTGGTCGGTTAGGAAAGTAATGAGACTGATTTTCTGTAAACGATTGAATTTTATTATTTTTACAAATCAAAATAGTTCCCTTGGGAAGCCAAACAGCGATGGAGGCGTTGTTTCCATTTTTCGTAGCAGTGCTGGAAGGCTTCTGCTGGAATACCTTTTAGCTCGTTGGTTACACTTTTCTGGATATTATCTAAAGTATCAAAATGGCATCCTTTCAAGTGGTTTTTGAGCAAGGGGAATAAAAAAAAAGTTACAGGGACTGGGATCTGGCGAATAAGGGGGCTGAGGAACCACAGGAATGCTTTTTTTCCCCAAAATTTCATTGATGGAGACTGCCATGTGATATGCTGCATTGTCGTGGTGCAGCATCCAAGTGCGTGCAATGTCTGGTCGCACACGTGCAACCCTTTTCTGGAGTCTTGCAAGGACTTCCCGATAAAAAGTTTCATTGACAGTTTGTCCTGGTGGCACAAATTCCTTGTGGACGATCCCCCGACTGTCAAAGAAACAAATGAGCATCGATTTGATTTTGGATTTGCTCCTTCTTGCTTTCTTGGGATGGGGAGAGTTTGCAGTGTGCCACTCCTGACTTTGGCATTTTGTCTCGGGATCGTACTCGAAAATCCATGATTCATCACTTGTGATCACGCAACTGAAAAATTCTGGCTCCCTGTCAAGGTGGTCCAGAAGATCAAGACACACATCCCTCCGATGGGTTTTCTGCTCAGGTGTGAGGTTCTTTGGAACAATCTTGGCGCACACTTTTCTCATGTCCCAATCTTGTGTTAAAATTTCATGGACATTACACACGTTCAAATTTAACTCATTACTGATCATTCTCACCGTCAATCGACGATCTGACCTCACAAGAGACTTTCCACATTATCATCAGTTTTTGAGGTTGAAGGTCTTCCCGCACGAGGTTTGTCTTCCACTTGGAAGAAGGACTTATGCCATCTTGAACACTTGTGCCCTGGATAGTGCATGTTCTCCATAAGCTCTTTGTAACTTTTCATAAGTCACAGTAACGGGTTTGCCAAACTTTACACAAAATTTGATGGCACAACGTTGTTCAAACTTTTGCCAGTCCATTTGTAACGCACCTCACAAACACAACTTCACGTCAGACGCTCTCAACAAATGTGTAGCAACTGTAGCAAGTTGAAACTTGTACTGAGTCAACGGCAAGCATTCGTCTACCTGCCATGTGAATGTGGGGGCAGCAGCATTGCCAGTTCATGTACAGTGTTGCCAGTCTCATTACTTTCCTAACAGACCACGTATTTTGTTCCCTTGCTTTTCCTTAGAAATGTTACAGTATCTAAGAGCCTAATAAACACCATTGAATGAGTATGAGAATTATGTACTTGCACCAAAAGTGATACTGCGAATTACTTATGTGCATTATTCGATAAATTATTCCTTTATTTTTGTGATTTAAATCAACCTGGTTTAAAATTAACAACCTTGATTGAAAACTTATTTTTTTCAACTTGAAAGTTTTAATACCCCCATAATAAATCAAGTGTTCAATTTTCTTATTTGCAGATATCGGCCCCTCAAGAACGGTTGTATTCCACATGGATCGGTGGTTCCATTCTGGCATCACTGGATACTTTCAAGAAGATGTGGGTCTCTAAAAGAGAATATGACGAGGAGGGCCAGCGGGCTATCCACAGGAAGACATTCTAAAGCACTAGCATTAACTCTATGGCAACAAATTACCCTCTCTGTTAGATTGGCTGTGGTCTTCATCACCTGGGCAGTTCTTTGCATTGGCCCATTTACGGGGAGATGCCAGAGATGAAAGGGCAAGAATTTAACCCAGGATTATGTGCAGAGACGACAATGTTTAATTGTTCTTTGCCTGTTTCTGCTTGTTTCAGCTTTAAAGTGTTTTGTGTCTCCATGTAGACACGGGAAGAGCAAAGTGTTGAGACAACACCAAGCGTACCTCCTAGTCCTTGCCCTGTCAGCTTGCACGTTCTTTATCAGTTGGTCGGTCACCGGTTTTTGTCTCACCCAAGGATTTGTGGAGGTCACACAAAATAGTGTTTTAAAGGGCTCTCGTTTCTGAAGGAATCAATTGTGGGCAGCTTTTGTGGACATTGAAAAAACTAAAATCGTATTTTATTTACTAGCATGGACCAAAGAAAAATATTACCTTCGCATATGTAATGATTGTGAATGCAAAAAAGCAGTTATTTCATAAAATTTGTGTCCGTTATAATTCTTCTGTCACAAGAAAAGACTCACTTCCAGGATACATTATACTGTAAGATTACAATATACATAGGTTTGGTTCTTTCGTTTATGGTCTTTACAGTGGGTTTTCCTGTTTTTTCCAATGTTACTTAGCTGTTTCTTGTTATAATTCAAGTAACAGCTAGTGAGACATGATTGTTTGCGCAAGGAAAGCACATACAATGATACAGTGGTCATTTTCTTTTTCAGTGTGTTGCAATAGTATTTCTTCTTTCCTTTTCTCATTAGATGTATCAATACTAGTATCACTTGCCTTAATCACAAGAGCTTCACATTATCATAAATTCCCATTTGCTAACATACTCCAAAATATATTCGCCCTGGACAGAACAGAATGCATTACTCCCAGTAATTTATTATCACATGGAGGTCAAGTAAAAAGGGTGCACAGTGCATAAACATCTTTGTATGATATGAGTGGAATTTTTCAAGACACTTCGTCATGTTACAGCGGGATACATTTTATTAGGGATGGGACCGATTAATTGGTACTCTATCGGTATCAGCCGATATAGGCATATCAGTTTATCAGTAAAATTACAGATTATTTTACTGATCCAATATATCAGTAAATATCTGATAAATTAGTGCAAAATTCTGCCATTTTTTCGTAATTTTTATGGCTAATCTCCATGATCTACTTTCTAAAAAGTAAATGTCTAAACATGCAACTTCTTTTGCACTGCAGTCGCCTTGAAACAATTTATCAAAGAGGTCAATGAACCTTTCAGGTTCTTCAAGGACCATTTCTAATTTTATATCGGTTATCGGTATCAGTAAATTTTATATCGGTACTTTATCAGTATCAACCAAAATTTCATATTGACCCATCCCTACATTTTATTATGTATTCCTAAAGAATAGATCACACAAAACTGGTGTTACTTTCTGAACATCTCCTCTGTAATCTTAGGCCTAATGCATGGGGGAGAATGAAGTTAGGTTGTCCTCTTTCTCCATGCAATATGTCCGAAAACACAAACTATAGGTCTTTTCTACTGTTACGGTGGGTTCTCTACATGCTGGCAAGTGAAGTGGGAATACGCAGCAGACCAACCAGACAATAGCAGTGGTGCCGAGAGTTACAACATCAAGGGGAAGAACTACTATGTACACTTCGTTCTACAGGCTGCTGCTTTTCTTATCGGGCTGGATTGGTTGCTTCCCATTTCCCTTGCCATCATATAGTGCCCACCATAAGAGTGGAAAAGATGTTCAGACATTTTGCCAGTTTCAGTGTGTTTGTGTGCTGTTTATTATTTAATAATAGTAACAGAAGGTATCTTTTACGTACCATAGAACGACGGCAAGTGTCGTTTTGGTCTATTTGTTTATTGTATGCATAAAGTGTTGAAGAATGTGCTTTCGTAATAATTGCATTTATTTTTGTTAGTGATCGTAACAAAAATGCACAAGAATTAAATTGAAGGACATACATATTATTCTCTGTAATTATGTTATTTACTTTCAAACTGTATTAGTTCTTTTATGCACAATACAAACAGTAGCACTCTGCATAAGATATTGTTCTTATTGGTTTGTAATACTTTTTGAGTTTTGTATATTGATTGTGTTAGGTGCAATATATTAATTGTGATTCTTGTGTATATTATCTCTGATCACAGAACATCTGTGGTAAAGTTGTTTAAGCTGATGGAAGATTTATTTCATAAGTTCAATGTTTGCTGCTCGCATACATTCTTGGATAAACATCGGTGTACAGTGGAACCCTAATTCTACATATTCTTGGATAATACATAGATTTGGTCTTCATGGTTGCAATAAAGCATAATGTTATAAAATTTTACACTTTCCTGCATGTTACGTTGTTTCAGATTTGTCCCATGAAAAATGTAAAATTGCGGCTCAGCTGTATTTCAAAAGTAGATGCATTCTTAGTACAGATTAATATGAAATGAATAGTATATGCACTAAATGACGGACAGTTCTTTGTATCAGGGAAGTGAGTTTTTTCCTATTCTTTTTAAGCAGAAAATTACATTACTTATTTTCAGTATAAATTATTTATTTTGCTGAAAAGTAATTTCTCTATTAAATACATTAACAGGAACATTTTGAAGGTTATTTTTTATATAATATTCAAAATAATAGTTATCAGTTAATAATTTATTGCATAATATTTTAGTGCCTTTTAATTACATAATTCATGGTATAATCATTAATTGCACATTTTGCCAATCGACGTGTACACATCTTGCCTTCCATTGTTTCCATACTGTGCTAGTTTTGTACATTTGTAACACAGAGGCGGTAAGAGCTTACAGGTAGT
Organism: Lepisma saccharinum; assembly: GCF_977018435.1. Lineage (NCBI taxonomy): Eukaryota > Metazoa > Arthropoda > Insecta > Zygentoma > Lepismatidae > Lepisma > Lepisma saccharinum. The sequence continues at coordinate 54,572,693 of NC_139249.1, forward strand.
TGAATACAAGTGAATTTTGTATTGTTACTTTAAAGCTAGAAATAATTACTTCTGGTACTGTGCAATGCAAAGTGTATACTCTTAACAGATCTGTTCGGATTGAAAGCTGTTAAGCTGTAGATTGGATAAATAATACATTCATTGTAATTTTTAGTTCTGTGTTTTCATTGAAAAGAGTTTTGTTTCCTGTACAAAGATGTAAACATTATCACAATGTCTACAATAATTGGGAATTTCTATAAGTATGCTGGAATTAAAATGTGGACAAACATTTATGAGTACATTGATTGTTGATTTATTTAATTTTATGTCACGCCATGCCACTTTTGACTAAACATGATGGAGATGAATGAGACGAAATGATGAATGCATACGGATGATACAACACAAGCCCTTACAGACGAGTATCCTGGTTGTGGTTTCAGGTGCCAGACACTTATTAACCTGCAAAAAAATTCATGGCGGGGTGTACTATATGGAAGACAGGTTGTCATTTCAGTGCCTTTTAACTGCAGCGTTCAGACCTCCCCGATGGCGCAGTGGTAGCATCGTCGCCTTGTAATCAAGGTGTCCCAGTATAGGCACATAGTGGTTCGGATCCCACTTTAAACTGTAGGTCCAGTCCCCATTAGCCTTACTGTGCATAAAGTGGACTTAAAACACCAACTCAATCAAAACTGCAGCGTTCAGATGGATCTCAATCGAGAAACCTGACTTCTAACCACAGCATTATGATTGACTGACATCTGTTGAAAAACAGATCAATTACTAGATGCATGCAAATTTCGTTTTTGACGAAAACACAAAATATGAAATAATATATAAAAATACGTTATTTCTTTTACGTTAAAAACTGTACTTATGTATGCGAGTATGTTGTTCCTATTTTTCTTTCTGTAGAACTATGTTTCGGAGATGAACTATCTCCTTCAGGTTCGTATGAAAAAAAAATTTTAACGTCTTTTTATATACTAGAATTGTGAGTAATATGCACCAAACCTACAAAATGCTATGAAATAACATGCTGTAATATTCATTTTTCATGTATCTGAAAGATGTGAGGTGCATTTTCCTACCCTGTTTTGTCACGAAATAATGCAAAATGCACTGCAAAATGCGAAATATACTCTTAAACACGAAATTTGCCGTTTATATACTGATGCGAAACTGTCGGAAGTATCCTGAGAGTTATGCAATTCACGGAAAATTGGTTAATTCTGCTGTAAATATTTGAGGATCGAAAATGGACCTCTTTACACAGGAATAAACTTATTCACTGGCAACTACATAAATGTGCTATTAGAAGGCATATGTTTATTTTATGTAGTAAGTGCAGTTTTTAAATCAAATTTAGGATTATATTCACAATTTTAAAACCAAAATGTTATTTTATATAGCACTTTTGATGTGATTATTCACTGCTATAACACCAAAATTTTGTTTTATTTGCTGCTTTTGAACCAGACCAAAAATATGTGCCTCTATCAATTACTATTACACAACATATGTGAGGAGCATAAACATACACTATATTGCCAATAATGACCGGACACTCAGAAAAATGTCCTTACCTGGAGCTGGTCTGGTGTCAATACGGGGTAGGTATCACAGCCTCTATCTTTCGAGGAAGACTTTCTACCAGGTTGCAGTGAAGGTCGGCTGGTAGTCGCTTCCATTCCTCAAGCAAAATGGCCAACAGCTCAGGGGTGGTGTTTCAGTGGTTTGACCTGCATCACAACCAGCGATCTAACTCATCCCACACACATTCAATGTGGTTGAGATCAGGGCTCTGATGTGGCCAGTCAAGTTCACTCACTCCCTCCCATGTCCCAAACCACTCGGTTATGGCCTTTGCTTTATGGACAGGCACGTTGTCATACTGGAAATGGAAAGTACCACTTTTAAGCTGTTGCCACAAGCCGAGGAGCACGGAGTTGTCTAATATTGCATGATAGCCAATGGCATTTAGGGTTCCAGGGGACCAACACCATACCATGATTCCACCCCTGCCGAATATCACTGTGGGGACAATATGCCGGTAAGAACTGCTCCCAGGCATTCACCACGTCCATCAGATAGCCATAACATGTAGCATATGTCACTCCACAGGATGTTTTTTCATTTTTCTAGGGACCACTGTAATCAACGTGCTGCATTCTGAGTAGCAATGTCATTGGCTTATCAGCATCAGTAAATTTTTTTGGCATCCTTGGTCATGTTTTTATCACACGTTCATCTTTCCACTTCACCATTACATCACTGTCTGTTTGTTGCACATGGTATCTGGAACCTGTCTGAAATCTCAACGGATGAATCCGTGGGTGCCGATAATAATCATAATAATCAGCCTCACTCGGCTCACGTCTGCTCACAGTGATATACACATCTACAGCACACTCACTGTCCTTCACGAGTCATTTTAGTGGATCATGATGTGTATTAATGATCATCCTTACGGTTCAGGTTGTCCGGTCATTACAGTGTACCTCTCAACATGGAAACTTTTTATGTCAATTTCACTTGCGTTCTTGCACTATAAATGGTACCTTGTTGATGGGCCCATGGTGTATATGCTTTGTTACATAAAATTTCCCTTTTATGTTTTAGAAAGACATATACTGTAGGCAATGGTGGCCCATGAGGGGGGGGGGGGGGGGCTGCATTCCTGCAGTCCCCCCCGAAACACATTATATCTTGTTGCCATTAGTGCAAAAATTAAATAGCTGAAGTATAAATATTTAATTTTTGCACTAATGGCAACAAAATATAATTTGTTCTATCGACTGGACAGGTAGGGTGAGGAAGGACATAAGGAATGCTCCTTTACCTGTAGTTCTGCTGCAATCTCTTCTCTGCTGGTCCCCCTTGTGGACCACCACTGACTGTAGGTCTAGTGCATGGAGAGCCATGTTTCTTCATTTCTCTTTTTGTTGTTGCAAGATTAATCCCGTAGGTCCAGTGGATATATTAACTTAGGTCATAGTGTCTTGGGTGAAGCTAGTATTATATCATTGGCAGGGGTTCCAATTATGGTTGTATCTCGACACTTAGGGATATCAAGTGCTGAGCTGTTGTGCATATTGCAGTGATACCTCCACCCTAGATGCTACAACATAGCCTAATGAAGGCCATGGACTTCCAAAATTAATTGGTTACAAGAACAAAAAGAACAATTATGTACCTACATGAAATTTCAAGTTTCCGCAATTGGTTAGTTATTTCCAATTGTGCAATGTTGAAACATGAAATTTCATGCAGGTAATACCGTCTAAAGTTAAATATTTGTGGGATCATTCATAGGCTAAGCGAGAGGAACATAAAGGGTAAGGGGTGACACCCCTGATAAATGCACTAAACACAATTTCTTTTAAAATCACTTCTATTGACTGGACAGGAAGGATAGGAAAGACAGAAGGGATGTTCGTTTACCTGTAGTTCTGCTGCAATCTCTTCTCCGCTGGTCCTCGTGATGTGGCCCTACTCTGTAATAAAACTAACGAGGGAACAACTCCGGACTCCAAACTCTGTACTTTTGTAGGCCTATATTCTAAACTTTAACTTCCCAATCGTTCATTCACTCCTTTTCCTAAATTTATGACAAGTGTGGAGCTCTTTCGCGATAACTAGATTCAACGTAAACTGAAAGCAACTAGAAACTGAGTTCATTTGTAACTACTTCATCTGACGGAAAACAACTAAGAAAGAGATTTTCTCTGGCGACCTATTTAAATGGTATTCAAACTAATGGCCGTTAAGACTGTTAACTCGATCGCGTCCTGATTTTCATACTGTGTCAGCGGTTGTTTTCCAACTTCGCTGATGGTCGCTGTCATAATTAGCTTTTAAGAAGCTATTTTTCAATGCTTCAGCAGGACCCTTTTTATAACATGATTAGCTTACTTATTTATTATACCTGGGTCCTAGGTTCGACTCACGCCTTCGGCATGATACGATACTTTAGCCGCATTTACCACATCCATCATAAAAAAAAGAGCAATGTGGAACTTTCTTTGTGCAATATTTTCAAAGGTCCTTGTCGGAGCCCACGAGATGGGTTATGTTAAAAAAATACTACAGCAAGTACAGTGGGATGCACAAGTATTGCTTGTCAAATTGTCCAAGACTATTTTCATTAATTTTTCTCTTGCATCCTACATGTTTTTAAGGAATTAATTTTTATGTATGTTGGTGCAGAGATTAGCATCAGCTTATTTGGCTTTTTGTTTCAATTATTTAAGCTCTCATTGCATAAAACAAAAAGAATAAACATGTTGATGGACAGTTTGGTTGGTAATACTTATATATTCCACTGTACAAGTTGCTGCATTTATTAATATGCACATGAAACTTGTTTACATATCCATGTACCGAGTGAGAATTGTGACAGTGGTCACCGAAATTAATCTAGTTAAACAAGTACACATATGTAACCACGTTTCATGTGTATATTAATATCATACCATGTCTAAAGTCCCGCAAGATGAACTGTGACTACAATATGCATGTACGGGTATTTATTAAATTTTAAGTTACTTTTTGCCATTTTTGGCCAAGGATGAGTGATGATTAGAACCCAGATTTATAAGCAAAATGCATATTCTTTTCCAGACTTCTAATGGTAAGAAGAAAGGTTATATTTCATATTACATACTTTGATGAGCTATTTAACTAAGGTTGAAAGTGCTTATAAATGCTTATTTCTGCAGGAAACGGCTATGCTTGCTTATTTTATGATTTTGATTTAAAATATCTTACGTAAATCTGCCAATCACATGATGGCATCGGGATGACAAGATCAATGCTTCTAAATAGCTGCACGGGAGAAACGGCATCCAAGAAAAGATAGGGAGAAACGGCATCCAAGAAAAGATACAGTCCATCCATAATCATTTTTCCAAATTACCTGATATTATAACACCATTGAAAGCTCGAAATAATCCATTGCATCATCCACTTTCTCTGATTGATGAAATTTCAGTAACGTTGTCTTCAGAAACTCAAGGTGTTGCTCAAATTCTGTCCGACAAGCCCAGTCAGGTATTACTGAAAATCCCAGTTACAAAACAGTCAAATTTATAAAAATATTTCTGGTGAAGAAACAGACATTGAAGAGGAATTCACCAAAGAAGAACTGTGGTGTTTTTCACATGTGCCTGTGATGTCATGCGATGTAGAAAGAACATATTCACTGTACAAATTATTCTTCACTGACAGACGCAGGAGCTTCACACAAGAAAATCTCAGGATGACCTTCCTTGCATACTGTAACAGCTGTGAATAAGGTAATAGATCTAAAAAACAAATATTTTTTTTCAATTTTCCTGTATTTTTTTATGCTTATTTTTTTCATTTTTTGTGCTTATTAACTTGCTTATTTTATTGTTTGATTGTGCTTATAAATCCAGGCGCTAGTATGATTCAATTAAATTGATAAAGGGATACACTCAAAGAATTCCCATGTGTAGGCTAGGACTCAACATGCTCAGCCACCGAACCACCTCTGGATTATGTAATGTATCTATAGACTGTCTCAACCTTAAAAGTCAGTATGGAAGTAAATGGAGTACTTCCCTCTCTCTCTAATACATGAGTTTTGCCAATAGCTCTGTCCTTCTCTATGACCGCTGCATTGCCAGATGTTACAAAATTTACAAAATGTAAAAGTCATAAATGTCAAACAGTGAAATCATTATCCTGTAGTTTTTTATATGCTCTATTTACTGACGGCATTATAAACCCTGTCATAAATTCATGTGATCTGAAATTTCCATAATTATGCAATTTTGTAAAATGCTTAATTTTTTTCTAGTAAATACTTCGAAAGCCATAAATATCAAACTGCTTGAACAACTCTGCCAGTTTTCTTCTATGGGATCTATGGCGTTTGTAGATATGATATTCTTTGCCTGAGTGAATTAATTTGCTTACGAAGAGAGTTTTATATATATATCCATTGGATATTTTGTATAAATCATCACACCGTAACACGAAAAAGTTGGTTAGGGAGAAACTTTTCGGTTTGTCACGATACACGTGCAGAGCAAGCGAGAAAAGTGTTGACTATTGTTTGAAGTTATTTTTAGAATGCATTGTTACTCCACAGCACATTTATTGTGCAATCGTAGTTTGTTTATGCTGGCTGTCTCTCGTGCCACCGAGGTTACAATTCAGTTGCAGGCAGGTGCCCCCGGTTCGTAGGAAGTGCAGTGTTCTTTGTGATAATTGTGGATTCCATGTAAGTTACATATTTCTTTTAATAATAGATAGAGAAGCTGGAAAAAGATGCAGTATTGGTAAACTTCAAGATAAAGAATGCATAATAGTTACACATATAATGCAAATGTAAAATAGTAAATAGTTACGTCGAAATATAAACTTTTACATAGAAATCTTGAGGTAACCATCGTTTTTCCCAAAATGCAGCAAACACATAGGTTTTGAAGATTTCCTATACAATATTAAGGAAGTAAATTTGTCGCAATCATAAGCGATTAACAGCAACTCGATGTGTCTCTGTTTCTTAAACTTGCAACAATGCACTCCATTTAACCCATACTGACTTTTAAGGTTGAGATGCACTATAGATATGTATATTTTGCATTGAAAGTAATAGTTACAAAATTAAACTTTTATTTTTAGTAATCACAAACAAAATGTACAACACTGGACATAATAATCACAAGTGCTCAACCAACACATCTTATACACAGTTGAAACAAACCAAATTTATGTTTAAACTTCATGACAACCTTGCTAAAAATCGGAAATAAGTATGATGGACAAAACAACACACCTCACCACAACCTCATTTAAATGAAACAAATAATGTGAAAACTAGCATTTCTTTCAATTTTCATATGTATGCAAAACTTACACCTCGTTCGTCCAAGCTCTGTTAAATTTTATAGATGCAATGAATCAACCCCCTCAAATAATTTGAAAGCTGCAAGAACCTCAAAAGTTACATATCTCCCTAAACACTACAATAACCATCATTAAGTAAAGTTTGTAATATAATACTTTACTAATTCAAAACCAAAATCATACACAGTTCACTGTGGTTAGGGCACTGTGTAGCAATAGGTCTAATGTATACATATAAGTTAATCTGTCAAGTTTTTTTTTCAGTGTATGGGATTGTGTAACAAAAAAAAAATGTACCCTAATGTATGTACCTTTTGTTATGCTAAAGATTTATTATTAAATAATGGTATATAAATATTTCTTTGTTACTGAAATGGGCTGGCTATAAGCTTTTGCACCATCGCTTCTGCGCGTACCTTCAAATTATTTACGGCCTGATCACAGATAAGGTGTGTGGTTCAGTTCTGTGGGGGAATATTTCTGGTCATACTTTACTTACAAATATCCAGTATTCTCAATTAAACAAAACTTTTACCATCATTGCTAGAGGCATGCACATTTTGCTTTTGATGGAAACACGAAATGTGAAATACCACATGTAGTGCTCATTTTAATGTTTTAAAAGGTATGAAGTGCATTTTCCCACCAAGCATGTCATGAAATGATGCAAAACGAACTACAAAATGCAAAATAAACTCAACCATGAAATTTAGAGTTTATTTACCAACATGGCACTCTCTGAAGTCTGAATTATCCTGAGAGTTATGCAAATCATGGAAAACTAATTATGCTGTAAATATTTGAGAAGCAAAAATGAACTCCTCTACACAGAAATAAACTTAATTAGCACCCTGATAACTATGATAACTAGATAAAATGTACTATTAGAGGGGAATTTTGTGTGTAGTGTATTGTAGTTTTCAAAAATTAAATTTATGGTTATATTCATAATTTTAACATCGAAATGCCATTTTATATACCACTTTTGATTCCGAAATGTGCCCAGTATTTGCACGGAAATCTTGATCTCTTACTCACCATAAATACCCATCACACTAGAGCACGTATTTCTACTTAATGACACTTATTTCTGTGTGAAAGGAAGTGCAAATTATATGATCCTGCACTACATGAAATATTTATTAATTCCTTGCAGTGAACTTTCGGTCACCATTTCCTATTTTGTCAATATATGCAAACAATAACTGTTCTGTTAGGTTTTCCGAATAAAAATACTTCTTATTTTATGACAGCACCATTATTATTTTTTTTATATCTTGCATCAGAAATTAATAGTTTGTGGCAAATAAATACCTTTTAGTTTAGAAAGCTACGTAATATTGACCAGTTAACTATTGTTCCATTAAGAGTGTTTTAACAGAGTTTGGCAAACAAGGCATTAAATATATATTACAATTCCTTCAATAAATATCCTCTCAGTTAAAATATATACAACAATAATCTGCTACATGTACTACTTCATAGATTTAATCCACAGGTTAAGTACAATGCAACAAATGGAACAGTTATAATTGAATTTGTTAAAATAAACCAATTAATAAAATTCAACAATCCAACAAGGCTGAAATAAATCAAAGCTAATATAAAATACAGAAATATATATTTTATTACATTTCTGTGATGCTTTTACATCACACTAAAAACTCATTCAACCAAATGAGAATGCATTTTGGATAATCTGGAATATATTATATTAAACATGTACTGAAAGTTAAAATATTACACAATAAAATAATGTTACTAATAGGAGTTACATTATGTATTACGTGTAGAATATTGAACCATGTGGAAGAGATTGAATATGCTACTAAATATTGATTATAGGGACAGAAATATGTTTTTGTGTATTTTTAGATAAATAGTTTTCAAATCCCTGGTTATAGGTGTGACTAATTGTTCACCGGTAAATCATTTCATAAATCCTAAACCTACCGAGAATTCATGTTTTCATTCATTCAGAACATAGCACACTCAGTCTTAATGGTAGGAAATTCACAGTTCAGATTTGTTAACCTTACGCAACTTACAAGAATCACCTTCAATACTGTACAGACACAAAAATTAAGAATTATTTAGAATAATTCATGATGAAAGTGCGATGAAGTCTTTCCAAATATGTATGTATTCCCAATATACAAATAATTAAAATTTGTTCAAAATATTAATTAATATTAGTAAGTATTTCACTACAATTACAAGCATCAAATTGCCAACATTTTTGCTTTAAAATATTCATGAATTGCATTTGAATATTAAATTACATGTTATGTTATTACAAAAATCAGTGTTTTCACACAAAACTGGTGCAAAATATAAAGAAAGTGTCGTGTGGCATTTTTACGGACCCCGTAAAAGACCAAAATGACGGAAAAGTATCGCTAAATAAATTCCAAACGATACTTTCCAGTACTGATACCAATATTGGCTCAGCCATAATTAATAGTGAACGCCTGTTAGTTTATTATTAAAGAACATCAAATTCCAGTACCCCAAGTAATGCCAAGCAAATGCTCTTACATTTAAAAGTTACAAAATGTAATGTAATCATATATTTTTACTCAACTAATGGTAACATTTATTAAATAGTTCATTTCATTTCTTTCATGTATACATAGTGCTCTTTTCATGCTATTAACAATTTAAGGCCTGTTAAAATTATGTGCATTATTGTGAACTATACTAGTTATTATTCCAGAGTATAATATAATTAAGTACACTACTATGTGCAAGAAATTTCTCTGCCACGTATGTGTCCACTCTACTTTTTATCACTAAGGAGGCAAACTTTAGCATAATATTGTCAATTAGATAAAAAATATCTTACAAACTATGACTTTGGAACAAGAAATATTTGATTGTCCTTTAAACTATGGAATAAGTATTTTTAAGTAATTTCTACATTTCCATTTTATAGTCTTTAGTATATTAAATTTTATAATCAGCAGAAATTAATGCTTGTGCCAGTTTTTCCAAACTTCTATCTAGTGGGGTTTAACCATTGTGAAAGATACTTCAAAACTGCTTACACATGAATGTATCGCAATTATGAAAACGTATTACAACTTTGACACTCACATGGAACTAAAAAAATGTGTTTCAGACAGTAGCAGGTCAAGGAATTTCAAGTGGATGACAGGGCCAGCTGTACTTCCAAGGAATAGCTGGCCCTGTCATCCACTTGAAATTCTTTGACATGCTACTGTCTGAAACATACTTCCTCCTCTCATATTTTCCAATAACGGGAGGAATATAACTTGCAATCAGAAGAAATTTACCATTGTGATAGAATCATTAAGGAACACCCTCTGTTTATTGGCATTTTTATTTCCATTCATTGCAAATTCATGGACAATTTACCTAGTATTCCCTCTTTTAGCTATGACATTGCTGCCATCCTATAATCTTGTACACACACACACACACAAATATTCATATGAAAATCATGTAAACCACTTGAAAATTTTATATTTGTTTCTAATTAAATTACATAATCATATTTAATCTAGACTTCAATCTACTTGTTGGCACAAGAGATGGAAAATTGCTAACAATATCATTTCACTTCTTACAGAAACATATAATTCCTGTGCATCGTTTTGTGAAAAAAAAACTTTACACGGCTATTACTGTCTCCATTCACAAAATACTGTGAATTTACCTCCACAGGCTTCTGTGTATGGAGACAGTGAATAAAGTGATCTTTTGCAAGCAAAAAAAAACAAAAACACACACACAAGGAATGATTATACAGTGTGCTCGAGAAGTCCTCGTACCTCCACTTGCATGTATCCGGTTACAACCATGTTGAAAATTGTCCAATATTTGATTGCTTCGGAATGATTTTGTTTTCGTGGTTGGCATTCCTGCTCTGAAAGTCACATGGAAAGCTCACTCAAATTCGTATGCCAGTTTTTGCACCAAGGCTGATGTGAGCGGACATAGTTACAATGCTGAGCAATGGCTAGTGACATGTATGTGTGGTGCACGAATGACAACACATGGGGCAAAAGATGTACTGTAACATAGTGTAAAGCAAATGTAAATAAATAGATGCACATCTTATAATAAATAAATGTCCATCATAACTAGGGCGACCATACCTCCCGTTTTGACAAGAATAGGCCCGTTCCATAGGCATGTCCCAGTCATCCCGACGAAATTATTAAAAAACACTATTTGTCCTGTTTTATAAAAGTCTGATAGTTAGCTATAAAAACAACTCTAAATTTGAGAGGCATTTAATGCTAAAAAAAATGTTGAGAGTTTTAAAGCAGTGTCGTGGCAAAACAGCTGCACTGTGTTTCAAGCACTTCATAAGAATAAAAATGTTCTATTGTCGTCGAGAATTTTCGAGCGAAGTTATACAGTAAGATACTCATGTCTTGTCCTGAGAGTACTGCTGTGTCTGTGTCCCGTTATTTGTAGAGCAATGAATAAGCATGACCAAGAAGTGTATATGTAGTTTCAATGCCAGACCTGTACTAGAATTTAAATTCCTGCAACTTGACACAAACTCAAAAGACAAATCTTGCGTTGTGTGTCACATATTTGGGGATTTTTATGAACGGCTGGTGAAGACTAAAGTTGTTCTCAAGATTGATTCTTTTGATAAATACTTCTTGCACCCTCAACTTCAGCTTGGGGACTAACGTCAAAGGTTGGTCAGAAGGGATATCATATTTCATTCATTACTTATGATTAGGGCCATGCATATTTCGTTTTTGACAAAAAAACGAAATTTGAAAAATCACATTGTAGTGTTAATTTTCCATGTTTTTGAATGGTGTGAGATGCATTTTGTGACCATGTTTTGTCACGAAATAATGCGAAATGAACTGCAAAAAGCGAAATTAACTCTTAAACACGAAATTCAGGGTTTATTCACCGACGTGACACCTTCTGAGGTCTGAATTATCCTGAGAGTTATGCAATTCCCGGAAAATTTATTAATTCTGCTGTTAATATTGAAGAAGCAAAAATGGACTCCTTTACAGAGAAATAAACTTAATACTCTGATAACTACATAAATGTGCTATTAGAAGTGAAATGTTAGTTCTGTGGAATAAGTGTAATTTTAAAATCAAATTTAGTATTATATTCACAATTTTAAAACCAAAATGTATTTTTATGTACCACTTTTCATCCAATTTTTCACCACTATAACACCGATATTTTATTTTATTTACCGCTTTTGAACCCGAAATTGACTCAGTTTTTGTACCGAAATTTTGCTTTTTTATTTACCAAAAATATGTGCCTCTACTTATGATGTATCATTTATGTGACCCATACTGTAATAAATAATAATAATATTTAAAATATGTTAATGATAACTAATTTTGTAATTACACCAAACTGATTTCTCAGGAGGGAAAACTGACTTTCTTATGATGTCCCGTTTTTGGACCAAAATATTATGGCCAACCTAAACATAACTCATTTTAAACTGGAAAGAAACAATAGTAAAACAGTACCAAGATAAAGAGAGCTCAGTTTCACAATAGTATTACTTATGTACAATTTTTTGTAGCTTGGTGATAAAAGACAAATAACAGTGTACTTGGTTTGAGAGGTTACTAAACTGATTTGGTAGCCTATGGAATAAGGAGTGATTCACGAGTGAAAGTCTGGGAGTCGCAGTGTGGAAAGTTTCCTTGCTCCATGTTTTATGTCCAGGCATTCTGAGTGAGAGTTCGTGAAGTGGAATGCCACATCTCAAGTTTCCACTTATTGATCTTATATAGACATTTCATATCTCCAGTATATTCTGGGGTATTTATGTGTAAATTTTCAAGCAGATCTCTGTTGAATAGGTGTCTCAGGGTCAGTACTCTACATAGAATAACAGAGAGGAAAAAGCTGAGAACACTGTTCATCTTGGTGGTATGTGAATGGACAACCATGTCCCAGATGGATGAATAATATTCTAGACTGGGAAACAAATGTTTTGAAGTATATGTAAATTCTTGATTTTGGTGAATTTATACAGTAGGCCTAGCATCTGTATTGCCTTGTTTGTGATGGTTGAGACATGATTTGAGAGATGAGTTTTGAATCTATTAGGATATCAGATATCGTTTTTTTGCTTCTTTCCTTAGAGGGAGGTCAGTAAGTATAATTACTTTCAAAGAAAATTGTTGTGTAAGTGCACTTAGAAGGGTTTATGGACAGTTTCCATCATTTACACCATTCAGAGAATCTATTGATGTCATTTTGGAGGAGGTAGGTGTCTCGTGAATGTTTTATTTTTCTTATAATCTTTGCAATCGTCAGCAAACATTAGAATTGTGCTTGAGATAGGGGAACTGAAGAGGTCTGTGTGGGCAAGGAACTTTAAGGACAGGGCATCAACAATAAAAAGAACACCTGGTGGACATCATAAGGTTCAAAATCCCAAGAACATCGAACGAGTCGAGGGGTCTGTTTTGAGGAGTCATTCAAGAAATGAACTGTCCTTGTCAAGAAACTGCATGAAACTGCCTCTCATGCAAAAGGTTAAAAAAAAAGGTAAAGTGCTCCCCTGTGCTTAGCACCACGCCATGAAGGCGTATAGGGGGTGTGGGGGTAACGCCCCACACTTCCTTGATCCGGTCGTGAGTGGGGGTGATGTGATCAGCATCACGCCCCTGACCGCCTTTACCCCCCAGGTACCCATGTTATTCGACGCTGGGTGGGCACCGGGGCCGCTTCCATCGTTAGAAAAGTTCCCGGATTTGAACCGGCTGGGGATCGAACCCGGGACCTTTAGCATGGTAGTCAGACGCGTTACCGACTGAGCCACCGCGGCCACTCATGCTATTTTCCTAAAATGCTTTGAGATGTAGTACAACATGTATTAAATTAACTTTTTTGCATGAAAGAGTTTTGTTTTTATTTGTACTTAAAAACTATCAGGTTTAGTTGCCGGAGCCTGTATAATGCATTGTTGTCTGTTTCTTGGATAGTCTTTTATTATTAATAATGTGTTTTAGAGTGCTGCAATGAGTGTCATTCTCTTGAGCGGCAAATAGTTCAGACGGGAAACGCTAGATACATACAGAATTGATAGGCCTACCCCTTGAGTGAAAAATGCTCGAATGAGCGGAATACACTCAAACCCTATTAGTACACATATTTCAGTCATTTGTCTATGGTGGTGGGTCCTCAAATATGGATCGTGAAGTAAAAGACGAAGTGAAATTGAAAAATTAAGTGAACGTAGTCATCATCTCCATGTTAAAATGCAGTTTTGTATACTTACCAAGATATGTGAAAATGAAATAGATGATTATGGGCTGAAACTACCTAGACTGACATTTTATGTTTCTGCTATTATTGTCACATTAAAATATGTATGTCCCTTCCATAGTGATGCATTTGGATTGACTCCGTGAATTTATCAATGTCCAGGGTCTCTTCGGATTTGTAAGGAGTTCTAGGGGTAATATGTACTACGTATGTAATATAATCTAGGGGTACGGGAACTCCTCGAACACACTGTATATATTTGTGTAAGAAGATAATTCAACTGTGTTTGTGTAATGAATTTAAATATCATATCACTAGGAACCTTCATTTTTACGGAATGTAATAACACAAAAAAAATATTAATTGTTGCAAAAAAAAAAGTGTTTATGTAATCACAGTGACATGTTCTAAGCACATTTTTTACACATTTGAAATCTCAAAATAATGTGAATTGTGACCTGTATCAAGAATTTCAATACATTTTATGCTTAAAAACTAAAAATACCACAAAAACTCAACATTTATGTTTTAGATTTAAAAACTTAAATGTAACATATTTAAATGTGGGAATTGTAGCTTTCCTAGTAAACGTGATTGAAAGAAGTGTTCTCGGGTGACTAGCCAGGTTAAATCAGTGTTAGCTTCCAACGTTTCAAGTGCATACATTGCTCTCATCAGGCAATGTAAAAAATGGAGATCAGTGCAAGATTATATACACGACTATAGAAGCACCAAGCTTTCTGAAAATATGCAAAGTATGTTCCCATAACTTAGTCTAGCGACACTATCACCATTGCCCCCTGCCAGGGTTTCAAATGCTGGCTGTGGTGGATCTATATGATGGGGGGGGGGGGAGCTTGGATACTGCTTCCTATGAGCACCAATGTCAACAGGGATGTGTGACTCCAGCTCAGTCATGCCTAGAACCCACTCCTCCATAAAAACATGACACCAGCCAATAAGATAACCAGAATCCAGAGCAAGCCAATTCGCGATTAAAATTATCCGAAATGCAATCTGGTGAGATTTTCAGGAACCACTCCACATAGGACACCTCGCTGCACGTTGCCGTGTTGAAGCCATTCAAAGCATGGGGAACATGCGAAAAAGTAGCGTATACTGTTCAGTTTTTTGCTCTAAATCATTTTGTCGTTCAGGACAAGTGAAAAGCTTACATGTGTTTTCCACCCCGTGGAATCAACAAAATGAAATGTTTAAATAAATCAGGGAAAACAGAACTGATTGACAAGATTGGCAAAACTGAAATGTGGCAAGGAAATTACGAAGAATGTACAAGTCTGTTCACTCTATTTTCCGAAATTATCTTTCGGAAAGATGATTTTATTGCCATGAAAGTCAGTTTTAAATTGTTCTTTATGAATATAACATTTTTTTCGAAAACAATGTATTATGTATGTAATTTGGAACGGGTGCCAGTCGATTAAGTGCAAAGATGAAAATAGTTTGAGAATTAATTAATGTCCGTAATCATAAAGGTAAGTCAGAAAACATAATTGACATGCTAATGTTGCTGTTTCATTCAGTATGTCAATTTTCAGTGAAGACTGTAAATAGCTTCAATGAAATTGTTGTTATTGTTATTATTATTATCATCATTATCCGGTGTTGTTATTAAACCAACTTGCCTCTGTGGTGAAAAAAAGCATGTTATCATTTATTTCCTCTCAAGCTTTGCAATACAGGTGAATTGCTTTGTTTTCAAATCATTTCTGAGAGCCCCAGTTAGGCAGTTACAACCGAGGTGCAGTGCAGATGAAACAGCATCGCTTTGATCACTGATCAAAGTGGCATGGTTTTGGCAGAGATCAAGTGTGCACCCACCTTTACATGGGAGCCACACCATTGGTGTTTGTGACATGAGAAACAGTTTACATTCCCGAGCGAAGAGGTGTGGATTTGGCAGTCATCGAGTGTGAATCTACCGCCATCGAAGGTATAGCAACGGTAATTATCGTGCAAGAAATGGAAAATAACTTCCTCAAAAATGGTTTTGAATGTATGAATCACAAATAGAGATAGGCCATGTGACTTGCACAGGAAAATACCAGTTTAACTCTTTCGCTGAGGCAAGCGGCTTTAGTCAATTTGCTTCAATATGTGTAACTTACAGAAAGTGACTCCAGTCAATTCAGAATATTCTTGTCGCTGCTATTGTGGAGCAAAGTCGACCCACAAGAAAAAGCATTACCAGAACATGTTGCCCTCTAGTCTCTGCCATTTTAACTAATTTTGAAGGAAATAACTCGCTCTGGGTCTGAACAAATGTAAAATGTGTACCGCTCAGTGACTTTTGAAATTGGGTGGGAGTTCATGTGTCTCTTTTAGTAGTCAGCCCTTTTTTCGCTATCTTTTCCTGCATTTGACATTTTCTTTGTTTAGAAATACTGGATCAAAAGGACAGGTTATGACCCCTACCAACCCCTCTCTTAAGGCATGCCATTGTTTCCACTTTAATAACAATGAAAATCTAATACCAAGGGGAACTCCCGGCTATGACCCTTTGTTCAAAGAATAGTGGAAGAATTCATATTAGTACTATTTACAAATTTATGCAATGTTGAGAAAAGGCTATGCAGCGAAAGAGTTAAAAGCACAATGAAGTCATAATTTTAGGAGGCATAAAAGTGTGCTAAAATCTAAAATAAAAAAATAACACCATTTTCTTTTAAAAAAATACGCCAAAAAATCAAGGTCCCTTATCACTTAAATATCTTCATGTGGTTTACATATTTGCTTAAATGTAACATTTGATTTAAAAATATAGCCCCAAAACAATTATCTGAAATCTCACACATTTTCATGTAAAATTTTCCACTCAACATTAAAAAATCACAAAAACAACCTGAAAATCAGACATTTGATAATCCTGAATATTATCACATTTTCCCCATTTTTTAATTTGTTTCGTATGAGGCAGTGTAAGTGTAGGCAATACAATTCTCTACTAAGCTGGTAACTTGCATAGTGAGCAAAAATATTACTGACTAGCCTCACTGTAAAAAGGTTTTATACCTCCTATATTCATGGGGAAGGGTGGGGGGATATAAACTTATTTATTACATTACAGAAAACTAATATGTTCAGAGGATCACAGCAATTTTTGTTAAGATCTTGGTTGGTAATGTAATCCGACCATTTTTAACCCCCAAATATAAAGTTCTTAGTTATATTTCAAAGTAAGTATGCATATAGTACATTTAAGGCAAATGAGGTAAATTATAATTATATAACATTAAATAGGACTAATCAGATTGCAAATAGTAGTTGTTTACTTTTCCAAAATGAAGAATATTCATTAATTCTGCTCCAAAATTTATGAATATTTTCTCCTACCTATATTCTAATCCTTCTCATATGTACATTTTACTTGTCTTACAAATTATAAATTTTCTATTTTATAAATATGGTTTTACAAGCACAAAGAAAACATTTCAACAGCAAGCAATGGAAATAAGAATGCAGACATTAGTAAAAATTAGTTATTTAACAGTTTTTTTCATTTGCAAGTAGGGTTATCATATTTTGGAAAGAATATTTAACATACTGCTTTTTAAACTGCCAAGTACAATGAAGACGCAATTTATGTTATAATAACTACTACTATAAATAAAGTATGTCTCAAAAATACGAGCTTTTTTTAAATTGTTAGTTTGCAACACTGCAATACATGTGGCGCCACGTAACGCACACAACGTGAAGTAGGTACCATGCCATTCAGCTATCATGGAGAAGTGGGACGGTGTGCAGCGTGCATACACTGTGAAAGCGTATTACAAGGCACATGTCAAAAAAAAAAGGGTCGATAATTTTTTACTTGTGACTGGCAACACTGAAGAAGCTGCGCATACACGAAAGTATGCTTTAGTATTCTGTGCCTGTAAAAGAGGTATATTTCTCAGTGTGGAAGTGTGTACATGCATATTATAAGAATAACGACAGTGTGAAGGCAGCACGTCGTGATTTTCGGCGACATTATCAACTTCCGGGACATGCACAAGTTCCATCCGTGCATGCAGTCCGAACTTGGGTTAAAAAATTCGAAGAAACAGGTTCTACCTTAAAGCTAAAACAAACACGTCGACCTTGCAGTGCTCGAACACAGGATCTCTTACAGGCTGTCCAGGCTGCCATCAAGATAAGTCCAAGACGCTCAGATCGATGCCAAGCATCATCTCTGCAGCTGCATAGGTCAAATGTACACCGCATAATGAAGTTTGACATTAAGTTCCATTCACACAAACTTCAGATCATCCAGCAATTGAAACCAAACGACCACAAGCAACACAGGGATTTCTGTGCAGCAGTGCTGGCAAAATTGGACATTGACGAACAGTTCATTGACAAGGTGTGGATGTCAGGTGTGGATGTCAGACGAGGCCCATTTCCACCTCAGCGGCTTCGTCAATAAGCAAAATGTTACGTATTGGGCCCATCAAAACCCGCAGTTAGTGCATGAAGTGCCGTTACACAGCCAGAAGTGACTGTACGGTGTGCACTGTCATCATCTGGCATCATGGACTCTTATTTTTTTTTAACATGGTGAAGGTATCCCAGTAACCGTCAATTCCGAACGATATGTTGCTATAGTGAACAACTTCCTTGCTCAAGAACTAAATCGCTTTCCACACATTCATGACAATGGCTGGTTTCAACAGGATGGGGCAACATCACACACAACTCGGGAGTCATTTGCAGCACTGAGACAGTTGTTTCGCAATTTCTCAATTTGGTGACATCCCATGGCGACCCAGATCCCAAGATCTCTCTGTCTGCAATTTCTTTTTGTGGGGTTACCTCAAGAGAAAGGTGTTCAAACATCGCCCTGCATCAGTTGGGGAACTGAAGACACGAATCATCAAGGAAATCAACCAGATTCCTGGGGGCATGTTACGTCTAACCATGTATGATGTTCCTAGATGGCTTCAGGAATGTTTATGCAAAAACGGTAGCCATCTTACTAACGTCATCTTCAAGACATGAGGCCATCTTGTGACTCTGAGTGAATTAATTTAGTAATGGCATACCCTATACTATTCATAACCATGAATACACTTAGTTCGAAGTTCATCTTCTTCTTTTATTTACCATTTCAAAAAAGCCCGTATTTTTGACACCCCCTTTATGCACTTTAATATCAAGTTTCATAGTATCCCTTATCTGCCACATTTGACTAATTGCAATGACAATGAGTAATGATCAGATATAACTAATAAAAAAACACAATGAGAATGTATGCCCAGACTGCAACTCAAACCTGGGAACTTTGCTATCATGATCGAAAACTGACCACTTAACACACTCAACCACTGAGGAGGTTTAGGAAGGTTTCACACCGAAGAGACAAGCTACATACTCAAGTGTTGCTAGATGATTTCACCAATCAAACACAGACTTGTTTGGCTTGTCATGCTGCTGCGGTGTGAAACATTGCCACTTTTCAGTTCGGTGTGAAATCTACATAAGTGTGATCAATTTATGTTACAAATACTAAAATATGAAAGATATTAATAAATAAAACTCTTGACTCTATATAAATATACACAATGGTCAAACATGGGCAATCTTTCAGATGCACATTTCATTAATTGTTACATTATTACCTTGGTACAGAATGTATTTATAATTGTACTGGACCAGAAATATATCTTGAAGTGATTCTAAAGATAAGTTGCATCTTTTCCTTGTTTCACTGGATTTGCAACAAAGAGGCATGTCATTCCACATTTGAATTGTATGGCAAAGAAAAATGGCAAAAGGAGCTTTTGATAACAATAAAATTATATAAAAACTGGACAGACTAATTCTAAAAATCATCCAAGACAGAAATTATATGTTGCAAAAAGGAGATGGAAAAATTGTAATGAAAAATAACTAAAAACACTTTTCTTTGTGTTTGTAAAACCCTTACAATTATTCTGGATAAATTTAAACATTACAATGTTCAAGTATCACTAGTGGTACAGTTGAAAAACTAAGTAAGTTATTGTTTAAAATAAATTCAGATTTAAATTTAAAAAAAAAATATCTTGGAATGCAGTATGAAGTGCCAAATCAACAACAAACAGCATAATATCAGTCAGACTGGTGACTGTAACAGAAAACTTAATGGAGCTTGAATCAAGAGTTTAATTACTTTTTTAAAGCAAATTAAATATAACAACACAAAATATTTGTGTAATACTGAAATCAGTACAAATCAAGCTACATAAATGTATCAATTTCTCCTTGATGAACTGGTTTTAAGCTTACGTTTGTTTGTTTTTTCTGACATTTAAATGGTCCCTTAACACACCACTATTGAATTAACTCATTAATTCCTTCAGTTATCAAAATATTTCAGCCATTATTAAAACCACTAAAGCTGACCAACCTGTAAATGGTTTGCAACCCATTCCTTCGCCAGTTTTATCACTATACTGTTCCCATATGTAACCAGTCCTATTATATTCTTTGAAAATGTTGTTTATGATATTACGCCGGAGATCTTCATACAACTTCCTTGAAGTTTCTTGATAAGGGCCTTCAAGGGAACCATAGTGATGCAGTGCTCGCACGGCCAGGAAATTTATATTGATCCAAATCTGTCCTCGCCAATATGGAGGATCATGCTCTGTGTTTCGCTCCATGTAAAATGGTGAAGATTTGGCTAAAGATCGTAATCCGTAATCTGTCCACAACAAATCAGGGTTTCTTATATCGGTCAATATTTTGCCCAGTTTGGATGAATGGGCATCCACAATTTGAAGCAGAAAAGGAAACAGACTTACGTAACCGAATGAGTTCACATACTGTAATATAGGTTCTTTACCAACAACACGTTGCTTCTCTAACTTTGGTGCTGGATGCCCTGGCGCTGGTGGTTTTGAAGGCGGTCGTTTCAATTTAACGTCATCTGTGTGAAGCCCATAATCGGCATAAATCTCTCCCTCGGGAGACCAATGATACTTATCCAACAGATCATTTCTCGACAGATAGTAGAACGTGTTTGCATATTTCAAACCATTCCTGTTCAACAATTTTGTCATGTCTGCCATAGTGAGAGATGCTAGGGCTATCCAGCAGCGAAGGTCTACATGTCGCTCGTCTGGATTCGGATGCGATGCACGAGGATAATCATCCAATCCTGACGTCAAGGTCTTGGGATTCAATTCACGTTTTGTTTTGCTATCCCGGCCTTGCCAGCGATATATGCCTGGCAAGTCACCCATCTGAGTATTGTTAAACCAATCAAACCAAGCCTGAGCACGTGGGAAAAGTTTATGCAAAAACTGATAGTGTTCGTCTATTAGATCCTGAGAAAAGTGGTTGAGAATGAAACGTATTGTAAGGAAGAATGTCGGGGGATTTGCGTTTGTGTTGTCTTGCACAACAAATTCACTAGGAACTTTACTCTCGGCTTCTATGCCTAAGATCTGCTCACGTGGAATCCAGCCCTCGATGTTCATCAGATCGAACCAATGGCTAATAATATCCAGTTCTATTTCCAGATCCCACACTGATATAAGAAGCCCATGAAACCCTTCATCCCAAAGAAAGCCTCTTGGGAAAAAACTCCTCGACGGTACAGATGTATACAAAGGTGCTCTCCAGTATGGAACAGGCCCATCTGTATATACTGACCTCACTTGCGATGAACCATAAAAATAACCAATCCCTCCTATCATGTTACTCAAGGCTGCTTTTGCAAATTTTATTTTCTTCTCATCAAAACCTTTTTCTTTCAAGTGAAATGTTTCTTCAAACCTGTCGTTGAAATTTTGCCTGTGTGTTTCCAGTTCCTCTTCGTACGCATCGGCAAACAAAACGCCTGGTCTATCCGCAAAGCTTGCAGACTCGTAAATCACATCCATGGTGAAAGGCACTTGTGAAGTCACTTGAGTTGCAACAAAATTAGGTTCTCTCTCCTTGTCACCTGGAGGGAAAATTTCACCACCCAACACAATGGCTCTAGCTTTTGTTTTCTTATTCATCTGAGTACGCAGTGACTGAATGACAGTCTCTTTCAGTTGATGAAGACCTGGTGCCTTGGTGCTTAAGTAGGAGTTGTGTAAAATGGCAGAATGATTGGCGAACCTCACTGTAAATACACCTAGGCCATTACTCTGTCCAGTAAAACCTGTTATTAACCTACTCCCACTGCTAGGTTTAATCCAGCCTTTAGTCTTCTCTTCAATCGCTGAGTAAAACAGAAAAGATACTTCTTCCCCCATACGTTGAGGTACCTGAAAAAACAACATATTATATTAACTGAAAAATGTATTGCACTGCAGGGTGGACATCAAGTCTGGAACCAACAATGGTACTGTTTTTTGGTTACAGGTCAGCTATGGCACTCATGAAAGGGGCAGAGTGGAGATAATATTCCACAGGGCACCATGGTTTTGCCACATAGGAAACTTTGAAATGAGATGTATGCTGTGAAAATCCTGGATTTGGACCCTCACATTTTGAAGAGAATTCAAGGAAACATGTTGAAATGTTTAAGGAAGTGGTGTGTTTAGACTGGTGGCAGATATAAGCACATTTTGATCTAAGGAAACGTGTGGTTCATCAGTTCTTCCATTGGTTCAAGACTTTACAGACACTGGCTTTAAAATATTCATAATATTTACATGAGATAATCATTCAATCATAAAATCCCATGTCTCCTTACAATACTGTTGCAAACTGTTGAAAATTCTGCACTTTGAATAATTTAGAAGATACTCAGACTATGCAAAAGTCTCTAAAGGCATTTTTTCAAACACTGTGAAACACCCAGTCTGCAAAATATCGACTGTTATCAGTGTTTAAAAAACAACCAATACTTGAAAATACCAATACTAATTAATGCTATTACTAAAATATTCTCTCCATAATAATTACGTTTAGTGTGTAAATACTGCTAAGGCTAAGATACACCACAATTCCGATGATATGGAAAAGTCTTGTGACTGTGGGATTTGGTGAACAGTTTGGCAAGGCAGCATCAGCAAAATTTTGGCTTGGATACACCAGGTTGGGTCTCTTTTCCATAACTTCTTGATCTTTCTGGTCATCCTTCTTGGAGCAACAGAAAAAAGCTTGTCAGTACAAGTTCAATATCACATGTGCATTCGAAAAATTGCATGCTAATGCCATACATCCCAAAGTAAACTGCTCCCAGATGGCCTCGTTTGACGACATTGACAAACTGTTGGAACCAGTTGATTACAAGAGCCTCAAACTTCACTGCTTTCTACAGGATCTGGAGAGATTTTTAGTTTTAAGTCCACACTAAGAACACACAGGCTAATGAGGACTAGATCTACAATTTAAAGTGGGATCTGAACTGCTTAATAAAGCTTTTTCAAGCAGGCCTCATCTCCAGGAAGGTATGAACTCGAGACAAACCACGGTACCTACTGACCTGTTGGTTGAGAATGAGTCAAGGCAAGGACTTTATAAACCTTTTCCTGGTCCACACCCCCCCCCCCCAAAAAAAAAAAAAAATAGGCAATAGTTAGGTTGTGGAATCTGAACTGCTATGTGCCTCCATCAGGTACCAAACCTCTTGATTACAATACAACATTGTTACCGCTTGCCTTCTACAGGAAAACAAAAACATACTTGTTCATTCATATTTCTCCATTTCTATGATACCACGTGGTGCTGACATTGTGGATAATTGATATTGCTATTACAGGACTGACAGGGGTTCAAAAGACCTTGGATAACATTTCACATGCATTATATTTCACTCAGAAGCTTTGGTGCATGGAACTATTACGCTACCACCAGGCAGTCAAGCAATACCTTCATGAAGTGTGGTTGTAAATCTTCAAAACTTTGAAGCACCTTCTCTCGGAAATAGTTTAGTGCGCACTAGAACCTTGGCAGGCTGATCAATACCTATAGAGTACTCTACCACTACACCAAGTCCCGTCCCAAACAATTTCGCAAGCCATAGCTTCTCTTTGTTCGATATTGAGAACCACTGACATGCATGTCTTTGAGTTACTGATGTTGTTAACATAGCATGGCAGAGAGAATCTTGTATAAAAACCACCATCTTTCCAAAAGCAATGAAAGAAGAAAGGTTTGAACTGATATTCTGCAAGGAATCATGTTAAACTGGGCATATCACTGAGGTACAGCAGACAGGGCATTTAAAATAATGGCTTAAGGGGTTAATCACGTGTTCATCTTTCGTTTGGTGATTTGGTCGATATGGCATGAATACATTGGTTTCCCTCATCTCCTTTTCTGTTACTCCATCCTGGTGGATATTACTGGCTAGTCTTTATCAGATTAAGATAGGATGTGAGTGTTCCAGAACTTGTCATTACACGGTGTTTGAAGTCTCAGGTAATGTATTATTGTTAGTTGAATGATTTTTTTTTAATTACTTGGAAAATGAATGATAGATTTTATTATTGCTAAAGAATATTTAATGGTATAACCATGATCTTTAGAGACAACCGTTGTTTTATTCATTTCTTTTCAGTCTGTTAAAATGTTGAGAATAGACTGTACATCTCACGGTTTTACTGAAAATTAGAATTCAACCAATATAAAACTCTTAACAAAGAATGACTAGCTGAAAGTTTTTGGATACTGTTAGACAATAGTCTACCGATGACATATATGGAATAGTTTGTTTGCAACATCATATTTATAGTAAAATCACAGGTTTTCTCTTGAAATATAGTAAGATAATATATAGGAAGTTAAACTATAGAAAAATGGGTAGTGTCCAATTTGTTGCTAATAGTAAAGAACTACAGTATTGTCAATTATATTTAGGTACAAAACGTTACCTTACCTCCAGTACATTGCAACATGCCGTGAAGGTATATGTGGTAGGGCATCATGGGAACTTGTGGAGGTGATGTGATCAGCACCACACTCTTTGGCTGCATCTTCCCTATGTTTTCCCCCATTTATTAGAGTCTTGGTGAGCCCTACAGCTGCGTTAGAATTAACATTGATGGAAGAATTCCTGCCCGAAATCACCAACCCTGAGAATCAAACCTGGGTCTCTCGCATGAAAGCATAAGATGTCTTGTTGATTACATTACCACAAATATTGACGGTTTTGCAATGACATCCTTGGAGAAGAAGATAAGATTTACAAGCATTGGAAATTAAATTGTCTTCATACCTTAAAGACAAATTATTGAGGAGAGCAAAGAAAATTAATAAACGTGTCAAATAAATGCTAATAATAATTTACATGGAATCCAGAAATTAGATGGATACAAAAAACAACTGACAACGAAGAAAGTAATCCTTATTAAAATAATAGGTTGGATAACAATCACGCCCACCCAACTATTCACCCCCACCTCTGCTACATTGCTAATAATCTAGTATTTAACCCTTCATGCCTGCTAAACTCTCTTACGTTTGTGTCTACAGAGATCCTGGCAGTCCAATCACCACCGTGCTGTCCACCTTTTCGCTTCACAAAAGATGTTGTGATAAGAAATGGTCCATCTTGAATTTCTTGCACTCCAAAATTTCTTCCATCGTGTTCCATCCAACTATACCTCTTCAAATTGTCTCCTTGTTCACACCAATGTCTGAAAAAAATATTGAAGGTTATCACATTTGTGGAGGTTAAGCTGGAGCATAATGTGTCTGATAAGCTCCTGTACTGAAATTAAACCATGGATTGCAGGAAATTAAATAAATCAGGATATACCAAATGAACAGCAGCCATAAGGACATGTTAACTGTTTGAAGGGTCTACCCTTCAAGTACATACTACAGGTACTCAGCTGTGCGCCATAATATAGGGTGTACAGTCATCTGCAAAAAAAAATAGAACACCTACAGCCTATGCATGGTGTTATGTGTGTTGTCTAATGCTATGGTGATGAACAAATTACAATAGAAACTTCAGCAATAGTGATAGTTATACCTGCCGCAAAATTAGTTTGGTATTGACACTTGAGAACCATGTGTTGAAATCGGGTCTACGTCACTGCGGGAGGGTGGGTTGCTGGCATGCGAGCCAATGAAAATCTTCCCAGTGCTTCACCCAGGCCCTGGTTACCTAGCAACAGAAAACGTTTTTCTCGGTGTTGCCGCTTATCGGGCGATTCTTCCTGCGATCAAATTTCATGTTGTTGGGAGAGGACGTGTTGTTTGTTTGTTGCGTTGCGTTACTGTGATATTTTAACCAGTCCGTTTGTTTAGTGTTTATTGAATTTAGAGTATTCTTTGTTGTATATAGCATGTTGTTTTAGTGTGTTATTTTTTGTACATAATTTTCTGTGTTCTGCTTGAGTGTGTCGTGTGCTTGTGTGAAGAATGTCAAGCACGGGAGGCAATATACCAAAGGGGCCATGCACTAAAAGAAAAAGGAATTCTTCTCAAAGGACAAACACGGGAGATGGTTTGTTCTGAGCGCAAATAATTTGAGCAAGAGAGAAACAATGGGGGTCCAACGATTTTTGTAAATAAAGTTCTGGACAGGACTGCTGCTGCTTTCGGCGTGTCTAAGAACAATATTGTTACCATAGGGAAAGAAAAATATAATGTGGTAGAAATAAATAAATAAATAAATGCGAGGCTTCAAAATTGGAAACCCCAGGAAAGAATAGGAATATCAGTAAACGCGTGACAAATTTAGATACTTTTCAGCAAGATGCTATTCTCGCCATATTTACTCTTATTATAGGAGGAAAGATCATCCCACTGTTGGAAAACTGCGCGTTTCGTTGAAAGATTCGGCATTTTTTCAAGGTGGGGAAACATCTTTAAGGACAGTCATAAAATATCTGGAATTCTCATACAAAAAAAAATAATGGACCCAAAATAAAGTATGGAGGCATATGGAGATGTGGAGGTAGAGCTCCACACATTCTCGACCTCGACCTAGGCCATATTATGGAGGTGATGCGGTGATGTGGTTCACCAACCGCCTTTACCACAGGTTTGCCCCAGGTACTCACTTGGGCTGAGTCGATTCCGGAGCCGCTCGGGATATTTGAAAAAGTTCCACAAACCACCGCGGGTCTCACGTGTGAAAGTCAGACGCCCCACCAACTGGACTTTGTGCACTTCAGTTGCGGTATAATTGAAAGACGGGCAGACTTTAACGGCGACTTCAGAAAGAAATGATTATTGAAAGTGTATATACAGAATAGATTGAAAAGGTAACAAGTAAACAATGCTCGTTTCATTAATTCGTTCATGTTGTAAGGGAGATGGAAATGAATAGAAAAAACAATAACACATTCATCAGTGTTGTCATCATTGTTATTCCATTTTTCTCGAAAAACAATAACACATATCATCATTGTTGTTCCTTTTCATAACACGTTTTCCTCGACACAGCGTCAGACGGCTGCAGTGCGTACTGTACCGCATGATATGGCAACACCGTGATGCGTGTTCCTTCAGCTCTCAATACCAAACTAATTTTGCGGCAGGTATAGGTAACACAAAATATCGGGAAGCATATATATCGGGATCTAAGTGCCCGAGTTTTATGACTATGGGCCTGTTATGGAAGTCGCACGAGTTTAACGCATTAAACGAGTTATGGTAGCTGGCTGTCCCATAAGTGCTTCCATGCATTTCGTGCAAGAACGACATTCACCAAACGCATGGGCCAGGAGGTTGGTTCGTTCGGTGAGAATCGTCTGCTGCTTGCTGACAACGCACGTGCTGATGGATTCAAACTGCACTACTTCAAAAAATATATTATAATTTTAACAGATAGTGATATGTAGCAACATGCACAAGATGAGTATGCCTTAATTGTTCTCAGAATGTGATTAAAATGTGTAACAGTGTCCACAGTAGAGTTTATTTTTGCCCTAAGGACATTCCTTCCACTGGATGCCATGTTGAAACTTTTTCTAAACATAACGATGTGCCTAGAATGTCCCACAAGTCTGTAAAATAACTGGTTTCACCAGATTCACAAGCCCAGTTATTTTCGTTGAATGTGTTCGTTTCGTTAAGACTTTTGGAACATTCTATGTTGGAAGTGATGTGTACAAAAATTCAAAATATGAGGGTGATTCAAAAAGTAAAGTAATAAGAGGTCTCGTGGATAAACTTTATTCCACAGGCAGATTACTGATACACAGTAGTATGGCACTGATATACATTACTTTTCAACATAGTCATCATGTTTGTCCAAACATTTGTACCAATGATACACCAAGGCATCAATGCACCAAGTTCCTGAAGCCATGTAATAATTAGTTTCCTCGAATTGCCTCCCGGAACCTCCTCAGAGTGTGACAATAACTGGCAGCATTAACTGTTGCTACCCTGGTGAGGAAATCAACCAAACGCAAACCCTTGTGGTCCCAAAAGACAGTTGCCATAACTTTCTTTACGTATGGAGCTGTTTTGAATTTCTTGGAAAATGGGGTCGATGTGTGTATCCATGACATGGATGCTTGCTTCCTCTCTCGTCACATGATGAACTCATGTGTCATCCTCTGTAATGATCAGGTGCCCATTAGATGTGAAAACCTGATTACACTATGCACTTCCATGCTTGACCATGTTTCCGTGAACGCAGCCATCTTCTAACTGGTATTGTGAGGGTCTGACGCAACATATGCACCATCTAACGGCTGTGTGATAAAGCCGTGCTTTTCAGAATGCGAGCCTGGAGGGAAATTTGAAGAACAGGAGGGATATGATATCCGTGAGATCTCTTGTTACCTTACTTTTTGAATCATCCTTGTATTTGCGTTTGATTAAATTACATACTTTCCATATGTAAATAGTTGGCATTTGTATGTGATAAAAAATGTTTCGCTGACAAGTTGACATCCTTCTGCTCCTTCCAACATCATTAAAATAAAATAATTTTTTGATCCGAAAGGCGTATGTCAATAAAAATCACCATAAAATAATTTAATGATGTTAGCCTGAAGAAGCTACAATATGTGACATCATTCCAGCAGTCCAATGAATGATAACTAATTTTATATGTAATTTTATGTCAGTTTTTTATGATTATGCCATAAATAACAATTATTAATACTTATCTTGGTAAGAGGTTTAAAAAATTGAAAGGTATTTATGAATAAATTTGTTGGGTACTGGGTTCTCACCTTACAAAGAAAAGATGATGTTTAAATTATTAAAAAGGCATACATTACATTACAGCACGCATTGAAAAATCTCTATTCATTAGTTACTTTCTTCCAACCTGTGGCCCATTTTATTCTTGTAACTTAAAAATAATTTTCTATGAACATACATGTTTCTCCTTTATCGTGAATTTAACAATAATATGTTTCATAAAATTCCTACATATATTAAAATATCTACATCCTGAGTACATTAATTTGACAAGAAATTTTCCTGACACGCTTCTCTTTCTGGATTGAATTCAATTCAATTTGATAAATGTTGTACTCCCTCACATGTAGCAGATGAGAGCCCTATACTTTCTTTACAAAATGGAAGTCACTTCATGAAAACACTAGTCAAGCATAAATTTTCCGAACAATTTTCAATAACCATTAAGAAATTTATCAATATAAAGTGTATGTGCAGGTTGTTCAATCACATAAAACCATAACTGAGAGTTCAACCTCTTAAAGCTAAGTACTATGAAAGAGAATAATGGGACTAGCCTTAATTATTTGCCTATTACTCCATATGTGTTAAGATTTCGCCTTGAATGCTTACCTAATATTAGAACCATCCATGTGCAGCTGGTGAGGGAAATACCACATCAGACCAAAGACAGGTGAATATGGTTGTCTGGTCTTCATACCAAAGTACACCCCTGGGCGATAGCTACCCCAGAATCTTTCACGATCACCTAATCCAGAATTAGCAACAATCTGAAACAAATTAAATTATCTTAAATCCATAGCATGAAACAGCTGAATTATCCTCTTTAACAAATTCATAATAAATCCATGTGACTTTTGCAAAAAAAATATTTTATTTGCTATCCATTTCGGTGGTTCACTGTTACCATTTAAAGAAGACTGAGTTTTACATTGAACAGCATACTGTGAATGATGACAGTGAGTTGCTAAAATCAGTATGTGAATAAAATGATTTTTGCAAAAAATTACACGGGATTTATTAGTATTTGTGTATGACAATAACACACTCATTTTTCAAATATTTGTCTTATTTTATGTCACATTTCTGTTTCTTTAAGCTAATTGTGACTGAGAATGAATAATGGTTAGATAAAATTCACAAGAAATATGACTTGAACCCAAGACCAATAATGGCAAGATCCAACCAAACAACATTCAAACTTTCGTAATTGATGAACACTGATAATTACCTACAGAGCAACACTTATCCAGTTTGTAGGGCATGGCTGTCACACGGGGGACATAGATTTCATTCTTGACGTGGATAATTCCAGGTGGGAATTTTCATAGCAAGGCCCTTGCACGGAGCAGCTCTGGGGTTTACCCGGCCTCCAATAAATAGGTACCTGGTGGATTGTAGAGGCAGCTACAGCATGGTGCTGATCACATCACCTCCCCAAAGGGAGACATCTACATGCTCCATGTGCCTTCCCTGTATGTTGCAATATGCATAGAGGTAGTTTTACCTTTTAATGATTACATAATTAAAATAATACTTGTTTACTTATTAATTTTGCAATGGTATAGCATCCTGCCCCACCCCTTTTCTTGCCAAAACCTTTGTGCATGCCACAATTGACAGTCGAAAGCATTGCCACATCTCGACTGTCAGCAGCCAGACACGGTCACTGTATGCACTGCCCAGCAGCATGTATATGAGGGAAGAATGAAAAAATCAGGGAAGCAAGGGAAGAACATCCACCTATGCCACTCTCCTCTGTCCTGTTTTTTTTGGGGGGGAGGGGGAGTGGAAAGATCCTTGGCAACTCCAAACTAGCCTTCCTTTGTCAGTGTGTTCTCTCTGATTTGTAAAACAAAGGACTTTTAAAAAAGTCCAGAAGAGCACAATGATTCTTCCTCTACTTTTACAAAAATGTCTGAACTACATCAAAATTTGTAACTACTACATTTATTCAATTCACTATTACGCCAATTAAACTTGAGTGTATGGTATCATGAAAAAGGAGACACAAGTTTAAAACAATTTTATATGAAAACTAAGGTAAGAATTAATTTCGCTTGCAAAAGAGTACAATCAAAAGTTAACATTTTTGTAGTAACTTTTAGATTAACCTTTAAATAGTGGGGCTGTTTTTGCTGGTATTATTGCTCACGCCAAATGCATTTTCAGTGGGAATCTAAAATCCCATCATGTTCTAATAAAAATTAAAATTGAGCCACCATTACAATTCCAGCCCCCTCCTAAGAAAAGGTTCAGTATATGCTAGTGGTTGCCACCCAGCGGTGGTGCTAGGATTAATCATCACGGGGTGCTGAGGGGGTGTGATGCTGAAAATAACGAAAACCATGAAACATGCATTCAACCTTTCAAAACTGGGGAGCAAGGTGCCAAAATAGGGAGGGGGGGCAAGGACAGTTTACTTTGCCTTAGTAGATAAGGTATAGCATAGTGTGGGGGCTGAC
Organism: Lepisma saccharinum; assembly: GCF_977018435.1. Lineage (NCBI taxonomy): Eukaryota > Metazoa > Arthropoda > Insecta > Zygentoma > Lepismatidae > Lepisma > Lepisma saccharinum. The sequence continues at coordinate 54,604,312 of NC_139249.1, forward strand.
TGAAATGGAATTGTACTTGTGAAATGTGAAATTATATGTGAAATATAATAACTTTAGATTGACATTCATTTTCCTGGCAGGCTGTGCATCCATTGTCTTCCCCTTGGACTTACGTGATGATATGTATTAAGTCTTATACTCCAAGAAAGTGGTAATACAGTGCAAACATTCAGATACACGTTGCAGTCTTATTAAACTATGTAATGAAATAAAAAATGAAATTATCCTCGTCTTTAAAAGAACAATTTTTTAACCTTTTCAATGTAACCAATGGAGGTACCAAATACACAGTACATTGTACATTCTGTCTGCCATTTCAGGACAAAACGCGAAGTGCACAGCAACTTAGTCTTCGTTAAAATACCTCCTGCTGCACTATCCCCAAACAACGAACTGTAAAATTTCTTCGTCAACATTGGGCCTCTTCCTAAAGGGTTTTGAAAAAGCTTGAAATGATACGTTTACTAGACATGTTACGTGGAACAAATACTCAGAACGTATTAACAAGAAAACTACCCTTCACATTACAACTTGCGATGCGTTAAATTAAGGGCTCGGGTGAAATATATGGTAAGTGACATTTTGCTGATTTCAGAGTTCATTAAGAAAAAAAGGTAATTAAAAGTTATACTGTAGATAAATTGATTTCGTGTTGTGTTTACCAATTTCAGAAGGCTTCACTGAGTGCAATGCAAATTGCATGACATGGAAATTTCACTCGAAAATTGAAGGATGGCACATTTTAAGTTACTTTGTAACTCAAAAATAACAAAAGTGTCACATTTTAAGTTACTTTGTAACTCAAAAATAACAAAAGTGTCACTTACCATGTATTACACCAGAGCCCTTCTGATAATTTCGAAGGACTTGGTCACTGACTTGGTGATACCTTGAAAGCAGCTGAAATTTTTGCTCCAGTGTGAGGAAGAACTAATATGCGGAAAATAAACCATTTATTAACAATGCAAAAGAAATTAAAGAAAAACATCACTCACATTAATCCGTAGGCAATTATCGAAAACCACAAACAGACCACTTGAAGAAACAAAGGAAGAAAAAAATCATAACAACAATGCTGACGAAAGAAAAAAAATGGCAGCTGATCTTTATAGAGGCTGCCCCCAGCACAGGAAAGTATCGACATCTGTTTCAGTGCTTGCCTCATGCATACAATAATAACGGTCTTACTTCAGTTAATAACTTTCGATGCTCGATATAACATGACATAATATGCCACTCTAAGAGTTAGTGTTCTCAGTTGAATGTAGGGGGTGCTGAAGGGGGTGGGGAAGAAAATTAAGGGGTGCTCAAGCACCCCCTCATGCCCCCTGGCACCGCCACTTTCAGATCAAACTCTGTTGGGTGCACGTTCTTCCATGCAACACATAAAATTTTGCATACTGGATGGTAGAAAACAAGTCAGGTTTTTTACGTTATTGAAAAAAGATTGGTTCAACATGACACGTAATACCTTGGAAACTGCGAATGGTAGTAAAAAATCATCTCTCATCAATTTCAGTGAAAAATGCAGGCTCAACCAGGACTAGAACCTACATCTGTAGCATATCGTGCCATTGTTCTACCAACCAAGCTACCAAGCTAGCCAGATATTTCCCTATTGCTGTTTACCTGAGTGGAATTGTCTCTAACAGTGCTACCATACACGATCTCAAACACTGATGACGTCGACAGTGTCTGGTATCTCCCAGCGTAGAGTTTTAAAATGTAAAACTGGTTTGAGTCCTGGTCAAGCCACTGAAATTTCTACATAGTGGGGAAATACATGAAAAGTGGTCCCACTCCATGTAAATAACCAAATGAATCCATCTGGAAATTTTTATTCATTATCATTTGGATTAAGGTTTAAATGTGTGTGAATGCATATAATTTTCATATTTCACCAACAAAACATTTTAGCATCTGTAGCCTATATGCTTCACAGACGAATGAAGTCAAATTTTACTACATTTTTAAAGAGTGACACACAACACATTTTCGATAATGCTTTTCGTGCATTCAGGCTGTCACCTCCCAATATTTTTTCATTTGTTAGCAGTCAGCACAAAGTACCTCATAATTCTATGAAATCAAATCATTACGGATCAATACCGCAGGAATGCCCCTGTGTGTGCCAAATTGTAAGGAATAGCTCATTTTGTTTAGTACTGAGTATGCTATAACTCTATGGTTAATAAAGAAAAAAATCAATGGGTGGGCCATGGGCCATTCATACATGAATATATCAACATGTTCTGTATTACATTTCAATGCAATATAAGTAACACAATTGCAGACTATTATTTAAAAATACAAATGAAAGAAAGAAATTTCAAAATAAGTGCTTACCTTTCATGGAACCAGCCTGTGCATTCCAATACCTTCCTTTAAACTAATACAAAACAATTTCTTAAAAAAGTTAATACATTACCTTTTCTTTATCAAATGGAGAATTCACCCTGGTTTCCAAGTATCCTTGGTAGCCCATATATCCTGCTAGCAAGACAACACACCCCGTAAGAATAAGGCACCATACAGGCATGGAACTTTGTGCTTCTGAATCTCTATACGATGATGCTTTTGAGCTACTTTTGTGACTTCCCTCATCTGCAAAATGACACTTCCGTTGTTTAACCATTTTTTATGCCTGCAAAAAAAATTCCTACTTGAATTTACAATAAATTTAGACAGGTGATATGTATGTGGAGCATTTAAAGACTATATTACATTATTTAGTCTCCTTGCATTCTCAACTTTGGTGCAAATGGTTCCACGCCATTGTGAACTCAAATATATTTCAGTACTGATTCAGCTTCATGAGGACAATTCCACATCTATGTCTTGATCAATAGTAGAGACTTACCGTACAAAAATCTTTTTAAAACAGTGATAAGATTCAAAATGCTAATCAAACAAAACTAATGCAAACACCTTAGCAGGGCTGTTCCTAAAGGAAATTTTTGGCACATAGTTTAGTTGATTTACATGCATAGCACATTCTTATTCTGACAATTTTTGAGCAAAAATCCATACAAAAATAACAAAAATGTCCAATTCAAATAATATATCCATTCTTATGCTGCAATTGTTCATGGAGCTACATCACTTACCATTATCAAGTATGACGGACCAAAAGCTTTGCTAACCTAAACTTGACTGCCTCAAAAATCACTTCCCACATACACTAAATATTTTTCTACATCTCATACACATGTCAATAGACATCATCTGCATTACATATTTTCTCCTAGTTCTATAGTAAGCTGTAAGTGTTTATTTGATGGCAAGTTTTCATCTTGTATGTACACTTCTCCAAATGTTACTTGACCACCCTGAAAGTTTTCTAAGTCCAGAAATCATTAACTTGGCAACATAGCTCTTGAGAACCAGCAGAGAGTAGCCAACTTTACTGCAGGTCCTTGTACTAGGCGAGAAACCATCTGGTGTAAAATTTACATTATTGTTGATAACATGAAGTCAGAAACTATATTCGCCCAACATATTAATAGAGAACAAAAAGGAAAACTCAAGTATGAGGAATTATTGAATGGAATACTTGCGATTCGGCATGTTAAAATTGGAATCAGAGAGACTGTTGTGAGGTTGGAAACACTGCAGTCACGTTTGGTACACCTGGAAGATATCGCTCTCATGTTTGAACACAAAAGGGCATAATTAAGAATAGTTTATGCAAATAACATATAACAACTAGCAAAGTACTGTGCAACGAGCGAAAATTAAGGAAATCTCAGAAATTGCAGTGAAAATGTGTTCGTCGCAAAGAAAAGTGGTAGCTTGTGCAATCATCAACATGTTTCAAAGCGTTTGCTACAAGCGATGTTGTAGAGTATTGGTAAAGTACTCACCTCACAAGTATTCCTTTTTCCAAAGAATGAAAGAGTCGCGAATTCAAATCCAAAGCTCTCCATTTTTTTTTTTTTTTTGTAAGTGTGGCATCAGATACATTGAGCATGGAGTTTAGTAATTAAGTTGAATAATTTTGTTTCAGAATGTTCGCAAAATATTATTCGGTGTTGAAATCCTCAAATGTTCCCAGCAGCTTAATGTATTTGTTTCTTCTTTCTGGCACTAACATTCATCAATTTGGGTCAAAAAATACCTAAATTGTTGTCGTATTCCAACAGATAGTATTTCGTCAAACAAGGAATGTGCTGACTATGGCTCGGAAGTTGATGAAGAATCATCTTCTTTGCTGAGCCTACACATCAATGCTAAACCGAATATCAGTCTATTTGGCTTTTAAGTCATTTTCAGAAGTTTTTGCCTTTTTTTGTTACATTTTCCTAAATTAGAAGGCTTATTATTCTCCTTCCTAGTGGTTTCGTGAATCTTAAAAGAATTTCCTAGCATAACTTGTAGATTTAAATTTCCTACCATGGTGCTTTTAGCAAGTTCGTCATTAAACAAATATGGTCAATGGAAAAGCACGACCATCATTTTCAAGATTGGCAATGCATTAAATAATTAATTGTGATAAATTTATTTTTCCTACACCAAACTTAAGATACGTTGTGTTTACTGTACTTTGAGATTCCCTTGCTAGCTTCTGTTATTGCTTTTATCTGTGCTTTTTAAATAAAATTAGTCACAAGATATAATCTTATGTTCGCCAAACACAAATGTATTTCAGTTCCTGGCCGTCTACTGTATCGTGGAAGATCCATTCTCAAAGGAGGTGAATGATTTAGATAAAGAAAGTTGCAGTGCATTTTATGCAAGCTTGAATTAAAATAAAGAAAACTAAATTAGCACTTAACTGCTTTTACCCCTTTGCTTCAGTAGTTTAAACCACCAAACAGCGAATTATTCAACTACTCTCTTTTAATTTATTTAAAAAATCAAGCTTCCATTTTCAGTGCGAAAAGTATTTTAGACCATTTTTAAAAATTATTTTAAGTTTATTCTACAAGTCATCATCTGCCCAGCTCCAGCGATGACTAGGGCTTGGAAGTTGAAGACCTATAAATTGCCAAAAAAAGACCTATAAAAAGACCTAAAAATATCAAGAAAAGGACCTAAAAATGGAAAAAAGGGACATATAAATGTGATCCAAATTAATTAATAACTTCAGTTTTAATTACATATTTAATTAATAAAGAATATACAAAATTCTGGTGGTATGGAACACACAGTTCTATATAAATGAAATGAATCTTCTTTCAGACATCATATATATTTTTTAGATTAACATAATTTGAAAAATCATATTTGAAGAATCATATTTGGCCTAACCACACTTGGGTTACAGAAATAGGACTTCGGAAACCTTACCTCAGTTGGCATCGCAGTATATCACAATAGTCATCTCCAGCGCGAACTTCCAGACAAGTTGCTGTTAAAGGACCTTGTACCATACCTGCTTCAGTCGTCCAAAAATGTTTTCCTCTAGTTTCAGGGATGGTTCAAATATATTTATCTATTCCTTTTTTTTCTATTTCTATACTCCAGAAAGGATGTTTAAGAGGTGATGAACTAATGATGATTCGAATTGAGAATGGGCAGTAAAAACGTAGTCAAAAGAAGGTGAAGTTGCAAGAAAAAGCTGTTAAGACCTAAATAAAAGGTTAAAAAAGGACCAATAAGCCAAAAAAATGCCGAAAAAGGCAAAAAAGGACAAATAAAACCCACCTCTTTCTGGCCTACAATGACCCAAAATGAACATATACAATGTTGGGTTTTGTCTTTGGACACTAGGAAAAAAAAGGATTTTTCCTCAACTTCCTAGCTCTAGTGATGACTATGGTTCCTATCTGATTTCTGCATATGTCACATGGTATCTGATTGTGTGCTTCAATTTAGATAGCTGTCTGGAAGGTTTCCAAGTCTTGGAAGAAATCAACGTCAATTCCATGAATCTGAAGAAATGTTTCATGAAACGCTTTTTGCCTTCTGAAAAAGTTTCTTACAGGGTTGGACATCGATCTTACGATCTCTGTCATACAAGTCGAGCACTTTACCACTACACCACAGATGCCACTAGTACTGAAATTCAAACAATGACAACATGTGTGCCGACTACGTGGGTGCTCCGGGACTCGAGCACCCACTTAAATAATCTTGTGGGTGTGCCGCACCCACAAGATTTTTAGTTTGATAAAAACAAAATAAAATAAATATTTCTCACTTGCCATTAAACATTGAGATGGAAGTTAAAATTTCTAACCTCTAAAACATAATTGTTTCAAATGTGTTTATGCAAAGGCAACCAAGCAACACATTCCCAACTTCCTTGCCTGTCAAAGGCAGTCCCCACAATAACAATGGAAGTATATTGTATTGTGAATAGAATCCCCTCTTTTCGGCTTGCTTTGATGTTTCCTTACAAGTGACACACTACAATACCCCCACTCCATTCGTCAACAACTGTTTTAAAAGAACTACTTGCCGATATTGAGCACTAATAAAGAATAAACCTAAACACAAGGAAGCCGATTGTTACAAGGACCACCTCAATAGTTGATTTTTTCTTCTTTTGTTTGTTTCAATCAGATAAGAGCGACATGGTTTACGATTTCAGTGAAGTTGTTTTCATGTAATCTGGAATGTTATCGTTTTGTTTGTTCTCCGAGAGACAATGGCTTGGAAGGAGGCAGGAGCTTAGATTGTAGACTGGGAAGTTCTCATTTTCAGAAAAAAAGGGTTATTACCATGTTAATAGTTAGTACAAAGAAGAGGGCCTACTGACCGGATGTGTGGAGCAAAAGCTCTTCGCCGGGCCAAAATTTTCGCAATTTTCAAACGTGGCACGGGACGCGTGTGGAAAGCGTGACGAAAGTAGTGATCCTCATACGTATCAAACGCCGGAGGAAATGTACAGACAAATATTTTTTGAAATAATTGATGTGGCTGTGGATTCGCTAAATCGTAGATTTCAAACAAATTTTTGGAACTTATTTCACAACTTGAAGCTTTTGCTATCGGTCAAATTGGTGCTGATTGAATTCTGCAGTTCTATGGGACAGACTTTGATAAGACAAGCTAACATTTGTGACGGTCCTGTGGATCCTCACAATATAATTAATTATATGTTTATTGAAATTATTAATTTCATATTATACAAATCACTTTATATTAACGGTTCAAAAAAATGTATAATTATTACTTTGTACAACGTTAATTATGTTTTATGTTATTCATTGCACTATACGCTGTATAAACGAGATATTTGGAATTCTAACGTTGCTATAGCAACGAGAATCAATAGTCATTATGTGATAGTGTGTCTGACAAAAATGGAAATATAAGTAATAGTGAACTGCATATTGCTCAGTTATTTCACTAATATATAGACCCATAGAAGTTGTATCTTCACCTTCGCGTTTTAGTTTCAAATATTAATGAACGAAATATAATCGTGCAAATGATTGAATTGTGAACGTCACAGTATAATTGGTGGTCCAGTATTGTGGAACGTTATCAGCACGATCTTGAGTGATGTGTTTTGCGTAAGTGTTAACTTACACCATTGTTCTCGTGAATCTAGTTTGTACATAAAGTTATATTATGTACGCATCAAGTAATCCTTATAATCTGAGATCCAAAACAAGTCTTACAGCTAGATCTATCAATTGTGGTGATGAACCTGATGAATCACAAAATAAGAATGGTGCCATGAATATGGTGAAGTGCTGCAAAGATCCTGATAAGGAAAGGTTGGTAGCTTGTGAAAATTGTGGCCATTGGTATCATTTAGAATGTTTGGGTTTGTCCGATAAGCACTGGGAATTATACCAGTTAAATTAAAATTATTTCTGTACAGATTGTGATCCATCTTATGATCCGTTCAGTATTGAAGCTTTTGTACAATGGAAAAGAAGTCAAGAAAATGTTCAAGAAATTGACATTCGTCCTTCTGTGTTGGCAGAGACGTCAACGGGGCAAAGTAATGTTCCTTTTCAAATGTTTGATCTGCTGGCAGAGTTAAGAAAAATCAGCGAGTCACAACAGATGGAATTTACAAAAATTAGGGAAACTCAAGATTCTATGAAACAAACTCAAGATTCTATGAGGCAAACTCAAGAGTCTCAACAGCTTGAGTTTACAAAAATGAGGCAAACTCAAGATTCTATGAGGCAAACTCAAGAGTCTCAACAGCTTGAGTTTACAAATATCAGGGAATCTCAACAGGAAATTCAAAATTCACAGCAACTACTCAAGCTTGACTTCCACGAATTGAGTACATCGTTACGAAAGGAATTAGCTGAAGTTGTCGAATCCTGCAAATTAGCAACACGTTCATTACATCAGGAAATGGAAAGAGAAGTGCAAGGACTAACAGAGAAAATCGAGGAAGTCAACACTACTTGTACAGAGAATTGTCATAAACTTGCTGGGTTGAATGATCAGATTACAGAATGCCAGAACAATGTTTCAGGGTTGTCTCGGCAAGTTCAAAGACTTGAAGTCGTTGTGAGCAAGGATGAAATAACTAAGCGCGTGGAAGCATGTGAGGAAAATATTACTAAGTTAACATCTAATATTTCGACTAATGTTGAATCAAGTAATCCTGTACAAGTTTACAGTTCTCATGTGAATAGTAACTGTCAACCTGGTATTCCTGCACGGAACCTAACCTCTCCTAAATCATCTGATTCTTCAGCGTGTGATGTTTCGGATGATGAACACAATCGCATTGCTTCACAAAGACACAAACGTTCTAGAAATAATCGAGTGAGAACTAGTAATACTAACAAGTTATGTCAATCAAACCGTTCTTTATATTCTGATGGTTCTGGTCAGGAAAGAAAGAGGCAAGTAAACCAAAAGTCAGCAAATCCGCAGAATCATCGATGTGACTATCCTGACAATTGTATGCGTTCGCTTACTCAGGAACCTCGACGGTTGGTAAGATTGAATGAACTTACTGTTCTTCCTAAATATTCTGGAGATCCTGAAAAATCAAGCCCACGTAAGTTTATTAAAACTTTAACGTCCTACTTAGACTTACTGCAAGTTCCTGACATGCAAAGGCTTGAATGTATTACTAATTGTTTTCAAGGACCTGCAGAAGGTTGGTATAATACTCATGTCGATTCGTTTACATCATACAAACAGTTTGTTGACGAATTTCTGAATCACTACACGTCTTATTCGTTAACTCAGGCTCAATTATCTGAACTTAGAAGTCGTAAATATGATCCTAAATCGACGAGTAGTATGGAAGTTTTTGCTATTCGTACGCATTCAGCATATTATAATTTAGTTGATCGTCCGAATGATGCAGAAGTTATTGATATTTTAATCAATCAGTTGCCCACATCTATTGCACAAACAATATTAGCTGCTAGATTAGTTAAAATGGATGATGTAATTGCGTTACTAAAGAGGTTGGATTTAGTGAATTCAAGATCAAACAAGAGTTTTAATGTTCATGATAATGTACGTGAAAAAAAATTCCGACATGATGGGAATAATTCTAAAAGTTTTACCGACAATAATAGTGCAAGGACAAAACTGAGAGTTCAAAGTGTTCCTAAAAGTTCATCGTTTGTGAACGATGATGAACCTAATGGAAATCAAGGTTTAAGACGTAACGTAAGACCTAATGATAGTGTTCATTTTGTTTCTTCTAGCGATGAAAATAAAAGAATTAAGATTCCACGTACAGATGTTCCATTTGTTGCAGAAAACCAACAATCAAACTCCAGCCAGAAGACGATGATATTTAATAGAAATAATAATTTTGGGAAACCTAACCTAACTAACAGACCATATAATCGTTACAGACGTAATGGTGCAGGAACTCAAAATTTCCGGCAAAATAGAAGTCCACAAAGCTCACGATACTTCAACAATAATGGTAGATTTATGAGCAACAGTTTCAATGCCAGAAACGAGCAAGAACAACAGCAATTTACACTGCGTCCTAACTCTCAGTTCTCTAACAATAATTTCCACTCATTCCAACCATGCAGTGTATGTGCCAATTGCGGATATTCGTCTTCTCAGTTGTCAACGGGAAACAGTTGCAATGCAACTGCAGTGGCGAATACTCCATTAAATGAAAATGCTCCATCTTTCGATCCAAGAGAAACTTCTTGTAAACAGTTCATTTCTTCTGCCCCTGAAGCAACATTAAACGAACGTCGCGGGTGAACGTGGACCAGTTTGCTCGCACCAACATAATGGAGGGTCCGTCTAAATCATATCGTAGTAATAATATAGGCACAACTTGTCAGTATGCTGTATTAAGTAATTCCGTTTTATCTGAAGTTGATCATTGTTATCCACTTTCAATATTTTTTCAATTAGATTGGTACGAAGATGAACCTACTTGGATTTTAAATGATACTGGTATACCTACTCCTATTACTGATCAACCTTTGATCACAGGAACAGTTTGCGGTATTACCATACAGTGTGTCATCGACAGTGGAAGCCAGTGTAATTTAGTCAGTTATGAATTATGGTGCAGTATAAAATCAATTATTCCGAGTGCCAAACTGGATACCGTGGATCAACTTAAGTTATTGCCGTTTGCAGGACATCAGAAGTTTCGTGTTGCTGGTTGGAAGATTATAAGTATTTCAATTAACTCGGAAGTGTTTTCTTTGGAGATGTTTGTATTGAAGCAACTGCATGCTGAATTAATTCTCGGAATACCATTTTTAAGGCAATACAAAGCTGTACTCGATTTTAGAAGAAACGAAATTAGTTTGATGGCGTCTACAGGTTCCGAATTGGTTCAGCCATTTAACTCTAGGAAAAGCACAACTGATAGGGATCGCTGCCAGATGCAGGAAGTTACTATGGTCAAAGAAGCAGAAAATTTACTTGTCGTTTCTCTAGATCAGATCACAACGAAGGTGCGGTCGTGTGAATCACTCAACACGGAGCAGCAGTCTCAGCTTGAGAATATAATAATAGAATATCATAGTTTGTTTTCTGATCGACCCCGATCTGCATTCGTAGAACCTTATCAAATTGAACTAGACACAAAGGAACCAATTAAGGCACCTATATATCCAGTACCGTTCGCCAAAAGAGCAGCGTTAGAAAGGGAACTAGAAAAATGGAAAGCCTGGGGAATAATTAGAGAGATGTCTTCGCCTTATTTAAACCCAGTACATATCGTCCCAAAATCTAATGGTGAGTGGCGTCCAGTGGTGGATTTTCGTCGCCTAAACCAACATGTAATTTCACCACTTACCCATGTTGAACCGATAAACGAGCTACTTCAACATTTTAAGGGTGCAAGATATTTTTCTTCGATTGATCTCTCCTGTGGATATTTTCAAATACCACTTACGCCCGACTCATATAAGTACACAGCTTTTTCGTATCGAGGACGACAGCACGTGTTTTGTTACTTGCCATTTGGTATAAAATCAGCTGTTTCTGTTTTTGTTGAAAGAATGAATAAGGTGTTTGGACCAGAGACTCATTCATTTCTGATGATATATGTGGATGACATTTTAATATTTAGCCCAACAATAGAGAAACATTTTGAACATCTTGATTATGTTCTACAGACATTGCGGAAGACGAACATGTCCATAAAATTTGCCAAATGCAAATTTTTCCAAACGGAAATTAAGTTTTTGGGTCATGTGGTGTCTGGTTCCGAGATTAAGATCGATCATGATAAAGACTCAGCTATTCTACAGTTTCCTGTTCCTCAAAACAAAAAGTCACTTCGCAAATTTTTAGGACTGGCAAATTGGAGGAATCGTTTTATACAGGGATTTTCAGATATCGCTAGTCCATTATATCATCTTTTACGCAAGAATGTGCCATTTTATTGGACACCTCAGTGTCAAGAAGCTTTCTTGTTATTAAAGAATGCTCTAATTTCAGCACCAGCATTGAGTCAACCCGACTTTGATTTGAGGTTTTGTGTTTCTGTTGATGCAAGCCAGAAAGGATTGGGTTGTGTACTTTGGCAAGTTGATAATAATGAAATTCGTGTCATACAATACGGCAGCCGTGCTCTTAGGGGAGCAGAGATTACATATAGTACACACGAATTGGAATGTTTAGCTATATTATTTGCTCTGGAGAAATTTGCTATATATCTTAAAGGAACTGATTTCAACTTATATTCAGATCATAAGTCGTTGTCATGGCTTAAAACTGCACAATCACTTAATTCTCGTCTTACGAGATGGGCTCTCAAACTGCAGTGTTTTGATTTCACGTTATATCATGTCCCAGGAGTTTCGAATAATATTGCTGATACGTTGAGCAGATTTCCGCCTTGTACTACTTATTCTGCACTTGATGATAAATTATATATCAATCAAGTAATTGTGGAAGATTCACAAGATGATACTTCTTCTATTTGGTTAAAAGCTCAACGAGCAGATGAAAAATGCAACAATATAATTTCTCACCTGGAAGATAGTACAACTGATAAAGACTTTTCAAAGTATCTTCTTCACAACAAAATTCTTTTTTATAAACCCAATTCAGATGAAATTTGTAAACTTGTAGTGCCACGTGAACTTATACCTTTGGTATTACACAAAATGCATGATTTAAATGGACATTTTGGTTATCAGAAGGTTTTAGCAGCTTGTAGAAGGGCATATTTTTGGCCGTACATGAGAAAATCAATTAGAAATTACCTGAAAGATTGCTTAGAATGTGCACGAACAAAGATTGTAGGTCGGCCGTTGCGGAGAGATGAATATCACGTCGTTTCTCACCAACCTCACGATTTCCTCTCTATTGATTTAATTGGAAAATTACCAAGGTCACGTACATATGAATATCTCCTCACAATTGTAGATGTTATGTCAAAGTTTGTTATGATTTATCCGTTAAGAAAAGCGACTGCCAGGAAAATTATCAATCGTTTTGAAGAACATTATTTTAAACATTACCCTGTATGTAATGTATTATTATCAGATTGTGGAAGCCAATTTACATCAAATGAGTGGAAAGCCTACATGGATTCAAGGAATATTAAGCATATTACTACCACTACATACAATCCGAAATCTAATCCTATTGAGAGGTACAATAAGGAGATTGTTAGGTTACTGCGATTATTCTGCAATGATAATCACACCAGTTGGTATCCAAAAATAAATTCTATTATTCAGTTATTAAATCATTCATGCTCTTCAGTTACCGGATTATCTCCTAGTGAACTTTTCTTACATGAAGATATGAAGGACTCAATATTTGAAGAAATCAGCTGGCCAGAACAAATTAAATCTTTGCCATGGAAACGCAAATTGTTTTTAGCAGAAATCAGGACTAGACAATCTAGAAGAAGTAGGAAGATTAAGAATGCATTGAACTCGATCAAACTTCAAACAGGAGATTTGGTTATGATAAAAAATAGGCAAGTTAGTTCCAAAATTAACAGCCAGATTCATAAATTGTTCAACTTGTATATTGGGCCATTTCTTGTCAAGGAAATTAAGGACAATAATGCAATTCTTTACACAATGAACCAGCAATATTATGACAAGGTGAACTTTTCAAATCTTCGAGTGTTTAACTGTTCGGAAGAAAAGAGGAATCAACTCTTGTCTGAGAATTAAATTTATGAGAGTAGATACTTGAAAAATGAAACCATTCTGTTTATTATTTTGTACAATTGAATGTTGTATTATGTTCTGATTTGTTATTACCAGTTAGGCACAAATCTGTTTATGTGCACGTTGTTGTCGAATGTCAGATAATATTGTCCATTTGTAACTTTGTTGTAGTTATGTTGATACACATCTGACTGATTTATAAATGAAAACTCCTCCTCGTTGTTTCGTAGTTTTCATTTTCCCGGAGGAGGGGAATGTTGTGACGGTCCTGTGGATCCTCACAATATAATTAATTATATGTTTATTGAAATTATTAATTTCATATTATACAAATCACTTTATATTAACGGTTCAAAAAAATGTATAATTATTACTTTGTACAACGTTAATTATGTTTTATGTTATTCATTGCACTATACGCTGTATAAACGAGATATTTGGAATTCTAACGTTGCTATAGCAACGAGAATCAATAGTCATTATGTGATAGTGTGTCTGACAAAAATGGAAATATAAGTAATAGTGAACTGCATATTGCTCAGTTATTTCACTAATATATAGACCCATAGAAGTTGTATCTTCACCTTCGCGTTTTAGTTTCAAATATTAATGAACGAAATATAATCGTGCAAATGATTGAATTGTGAACGTCACACATTGCACAGGGACGTTTCTAGATGTGTGCAGAACGAACAAAGAAAAAGTGGCCAACTTGTCAGACATTACAAATATTTTAAGTAGAGAAAACAGTGGTTCCATGCGTGAAATGCTCACAGAATTTGTGAAGTTTGTACGGGTGATTTTAACTATACCTGTTACTTCTTGTACCTCTGAGAGGTCAACAATGACCCAAAAAAGATTGAATGATTTGGCAATTTTGCATGTTCATAAAGAAATAACTAAAAATATTGACATTACCAAAATTGCAAATAAATTCATAAGTGCAAATGACGTAAGAAGGAATGTGTTTTATATTGAAAGTTAACATGTCATGATTATTATTATTATTATTTGGTAAATACAGTTAGTCATTTTGTAGTTTCTGTTCACAACAAAATCCTTGCATAGTTCTTTCTGCAATACAATTAAAATTATTTGCATTTATGAAGATTTTTTCATTTTAATTTGTATGAATGTGTTTTTTCTTTTAGTAACGTGTTGATAATATCATTGCCTCTTGCAATCATTGTGCATGTAAGTTGTTTAAAGTATACAATACTTGATAATTACAGACCTAACCGCCATTGATATGCACCTACAGAAATTTTGGAAAGTCGGCACCCTTGAATGACAATACCGCAGCATAGATATTTTAATTTAACAAATTCTCGCATCCGTATTTCTCAAATCATACAAAATGAAATTACAAATACCCAGCTTTATAAGGTGTCTTTCTCTCTCCCACTTATGAGATCGAAAGGCATTGTGCTTCGTCTCTCTTCATTCTCCAACGTTTCTCAGGACTTCAAACTTGTGAACACACGAACGCACTACTTGCACATCCATTAGTAATTCCCCGCACGTTTCGCATAACTAATAGTGTTTACGAATATGAGATTTTGTTAAACAAAAATATCTAAATAGTTGACTTCATATTTTAAACTACATGTTGAGCACAAGTGGTTTCTGTGGTGTGGTGGTATCACGTGTGACAGGGGTCATAAGATCGATTCCCAACCTCAACAGAAACAATTCCAGATGGTGAAATGTATACATTATTCACCTCCTTTGAGAATGGATCTTCCACGATACAGTAGACGGCCAGGAACTGAAATACATTTGTGTTTGGCGAACATAAGGTTATATCTTGTGACTAATTTTATTTAAAAAGCACAGATAAAAGCAATAACAGAAGCTAGCAAGGGAATCTCAAAGTACAGTAAACACAATGTATCTTAAGCTTGGTGTCGGAAAAATAAATTTATCACAATTAATTACTTAATGCATTGCCATTCTTGAAAATGATGGTCGTGCTTTTCCATTGACCATACTTGTTTAATGACGAACTTGCTAAAAGCACCATGGTAGGAAATTTAAATCTACAACTTATGCTAAGAAATTCTTTTAAAATTCAAGTAAACCACTAGGAAGGAGAATAATAAGCCCTTCAAATTAAGGAAAATGTAACAAAAAAAGGCAAAAACTACTGAAAATGACTTAAAAGCTAAATAGACTGATATTCGGTTTAGCATTGTTGTGTAGGCTCAGCAAAGAAGATGATTCTTCATCAACTTCCGAGCCATAGTCAGCACATTCCTTGTTTGACGAAATACTATCTGTTGGAATACGACAACAATTTAGGTATTTTTTGACCCAAATTGATGAATGCTAGTGCCAGAAAGAAGAAACAAATACATTAAGCTGCTGGGAACATTTGAGGATTTCAACACCGAATAATATTTTGCGAACATTCTGAAACAAAATTATTCAACTTAATTACTAAACTCCATGCTCAATGTATCTGATGCCACACTTACAAAAAAAAAAAAAAATGGAGAGCTTTGGATTTGAATTCGCGACTCTTTCATTCTTTGGAAAAAGGAATACTTGTGAGGTGAGTACTTTACCAATACTCTACAACATCGCTTGTAGCAAACGCTTTGAAACATGTTGACGATTGCACAAGCTACCACTTTTCTTTGCGACGAACACATTTTCACTGCAATTTCTGAGATTCCTTAATTTTCACTCGTTGCACAGTACTTTGCTAGTTGTTATATGTTATTTGCATAAACTATTCGTAATTATGGCCTTTTGTGTTCAAACATGAGAGCGATATCTTCCAGGTGTACCAAACGTGACTGCAGTGTTTCCAACCTCACAACAGTCTCTCTGATTCCAATTTTAACATGCCGAATCGCAAGTATTCCATTCAATAATTCCTCATACTTGAGTTTTCCTTTTTGTTCTCTATTAATATGTTGGGCGAATATAGTTTCTGACTTCATGTTATCAACAATAATGTAAATTTTACACCAGATGGTTTCTCGCCTAGTACAAGGACCTGCAGTAAAGTTGGCTACTCTCTGCTGGTTCTCAAGAGCTATGTTGCCAAGTTAATGATTTCTGGACTTAGAAAACTTTCAGGGTGGTCAAGTAACATTTGGAGAAGTGTACACACATGACTTAATTTGCTTTATTTTACTTCACTTTCTGTGCCACTTTTGGCTAATTTGCGAAGATGGGGATGAGTCACGATATGATGAATGAACACTTACAAACATCCATGCCTAGGCCGGGATTCGAACCCGGGACCATTGGCATTGTAGAATGATGTGCTACCCACTCCATCATGGGGGCCGGCGTATGTACACAAATGAATATCAGAATGTAGGTGTTTTGTATAGTTATGTAAGCAAGTCTCCTTCATGTGATGATAGGACTCTGCATGCGCAAATTCCATTCCTAGCTCTGACGCTTGACAGTGCCAGTTGTATAGATGTCAGCGACTCCCGAGCATAAGGTTTTTGTGTTTTGGAATCTGCATTACAGTCTAACGGGCCTAGATTTGGATATGACGTCTCATCTGACATAATCATTCGTAGGTGGTATAAGCAATTCTAGATGACGGGTTGCCTGTGTAAGGGAAAAATCACCGGATGACCATGTGTGTCAGAGGACCTTTCAAGCAGAAATCTGTAAAATCCTTCATGCAAATGGACAGATTCATGCAGAAATCTGTACGGGGCCATGTTGAGAACCAACAGTGCCGATCATGACAATGTTGAAAGTGTTAAGAAAACAGCTCCTAAAGTCTGCAGATCAAGTGGCCCGTACCAACATCTGTGAACAAGTGTTGGATCTGGAAGGTGATGATTTTTTTTGGTTGTGTGATTATCAGTGATGAACCCACATTTCATCTTAGTGGAAAAGTAAATACTTATAATGTCCATATTTGGGGGTCGCAGAATAAACAGGAAACACTGCAGCATGAATGGAATGCACCAAAAGTTAACTTTTTCTGTGCAAAATCCAAACAACAAGTGTATGAACTGTCGCAGAAATTGTATATTTAGACATGCTCCAAAATTGGCTCTTTCCTCAACTGGAGCATGAACAAGAACAGAACATTTGACAACAAAACGACATGCACCCCTCACTTTCTTAATGAAGTGTGGAAAAGGTTGAATGAAGTTTTGTCCCGTAGCTGTGTTGGTTTGTCATTGTCAGGATGACATGCCTCTTCTCCAGTGGCCTACAAGGTATTCCGACCTCAGCCCCGTGATTTATTCTTCTGGGGTTATGTAAAATATCATGTCTATGTGCCACCATTACCTGAACTGAGATGCAGGATTGTTGCAGCGACAGTCTATTACACCAGTGTGCTAACTTCAGTGTGGGAAGAAATCAACTACAGGCTGGATGTGTGCATGTCACAAAAGGCTCCCACACTGAACACTTGAAATGTGTGTTATGGAAACTCGTTGAGCTACTCTTCCATCTTGTTTCATAATTGTATTGTATACTGCAGAGAAAATACACATGCTTAAAACTCCCAATATTCGTTCGTGTACACCCGGTGTATGAAGAGGAAAAAGATGCTGGAATGCAAAGGTAAATATATCTAAGTGATCCAAGTTGTACGTAACACTACACACAGAAAACAAATTAAGAAAGTCCTGTATTCTCAGCAATCAAAATGATATGGCTGCTTACTGTGAACCCAATATGCGGTGGAAAATCGTTCTTGCTAGTTGAGTGCACTGAATAGCAAACTTATAACATCATTATCAAATGTTCCAGATTCAAATCACAGCCTGAGTATGAATGTTCATTACTAGTTTAATCTAGTCAAAACACCTATAATTTATTTATTTCGTCCTTTATAATATTGCTACTTACTTATTGTGCATTGCGGAACATTCTATACGGTGTAATTATGAATTTCTCACGAAGATAACTTCAAATTTTCATGTTACGAGTAATTATTGTTGTTCCTTTTTTTTCCGCTTGCATGACACACAATATGGCGCGAGCGTTCGCACGTCGTGCTAGTGTTTTGTCGATTTGGAGAGGGTATTTATTTATTTATTTATTCAAAGTTTCAGATACAGCACTTTTAAGGCCATTTTACACTGAAAACTCTAACAAATAACAAGAACAAGTCAAGGTGGTTTAAGGTAAAAACAAGAAAAGTTAAATATAATCATAAGGCATAAACAAGGAAACAAAGATTTACATATTCATTTTTAGGGAAGATCGGAAAATGCTTTCAGGGGCAAAAATGTCTATGTTTATGGGTAAATTATTGTAGAACTGGGGCAGCCTGTGGAATAGAGCGCGCTGTATAAGAGAAAGCCTAGCTGTGGAGGTGTGGAACAATTCAGTGTTTCGGGTCGATCGAGAGGGAACTCTGAAGTTGAATATTGTAAGAAGAGATTCAGATCTTAATTTCCCGTTGATGATTTTATAAAAAAAATTCATATCGGCCATATCGCGTCGGGTCTGCAGTAACTGAATGTTCAAAGTAGTCAGGATGTCAGGTTTCTGAAGATGCCGCAAAGAAGGAATTCTATGACGAACAATGGCGGTAAAGAAGCTGAGGACGGAATCCATGCTAGAAAGATTTGTATTGGAAGCCATGGCCCAGACTGGAGAACAGTATTCGAGAATCGGAGAAATGAATGACTTGAAAAACAGGCTAAGAGAAGTTGGAGTATCAATTTCAGTGAATCTGTACAGGAGGCCTAAGAGGCGCATTGCACTTTTAGTTGTAGCTGCGATGTGTTCCTTAAAGTTCAGCTTTTCATCTATGAAAACACCTAGATCTTTTTGGGCCGCAACTGTAGTAATATAATTGTTTTCAAGAACATAATGAGAATGTATTTTTTTCTTTTTTAAAGAGACTGTGAGGGAGGAACATTTCTGTGGGTTAAGTTGTAGATTCCACTGGTTACACCATGTGACAAGTTCGGAAAGAGCATTCTGGAGAATCACAGCATCTTGCGTGGTTGAGATTTCTTTGAAAAGTTTACAGTCGTCAGCAAACATGAGTAAATTGACAGGAAATGAGGAAAGTCTTTGAGGGAGATCGTCCATGTATAGGATGAACAAGAGAGGGCCCAAGACGCTCCCTTGTGGTACCCCAGACAGGACAGGAAGAAAATCAGAAGAGGCGCCTGAAAGGGTGACACGCTGTGTCCGTGAGTGTAAATAATCCTGGATTAAGGAGAGAAATTTGCCATGTATGTTAAATCTAGTTCGTAATTTGTGAATAAGAAGAGCATGGTTTATTTTGTCAAAGGCTTTTGAAATATCCAAGTATATCACATCTAGCTGGGAATTTTTGGAAATAGCCCTAGTGGCATGTGAAAGGAGAACTGAAAGATTAGTCAAGCAAGAGCTACCTGGAAGAAACCCGTGTTGGGCAGTACCGATATGCGGAGATGTAAATCTGAATAATCTGTCCTTAATGATTTTTTCACAGATTATAGACAGAGGTGACAGGAGTGATATTGGTCTGTATGATGTAGCACTATTTTTGTCTCCAGATTTGTGAATGGGTACAACGTTGGCTTTCTTGAACATCTGAGGAAACACGCCTTCAGAGAAGCACCTATTTAGCAAGAGAGAGAGAGGATGAGCCAAGAAGTCGGCAGTGTTACGGAGGAAAATTGTGGGAATTTCATCTGGTCCTAACGAGCGGTGTATGGGTAATGAGGCAAGGAGAGATTTAACTTCATGAGAAGAGGTTTTGATAGTTGATAGAGAGTGTGAACAGACCAACTGCACGTCGGGGAGTGGGTTGGTTGAAGCATGCGAGGTGAAGTTTTCGTGAAAGAAACTGTTGAATAAGTGCACTCTTTTATCTCCACAGGCTGATTCCGATTTGTACTTGATTTCCATGGGGACGCGTGGTTTTTGCTTTCTTGAATTTAACAAAGTAGAGAATTTCTTTGGGTTGTTAAGGCACTGTGCTGTTACGTTGTCTACGTAGTCCTTATATTTTTTCTTAAGTAAATACTTGGAGTGACGTCTAATACTACAGAACGTTTGGTGTGTATGCACATTGGGGCTTTGTTTCCACAGGTTCCAGGCTTCCTTTTTGTTTTTTAGCACCAGGAGAACTTCATTGTCAAACCACAACGGATATTTTGTCGATTTCGGTCTCCTGGCCGGCACGAAGTCATCAATCACGGCGTGCAGTACGTCCACAAACATCTCCACTGATTTGTTGACGTCATCATCCTGCACCAGACACCACGGGTAGAAATGAAGAGCTCGGCGAATGTCCTCCCAGGGTGCATTCTGCCACAGGCGATAAGGCTGCTTTTGCGGTCGAGACTTTCTCTTCTCCACGGGGGGCAGGTACACAAGGACATCTAGCGAGTCGTGGTCCGATGGTAAAATGTTTCTTTCCGGGGTTATTTCTGGATCAGGCAGGGTTGCCAGGACGTAATCTAAGTTGCTGTTACCGCGTGTCTTATGCATGTTGAATTGCTTCAGACCAATACCATTCACGAATGTGTCCATGAACCATTGATCAGCCGGGCAGTTTGGAGTACCAGACGTGGGTAGTTCCAATCGATGGAAAGGTTAAAATCACCAAAAAGCATTACGTCACCACACGTTAAGGCTGCCAAGACTGAATCCCTGCAGGCTTCCAGAATTTGCACGGGAGAGTTTCTGTTCGGTCGATAGTACGAACCAATTAAAATTTTTCTACCTTTCTCAATGTTAAGTTCAACCCACACAATTTCAGAGTCACGGTTTAGATCCTTTCGAATTTTGCTTTTCCACTTCACATTCACGCACACCATCACACCCCCTCCTCTTCCAACTGGCCGATCATTTCGAAAAATATTGAAGTGACTCGCAAAAGGCAATTCATTGTCTGGAACAGTGTCGTTCAGCCAAGTCTCCGTAAACACCAAGCAATCATAGTTTAACAGCTCCGTCAGATGAATAGTACAGTCGGTGAGTTTATTTTTTATGCTTTGAGCATTTTGGTAATAAACTGAGAGGGAGGTAGAGTTCCGTTGGAGGGGCCCGGGGTTCAGATGAACGTCACCACAAAGGAGCGCGAGGCACAGGAAGTGACGGTAGCTGGCGAGGGTTGTTGACTTACCTCGAGGGTGCGGCTCCAGTTGTACCGGCGGCCGAGACATGGCTGCGGAGAGCTCGGGAACGATTTGAATAGCAGGAACAAAGTAACTTCTATAACCAAGTATCCAGTTCGTGATTACAGGATCCCTGGCCCACATTGACGAGCCAGGGTGTAACTTAACAGTCTCATGATGTTGAATAACACAAATGGCACAAAACACTACAAGAATACAGGCTGAACTTGAGGAGCGAAGAAACGTACTCCGTCTACCATCCGCCATCTTGTTTCCGCAGTGTTTCCAATCTTGGAAATGAAAAAATACCTACTTCCGGGTTTTAAATTATGCTAATACGTAGAACCATGCATGGGTAGCTCCACAAACCATTCACGGTAAGGTAAGGTTGGGTTAGGCAAGCACAGATAAAATTTGGGGTCATGCAATATTTTGGGAAAAAGACAGGGGTGGTTGGAAACAGTAACAGGGGATTACGTCATCAAATGCACGGAACATCCAGTTGAGGTAGAGAAAGTACATGGAAGGAACGACAATTGCGATATTTTTTATAGATAAAAACATTAATTATGTCTAAAAAAAGATGAAACGATGACAAGAAATACATTCGAGAACTTCAACAATGCTACAGAAAGTGATTCGCGTAAGTAGTTTCGGTAAAATTTCAGTGGTCGTGAAAGAAATTACCGAAATGAGTTTCTGTATACCTTACGAAGGTCTCGGAAGTGTTTTTTTCCCCTCGCTGAATTTATTTTCCCAGTAAATCATGTATTTTTCAACATTAATGTCTCTCCGAAGCACGAAAGCTATTCCCTTGATGTCCTTCTACTATGTGAACCAAATGTTGCATGCGTTTGATGATGTAGCAACCGGTCAGAGTTTCCAACCATGCGGTTTTCCAACTGTGTAACAGTTAAATAACAATTTTAACTATCTTTGCCTTACCTAACCTAACCTTGCCGTGCATGAAAGTTTGTGGGGTTTTCAAACCCGGGAAAAAGTGCAAAATCAGTAACACGAAAGTAGGTATTTTCCGGTGAAGAAGGTTGCAACACTGCACAACCACTAATCATCAATAACGCTAGTCAAGATTTCTCCGCCATATTACGTGTAACGCAGGATAAAAACGAACAAATAAGAATTACTTGATATGTCAAAAATTGAGATTATTGCATGAAAAAAATGAATCCTTAGCAATGCAGAATACATTAGTATCAATAAAGAAGAAAGTAAAGGAATTTCAGCCATTTCGCAGATACTAAAATTTTAATGCAGTTTCTTGTGTAAAAATGAAGGTATAATTGGGCCGTTCCACGATCATGTATGTGACGTGTGTACACTATTTTCTTCCGAAAATAATTTTTTTAGATGTAATAAAGCTCAATATTTACATTAACTTTGTTTTTATTTTAATAAGGAAACTTTGACACTGATGTACTATTTTTTTCAGATTCATTGCACAGCAGTCAATAGGATGGGAATTAAATTTGTGACTATCATGTATGTGACATTTTTTAGAAGTGAATATTCATTGTGAAACTTTTATAATTAATTTCTGTGAATGTACAATGATTTCAAGGTTGATTTTTTTTATGTAGTTTGTATTGAAATTGAAGTTATAAGAAAATATTTTTCTTACTGTCAAACAGTTCCAGTTATATTTGTGAAAAAATTTAAACAGCTATCATGTATGTGACTTCACAATCATGTATGTGACGGAGTACAAAAACTTCATTATTTTTAAGCATATCTTTGCCTTTATTGGTATATATATATTGTTGATCTGCATAGAAATACAACTAGGCCTAGTAAAAACTGGAACATTTACTGTTTTACAAAATTAGGTTTATAATATAGAATACACAGTTTATAGAATAAGAAGGCCTACAGCTACTTTCAGAACAAAACATCAGACTACGTCAGAGTCTACCCATGTGCATTAACTAGTTCACTAAAGACAACAAGTCTTTCTGAAATTGTAGGCATGGGTCAGTAGCGGCTCGTGCCTAAAATAACAGGTGAAGAAGTACATTTATAGGCAATGAAAAACAAATAGTGTCAGTTGGCCCCCCCAATAATTTAAAACGTCTTTCTTGTCTTCATCAGTCCATCTGGAAAATGGTGTCAGCAAAAAATTACACACTAAGTCATTTACTGGGTTCATTGTAGAAACCACTGCTCAACACATGAACACAACACACGATAGGAAACTCGAAACACACACGCGGAACAAGATCTCACGAGAATGCAACGATTTTGCCACAACCACTGGATGCAATGTTTTCTGTCGACGAGAGAACTGCTGCACCTAGATGGCGACACCCGTTCAATTCCAACGCTAGGTGACATCACCGTTGCCATGACAACCGGCTAAAGTCTTCCGCAACCTGGTGGCATCTGCTCTTTGGTTTGTTTATGCTACGACGAACTCTTCACGCGCGTAGTGCCGAGCGGCATATTATTTGAGTATTATCGTGTGCGTTCTGCGAGGAAATAGTTTAATTTAACAAGCAAATGAAAAATGTCAATATTAATTTGAACATTAGGTGAAAACATCTACACTTGTTGCACTTGGCCAGCCGCCACTGGCATGGGTAGTACCTGAACTATATCTTCTCTAGGTACTTGATACTGCTTAGCATTCTCTACATAGGAAAACTCATTGGCGAAACTTTCTTAAGATACAAAACAGATAAGTCTTTATTTTCACTGACACTGTCTGAAACTTGACAAACAAAGTTCTGCCATCTTTTTTTCCTGCAACTTTTACCAAAATGAATGTCCCCACCACAACTGACGGATCATATCCTGTCTGAGATTACTTCAATGTGAAACAAGGTTTCTTACAATCAGAATGACTATAAAAATTCAGTTCAGAATTGGAAGAAGTAATTACATGTACACTTTGTATTCCTTTGACTTCTAAAGCTTTTGACCAGTCTATAGGTTCAGACTCATCACTGATTTGCAGTTGCATTATTGGTATGACACTGATGTTAGGCATAACTTTAGCAGCAACTCTACAAAGTCTGTAGTAGTTTGAACGGTTTCTCGTCTGGCCATTACTTCTGCATGCACTCTTGCCTTTGCTGAACCACCGATACCATCTATGACCCCTTTGCCATGAGATGTGGCAGTGTATTTCCAACTGATGTTGTGAAATGTTTCTTTAAACTTTAAATTTAGTTCATGTAGGAGGTACGCCATATACCTGTTCTTAAATTCACTTGATGGCCCATCACTCCAAATGATTAATTCTGATTTACATTCAGGTTTAATTACACTTAGGAGGTTGGTTAAAAACACAGCAATACTGTTTTTAGTTTCGTCACTTGTGTCCGAAACGATAAGAAAACACTTTGTAAACCTACCTACATTAAACAACGCTGCTGTAAACAAAGTGACAGAGTTGCGACACCATAATGCTGACTGCACCTCTACTTGCCACTCACACGTATAATTCATAGCAAAATCAAGTTGTAGCACTAAACAATTTTTTTTTGTCATTTTCGAATGCTTTTGCCTGGATTCGTTTAATACGAACATGTTCTTGAAACTGTGATAGAGCAGTTTTAATGTCATAAAGTAATTCTGCTGCACATCCTTCATGAAGTCTGATTTCTAGCCTCTTTGTTTCAGGATTTTTATCCCTTTGGTTCCACTTAACATGAGACTCAGATGTAAAATTGGTGACAGTTTTCATTGTAAGACAATTTCCATTTTGGCAATTTTCACAGTTGTTTTGCCAGCAATCTGACTGCAAGTCTTTACATGAGCCTCTGTACACAATACCTGTTCCCAAAACTTATGACTGTATTGCATACTTAGACCATGCAACATCATTTGAAAATTCACATGAATGAAGCACTTGCACTAGTTAGCAGGTGTGTCCTTAGGTAAAAAGCACATTCTTTGGGTGTAGGCTGCTGAATTTGGAGTACCCAATTGGATTGTCTGGATATTCTTCCTTAAATAAAAAATTAGCTTCTTTTACATGTAAAGTTTAATAATGTTTTCGCACAAGTTTCCTTTCCCCTTTCACCCAGATCATCATTTCATCTTTCAATCCTGGTGCTGTGTATACAATAACTTTCAGGCAGCAACCATATTTGACTTTACAGGATTGCCAAATAGTGAAGCAGTGTTGACAGGTGTAGTGAATTACTTATTATTCACAAGTGAATGCATTTTTTTATTGAATATTTTTTTTTTTAAAAGGCTTATTTTATTTTATTTTACTGTGAACCTCAATGTCATTTCCTCCCTTATATGCTATGTCACATACATGATGTCACATACCTGATTGGTTCTGTCACAGACATGATAGCCTACAACTCTAAAACTATTGGCATGAAAAATATGCCAATTTTTTTTCCAGATGATGTGGCTAAATTAACTTTACATAAGTGATCAGAAAGTTTTTGCTGGATTACAGAAGTCCTTGCCACAAAAGGAAGAAGTTTCTATCACGTATGTGACATCACAATTTTAAGTATTTAATGGAAGTTGATTAGCAGGCAGGAATTGGACGCGTTATAATTTTTAAAGTGTTATGTAATAAGAAGTTATATATTAAGATTGGCTTGCTATATTAGAAACATTCAAAATAATCATTGTTGATTGTAATTGATTTTTAAGATGAATGCTGAATATGTGATTACACACATTTTTTTGGCATACTAAACTCAAAGCACTAAATTTTCGACCTAGGATTTTTTTCTCATGAATATATATAGCACCACTGCAAAGAGCATGTTCTTTACATAAAATAATGATGGTTACCCATTAAAAATAAAAAAAATAAAAATTTTACTTTGGTTGCACAATCCATGGAACGGCCCAATTACAGAATACTGGGAGTATCTCCGATTGCTGCTTACTGTGAACCCAATATGATTAGGACACCAAAATTAGTAAGTATGCCGAATTTGAAAACAATCAGAGATACTCCCGGTATTCTGTAATTGCTCCAAAATGAAGAAATCCATTGTACTAGTTCAAACTGTTACTGAATGTTCTTATATGATCTTATTTTAATCGTCATGCATCCACGCTTCTTGACAAGGCTAAAAATTAGAAAAGCAACATGAACCTATGTGTTACATATGTATATAAAAAAAAAATCTGTAACAGTTTCATACATCGGAGACACATTTCTTCATTTTTACAGAAGAAACTACTTACGGAAATAAGTTTCTCTAAGGTTTCCAACGTTAGTCGAGGTATTTTCCTCCATTGTGGTATCTATTTGACCGGGAATTCATGTCAGTGTTTCCAACCCCTTTTTTAAAAAAACTATGCTTGCCTAACCTAACCTTATCAGAATGGTTCGTGGGGCTATCCGTCAGCTACCCGAGCATAATGTACAATTTGCACACGTGACGAACACGATAGTAGGTATTTTTCGGTGAAGAAGGTTGGAAAACACTGATATTCGAAAACAAAAGAAGCAATATCATTCGCCAAGTAAGAGATATCGCACCGTTACGTGTGTTCGGTAGCACTTAGATAAATGCGTTTCTTCAGTAGAAAAAGTGTTTGTTTTCATGTAAAAAGCATAATGGCACCTTGAATTATGTTCCGCACTACACAATTGGTAAGTACAAACCATGCAAAACACAAAATATCCGATTTTAATGTGTCTCCAATCTATGAAACTGGTACCAAATTTTCCTCTGTGTTTTGCACCACGCCATGAAGGCATATAGGGGGTGTGGAGTTAGGGCTCCACACCTTCTTCATCACAGCCTAAGTTGGGGGTGATGTGATCAGCAGCACATCCCTGGCCGCCTTTATTTTATGCGATGCTGGGTGGGTGCCGGAGTCGCTTGAACAGGTAAAAAATCCCAAACCTCTCCCGCCGAGATCGAACACCGGTCTCTCAGATGGTAGTCAAATGCCATAACTACTGAGCTACATTATACATGTACATCGTAAAATGTACAATAGAAGGAGGTTTTACATGCACAATATATTATATAACATATATGATACTTATGCCGTGAACACACAGATTACGTATCACATAGTAAACAAGTGCATTATTTAGAAATTGTCCGAATGTTTGGAATTTAGACAGGAATCAGTAAAAGTCAGAATTCATTAGTAAGATCTACAATAATGGGTCAACGATTAGATAAGCTGGAGACACATTTCTTGAAATTTACAGGAGAAAAGACGAGAAAGTACTTACGGAATTGAGTTCTTGTGGACTTTCTGAAGACGCGGAAATTGTTTTTTTCGAATCGTGCAACTTATTTGGTCTCTAAGTAAGGTATTTTTCATCATTCATGCACCTCCGTTGCACGATAGCTCGTGCCACCATTACCGTCGACTACGTGAATCAAATGTTCAGTGTGTTCGATTAGGTAACCTCCTGTCAGTGCAGCAACCACGCAGTAGTTTTACAAGATGACATGTGAGCGGGATTTTTTTTTTTAAATTTAATTTTCTATGTTTGCCTAACCTAACTGAACCTAAACTAACCTAACCTTCCGTGAATGGTTTGTGGATTAATAACAATCATTTTTCGGTTAATATGTGTTAGTGTAACAACCACGCGGTAGTTTTACAAGATGACGTGCGAGCAGGGTTATTTTCTTTCGAATTCAATTTTCTATGTTTGCCTAACCTAACTTAACCTAACCTTTCGTGAATGGTTTGTGGATCAATTTTCCCTTAAAAACCTTTTGTGAATAGTTTGTGTGGCATTTATCGGTTCATAAGTTTGGAAACACTGCACACCAGCTGACGATATATGATTCGTAGGTGTTTCCCTCATACGATAATAGTGCCATATGGGGTAAGCAGAAATGAATTTTATTTGAAAATGAACGAGTTAAATGTGTCTCCGGCTTATCTAACTGGTACCCAATAATGTGTATGACAATACATGCAAGACTCAGCAAAATTTTAAACACAATGGAATGAGATTATTCAATTCACTAACAGCTTCTATACGTAATTTGGAAAACAAGCAGTTTGCGAAACACATTAATAATATATTAACACGATATTGTGTGTATATATAGTGTCACGTAATTTGAAGAACACTTCCGTCAGGGCCTGCAAAATGTAAATGTCTACTTATAATGCACCACAGATCTGTAAAATGGGTTTTTGTACATGGCTTGTATTGTAATCAAAATAGAGTACTATTTATCAATTGCATTCGCTGTAATAAAACATGTAGTGTAATTTGCAAACTGTGTTGTTGAATGTGTAATATTTTAACATGTATTTTTCATTTTCTTTTCTTTTATAAGTTTTTATATTAACATTTATATACTTATTATGACGAAGTCTATTGCAATCATATTGTCCAATGACTAATAAAGTATTCTATTCTATGACAATAATTCACAGGTGCGTTGATTGATGTTCAAGCACAATTTGCAACATACTATAATTCTTGCACTTCAATGGAAGATTATAGTAGTTTGTAATTGCACTGGTCAAGAAATGTAAATAATTTAAAAAAATACCAATAGAAGATATACGCGAAGCTCTCTAATACGAGGAATACACCTACCTTATACGTACTGATATTTTACATCCATACAAAAATATTCAGGTAAAATTTTCGTATCCCCAAAACGTATTTCTTCAATTTTACAGGAGAAAGTACTTACCGAAATGGGTTTATTTATACTTTAGGAAGGTCTTGGAAGTTTGCTTTCAACTCGTTGAAATTTTTTTGCCGATAAATCATGTAATTTTCGACATTAATGTCGCTCCGATGCATGAAAGCTGTTCCCTTGATGTCCGTCTACTACGTGAACCAAATATTTGCGAGCGTTTCATGACGTAACAACCGGTCAGTGTTTCCAAATGCGCGGTTTTGTAACTGTGTAACAGTTCTAGAACGTAAATAAACGTGAGTTACTGTTCATCATTTCTGATTACGAACTTGCGACAACATGACGTGCACAGGATCAGTGGCGTGCTCAATGTGAGGTTGATGGGAGTGACAACCCCCCCCCCCCCTTTCGCCCAGTATCTCTAAGGCTATTTATGAATGGTTCGTGGGCTATTTATGTATGGTTCGTGGGGCTATCCGTGAATGGTTCGTGGGGCTATCTGTGAATGGTTCATGGGGCTATCCGTGAATGGTTCGTGGGGCTATCCATGAATGGTTCGTGGGGCTATCCGTGAATGGTTTGTGGGGCTATTTATGAATGGTTCGTGGGGCTATCCGTGAATGGTTCGTGGGGCTATCCGTGAATGGTTCGTGGGGCTATCCGTGAATGGTTCGTGGGGCTATCTTTTTCACTATTGAAACCTTTGCGTGGCCCTACTAACCTATCCACGCGCCAGTGGTTTGTGGGGCTAGCGCCAATGGTTTGTGGGGCTAGCGCCAATGGTTCGTGGGGCTAGCGCCAATGGTTCGTGGGGCTAGCGCCAATGGTTCGTGGGGCTATCTTTTTCACTATTGAAACCTTTGCGTGGCCCTACTAACCTATCCACGCGCCAGTGGTTTGTGGGGCTAGCGCCAATGGTTCGTGGGGCTAGCGCCAATGGTTCGTGGGGCTATATTTTTAACTATTGAAACCTTTGCGTGGCCCTACTAACCTATCCACGCGCCAGTGGTTTGTGGGGCTAGCGCCAATGGTTCGTGGGGCTAGCGCCAATGGTTCGTGGGACTATATTTTTAACTATTGAAACCTTTGCGTGGCCCTACTAACCTATCCACGCGCCAATGGTTCGTGGGGCTATATTTTTAACTATTGAAACCTTTGCGTGGCCCTACTAACCTATCCACGCGCCAATGGTTCGTGGGGCTATCTTTTTCACTATTGAAACCTTTGCGTGGCCCTACTAACCTATCCACGCGCCAATGGTTCGTGGGGCTTTCTTTTTCACTATTGAAATCTTTGCGTGGCCCTACTAACCTATCCACGCGCCAATGGTTTCAGTTGCTTTGTTTTATTTCAATCACTTATCGCACAACACTCTTGCTACCTTGCGTTCTGACGTCAGCAGACTGAAGTTTATTTTTAGGCTAAAGGCCTATGTTGTTATCCATATCATTAAAATTTCAGTAACCACCAAACGTCTCTAATTCCCTTATTTTCGTATTTTCCACATTCATACTTACGTATTCTCCATACTAGTACCTAGATATTTTGCTATGAAGAAGGTCGCAACACTGCATAACCACTGATCATGGACTACGCTAGTCAAGATTTCTCCGCCATATCGCGTGTAACGCAAGCAAAAGCGAAGAAAATAAAAATACTCCATATTTCGAAAATTGAGATTATTTGCCTGCAAAAAACGAAACGCGAAATAGAAGAATCCTTACGAATGCAGAATATGTAAGTATCAATGTGAAAAATACGAAAATAAGGGAATTAGAGACGTTTGGTGGTTACCGAAATTTTAATAATATTCAGGTCACACGGACAATAAATTACATAGTCGGAGAACAACATCATAATAATTATATTTTGTCCATATTTTTGACACAAAACAACCTGTTTCACGTAATTTCCAAGTCGGCACACACCTTCGGCATTTGATACATACAACATGCGCTTTCCTAATCGATTACTTACTTTTCGATGTATTGATCGAAATTTTCGTTATCGAATTCGTCATATTTGCCAAGAATTCGACAATTACGTTGTTTAAAAAATCTAAAATTAAACTTACTTTATTGATTCATTGGTATAATGCCTCCATTTAAAATAAAAGAGACATGAAATTTAACATAAGCTCCCGTTCAGCAGTTTCATCTTTACATCGAGATAATTTATCGATTATCGCAAAAGGAATCGCAAACACCTGACAATTGACAACTCCAATCGTCCTTGAACTACAGCAGTTTCGTATAATCTGAACAATTATTCGTAATCATATTGAATTAGAGGTGTTCCGAACGTATTGTCAAGTGTTTCGGTGGGTGATTCTACCAGCACAAGATTTTATTCACAGATAGATAGCCCTTCAAGAATCTACTGGTTCAAAGGAATGAGAAAAGGATGGGTCAAGCAGGTAGCGCTCTAGGTCACACAGGTAAGTGACGTGTTATCAATAATAAACAAACGTGAAAATTTCAGTTATGAAATATTATGACGAAAATAGAATTGTCCTTATAACTTAAATGAGGTTTTATTTTGGTCATAATTCACATTATGCGTTACTACTTCTGTGTCCCACGTGTACAAAGGTGCAAGCAAGCAACATTGAACACTAAAAATGTTCATATTTCATTTCATTCACAAATGTAGTGTCTACAGGATGATTTATGGCTTATATTTCTTATTTTTCACTCTTAATGACAAGCAGAACATGAATTTTGTGTTGTGAGATACTAAATTTTAAATAATAATGTGTAATTATCTGATAGAGAACAAAATAAGTTGCCAATGAAGGCTAGGAATCAATTTCATCGGTGGGGCACCCTAATGGATTGAAAAATTAATCTCTGTTCACTACATTCCAAGATACCTCTTTTCTAAAGTGTATTCACCGGGGAAACCAATACAAAGAATATTTCGCCCAACTTTCGATCACTGCGTTATGATCTCGTAGTTACCCATCTACCTGTTGTATATCATGAATTATATAATAATAATTTTTATTGTAGAAACATGTGAGAACATCACATGTATTACAATCGTCAGAAATATACATATAAAGTATCTATAGATCTTACAAAAAAAAAAATCCAAAAAGCATTTTAGAAACGTAACACCACTTACATAAATTTAGTAGTTAACATTATTGTTTTACAATCATAACTATTTTACCTAATACAATTAATTTCAAAGAATTCTTCTACTCTATATATACAGTTATCGGTTAATATTTTTTGTACTTTTCTTTTGAATTCTAAAAAGGGCAGTTGCCTTAAAGACAGAGGGAGAGCATTGTGAAACTTAACTGACATGTAGTAGAAGGTTTTTTGTGTCTTGTTGTAATTACGGTACTATTATCGTATGGGTGAAACACCTATGAATCATATATTTCGGACTTCTTTACATTGCTAACGTGTTGCGGAACATTTCTTAAGGCGAAATAATGCATTTCTAACTAAGATAATGTTTATTTTCTCTATTTACGAGTACTTACTGTTACTTGTTGTTTCGAATCTGTAACACATTATGGCCGTGATAGCATACTGGTTTAGGGGGCGTTCTGAGAGTGTTTTGTCGATTTATGCAGTGGTGCAACCTCGTTCACCGGAAAATATCTACTTTCGTGTCCCTATTTGAAATTATGCTAATACGTCGCATTTACGTGTAGAACTTGTAAAATAACCTTGCGATTTACCACGTTCATTGTCCATACACAGCAATTCGGAACCATCTTTCTTTCGCAATTCGTTAATGCTCTTCCTTTATGCACAACACTCTTGCAACCTTGAATATTGACGTCAGACGAGGAATGCCTACGTGGTTAGGTTAGGCCTGTTAGGTTAGGTTCCATTAGCATAAATACAAAGAAAAAATAATATTTTCGCTAAGAGACGCGTTACCTTTGTATTGCCTAACATGAAAAAGATCTCTCCTGTGACGTCAGAACACAATGTTGCTAGAGTGTTGTGCGATAAGTGACACCCATTCGGGTCGGAACCATCTATCTTTCGTAATTCGTTAATTCTCTTCCTTTACGCACAACAATCTTGCAACCTTGAATATTGACGTCAGACGAGGAATGCCTACGTGGTTAGGTTAGGTTCCATTAGCATAAATACAAAGAAAAATTGTAAAAACAGCTCTCTCCTGTGACGTCCGAACACAATGTTGTGCGATAAGTGACACCCATTCGGGAAAAATGGCTTGTTCCGAAATCGACAGGTGGTTCTAGTGAAAACACGGCAAGGCTGAAACACTGGCTACGGGATTGCATCGTCTTAACTCACGAACATCGCACTCTCATGCAAAAAGCAAATGGCGGGAGCAGAAACAGCGTGTCGGACAGAGATTTTCGCAGAAAACAACACGCATTCACATTAAAAT
Organism: Lepisma saccharinum; assembly: GCF_977018435.1. Taxonomy (NCBI): domain Eukaryota; kingdom Metazoa; phylum Arthropoda; class Insecta; order Zygentoma; family Lepismatidae; genus Lepisma; species Lepisma saccharinum. The sequence goes on from NC_139249.1 coordinate 54,637,846, forward strand.
GGATCAAATCTACATTCAGGAACTTCCAAAACGCTCAAGAAAATGATTTCCGTAAGTACTTTCTCCTGTAAATTTGAAGGAAATTTGAAGGAATCCGTTTTACCCATACGATAATGTTACCGTAATTACATCTAAACAATCCTAAACAATCCGTATTTCTGGTTTGATAGGTATGTGAGCACCCTAACTCCTCATAACTGTGAATGTTCTCTTTTATATAGAGTAGGCATTGGAATACAAAGATAGCAGGAGCTGTCATAATACCTAGTCTAACAAAACTTAACTTACAGTGGCCACGGCTTGGAAGACCACACATTAATCTTACACATATTTTTTTGCAATTTTAATAACCTTTTTATTGAAGGCTGATGACCCCAAAGTAAGGTACCATAGCTTAAGTGACTGTGTATCTGTGCATAATAAACAGTTTTTAGAACCTTCAAGCTTACACACAATCTTAACCTACGCATTAAATAAACCCCTTTGCTAACTCTGGATTCAACTCTACTGATATGATCCTCCCATTCCAAATGATGATCTATTAAGAATCCCAAAAAGGTGACAGAATTCTTTTCATGCCCTGTATTATGATTATTACTATTATATGTAAGTTCCAGGTTTTGGATCTTATCAGTGTTTATACAAAGCAAGTTAGCAGTACACCAGTCCTGTACAATATCGGAATTAGATTTTAATGAGGACCTTAAAAGATTATTAGAATCAGAGTTCAAACAGATATTGATATCATCAGCAAATAGGTAACTACTGACCAAGGGTGTTGAAATGTTATATGGCAAATCATTTATGTAAATAATAAAAAGAATAGGACCCAGAATAGATCCTTGAGGTACTCCATGTTTAACAGGTAACAAGTTTGACTCCATTTCTTCAAAAACTACTCTCTGAGATCTCCCACTTAATCTCATATATATTATATATCACTATTGAGACATAGTAGCCCTTTCTGGTTCTTTGCACTTTTTGAATGCCTGCCTGCATGCTGCTTTCAGCATTCATTGATTGGTAGCACGTATGACATGTTCACACTTCATTAAATCAAAACTCAACATGAGCACCCTTCACACAATGCAACGCCAAGACATAGTGCAAACATCTTTGAAACATTTAGCATTGTAGAACGTATGTGGGTAGCAGTGGTGTAGCCAGGCCTGGGGTCACTAGGCTCAAACTTCTGCCAAATTATTTACAAATATTGATAAATGCACTGAGGATCACGATGCAAGATCATTGAAGACTGGTGGAGAGAGAAAGATCTTAACACACACTCACACAAATATATACATACAATTTTATATATTTCTCAACTGCTGGGTCACGGTCCTGTACCGGGCCCTGGCATCAATTATACTGGGCAACGAGAGGTTCTCCTGAAGTTTGCAACTTGAGGCACAGGCTGGCAACCTCCTGAAAAATGCCCAATGCTGGTGAGAAGTCAAAGCTGCTGAGAGGGGGCAGTCACCCGTGTAGCCTCCAAATTTGAATTACAAATGTGGGGCCATTATCGAGTTAAGGCTGAAAGGGCTGCAGCTCAACGATAAGCGACAATTTTCATTCATTCTCCAAATTGGGAGGTTGACAGATGGTCAATTTTATTACCAAATACATTATATATTGAAATGGAAATATTCTGATAATGAAATATTTCAGTGTCCGAAATGGAACATACAAATGAAAATAAATATAGGGATCATGGACACCATAAGCTAGTGTAGAAGAACCAGAAGAGACTTGCCAAAGCACTTATGGAAGATGTTAAGGTGATTTCAGATTTAGTTGCATTCCTGAAACTTAGGATTTGTTCAACAAATTCGGAAGATAAATCATTTTACTAATTTCATTCATGCTCAAATCTGTTTTAAGTTGAGTAATATCTATTTAAGTACTATGTCAAAGAAGCTTTAAATGCTGTTCCAAAATAAGACTTGGTATTTACTAATCTTTCATCCAGATGTAATCCATCAAAATGATGTTGAACTCCTCCTCATGTTTAAGCTACGTTTTTAGCTGACGGCAATGCTTTCTGATTATTCTGCCTGTATTAGGATAAGGAAATTGAATCACTTTTAATCCGCGATCGGTCGCAGGTGAGCACCGTGCTCACTTTAAATTTTAATGAAGTGCCATTTTAACAGTATTTAAAATATTGGCCTAAGGTGCTTTCTAGCTGACTTTTAGAGTTTCACAAGCGACCTGATCACATTTTTGTGAGATGACGTAAATGGCATTATTAGAGAGACCATTGTTGTGGAAATAGTGTTGTCAGAATGAGCGCAGAGCTCACACGCAACCAATTACGTTAGGTATATATTTTTTTATTTAAATTTGTGAATTATTTGGTCAATAGGTCTATCCTGTTTCTAGTGAGGTTTCATACCTATATGTTCTTGTCGTGAATAGAAAATTCAAAAAGTGTCGAAGTGATATTATATCATATCAGATTTCTGAGGATCAGATGGAACTACCTCAGAGGAAAATGCTCTTTGTGTTAACGATGAGACTTGTTGGCTTTGATGATGTATACTACGCTGTTTCAAAACAAATAAACATTTTGAAACAAAAATGTAATGAATAAGAAGGATTATAATAAACAGATCATTACAAGTACAAAAAATAAATTTCAAAAAATTAAATATGGTGAAATATGCCTGAATTGCAAGGGTGAATGCCTCGCTCACCCGCGACCAATGGCATGAATTGAGTGAGCACGACCGATCGCTGGTTAAGGAGGTTTGAACCTTTCTCCAAGTCCAGTTTTTCTGATTGCAGTACTTGAGATACAAAATGTAATGTTTCAACTATTTTGTTTGCAGCACTGTCTGAGTAAATTCAAACTTTTCTAGTCCTATTTTTTTTCAGTGATAATAAACTTTCATCACAATTTTAATATTCTAATAGTATTCATGACCGTGCCTTCATAACATAGACATAAACAAATTGAAATATAGAAAATCAGCAGGTTGGACAAAGTTTCATAAGTACTTGAAACCAAAATTTATCATAGTTTTTCACTTTGACTAAAACTAGCATAATTTTTCCATGGTTTTGTAGAACTGTCTTACTTCAGTGATTTCACGTGTAGGATAATTTAAAAGTAGATTTAAATTATGGGTTGCAAGGTGAATATATTATGTGGTTTTCTGTTTTTCTGCATATCTCGTTTTAACCCCATTATAAATCCTGGTTGTACAAGCTGCACCATCATGAGTTCGCGTTGGAAATTACTTATGAAAGCCCCCTTGCTTCTGCATTGTTAAAAGTTTATTTTTCCATTCCAGATGTGTGTTCTTTTTGGTATTATTACTCTCTAGATTTGGTGAAGGAATGTGTGCATTTTCCTGGTCACACATTGAAAGGGAAAGTAAAAGAGAACAGAGCAAGATAAGAAAACTGATTTTTGTTCAAGGCAAGATTAAATGGGTAAAAATGTCCAAGCAAGTTATCGGGGTAATATGTGTAAATTTTGTGCGTAAGAAATACAAGAATAATTAGTATTCATCTTTGGGCTTCGTTCCCTCCCGCATAGTGGGCCTGTATGTTAAACCCTTTGGGTCCAAGGAACTCTTCCCATTTTCTTTCACTCCTTTGGTTGTCTCCACAGTACACACTAAAAGGTGATCTCTTGTTTTGTGAGTGTCCCTACGTCATTTTCTTCAAACCAACGTTGTCACGATTACCCGAAGTAACAGAAACTTTGCACATTGATCACACTTGGTAAGATGTAAACTGTAGGATCAAGTACCAAAAATTTGCATCCGCCATCTTGAAATATGGCTCTCTCTTTTATTTTTCGAAGTGCTGTATCAACAACCACTTTTTTTTCATCTGTTGGCAAAAAAGCAATCTACACTCATATTCTAAAAACTTGTCCAAAAATTCATAAGATTTTTTTTTATATAATAATTCTTTATTATTATTAATCAAGAATATTCAAACTATTCTAGCAAAACCATTGGAAATTTGAAAGTGAAGCTCAAAACAAAGTTGAAGAACATTTAAATAGATATAATTTGAGCTATAAAACATCAAAATCAGTTTGAAAGTGGTTGAGATATTGGCACAAAAGGATTACAATGAGAACATTGTGAAGAGCAACTCACAGTGCCACTTTTAATACTTATTACAATTGTTCTGAAGTTTTCAGTTTTTGTAATAACAAAAAATTGCAGTCCTATATCTTGACATAACTTTCATTTACATTCAACTTTTGCACATTGTAAAACACAATGTAAATCTCACGGTTTTCAAGTTATCATCATGAAAGGTTTGCACTACTTCTAAATGTCCTGTAGTTTACTGAAGTCCCAATCACTATAGTGGCACCACAGGCAAAAACATCTGTGCAGAAGGGCTTGTCAGGTGTATGATACTCATGAGTGGAGGGGAGGAGTAGAGTAAGGGAGGAGTAGAGTGGAGCAGGCTTCCTTATGGCCCAAGTTCAATGGATGGAGGGGAAGATGCGCAAAGGCTTTTGGTTGAAGATTCTTTTGTTTGTGGTTCCTCTAGAGACTAAAAGATCATCCTAGTTTCTGAACCATTCTTAGCTTCTCTTACAAAATGACCCAAACATGGCTCTACTTGTAACTTGCAGATGCTGCAAATGACTCCCTTTATGATTCCAACACTTATGTATCCCACACTGCAAGTGTGGAACACATTTGCCAACATGACCATGGTAATTATGACAGCACACTCACACCATATCTTTGAGAGTGCCAATTGTTTTAGATTTATTGTTTCCTTCAGTGAACCCCACATGAAGGCATCAACTGGTGTGAGGTCTGGGGACCATATAGTTGTGATTATTTTTTATTATTTCTTGATCAAACACAATAAAATTATCAGTCAGTTTTCTCATTCTTGCATTGGTTGTATGACAGGTTTTCCCCACTTGTAGGAAATAACCATTCCTTGATTTGTCACCTGATAGAAATTGAATGGCGAAATAATGTGGAAAACATAAAGTCTCCGGTGTTGTACTGGTAATTCTATAATCAGGAGATCCCGATGGAGGCACAATGGTTAAATTGTAGTTCCAGTCCGGATTAGCCCATCTGAGTACAAAGCAGAATTAAAACAAACCTTGACTTCGTTCTATATTCTTGAGTCACCTTTCCTCCAGTAGTGAATTCCTTGAATAAATTAATATTAACTGGAGAAGAATCTTGCCCCAGTCCTTTTTTCTTTGTGAATAACTTGCTCGGCTTTATCTTGAATTTTTCATGAACATTATTAGCATAAATTGGAAAAAGTGTGTTTTCATAAATGCAAAAGTTGCCTCCTATGATTTTTCTATTACTTCTTACAAGCTTACATTAAGTTCTGTTGGAAGCAACAAGGAGCTGAAATAAACTTGTGTGAGTATTTGAAAATTTCATCCAAATCTTACCTGGTGATGTGAACAATGTATATTTGCGTGATGGTTTGACTTGAATGGTCCTTGTGCTTATTTTAAAATCAAATTTGCTGTACACGTCTTCTAAAACGGCATAATTTGTAATCATGTCCAGATATTATTAGAATAATTCAATGAAGACTACTTAGGTGGGCAGGCCATGTGACACGAATGGGAGAGGAGGGAAGAGTTTACAGGATTCTTTTTGGGGAAACCTGATGGTAAGAGACCTGTAGGAAGGCCAAGACGAAGATGGAGGGATAACGTTGAGATGGACCTAAAGGAAATCTGTAAGGATGGAAAAGATTGGATTGATCTTGTCGAAGATAGGGACAGATGGAAGTCTTGTGTTGCTGCAGCCATAAACCTTCGGGTTTAAGAAGGCTAGAGAGTTTGTACACATCTCCTCCTCACTCTCGTCGTTCTCTTGCTTTCTCATCTGTCCGATCTTTTTCCTTCAAGAGACACAACAGCCACCAACGTAAGCTGTTTTAAAAATAGGCTATATATTCTTTGATGGGAAGCCAGATTTCTTAATGGGGCCATTTAACCGTTGTCCTGTGATGCAAGCGAGTAGAAGAATGAAATACATCCGCGTTGTTTTGTGCCATGGATCGAAAGCTTTTCTCACACGGTAATGAACTAAGACAAAAGAAGGCCCTGTTTCAATTTTTGCATGCCTCTCAATGTAAGTGTTTCGTCAACAAGCGCCAAGGATGTGCCTATTTCCACAAACAAATCGCTTCGAAACTTCTTGCTTCAGCAAGTGATTTGTCGCGTGCCATATAAAGGTTACCGGTCGCGTGCAACAACTTTATCACTGTTTTTCTTGGCCTGCCTGCAGACACTTTGAGACGGAATGCTGGTTGTCGGCTTATGAAGAACGATATGAAAATATAACCCGTGGCCCAACAGCCCATGATAACCAATACCTACCGACTGCCGGTCTCGGTCCCACCTGTCGAGGCGGGGGATCATCCGACCAGTTACGGGATGACGTGTGGTCAGCACGATGAACTCCTAGTCTTAGTTGTAGCTTTTCGTGACCGGGTTACGCTACTAGTTCGTAGCCCTCCACTTTCCTCACGATGGTGGGTGGCCACTGGTCCTATACACAAGCCGAAATCTCAGGAGAAAGTTTTTTTTTTAGCTTTCCCCCAACAACATTGAACCTGCGCGCGTCCAGCCAGGGTCCAAAAGTCCAAAGCGTGGGACGTAGCGTGCACGGCCACGGTGCAGAACCACGTAGAATCATATTGTTACAAGTTTCAAGCATTCTAGGATCTACATCAGTACTTGAAGTGAAGGGAGGATGGTATGCCCCCAGCTAGCCAAATTATCGTAAAGCATCCCTTCCCCCAGCTGTATCGCTGTCACCATTAGGCTTGCCAACCATCCAGGAATGGTCGGGAGTATTCCGGACAAATTTTGTTATCTCCTGGAATGACAGATGTATTTTTATCTTTTTATTTTCTTTTGGTATTCATTTGCCGAGCGAAGAAGTTTATTTCAAACCAAACAATTAAACTTCACAATATTATTTTGAAGACTCGTAAAACTGATAAATATAAAGTTGCGTAAAAGTTGCGAGACTTATTTCCATCCACCCAATTTTCTTTCATTACATAGGTTTAGTTCCTAGTATGTAATCACAGCAGCAAGACCTCAGACAGATAGCAGCTGTTATCCAGGGTATTCGTCTTCCAGAACATTTTAATGGTTTGAAGACTGTAAAGATATCTTGCGGAATTTTAGTGTTTAAAAATTGGCAAACCTAATCATCATGTTAAACCATAGGAGCATCCGCCCTCGGGTAACATTTTGAACTTCAGGCGCTGATCTACTTTTTTTTTGGTCTTCCAGGTAATTTATCAAGTATTATAACGTTTTCAAAAAGTACATGCATATTTTGTGATTTAACGTAAATGCGATTGCCGAGGCTGAAGAACATCGATGATCGGTTATTTCAGCTTTGGTGAAGTTTCTGTAGTACTTCTTGATAATCATACCATTCAGTATTGCCTGTTTTGTTTTTAGTGTCTTTCATCATTTCATGAGCTCGCCAGTGCTGAAGTTAGCCCTCCCCATTTTAGAATGGCCATAATTTCGGAATGATAGGAGCACTAACGAAATTCTTTACGGCACAAACTAACGGTGTTTAATTTTTTGGAGAAGTGCGGGTTAAGTTCACGGCCCTCTTGTTTAATGGAGAGACAGTGGCAAGAGGCTTGGCAGCTCCAAATTAGTTTTCTTCTTGTCTGTGTGTACAGTACTACACCTCAAGATTTCTGGTTTGGAGTCCAGGGCTATAAGTACAGTCAAGTTCAAAGACACGTACCGAAATGACCGGTTTTACGCAATTAGAGATTCAAGAAGTGAGACAAACCCGTCAGCAAAGCAGAGACTACCCTCTTAGGAAGCGTTCAGACCGAAGTGACACAAGCTGCATGTGTCGCTCGGACTGGGTCGTTTTTTCATTATCGTGTCGCCTCGGTTTGCTGGTAGCGCATACGCGGTGAATACGCTTGTCGCTTCTGTCTGAAAGCTGCTAAGACAACCAGCACAAAACCATCCTTGTATGCTCTTTGAGTGCAAAAGAAACCTGAATGAAGATAAATGATAGCCAATTTGCGTCCACATTTCTTTGACGTACATCCAACTCAACGCACTAATAGGGGCTTGTGCCACATATGGAAGAAGCAAAGCGACAGCGGGACAAGACTCGCCCGTTCCCGTGCACTGTATGGCAACGTTGCCATAGTTCGATCGTCACAGACCTCTCTCCGGGACACTTTTGTGTCACTTCTGACCTTTCGAGCAAATACTGTCAGTTTGTATCATATGGATTACGAAGACCAACTCTACAACGAGATCTTTCATTATCTTAAACCTCCCAACACACAGGGCTATGTTCCGACGTGGCAACAGCGCGAACTTCTGATCCCCGCCTAATTTCATGGCCGTGCGTTGTATAGTCCAGTTATTGGGGCATTGGGCAGTTGCTGAACGGTCCCTCCAAACGGGGATTACTTAAGTACGTATTATGTATTTATGTTTTTGTTATTTTGCGTCGCTTTTCTTCCACTTTTGGCTACTCGCGACGATATGGATGAGTGATCAGATGAAATTTATGACGGACACCCATGCCCACGCCAGGATTCGAACCCGGTAAACTCTTTGTCGACATCGAAAGTCGACTACCTAAAGCGCCCGGCCGCCGAATCGGCGAATAAATATTATGAAAAGTGATGTCAACATTGTATCCCAGCGAACAAAATGTGTTGGAGCAACACAAAGAGTACTTCAAGAATATATTTTTCCACGCGCTGCCTTCAAAAAAGTTTAGCACAAATAGGCCACCTTTTTTTAGGGGCCGGTCCCCGTTGCAGAGTGGTCAGCACATCGCACTACGACGCCAGGGGTCCCGGGTTTGAATCCTGGCCTGACCATGGATGTTTCTGAGTGTCCTTTCATCATATCATCACTCCTCATCTTCACAAATGGCACAAAAGCTAACGAAGTAAAGTAAAGCAAATCGAAATCGAACCTTTTTTAGGGGTGATAATAAAACTAACTACCAACTTTAATTTAACAAAAGAAATGTGTGTGTGTAAGTGCATAGATACACGATCAATTATCAACATACGTCAGTATTTGTGTATTCCATACGATGAACACAATAACAAACTAACTTCAGAAAAAAAACACTGTGTGTGTGTATTAACTTACATAACTATTTGTATATTTGTTATTTACCTTTGTTGCCACTCTTTTACTAATCGCAACGACGAGAATGGTTGATTAGATGAAATTGGTGAAGAAATACTCGCAAATAACCCGGATATTTCGGTGTCGAGTCCGAAAATTTTATAGGCTACATACAAATTTACCCTCTCTAACACATCAGGCTAGCTACGCCACTGCTTTCTGTTAACTTTTTCCAGTTATTTTCAGCATCCTTTTTCGCTCTCCAGAACACATTAAGACTACACTGAAATCCAGCGTATAATCTTACCTTTTCTTTAGACGTGAGCGCTGCAAGGGTTGTGGAAAACCAGCGATTCTTTCGGTGAGTTCTGTGCGGAGCTACACACACGCTGGTCTTGCTGTTCGATGCTCTTGAAAGTCACTCACCTAAGCCATCACTCGAGGGTGAAACATCATATACCTATCGATTTCCTTGGTTTACCTCTGATGCGATTGCACTGTTTTGAAACTCAATTGTTGAACAGAGAATTGCGTAAGCATATTATGTACATGTGAGTATTGATTCGCGTCTAAGTTCGACATTCAAGAAGTGGAAGTTATAGGTACAAGTTTTCCGCGGTGAAGTTTTGAGGTTTATCAAAGGCTGTAGCTTCTTCACACGGTATTTTCTTTTCCCTAATCGTGGTATCGGTGGCTGGCAGTTACAAGTTTCGTCATAAACCGTTATTGACTTAGGAAATTGAGTTCGGAGATTGAGTAACCTACTTCCGGAGGAGTGAACGTATCGCTTCACGAAGCCCCTAAGTTCAAATGATCGCCAGTCAGAGTTAGGGCCCCACACTTTCTTGATCACGGCCGTAGGTGGGGGTGATGTGATCAGCACCACGCCCCTGGCCGCCTTTACCCCCCACTTTATACGACGCTGGGTAGGAGCAGCCTAAACAGGTGGGAAAAGATCCCGTTTCTTCCCCTCCCCGGGGATCGAACCCGGGTAGTCAGACGCCCTAACGACGGAGCTACCGCTGCCATCAACCCGTAGAGATAAAGTACATAATAAAATCAAAATATAGAAACTTGATGCAAATGTCTTATACAGATCGTAGGTACAAATTTCGTGGGTGGCCATCCTGGCAGAGTATTTACGTGGTTTTCCTTCAGTCCATCCAGGCTAAAGCTAAACTCCCACTGAGGCGCGGGGAAACGCGGCAACGGAAAGGAACAGGACTTCTGTTGTCTGCTTCTGTTGAAATCAAATGGTGTAGTTGAATCGAAACGGGAATTTCCGTGCCATTAGTCTGCAGGTTATCTCAAAGGTTATCGCCCACTGAGACGCCGGAAACGGGTCTGTTGCTTTCTGTTGTCGCGTTTCTCCGCGTCTCAGTGGGCGTCAAGCTTAATGCTGAAATGGCGCTTCCTCCTACTTGCTTGGTCCTTCTATTTTATCGTTCTAGGGACTCCCCCATGGCGCAGTGGTAGCGTCATCGCCTTGTAATCAAGAGGTCCCGCGTTCGATACCCGGTGGAGGCACATAGTGGACGGATCCCACTTTAAACTGTAGGTCCAGTCCCGATTAACCTTACTGTGCGTAAAGTGGACTTAATACAAACAACAATTCAATCAATTTTATCGTTTTCGTTCGTTTCCTTCACGTTGGCAGAAATGTGTGGAATTATGCCTGAATCACACGAGGCTAGATTACCTTCTGGATTTTCCAGTTGGACTTGCACTAGTTATGTGGTACTGTCTCAGCTGCTAGTTTTAGCCTCGCACGATACTTGTTACCGTACTTGTCGATATACTTTTGTTCCCACAAGGCGTTGCGCAGAGGAGACAAGCTAAAATATATGAACAGGCGATTTTACGAACGTTGTAGGAGAATAACTACTGCTGTTATTAAATATTAAAATAATTTAAAGAAAAGTATTGGTTAGAAGTTAGCTCGAAAGAAAATATAATCAATGCGTACGTTCAGTTTTTGAAACATTTAATAAACTTATAATAATAAGGATTTTCATTATCCGCTAATCACGTCGCGTACAAATCTCATCGCTTTGAATAAGTTCCTAAATGTTAATGAATTGAGCACAATTCACATAATCTGTTACTTTTTTCTTTTATCGAGAAGCTAACAAAAAATCCGTTGCCAAACTCTCAGATTATCTTCACATGGGCAAACTTTCGCTCTGATTGGCTGTTCCACAGAATCTAGCAGAGAAGGCCAGTTGCAATTAGAACATGGCCTAGTCGTCAAAACCAGTCAAGCAGCCAGCCCGGCGGCCATGATTTCCATCCAGGTAGCCAGTCCATCGCCAACTAGGGCATTCCTGTACCATGTGATTCGGCCTTAAGCAAGCAACCACAGAAATACGTGAACAATTCTGGAATATTTTGGAAAGGCAGCAAGCCGAATCCAGTTTCTATCTAAATAGTAGATACACAACGCCAAAGTACTTTCAATTCAAATTCCAATTTTATGATTTGTAAAGTAGTAATAATAAAAGTGTATATGACTGAAGGGCTCTTCACCCCCCCCCCCCTTTGAGAAAGAATCCTGCGGGGCCCTTGTACATAGGATGAATCAATCTATACGGGAAGCCCAGTGAATGAAACAGAGGAAAGTCCCTGGATTTCGCAGCATACCAGAGTGGCTACTCACCGGGATTTCATTGAATTCCGGGAATTACAGTATGCGTGAATTTTTCTCAGTAGACGTGAAAAATTGCAACTTTTATTAATCCAAATCCCGTTGACTTTATACATATTTGTAAGTGGTTTTTCACAGTTTAGCTTTTATTTGTATCGAGGAAGAAAAAGAAAGCTGCATTGAAAATAAGACAGAATTCTCCCACCCCGTTTCCTTTGTTAGTGTCCTTTGTAGAACAATCTATTTGACAGACGGAAGATTATTGCAAGATATTTTGAAGTTGATTAGTTAAATTTGAGTTTGATATTCTTATTGTTAATTATTAACAATTTTTCGTATGTTTTTATATGTGGCTTGTGTTTGTAGATGTATTTCTTGTAGTATGAGTATGTGAAATGGCAAATGTAAACTCCGCACCTTATATTAAATATTTAAAATATATATACCATTTAATTTAATTAGAATTTTTGGATACATTGGAATCACACAGACTCTATATTGTTAATATATTTGTGTGTGTGTTTGGGTGGTGAGAGACGGTAATATGTAAGGTTGAAATAGATAAAACACTTGTTTGTACCTTGAGTTTTTGGAAAGTTTGCCTTGAAAACCGGGAATGCTACTTTACATTTTATCATGGTCCTAGAGTGGCCACCCTGCATACGCTGATGGGGTAACAGATCGGTTAGCTTCTTGCAATACAATTGCATATGCGTTAAAAGTAATGTGTTGTAAAACTGGAAAAAATGTTATTCTATGGATCTGAAGTGCGATCAGTTGCAAACAACAGTAGCGGTGCTGTAATGTTTATATTAACCACTTTCATACATTTCGTTAGTTCCTTTTAGTGATGAATCGAGACGATACTTGGGAGAATCTCCATCTCGACTAAATTGGAAATTCCAGTGTCAGTTGACGGGTTCGTTTCAATTTTTTCAAGGACATCTCAATCTCGGTGCCATCCATATTTCCCTTTGCTTCGCCCAGAGTAAAAATATAAAATGCCATGACTTGGATGAATTACATGTACCTCATTTTATACTAGAAGATATGTAATGTATTTGGTACGTAGCCACCTACCTTGCTTGGTAATTTCATTTATCACCTGATTCACACATATCTGCAAGCATGCACTTCAACAAAATTCATATTTATTTTCCTGTTGATTTACTTGCTTCACGCACACATGTCACACCCGCGTTGCTCAATTGCAAGCAATAAATCTCGAATGTCGAAGGAGAAGGTGTAAATCAAACCATGTTACGTGAAAAGATAGGAGGGGATCGGGAGCGAGATAAAGCCTACAGTGCATATTGCTTCTCCTTCAATTTCGACACAGTTTCATTCTGTGTTCCTTTTCCTGTGTGCCAATCCTACGAACCTATCACCAAAGAATCTCCCTCACATGGAAATAGAAATAGTAGCTTAAATGTAGAAAAACTAGAAAATAATTCGGGCGGTGTGGTGCCATGAAGTATCGCATCGGATCCGAACGAGAAAAAATGGTTCATCTCAAAACGAGAACGCATTAAAATGTGTGGGTAAATTTTCGAATATAAATTAAAGGAATTTTAGGATTTGTTGTAATAATTTCATAAAGGTAAAGGTAAAGTGTTCCCCTGTATAGGGGGTGTGGGGGTAACGCCCCACACTTTCTTGATCCGGTCGTGAGTGGGGGGTGATGTGATCAGCATCACGCCCCTGACCGCCTTTACCCCCCAGGGTTTCCCCCAGGTACCCATGTTATTCGACGCTGGGTGGGCGCCGGGGCCGCTTCCATCGTTAGAAAAGTTCCCGGATTTGAACCGGCCGGGGATCGAACCCGGGACCTTTAGCATGGTAGTCAGACGCGTTACCGACTGAGCCACCGCGGCCACAGAAATTTTCTCCAGGCTGTACAACGGTGAGGTTTATTTTTCTAGCCGTGAAGTATTACGAATCCAGGGACAATTTTGGATTCAATATAACGCAAGACGTAGCGGCATTCCCACGGGTAGGGGCGGCTTCTTTGATAAACAAAGAGATGCAAAAAGTAGAGCAATTATGATTACATGAAACCTTCACCCTCTTATGTAATACTTAGCCACTCCACTAGAAATGCAGGGTGTGTCTTATTTGCCCCGTCTAGTTCGCTGCACTTTTTGACACTCGGTGCAGTGCAGGTGTATCCAGTGTCAGGGTGGTGCAAGGAATTGACGTTCAACCAACTAGACGAAAAGCGGTGTTCAAGTTCAGAAGATTCAACAATTGCCTGTCTGCTGCTTTAAACGGTCATTTGATTAGTTAGTACTCACCACGTGATCATACACCACACATATCCCGGTCCGGAAGATAGTGCAAACGGTGCAGACAACAAATACACTACTTGACTCCAAATCAACGAACTAGACGACTCCCGTGTTGAACCGCGTAACCAACTAGACGCTTCGGTGCACTGGGAGTCAAAAAGTGCAACGAACTAGACGGGGCTATTGTGTATTCTGTAGAATCTGTACCTAGTAGTTCGTGTCCCTTGAATATCACGCCCTATTATCCGAACACATTCCACAACGCCTGGGATCCCGCTTCTTTGTGTGCTTGGTGTGTGTGATATGAAATTATAGCAGCACGCTATTCAACATGGAATGAATACACTGTGAAATCACTTCCTATTGCGAAATATAGCATTAGTCCTCAAAAAGATGAACCAGATTTTACATTATGTTCGTCCGCGTGAAGTGTGAAATTTTCATGCTCGTGCCTTCTTACTTAAATGTCGATGTTGTTTAGTTTCCAAAGAGTTACAACAATGAATGTGTTGTCTTCTGCATGTCCTTGTTTTGTTTTCTTTAAAAAGAAGGTTGATCAAGTCTGTCAAGCGCATTAACATTTTAAATTATCACAGTTTAATCTTGTATTTTTGTCAGAATAGTCAATCCATTTCCTTATTCAGTGGATATGAGAATCTGTAACTTGTAGTATTATGTCACAGATTCGACATAATTTTAGTAAAGGTTCTGGCAACAACTAGTTGCATTTGATTAGGGTTTCGGGGATCATCATGGCAATGACTAAATTGAATAACTACATAAAAAATGGTAATTAACTTAAGTAAGATGAAATGTTTATGTGGCATTATACTTGGGTGTCTGATGGGACATATTTACAAAAGAAAGGTAATATACATTATTAAAACACGGTACTAATTACACAAAATACTGGCGATATTATTATCCCTTACAAACCATAGCAGTTTATCGGTATAGCGCTGTGAGTGATTTTGTCAGGTCGTCGAATGCTGAATTTTCTACACGTCACGAGAGAGACCAAACAACACATCTTCTCTTGTGATCGATTAAATAAATCGCTGGGCTATTTCGAATTTGTAATAAATCTTATTTTTATAGATTTTTATGAAATACTAGCTGATTGACCGGCGTTGCCCGGGTATTTATTTGTCCAAATCTTCTATTAGACAGGAAAATAATGAATTCTAACTATAGTGTAAAATGAACTTGAAGTTGAACGGCATTGGGAGTGTCACTATTCATCTTAGCGGCCTCGAAAACTATGGATTTCACACTAATATCGGTCGTTTTACATGTCACCCCCTTCGCACCCCAACCCCTAGGGGTGTCAGGCTTTTCTTGGAGTTGAACGGCATTGGGAGTGTCACTATTCATCTTAGCGATCCCGAAAATATGGATTCCACACTAATATCAGTCGTTTTCTATTATTTTTACATGTCATCCCCTTCCCACCCCCAACCCTAGGGGTTCCAGGGGTGTCTTACCCCCACAGTGATATGTGTACCAAGTTTGGTTGAAATTGCTCCAGGCGTTCGAGAGTTATGCCGGAACAAACACACACACCCACACACATACATCCATTTTTATATATATAGATAACTCTGCTATCGTCTCATTATCAGTGAAAGGTGCATCCATAACTTGGATTGCTAATACAATTAACAGAATTGGGTGGGGGTAACGACACTTCTTCTGGACCAAAGGCTGAGGTGCACACAAGGTCGCCCGCGGGGGGGGGGGGAGCCGAGATTTCTAGAAAGAGTAAATATAATTCGAATGGTGAAATTGCAATATTTTATAACAAAAAATATTGTTTTCTGTGACTTACAGGCCGTAAGTTACAGCAACTATTATTATTATTATCATTATTTTACAGTACCCTTCGGCATGTAAAAACATGGATTAGAAGTACCATGAAGGACAGTAGATTAAGTGGTCTCTGACTGTGTGTACATTGTGAAAAAGTACAAAAAGAAAACGAACTGTTCATCATTAAAGTGATAGGCTAGATGTTTATTGAAAGGATGAAAGGCGAATCTTGTTTCTATCTAAATAGTAGACTCTATTCTGAACTTGTAGTATACAACCAGCCCCGACCCTAGGAATTTTGCCGCCCCGTGCAATTTTACTTCTTGCCACCCCACCTCAAAATGCGTACAAAGAAAACGTAATGTATGAACAACTAAGTTTGTTATATCCGTGGCAATTTCACATGGTATAACCCATTTTTAACATGATAAAATGAAAGAATATATAATGTGAGAAGATAAGTTATTCATAAATAAAAAAATAATACATATTTAAGCCTCATTATAATAAAATATATGTTGCATTAACTCACCATAGTTTCTGCCGACGTGCAGAACTCTATTTCTTCATGACTATTTATACTGTGCATAATTATGTACATTTTCCAGAACTTGTACGTGAAGTAACATATCTTCACTTCATCACTATTTACAATAAACTATGTATGTACAATTATGTACGCCTCGTAAACCACGATTTCTTCATGATTACACTATTCATTGTGTACCTTCCCCCCCCCCCTTAAGTTGGAACGCTTACAAATGAACTTTTCTAGCTTTTCTATTTACAAAGTCGCGAATAACAGAACCATAGTCTAATTTTTGACCAATTTCATGTTCAATTGAGATCGTGGCAAGTCCTTCTACCCGCGATTCACCCATTGTGGAACGTAAATAAGTTTTATTAAGCTTCAGTTTCGAAATACTACGTTCACCACTTGCAGCTGTTACCGGCGGAGTAAGCAGTATTCTCAAAGCTACGGCTACATTTGGAGCGAAAAAATTGTCAATAATGTAGTGCAACACGGAAGTACCTTTAGTTCATCGCATAACTCAGTGGCATCAATGTCTCGGTGTTCCTCATGTGTTAAAAGTTTCTCCAAATTTTCACATTTTTCTTAAAATCTCACTTGTGTCCGTAGTTTTTAAGTTAGCTATATTATATAAAAATGAGAAATGTGAACTGTGAGCTTTCAGTTGTTCAAATCTTTCTTGAATAGAATTCACTGCAACATCAATAATCAGGGTGGCGACAGACCTGGAAAACCGGGAAAAGTCAGGGAATTTGAGGTGTCAAAAAAAGTCAGGGAAATGTCAGGGAATTTCGTCTTCATTGATTTTTTTTTTTTTGATTTTTTAATTTTTTTTATTTAAAGATATCGTTATGGAACTCTGCATGTGAACAGGAAATCTCGTTCGCAAGTTTCGGCCTCAACTTTTAGGCCCCTTTTATGCGCAACACAATCACGGCGCCAGAAACCAGTGATGGCAGGAGGAGAGAGAGAGAGAGAGAGAGAGAGAGAGAGAGAGAAAGAGAGAGAAATTTCTCTCGTTCGGGCTTCTCGGCGGGAATTTTAAATTCGAACACTCTTTGGAGGAAAATTGTTATAACTCGGGCACTATGGGAGCAATCTACTTCGGATAACTTTTGTTTTGCAGCTAAAACATCAGCGCATGGAACCGTGTACCATTCAGAACGCCGGACCGAGGAAGAGGGCTTGGGGGCACGACCCCCGAATTTCAATGGGAAAAAAAAACGTAAAAATCTGTAGTTTGCCCCTTCTTGCCTCGCTATTTTGGGGAGAGGTCACGAGCTAGTTTTCTTTTCAAAGAATGGACATTTCTCAAGAGAATGAAACATATTTCATGTTCTTGTGTGCCATACAAGTTGAATAATAAGCCAAAATGTGATTATTATTTTTTTTTACGAAAAATAGGTAATTTGCATTTTTGGAGGAAAATTGTTATAACTCGGCCACTATCGGTAAAAAAGTGGCCGCGGTGGCTCAGTCGGTAACGCTTCTGACTACCATGCTGAAGGTCCCGGGTTCGATCCCCGGCCGGTTCAAATCCGGGAACTTTTCTAACTATGGAAGCGGCCCCGGCGCCCACCCAGCGTCGAATAACATGGGTACCTGGGGGAAACCCTGGGGGATAAAGGCGGTCAGGGGCGTGATGCTGATCACATCACCCCCACTCACGACCGGATCAAGAAAGTGTGGGGCGTTACCCCCACACCCCTATACGCCTTCATGGCGTGGTGCTATGCACAGGGGAGCACTTTACCTTTTTTTATATAAGTTTTGTTTTGCATCTAAAACATCAGAGCATGCAACCGTGCACAATTCAGAACGCCGGACCGAGGAAGGGGGCTTGGGGGCACGTCCCCCTAATTTCAATGAAAAAAATTAAATCTGGAATTTGCCCCCTCTTCTCCCACTATTTTGGGGATAAGGCGCAAATTTTAGTATTCTTTACAAAGAATGGACATTTCTCAAGAGAATGAAACATATTTTATGTTCCTGGGTGCCATACAAGTCGAATAATAAGCCAAAATGTGATATTTTTTTTACGAAAAAATTGGTAATTTGCATTTTTGGAGGAAAATTGTTACAACTTGGGCACTATCGGAGCAATCTACTTCGGATAAGTTTTGTTTTTCAGCTAAAACATCAGAGCATGCAACCGTGTACAATTCAGAACGCCGAACCGAGGAAGGGTTTGGGGGGGGGGGGGCGCGACCACCGAATTTCAATTTTAAAAAAACATAAAAATCTGGAGTTTGCCCCTCTTCTCCCGCTATTTTGGGGAAAAAGGCGCAAACCTTAGTATTCTCTTCAAGGAATGGACGTTTCCAAAGAGATTGATTGAAACATGTTTCATGTTCCTGGGTGCCATACAAGTTGAATAATGAGCCAAAATGTGAAACTCTGTTCGGAAATGTGGCATTGATATGTTGCGGAGAGGGTGAGAGGTTGCTCATCAATATGAATTTCCCAGGCTTGCTCCAGAGTCCAGACCTGTGTCAGAGTTTCCACCCAAACATAAGAGTATGAAGGTCCAAAAAGCACATTCATTTGATAATCAGCTGGTATCATCGGGGGAGTAAAGTTTAGTTTAGCCTCTAAATATTACGTGGAAAATGCATTGAATTATCATTTTTTCTTGTCTGTATGGGAGTAGTAAGGGGTCTTGTCAACAGATGGAGGGGATAAGAGCGGATGGCGTCGTCCGATAGTAAGGCATTTTGTTGGGCAAACTGAAGGAACATGGGAAAAAATAGGTTCTATTGATACAGTTTGTAAAAAAATAACCGCATCACTTGGGAAAAGTATGGCAGGATATCTAAAGAGTAACAATAGTTACTTGTAGAAGGGATGCACATTCATAAATGTGCATAAAAACGAATATCGTGGGGTCCTCTAGCACGTCTTTTGTTTTGTTGTCTGTTATTACCTCCAGGTGTCTCTGTTGTTGGCTAGTGTCCTTGAGAAACTTCATATACGGCTCGGCAGGAGATTGACAAAGTATCGCATGTTGTTCTTATCGCGTGATTGTTGCTGCATTGTTTGCTTTTATAGTGTTGTGAAGTTTACGAACACATAAGCAGTTTAAGTAGTGCTGTGGATTGTGATTGATTTGAGGAATGATGAGTTTGACAGACACTTCACCTCGCAAGCAAGGACAAATTTTGGAAGGGATGAGTCAACGAGAAATTGGTAGAAAAGTTAACGTGAACCAGTCAACAGTATCAAGAGTCATTAAGAAACAACAACAGTTCGGAAAATGTTCCTTGAGAAACAGGTGTGGAAGGAAGAAGAAAACATCTGCGAGGGTTGATCGTAAACTGAAGTCATTAGCGTTGCAGAAAAGAAGCATAAGTTCACGTCAACTGGCTGCACAAATTGAACTGGAGACAGGTATTAAGGTAAGCCATTCAACAATAGTGTCTAGACTGAAGTCTTTTGGATTTCACAAGAAGAAGCCGCGCCTGACAAAGAAACATAAGGATGCAAGGAAAACATTTGTGCAAAGGTACAGAGATTGGACAAAGGAGGACTGGGATTGTGTGATTTTTTCGGATGAAAAGAAGTTTAATCTTGTTGGAAACGATGCTGGAGTGAAGCTTTGGATTCGTAGTGGGGAGGAATTAACTGATGAATGTGTATCTGAGACACAGAAGTTCCCCGCAAGTGTTATGTTGTGGGGTTGCTTCACATCGAGAGGAGTTGGGAAAATTGAAATTTGTACTGGGTCTGTTAACAGCGAAAAGTACATAGACATTCTTGATCATAAATTAATTCCCACAGCTAGGAATTATTTTTCAGGTGCAAATTTGAACAAATTTTATTTTCAGGATCACAATGCCTCCTGCCATCTATCTCGTTCAGTCAATAATTGGTTTAAGGAGATGGGTATACAGAGAATCTGGTGGCCTCCTAATTCACCAGATTTAAACCCCATCGAAAACCTGTGGCATATGAACAAGAAACTGCGAGAAAGGTACTTTGAAAACAGAAACCAGCTAATGGCAGCAATTGTACACACTTGGTACCGTGATTTAGATATTTTAACATGCTGCAATCTTGTTCACAGCATGCCCAGAAGAATTGAGGCTGTCAGGAAGATTAAAGGAGGTCATACAAAATACTAAATGAGGGACAGTTTCACAAATGATGATGTATGTGTGGTAAAATATGTTATTCATGCGCATGGACATTACGAGAAACTTTTTTCTTGATAAATGTAACTCTATACGTTAGTTTTCTCAATTACTGTATAGCGTATATTGTGTAACATATGTATCTCCCATGCATACTTCATTTGTAGCCAAATGTAGAAAATATGTTTCAACAGTTACAATAAATATCCAGTTACACCCTGGTTACATTTAAAATATATTATACCCTATCACACAATTCATATGACGCAAATAAGAATTTTTTTGGCCACAAAGCTAAGTGATGCAGTTATTTTTTTACAAACTGTACATACTATTTTTGTCGAATATAGCCATCCGACAAAGTATCTCACTACAACATGCGACAGAAATTGCATGGACTGCAACATCCAACAAAAATCGCATGCATAAACAAGAAGAGCTTTACACTGAAAATATGCTGCTGGAATTTTATTACTCTTCTGGCTCACTTCACCTTATTTAATGTAGCAGTGCTTACGAAGGTTTTCTTTCATCATCCTGACGTATTACTGGTTTCGCACAAGTTAACATACGTTTACAATGGCATTGCACTATTATTAAATATTAAGAAGAATCCAACCAAACGGGATATATATTGAATACTATCACGAAAAAGTGAAACATAAATCTGCATTCGTGAACGTTATAAAAATTGGCAAGTGCATGCTCGCAACCTCAAATTTACTGCAACACTAGAGTCGTTTTCACGTTCAGAAGACACAACGGCGCTTATGGAGAAACCGCACAGTGTTGCCAATACAGCGCTAGCTCATGTCGCAGGGAAATGACGAGCTTCCTTCACAATGAAGGTGTTACATATTTTGTATATATAATGATAATTATATGTAATTATTAATATTAATATTATACTGTGAACATTACAGTTCATTAGCATGTCATTTTCCCATTAGATTTAATTTAATACACAGGCACATTTAATATTCATTCGCCTTTCTCTGTAATTATTTCATAGAATAACATTGAGATATGGTAATGTGTTACATATATATATAAATTCATTATTGCCTATGGATTTATGTGTACGTTGGAAACTGAAAGGTGATCTTCATTTCAGTATTAATGTCGACAGTAATGTAAACAAAAACAACGTGTATTTGCGACAGCACTAATGTTGCTCACAACAGCAGCGTTGGAAATAATTGCCAATTATTAAATTAAAGTAATTGCAATTCTATTATAACAAACTGCAAACTGCATGAAGGTAATATTTTTACTGAATGGAAATAAAGTAACTCGAAAACGTGGTGGTGATTAGCCGGAATACTGCGGTGAATCGGCTCAAGATGGCCAGACAACGTCCCCTTACTTCGCGCGCGGTGCGGCTTAAAAAGAAACTCCAAATACATGGAAGTAATATTTCTTTGAACCTTTGAGTGGTTATAAAAAATAATTTCATTATTTTCTTCACAACTTTGTTGCTGGAAGTTTTTACTTGGAATTACAGAACAAAAAATGGCCAGCGACGACATTTTCTACTGCACGAATATAAAAAATCTCCACATACTTTATTTGAATATTTTTTAATGCGAATATGCTTTAAAGTATTGATAAATTCTGAGCACCACCATCACCTATGACAATTAAAAAATAGTGTCAATTTTTTTCATAATGAATGCTTCAATTTTACGGCATGTTTCAACGTTAGGAATGAAAACAATGTAAAAATTTTGTTTTCACAGAAAATTTGCGTTTTTAATTTATCTAAAAATATGTAAGCAAGTTACCAGCTTTTTGTGTACACCATCGTATTCTCTACAAAATTTCCTGCAAAACTGCAGGTACCGATTTTACGTAAACTAAATTTGTAAATCGAGAAATTTCACAACAGCGCGTCGTATTTTCCCATAAGAAAAGCATTGTCCATAAGAGCCCATTGTGTCTTCTGAACGTGAAAACGACTCTAGTATTGCAATGAAATTAACGCCACTCTCGGTCCTGTCTGTTTGAACTCGTGAGAGATTGTCATTAATCTCTCACTGAGTAAGGTTAATGTCCAATATTATGAAATAAAATACTAATAATAAAAACATAAATATTTTAATATATTTACTCGAATCATTCAATCATAAAAGCAAATCACTTTCTTCAAGAATTGACTTTTCTCTGCCAGCCCTGCTAAATTTTCACTTTCCATCTACTGATTTATACAAGGTGTGGCCAGAAAGTATTTTCCGATTAGTAGGGAACCGTAAACGCCAAAACCGTGAAAACTGGTAATTGCTGCGAAGTTATGTTGAGGAATGTGCAGTGATGTTTGGACACATTTTTGGCCTTTCGAAATATCGAAATAATGCGAATTTGGCATAAAATGCGAATTGTTGGCGTTTTTAGCGATTTTTTTTAAAGAAATGTCGTAAAACAACGAAACATTCTTGTCTTTTCTAGGCCATGTTTGTGTACATAGAACATGCAAGTTTTCCAACATTTTACTCAATAGTAAACTATAGTTATACTTATACGTACATGAAATAATTCCAACAGCCACATTAAATCATGTATTTCCAACGATTTTTTCAACTTCTATCGAAACCATTTGCATCACAGAGCAAAGTGGCAGGGTTCTAACAGGAGATCGAGTGCGTATCTACCGTCACACGAGAGCCACATCTTCGTATTTGTCGCACGAGATATGTTTTGAATTACCAAGCTAAGTGCTCACCATCGGCATTTGTCGAGCGAGTAATAATGGAGCTCAGTCATTAGGGCATCTGACTACTATGCGAGAGACCCGGGGTCGATCCCCTGCAGGGGAGAACCGGGATGTTTTCCACCTATTCAAACTGCTCCGGCACCCACCCAGCATCATATGAAGCTGGTACCTTGAGGATACTTTGAGGGATAAAGTAGCCAGGAGCGTGGTGCTGATCACATCACCCCCACCTTCGACCGTGATCAAGAAAGTGTGGGACCCTAACTCCACACCCCTATACACCTTCATGGAAAAGTGCAGGGGAGCACTTTACTTTTACTTCCTCAAAAATCTGTTCCAACATATCAAACTGTCACGAAAGAATGTAGACCATGTGACCTACAATTTGAAATAATAGTTTAAAAGCACAATGGAGTATTAAGTTTCGGTATATCTGGCAGATAAATGTTCTAAAACAAAAACGCGAATTTTGGGAAACGTAACACTAACAAGTGAAAAAAAGATAATGCCAATTTTTGGTGCCATAATATATCGGTATCTGTCACGTGAGATTGATTGATTTTAATTTTTTGGGTGCGTCGCCACTTATGGTCATTATGCACCCTTCAGTATATACGGGGAAAATTCCATTATCTAAAATTCTTACCTTAAAATTAAAAAAGGGGTATGGAAAATAACTTTCCCAAAATAACTTTCAAGATATCAAACTCTCACGAAGAGACGTAAGCCATGTGACTTACAATTTGAAACAGTAGTTTTAAAACGCCATGAAGGTATAATTTCAGATATTTGCCAGAAAATGCGCTAAAATGAAAATTTGAATTTTTGGAAAAATAACACCGTATAGTAAAAAGTAAAAAAAATAAGAAAATACACCAATTTGAAAAGAAAAATAACAAAATATCAAAGAGTCTGCCGATTAGGTATAAATAAAACAAGAATATCAGTTGTAATTTATTGCATTAGTAATAGTGAGTCATAACCTAATTTTCGGCATAATCACCACCGTTGTTCTGGCATTTGTCGTAGCATGGCACTAAATTTTGTATGTCCATGGTATATGTGTCTGACAGCAAAGACTGGAACTGTCTCTACCGCAGTGTAGCTGTCAAATCCTTGCCCTGCCAGAAACCTCTTCACTAAAGCAAAGAGATGAAAGTCGGTACATTCAAGGCCAGGGCTGTTCAGGGAGTGGTCCAAGATCTCTCACCTGAAGTGATGCAAAGGGCCCGTGTGTGCTCAGCTGAATGGGGTTGTGCACATTCGATTGGCCTTCCGTGAATTGTCTGCACCATCGTCTGACCATACTATCACTCACGACGTCCGGTCTGCACACCTCACACGATTGCTGGTGGCTCTGTGCCAAATTCTGAGCGTGCAATGTAGGCTACATCGCAGTCGGTGGGGGACTGTGTGAGAGCTGCAATCTTTAACCTAGAACTGTCCTAAAACTGCTGCATTGCAACTGTACCAGATTACAGCTACATACAACTTCTTCCTGCCTGCATGTGTGTGTGTCGCTCTCCGACCACTAGTGCTGTGTATATACACCATTGGAGCTTTTTTCAGGATGCCCCTCGTATATGAACTTTCATAAGCTTTTATTATTAGAGTGTTCCTGTTTTAATGTGTGGTTAGCTAAATCAGGTACCTATACAATGCAATTCTATAAATTCCTTGCGTTAAATTTCTAATACCTACATACCCTTTTCATCAGCATTAATGGTATAACTGCATGTTGTCAGTTTCACAGTACTTCACTTGGATATACTGTACTGAAGCAGAAATCCCATTGATAATGTAAGGAAATATGACACTTGATTTTGATCGATTCAATTGTTTCACTTATATGCAAGAGTTAAGTTGTTTGCTTTACAGAGAAAAGAGAAGTAGCTTTATGCATTGAAAAATGAGTCCACACTCATGGTTTTTGCAAACAGAGGGCTCCAAACCTCAGTGAAAATATTAATATATAATACCGAGAATGTATAAGGAGACTGATAAATTACAAATTGTATTTCTTAATCAATCTCTCTTCACTCTTATCTCATTTAGTCGTAACTTTAAAAATAATGAAGTATTTTGTTTTAAACTTACTGCGTATGACAAAATTCCGTAATCCTTCCCTAGCTTGTGAATTGTAATAATTTTCCAAATTCACTATTTTGCAGTTTGAATTCAAATCATAGAGAATAGAGAAATTAAGTCAATTTCATAGAAGATAATATTGGTACTTAACAAAACCATACGTGGATCTGTATGAGTTTATTATTTCCATTTGCAAAAACATCGATTTTGTTTAGTTTGTAATTGTCAGAGAAAAATGTAAATTTTGTCCTGGAAAATCTGGAATAGTCAGGGAATTTCATTTCTGCTTGTTTGTAGCCACCCTGATAATGAAAAATAAAAAATGCACTTTTTTTCTTTTATAAGGTATACCTTAGTTCACAATTACAAACGCGTTCTCACACACGACATACACTAACTGCACTATCCTTACACCGTCAAGATCGTAAATGAGGTGCAACCAGCAACGACAAAAACAGCGGATATTCGTCCTTACTATTGCGTCTTGCGCGATTCGGCAATACCTATCGTCACCATCTTTTGCGATCAACACGTCAAAGAACAATGCAGCTCTATATCCGACCACCGAATGCAACACGTCAGTTTAACTCAAGCCTCGATAACAGGGGCGGAGGACTGGCGGACTGTCGCGCGGTCAAACAATAGATAGTGTTGTATCGTGACACCGCACACACACAGTAGACGTTGCTTACCATTTTCACAGACAAAACAATAATAGCTGCTTTTGTAAGAGGACAACTAATATAAACGTTTGGCACCGCTTTCTTTCTCAGTTACTCTTTGCTTTTCTTATTCGTTTCTTCTTTATACTGAATATGCAAATGGATTTAATTTGAATTTTCTCCGCCCAAGAAGACGAAACTGCTTCAAGTAATGCAGCTTCCATTTTATATACATTTTGCCGCCCCGTGCAAATGCACTTGTTGCACGTACGGTAGAGCCGGCCCTGTATACATCGGCAAAGTATTTTCCATCTAATTTGAATTTTATGATTTGTAAAGTAGTAGTAGTAGCTAATAATAATGCCAATAATAATAATAGTGTCTATGACTGCCCCCTGAGAAAAAAATCCTGCTGGCGCCCTTGAGTGCACACCCATAGACCCAGACCACCAGCCGCCACTGATCCACGTGATACAAACTGACAGTATTTGCTCTAAAGGTCAGGGTTGACACCAAAGTGCCCAGGAGAGAGGTCGGTCTGACGCTTGAACTAGGCAACTAGGTTGACGTTGCCACACAGTGCGTGGGAACCAGCTACTTTTGTCTCCATTTACTGTTATTTGGACATTCACTTGGAAGTTAAAACTTAGCTTTGTGTGTTTGTTTTCACGTACATGTGTGTGAGAAGAGTGGTGTGCACGTGTGTTCGATGATTTTGTGGGTATTATTTTCGTTCAAAGCATTAATATAATTGTAAAATATGGAATTTACTGTAATGCAAGGAGTGAAAATATAAACCCAGTCCGTCAGGTTCGTTCCCAAACAACATTAAATAATGGAACGTAACGTGGACCGAGTATTATTCCATTTCGAGAACACGAGACATTACGATTGACAACCTTCATCTCGTATTTCTCTTTGGCATTACTACTCAATTTACAGAGATGTATACCCGTGACTGGTATACAAGCGGCAGAATTGCAATGCTGGTTGGGTTGTCTAGTCACAAGGCGCTTGGTGGTCAGACATGGATGGCTTGCTTCAGTGCTTCTTCAATAAGATCGTTACAAGCCAGAAGTGTCCGTGACTGTACGTCTTCTGAATATTACGAATTGATTTAAAAAAGAAAAACAGTAAGTAAAATTTGCTCAATTTTTAGTAATAAAAAAATTCTCTTTCCTTTTGATCCCTTCATAAGAGCATAAAAATAAGATTATCGTAACTAAGTTGCAAATTAATAGTTTTCGTGTGTGCATTACGCATGTTTGTGTTTGTAATGAGAAGGGAAGAAAGAAACCAGTTTTAAAAATGTAGAAAAATACTGCTTTTGTCAAAATGTATATTACTGCTTTTCTTCTCCGATAATCTGGTCCTTAGTGACACTTAGTGCAATATGTTGGGATTAAAAGAATCTCAAAATGTGTTATACGAGGGTTACAGCAAAAGTCATGGCAACCATTTTTCCCCACGATAATGCGGGTCAGGCAAGAAATTTTATAATAAACAGTGGAGACCCCGTCACATGCAATGTATTGTGACGCCACTAGATGGGAGTGGCTGCCAGGACATTGAACTGAGTAAGTGGGAAGTCAGTGCGTGTTTAACAATCACGCAGGATAAATGTGACCCGGCGTGAACAGCGTTCTTATGTGAAGATGGCAGTTCTCCGTGGAAGGAATGCGAGAGAATATCAGGAAGCTTTAGGAAATGATGCTCTACCTTACCGAACTGATGCGAGGTGGGCAGCAGTTTTCGGGCGTGGAAGAGAAGCAACTGCGGACATGCAACGTTCAGGACGACATTTGTATGTAACGAACGATTGATGTATCTTATTTTGTATTTTTCTCTATCCTGATACAGATCTATGTTGTTCAAAATTCATACATTAAACGTTAGCATATATCGTGACCTTGCAATTGTATATTTTACAATTTCTTGCCTGACCCGCATTATCGTGGAAAAAAATAGTTGCCGTGAGTTTTGTTGTAACCCTCGTAAAATAGCTTTAGTTATTCGACACAACTGAAAATTCGACGGTTTATGCCATTGAAAGTAAAGGGGGAAAATGCATTTAAGTATAATTGTCCTTTTTATTTCCATTTGTCTGTAATTCCTTCCTATATCAGTACAAAATAAATACAATTCTATCGGAATGCATACTGGCTGCTGTTATGTTTAACATCGTCTTTAAAGCCTCGAAAAAATCAGCTTCCGAGCCCTGGTATTCCCACCCTCACCGACAGTCAACAACTCCGCAAATTTTTCGTACCCCCCCCCCCCCCCCCACACACACACACACTTTCCGCAAAGGTGCAATTTATGATCATTTTGGCTTAAATTTTCAATCTTAACTCCTCCAAATGAAATTATCTGAATAAACCCATGCTGACCAAAGTTAATTAACTAACCAATCTACACTCTGTCCCATCTATCGGTGGAGCAGGCAAACGAAAACAAGGTGTCTGCGCAAGTAGTGATGTGAGACGGCTCTACCAATGAACACGTGAGAGGAACGGGATTGCATGGAAAGGGGGGGGGAGAGACAGTTAAGAGCCTTCGAGCAGCGTGTACTGCTTCGCTTCCGCCACTCGATTTCCCCCCACTTCTCTGACGCTATGCGCGGCCTTGCTCCAGAGTTAGTTGGGACAGGGTATACAGAATTTCTGGCACAGCATATTAGAAAAACTACTGAAGACTATGCCATATAATTTTTTTTCGCTGTTCATTGGAATTTTGTGCTCAAGGGCATACTCATGTATTTGTCGTTTGCAATGTTCCTTGAGAGACACTACATTACGTTTCTATTGAGTTCCTACATGAACGACGGCCGAGCGCTTTAAGTTTTCCACTTTCGAACCCGCCACCGAAATTCCCGGGTTCAAGTGATTGAATCCCGGCGTGGGCATTGGATGTTCTTTTTTTTAGTGTCCCTTCATCAATTTCATCACTCATCCTAATCTTCTCGATTAGCCAAAAGTGGCAGGAAAGCGACGTAAAATAACAGAAATACAAACACGGTTTTAGTTCCTACAATGTGATTTTGTAAAAATGTGATGGATGCTTGTTTCAAGCTTGGTTTAAATTTTATTCACAGATAGGTTAATCGGGACTGGACCTACAACTTAAACTGAAATCCTCCATTAGAGACACTGGCGTACGAAGGGGGGCTGCTGAAGGGGCTATAGCCCCCCAGAAATTTTTAGAAAATAAAATAAATTTAAATGAAGGCAGTAACGAAGTCTCAAAACCCCTTCAAATGACCCCCGATAACCATTTTTGTGTTTGATTAACTTTTTAAAAAAGGTTTAAAATGGCAATCGGAGCTCATATCTAATGAAATTAAAACAACGAGTATCGCCGAAATTTATTTACGTATGCATTCTCTGACCCAAACAAATATATAATCTCACTCTTATCAGTAAAGCTTAGATTCATGGCACTGAACCCGCGTTCACATTCAGCTGTATTTTGGACATTCTATAGATATGAAAATCTTTAAGTAGTGACGCAAACATGATTTCGCTTACATAAAGTTCACCTGACATGTCACCATAAAAACATGTTCTTAATGATCTAAATGACATGTGTATCCGTTTAATAGGACTACATGCGAAAAAAAAACTAAGTTTTCAAACCGGCTAATTCATATTGTCCATCAAAGAATTTTAAAAAATGCTCTCGAACGTATGGTTTCCTCTCTAACCCTTGAACTATCGCCTCTCCACAAAGTGAATCAATCGTTTTCAATGTTTCAAGAGCAACCATGTCAATTTCTTTCTTTGCTCTAAGAACTGAAGGATTCCGATTTTGCATATACAATTGTTCAGAAAAATTGTAATTCGTATCAATATTGTTGCCATGCAGTCTGCACATGCGCAGTGTGTGTACGAGTCGAAAGACGGCGTGCAGGTGTTGTACGCCTCGTTATTTACGTGTGTATTTGTGGAGAACTTTGTATCATATTTAGTGTGTTTTACATTCATCGTATTATTAAAGTATAAGTAATTTACTTACATGTTTCATTTGTGCCAGAAAAAACGCAAATACACAAAAGCACGCACGCAGGAACTTGGAGCAGCATGGAGTTCACGCGCGGTGCTCCGGCATGCTGTAAACCTATACAACAATGATAGTACATTCAGTCAGGGCCGGATTAACCTACGGGCAACTGGGGCAATTGCCCCGGGGCCCCCACCAAAAGGAAGCTGTGAAGGGCCTCCACCAAAAAATCTTTTAACCAGCTGGCTATGCTTGTGAAAAATTACATCAGAAATTGTATTTTAAAAATAAAAATAAAATCAATATTGTCGTATGTCTACACTC
This sequence comes from Lepisma saccharinum, assembly GCF_977018435.1. Classification (NCBI taxonomy): domain Eukaryota; kingdom Metazoa; phylum Arthropoda; class Insecta; order Zygentoma; family Lepismatidae; genus Lepisma; species Lepisma saccharinum. The sequence continues at coordinate 54,668,153 of NC_139249.1, forward strand.
TTCTGGATCCACCTCTCCACCTCTCGCCTAGTGAACATTTCAGAGTGTAGTGTTTTCTACCAGTGATTGATCAAATCACCTCATCACTCGCAGACCTATTTTTTCCCTATGAAACTGTCGCAAAGAGGTTCAGTATTCTAAATGAACTTGCAGTGGCAACTCCATCACAAATTACATGTGCAGCTCGCGAGCTTGTGAGCATCTACGAGGAGGATATGGAACCCTCGCTAGAGAATGAGCTGATACAGTTTGCACACCTAGTAAGCAGTAGCAATGTCAAACATCATGAAGCCATCCCAATGAAACTGTCTATGTATAATATTGTATGTAAGGACCCGTTCCGCAGGAAAATTTCCCAATGTCGAAATTCTCTTTAGAATGTATTTGGTCTTAATGGTAACAAACTGCAGCGGAGAAAGATCTTTCTCAAAAATGAAATTAGTGAAAACCAGGCTTCGTGCTAGCATGGGACAGGATCGCTTATCCAATCTTTGTTTATTTAGCATTGAACATGAACTTCTTCGTGAATTGGACTCCGATGATATAGTAGATGAATTTTCGGCGAAAACTGCAAGAAAAGTGTGTCTACTTTGGAAATTTTCTTGAAGAAAGTGTAGTTACTACATTTTCCACAATGAACCTGTTGGTAAGGCCTCATCGATGGCGCAGTGGTAGGGTCGTCGCCTTGTAATCAAGGGGTCCCGGGTTCGATACCCGATGGAGGCACAAGTGGTTCGGATCCCACTGTAGGTCCAGTCCTGATTAGCTATACTGTGCATAAAGTGGACTTAAAACACCAAATCGATCGATCAAATCGAACCTGTTGGTAAATTTTGTCCATATGTAGTGACATATTTACTCTTAATTGTAAATAATATCATTTATAATAAATTATGTACGTAAGTACAGTCTACTGCTCAGTTCTCTGTTTCCGTCTGAACCCCCTTAGTATTTACTATTATATTGTAGTTACGGTGTTCACTCTTTATAATATACTGTAGACATTTAGACCCAGAATTTTACTGCTGCTATGGCGCTACAATTTTCGTCCTGTAACTTTATTTTACTGCGCTATTCTCCCTTCAAACCTATCTGCGATATGTTCGATTGTGAATAACTACTGATTCTAAAATCAGGTCTACCATTTCAACTGCTGAAAATTGGTGGTTAACATATTGAGCTAATAAAGCTCCTAGTAAAAAATAATAAAAAAATGGGGGCCCCCACAAAACATTTTGCCCAGGGGCCTCCACAAACCTTGATACGGTCCTGCATTCAGTACTTGTAGAGAGTAATAAAATATAGCAAAATCCATCACAAATAACTACTTCGTCAAATGTTGTATCAATCCTTCAAACCTGAACCTCCCACGAGTCGATCGGGGACCATCTCGACTTATTTTTTTAAGACACAACAAGACACTACAGATCTCAACAAGCCCTCGAACAGGATTCAACGTCGAAGCGACTCAACATAATTCACAGTTTTAGAATTCGATAGAAGAGTACTTATGAAACTCCGGAAGTCTGAAAAAAATAAGAGGCAGCCAAAGTCGCCAACTTTTCAAAACTATTGAGTGGACTCAAACACTTGAATGATAAGTTCACATAAAAATCACATACGTTATTGGTGGGCTCCACCGTACACAGTCGTCATGAACTGGGTAACGAAATTTTTGAATGTAGGAAAACTTAATTGAATTCAACTGGAACACCATAAGTACGATATAATTTACAAGTGGGTTGGAAATATGGTCCCTGGTTGAGATGTGTCATTCATAACCAGAGATTTTAAAGTTCAAGACGGTGAGGAGGGGGGAAGAATCCCTCCTCTTGCCCCTTCAAATCGCACCCAGCATGTTTGTTCGCTTTCAAGTGACAAACTTCTGATTTTCCGTTCCATCACATTCGAAATGAGCCCTAAACGAGTTCTAGAGCTTGATATGCTTCGGAATGATCTGTTTTTAATATAACCATATATATATATATATATATATATATATATATATATATATATATATATATATATATATATATATATATATATATATATATATATATACACACACACACGGTATTTTAGATTTAAAAAACAGGAATTTTGGCACCATGCCCCAACATCATTATATACTTAGGCTATATAGAGAACGAATTTTGTACTCCCTCCCTAGGTTAAAAATCTTTCTGCGCCAATGCCGTACCTATGCACCATCCAAGTTCACAAGCTCAGCCCCTCCCCCCCTCCCCGGAAAAAATCCTGCGTACGCCAGTGATTAGAGGCAATTGTAAGAAAACGTGAGCATGTGGCAGTCCCTCACCTCCTGTCTCCCCCAGACCAGTAGGGAAGGCTAAACAAGCGCAAATGACAATATAGCTACGCCCCCGGTCACACGATACCATAGATGTGTGCTTAATTGCACAAAAAGACAGAGGACAGCATGCAGTTGTACCAAGTGACACTACAGACGTTCGTACAATTACAAACTGAATTACTCACCATCTTTTCTAATGGGGGGGGGGGGGGGTGCGTGTGTCACATTTGCATATCCTTTACTTTATTTTTTTTGCTTTACAGTTATCGTCATCAATTCTCAATTTACCCAATATGGTATTGCGATGGCGCACAGTGTTCCAATCAACGGCAGGTGTTTATCCAGAAATTTACATCGGGGGAAGAGGTGTAAGTTCGTACTTGTAGGAGGTGCAATTTTAAATTTAGAGCAAAAATGACCATAAATTGGACCCTTGTGAGAAATGTTGGGGGTGTGTGGATAAATCACTGCTCAACAGTGCATGCAATGTTGAAAAATCAAAGGACTTTAGATTGAAACCCACACATTTCCAACTTTTGTTTTCGCTATGTACACTAATAACGGAGTTGTCCTATCGGATTCAAAAATCATGTAATTAGCTTCCTCTCATAATTGCAGACAACGAGATAGAGTAAATTGCTTCCAGGCTTTTGATTCACCCTGTATATAAGCCACTGGCACGTGGAAGTTTCGAAAGGCCATTCTTCCCATTTGACGACGTTCCTGTTAATCATGTTTTAATATTTCGTCCTCTATGTTCAGGCATGTAACCAGGGGGAGGGCTAGGGGGGATGAAGCCCCTCCGAAATTCTACAAATATCTATTTTAAATATGTAGTGTATATTGGTAATTAATTTCATCTCCTTAGCAGAATTAAACATCTTGTATAATAAGCTGTAATATACTGAGAAATTCATCTGCGGAGCTCCACCCCCGAATTTTTCGCTGATAAGGGTTCCCCCGAAATAAAGTTCTGGCTACGGGCCTGTGTATGTTAAAATATTTATCACCAGGTCGGCATCTTTCTGCAGCCAGCCACGCCAGATCTCCTGCTTACTTGTGACATCTAGCGGCGTCTTTTTCTTTTACGTTTGTCTACGCTGTGCTGACCTCTAGCGAAAGTTTACGGAATCTGTTCAAAGCGATACGAACACAGACGGACAAAAACTCTCGAAAGATACTTCAGGAAGATTTATTTTCGAGGATTAAAAAATCATGTAATTCGCTTCCTCTGATAATTATTTTGGTGTTTTTTTAACGCCGAAATCGATCTGGAAGATTATTTTTCTCGATGTCTGCAATTATAATTGCAGACATCGAGAAAGAGAATCTTCCAGATCGATTTCGGCGTTAAAAAAACACCAAAAGTTCTGTTAGTAAATCATCGTAATCGGATTGGAAACCGTAAGAAGCAGTTGAGGTATGAGTGTGGTTTCTTTTCTGACACCAACATAGATACTTAGCAAGCCTATGTGAGAGAGTAGGCTACCAAGCCAGGGGTCCTAGCTTCAAATTCTGGTTAAAGCGTGGCTATTCCATTGTATTTCTTATCTATTTAGCCAGCTCCCGTGGCAGAGTGGTTAGCACATCGCGCTACGACGCCAGGGGTCCCGGGTTCGAATCCTGGTCTGGGCATGGATGTTTGCGAGTGTCCATTCATCATATCATCAGTCATTCCGATCTTCGCAAATTAGCCAAAAAATGGCACAAAATGCGAAGTAAAATAAATCGAAACAAATCTATTTCATCATTTCACCATTCATACCCATCGTCGTAACTAACTTGCAGAAAATTTTAATTCTGGGTCCATTAGCCTTTCTGTTAATTTTAAACAAATACTCAACTTGTAATTTCACTTGCTACAAAATGTTTCGGTTTCGTGTCCTGTCTTGTACTGGTTTTCTATATCGTCACTCATCCTCATCAGGCAAAAGTGGAGTAAAATAAACAGAGTCCAAAGTTTTATACAGGGGAGAATTAATTTCTATGGCTACATCCGTCCTTGTCAAGGCGGTGCGGTATATACTTCCCACGAGTCAGCCCTTAAAACTGGATACAAAACAATTATAGGCCCACTGTTCGGTATTGTACAGGGTAATTCAAAACTGTGTTCCCAATTGTATGAAACACTGTAAACACTTAACGCTAAGGAAAAAGAAAGATTCTTTTAACAAAAATTGCATAAGAATTTTCAATGTGCCATCATGTTCTTCGGATTTCTTCCAACAGAATATTATTTTGGTTTCTAGCCTCTTTTCTGGCAGAGTGCATTAGCGAAACTTTTGTAAACAAATAAAAAATAACGCATTTCCGTGAAGGTTTGGGTAGGGCCAGCCAACAGTTAAGCCAGTAACAGTAGAAATATTCCTATGTGACACTTCTAGAAACAGTTCAAGCTTCGCGAACCAGGCCGGACTACACCACGAACGTCTGTTGCGTTCTGTTGTCGCGTTTCTACACGTATCAGTGGGCGTTAAGCTTAAAGCTGCTCTGGGGCTCAACCAGGCTCAAATCAATTGGTAGTGGGCACATGTTGTCTTGGAGTCAAGGGGATCCGGGAGTGATCCTCCTCTAAACTGTAGGCACAGTCATAAGTAGCCTTTCTGGCCATATCGTGCACTTAAAAGAAACTTCCACCACCGAAACAGTTTTTCATTTTTTACTACGCATTGGTCTAGTCAAGACTTAAAAGAAAGTCGATAGGGCGTCTAACTGCCACGCGGGAGACCCGAGTTCAATTTCCGGGGTGGGTGATCTAAGGTCGGAATTTTCCCGGCCTTGTTCCCGCATAAAGCTTAATGCCCACTGAGACGCTGGAAAATTCTGAGAAACGCGACCATTTAACTTCTGGTGTCTGCTTCTATTGAAATCGAATGATGTAACGCCCACTACAGGGAAACGCGCGGAACCGAAGCGCAGCATATCTGTGCTAGAAGTCTGCATGTTATCTTGATGGTTGTCGCCCACTGAGACGCCGGAAACGCGTCTGTTGCGTTAAGTTTAAAGCGGCTCTGGGGCTCAACCAGCCTCAAATGAATGGGTACCTGGTGGCGGAGCAACCCTGCGAGGTAAAGGTGGCCGGAACGTGGTGCTGATAACATCACCTCCAAAATGCCCATCCTCCTACATCCCCTGAATGTGCCTTCATGGCACAGTGCTACATGCACGGGGAACTTTACCTACTACGCGCTACAACACCATAGAAATGATCTTGAAGTATGCAAAATATAGCAGCTTTCTACAAGGTACCTTGGCCCAGTGCGATGCCGAATACGGCACTGGCCAACAGAATGTCACCATCCACATTTCTCGACCCCCTTGGAACTATATTATGAATGCCGCGTTTTTTCTTCTTCCGGAATATCTTCAGCAGCAGAAGGCTGTGAGGCGTGGGTGTCGAATTTTGGCACGCGATGAATTTCTCCTGATGGCGTGTTTTTTTGCGTGCAGAAGGGGGGCGAGTCAACATGTGGTAAGAATTCGCATCGGCACCATGTGGAATGCTTCAGGTTGCAACACATTCTCCAAATAATCAATGTAACCACATAAACCAAGTTACGGCCTGGTTGCGTCGACGGGACGGAAAAGTAACAGCAAGCTTGTTTATCCCTGCCACAAAGCCGACTTTCGTGTGGGGAGTGATAGGTCTTGCTTTCATCTCCACCCCCCGTCACTTCTACGTACAGTACATCGGGGAACCAAGTGTTTTGCGTTCGTTACATCTTTGCTATTGGGGTTCTCGAGAGAGAGCCAAGTGCTCGGTTCCTTTGTGAATTGTTTATGCACTTCGGAGTAGAAGACGTTCAGTAAATATTATTACATCGTGAATGCAGTTGTTTGGATTGAGGCATGATTTAAATGCAGCCTTGCGGAGTTGTTTTCACGATTCCAGAGCGTTTGTTAACGCACTCTGCAGTGTTCGTGTTTTTATGTGTGTGAGCGACGCGTGATACGTAAGGAGTCCGGAAGTAAGTGTGTAGCAGAGTGGGAGAATAATGTACACGTTTCCGTTGCGCTTATAAAAAGGTCGAAGTCGGAAGAACAAGCTAGGAAACTAAGATGCTAAAAACCTTGCGTTGGGATCAAGACAACAGTGGTGCTTTGATTGGAAATCAAATTATATGAAGATTTAACCGTGCCGCGCAACGTTCATTAACGACTTTGTACAGTATTACACGAATTGGACAACAACAAATCTCTAGATTTCCTATCACATGTTTTAAGTACACGCCGGCCTCCGTGGTGGAGGGGTTTACACGGCGCGCTACAACGCTAGAGGTCCCGGGTTGAAATCATCACTCATCCTCATCTTCGCGATTAGCCAAAAGTGGCAGAAATGCGAAGCTAAATAAAACAAATCATGTTTTGGAGAAGTCGCATGATTCTGAAGGAAGAAGAAAGTGCTGCCTCTCTTTGGAAAAATTCGTCATGGTTAAATGTTTGGAGCATTTTGCTCTTTTTTGGTTTTGATATCCAACATCTAATCTCTATCTAAAGTTATTGAAACAAACATATAAAGAACGAAAGGAAGGGTTATGAAACTGTGCCAAATACCATAATCCCTAATATAAGTATTGATGATTATTATTTTTATTTTAACAAATGTCATTTTTACTTTGTTTTTTTCCCTTTAAATCCTGAAATTATGCTCGAATCTTTATCCGCATCTTGGAATAAAATAAACTAAATCAATCAATGAAGGTAATTTCACACCGAAGCGACACGTGTCAAATGTCACTATACTGCAGGAGGCCTTAGAAAGAGCGCTTCGCGGCCTAACAGCAGACGTCGCTCGCACACTGTTGCCGATACTCTCGTGTCGTCTGCTCCTCGGCCGAACAAACAGGCCGAGGTAGCAAGAGGCAGAGGTCACTCACCCTTCCAGAAGGGTGCAGCAAGATAGCTGTGGCAAACGGGCTAGCTCATTCGCGGACCTGATTGGTTCTCGCAGACACACCCATATTGTCGTCTGCTGCAAGCCCGCGGAGCGATCTTTCTAAGGCCTCATGGAGTATAGAGGACTTTAGCAGTCGAATGCAGGCTTGTCCTACGGTGTGGAATGTTGATGGGTTCGTACCTTAGTGACATGTGTCGCTTGGTGTGAAATCTCCCTTTAACGTTGTTATCTTGAATTTTGTTCGTACAAAAACACAGCGTTTACACACGTGTACTACGTACTGCTCATTCTAAGATCTGCAGAAACAATGGAATTGTTCTTGTTATGCAACTACGGTTCTTCATTTTTGTAAAGAGTACCGTGTAACAATGGACAGCAATTAAAAGGGGCGAGGGAAATGCCCGCTTCTCTAATATCTAAAGGTTTGCTATGTATCCGGACTCGTCCCAAAGTAACAGGTCTCAGGGCTGAGAACTAAAATGGTCGTTCACACTAGGGATGGCCAAACGGATCCGGATCCGGACCCAAAAGTTACGAATCTGGATCCGGATCCGAAAATTTCGGATCCGGATTCGGGTCCGAAAATTCCGGATCCGGGTCCAAAGTTTCGGATCTAGATCCGGATCCGAAAATCCGGATCCGGAACAGAGAGTTTCGTATCTCAATCCCATTATAATATTACCACACCTTAAAAGGTATTATGATCTTCGATTACAAAGAAAATTTTCATTAGTTAGTCCTACAAGATTTTTTTTCAAATGTTCCTAAAATACTTTGCTACGCATCGGCTAACACATTCGTGCACAAAAATAATCTTACTTGTTTAACAAAAAATGTCAGAGGTGATTTTGTAAATGCCATTGAAACGAATATGTATTCATTCGAATGTATTGGAAATGGAAACACACATAAAAGTGAGACATTCTTTTCCAGGATGAAACCTTTAACACATATAACAAGATAGAAATTTTATACAAAAATTATACAATTGTTCTACAGTTACAGTTTTACAAATTAAAATAAAACATTATAATATATGCAGTGTTATATAATTACAAAGTGTAAGACTAACTAACAAGCGAGGTTATCTAAGTGTCTCCCTCCGATTTCCATGAAACTTGGCAGGCGTATAGTGGGGCCCAAAGGAAGAAATACGTGTTTTTTTTTGTTTCAGCTAAAAAACTGTTTTAGGGTGCAAAACCCCCTCAAATGTCTAGATGAGGTCAAATTGAAGTGAGGATCTGACCCCTGTGTCCCTCCGATTTCCGTGAAACTTGGCAGGTGTATAATGGGGCCCAATGTAAAAAAAATACGTGTTTTTTCTGTTTCAGCTAAAAAACTGTTTTAGGGGGGCAAAACCCCCTCAAATGTCAAGATGAGGACAAATTGAAGTGGGGATCTGACCCCTGTGTCCCCCTCCGATTTCCATGAAACTTGGCAGGTGTGTGTATAAACGGGCCCAAATGAAGAAATACGTGTTTTTTTGTTTCGGCTAAAAATCTGTTCTAGGGGCAACCTCCCCTCAAATGTCAAGATGAGGACAAATTGAAGTGGGGATCTGACCCCTGTGTTCCCCTCCGATTTCCATGAAACATGGCAGGTGTATAGAGGGGCCCAAAGGAAGAAATACGTGTTTTTTTGTTTCAGATAAAAAACGGTTTTACAGGGCAAAACTCACTCAATTGTCAAGATGAGGGCAAATTGAAGTGGGGATCTGACCCCTGTGTCCCCCTCCGATTTCCATGAAACTTGTCAGGTGTGTGTATAAACGGGCCCAAATGAAGAAATACGTTTTTTTTTTTTTGTTTCGGCTAAAAATCTGTTCTAGGTGGCAACCTCCCCTCAAATGTCAAGATGAGGACAAATTGAAGTGGGGATCTGACCCCTGTGTTCCCCTCCGATTTCCATGAAACTTGGCAGGTGTATAGAGGGGCCCAAATGAAGAAATATGTTTTTTTTTGTGTTTCAGCTAAAAACTGTTTTAGTGGACAAAATCCCCTCAAATGTCAAGATGAGGACAAATTGAAGTAAGGATCTGATCCCTGTGTCCCCCTCCGATTTTCATGAAACTTCGCAGGTGTATAGAGGGGCCCAAAGGAAGAAATACGTGCTTTTTTTGTTTCGGCTAAAAAACTGTTTTAGGGGGCAAAACCCGCCTCAAATGTCAAGATGAGGACAAATTGACGTGGGGATAATCTGACCCCTGTGTCCTCCTCCAATTCCCATGAAATTTGACAGGTGTATAGAGACCCTATGCCCCCTGTTTCTTCCTATGCCATATTTACGTGGTTTCGGGGTCAGATCCCCACTTCAATTTCTCCTCATCTTGACATTTGAGGGGGGCCTCTATACACCTGCCAAGTTTCATGGAAATCGGAGGGGGAAACTTAGACCTCCCTTGTAAGTGTATTAATTAATTACAAATCGCGCACGCGCGCGCACACACTATATATATGTGTGTATGTATATATTATATATATATGTATATTAGCATGTAACAATATGTTATACACACATTCTTACTTGCCAAAGAAGCGCATGTGGAATGTCAAAACGGATCCGGATCCGAAAGTTGTGGATCCGGATCCAAAAGCTCCGGATCTGGATCTGAAAATTCCGGATCCGAAAAATTTTAGGATCCGGATCTGGCCATCCCTAGTTCACACCCCTCTCCCTACGAGAGAAGTTCGTCGAAATACGTCAATTATTGGCGGCGTGAATTCTCGTGAATTTTCTCTACGAGTGTGAAAAGCAAACAATGCGGAACCTCCTAGAACATTCAAAAACAATGCCAGGAATATGAATTGTAGAATTGTTGTTTTAGTCCACTTTATGCACAGATAGGCTAATCGAGAGTGGACCTATAGTTTAACGTGGGATCCGAACAATGTGCCCGCAGGATTTTTTCTCAGGTTGGGGGGGGGGGGGGCAGTGCTTATAGTGGAGGAAACCTAGAGAGATGCTTTCCCCCAGTTAAGAGAATTCTCATAAATCATCCGCATCACTAGGATAATTTGCATAGGCACTTAATCTGCTGTATTTTCACGGCACCCCTCGTCCATGTTTTCACGCTAAAGTTTCACCATTTGAATAATATGAAGTCTTACCAGATATGTCAGGGGATGGCAAGTCCTTGGCCTCTATCTGGTATCGAACCCGGGATCCCTTGATTACAATGCGATGACGTTAACACGACGCCATCGGGGAGGCCCTCCGGAAATATGATTGATTTGCTTTATTTTACTTCGCTTTTGTGCCACTTTTGGCTAATTTGCGAAGATGGGAATCAGTGATGATGTTATGAAACATCCATGGCCAGGCCGGGATTCGAACCCGAGACCCCTGGCGTCGTAGCGCGATGTGCTAATCACTCCGCCACGGAGACCGGACCGGAAATATTGGTCGCAAGTTATTAAACATAACGAAATCATCTACCTAGGTACGTAACGCCTGAGTTTCCATTTCACCTTAATAGGTTTCAATAAATGCCCCGTTAGCAATGATGAATTTGAATAAAATAAAACTGAGGACTTCTTTTTTTTCCTATTTTAACACAAATCTTTCCGATGTGTTCACAGTTTTTATAGTGGTACGTTTTTATAATCCTTTCATTCTTTTTTTTATGATATTGTACAAATCAATATGGTAGCCAAGAGGTTTATGATATAACACAGATCTGTAGAAAGTGCTTACCTTAGATATAGATAAAAGATCCAATCAATTGGCGTTGACATGATGATTATGATGATCGCGTAAAAATTTTGAACGAAAAAAATAGCACAATTTACCTCATAGAAACATTGTTCTATAGACGAGGATGTCAAGAATCAAGCAGTGGAGATTATCCCATAGACCTTCTTATTTGACAAACATTTTCAGGATTGCACCATTAGAATAATATATCAGCATTATTTTTAAAGAGAAGTATAGACGTTGTGGTCTTCCAGAAATATATAATTTAACCATTTCAAGTTTGGAATTCTTTGTCTGCAACCATTCAATCCAGAGTAGAAACCTGTCTGGTTTATAATGAGTGCAAGTGTCCAGGCTTGCATGTAGTGAGAAAACAAGTTAGTCGGAGCAGGTGATTGTCTTATTTTGAAAATAAGAAGAATGGCGTGGTCTTCAGTCGAAAAGGTGCTCGTTTTACATTCTATCCTTAGTTTGCAATGCGCCACCTGCTGCATTGGGTGGTTAAGGTAGAAATTACATGCCAGGAACAAGGAAAGGAAGACGAATTAAGAAAAGAGGAGGGGTGGACAGCCGGAGCAAAACAGGTGTCGGGAACGGGATCTTTGTCGCGAGCTCCTATTTATGAAATTCTGCATAACAGACTCTTTATTTTCCCCCTGCAGTATCCCTACCTTCTTGTTCTGGTGTTGCTGTTATTTTTTTATTTATTCTAACAGATAATAATAATAGCATGGTTCTTAAAGGTCCAATAACCCATAAATTATATTGGGTTCCGCAACAGGACCGGATTTAAATTGATCCGGAAAAAAGGCCCCTAGGCCGTATTTAAATTGATTCGGGAAAAAAGGTCCCTGGATCGTCTTTAAATTGATCCGGAAAAAATGTTCCTGAACTGAATTGAAATAAATACTTTACAGATAAAAAGGTTCTCTACAGTCCAGAACCCACTTATGCTTGATGATTTTCTCTCCTGGACCTGAATTGAATTTATTTAAAATTCCTGGACCTTTAACAACCCTGAATAATAGTTTATTTTTTTTTGTAAATGCCTGGCCTCAATATAAAACCTATTCTCCATCCACTGTAAGACCGAAGTTATTGTAAACAGAACCACGCACGTGACATCTGAGAAAAAACATCCTTCCCTACGTTTTCCTGTATGTTCCTGTTTTTTTTCTTGCCTAGAGATATATTGACCGTAGCAGTACAGCTTATAATGTAAGGTTCCACAACTTCAATATAGAAGATATGAGTTGATATGGATTTTTCACATGCACTGTATTCGTGTATTCGTACCTGCACAGCTACTATTAGATGATTTCTCAGAAGCCACGTGTATTTGTCTACACTGACTTCGTTCTTACAACAGACACAGAATAAATCAAATTAGAAAAGTTCACAATATAAATCATGTAAGCTATACTGTAGATAGTAAGAGCAACATTATATTCATTCAAATTGTAGTTTTCAACAAGATCTGCTACCAGATCTCTAACACGCGATACAGACGTTGGGTTTTACTTTTAAGAAATATTCACCATCACAATATTTGCAAAGACAGTACCTCGTGTACAAAATTATTCATATTAGATTTTCTTATTTCGTGTAACGTAGGTAGACCTACGTTTACCACTCTAGATAATTCGATACGTAGTAATTATTTTGGAATTTAATACATAGCAACCTTAGAAAGAATTTCTGTACATATTCGACTTTAAGATCGCACTTGGCCACGGTGCACTATAACTGTCCTGGGAATCTCTGGAGCAAGAGAACGAAAATGAGTCCCTGCGTAAGTAGTGACGCGAGACTGCGCGACCAACGAACACGTGAGAGGGAATGCGATTTCGTTGGAGGAGGAAAAGCGACTGCAGTTACCAGCCTTCCCAGCAGCGTGTATGCTTCGCTCCGACCACTCAATTCCTCCACAGATACCCGGGATAGACTATATGTGGAAGGAAGATTCATATGTAAATGCATTCTGATATAAAGGCTACTACACTCGTTTTATACATATATTGGTAATCGTTCAGTTACAGTTTATCTTAAAGTAAGGAAAATCTACTTGAAAACTTTGGCTTTCAAGTGCAGATTTTTCTCTATTTTTTAAAAATTTAGTAATATGAAATGCCAAGTCGCTACATGTCGGTATAGTCCGTGGCACAATAGAGGTGGAACTGAGATGGCAATCATTTTCCGTGGTCGTCGTCTTCTGCTGAAACGACATTGAAGTTTCACGCATAGTATCTTCGCCGGAAAAATACGTTGATGTATGGTTTAATAGTTGTAAAAGCCTCCACACATAATAAATAAAACTGCCTAATGCATGTCATACAAATACTCATCTGACACCTACACTGCATATTTCTTCCTATTTGCTGTATCCACTAGCTGGTCTCCTCTTCTGGGGCCGGAAAGTATGTTGCTACCAGCTTCACCAAGACTTCGATAATTTATAATAGTGATACCGTATTTCACCGCATAATCGTCGCACATTTTATACCAAAAATGTGCGGTGCGTCAATTATGTGAAGCTTAGGAAAAAAAAGTGTCGCTATTACCTTATGTTCGGTGCAAGATTAAAATGCAAATGATACGCGTGAATGTACGAGGGCAAATCGAAAAGTCTTTGCCCCATTTTTTTTAATCCGAAATAATAAACATGCAGGGATATCAAAATATAATAATTGTTCTATGTACCTTGCACTATTTTTCCACATTGTCACCACAGCGGTTCAGGCATTTGTCCCATCGCACCACTAGTTTGGAGATGCTGCTGTTGTAGAATTCGGCCGGTTGATCGTGGAACCACCGCCGGACAGCAGTCTTCGCTTCGTCGTCGCAAATGAATCTCTGTTCTGCCAGGAACTTCTTCAGTGGACCGAACACGTGGAAATCGTGGAGCGAGGTCTGGACTATACGGTGCATGCTCCAGAATCTCCCATTCGAATGACTAAAGTCTATCGATGGTCCTGTTTGCCACGCGGGTTCTGGCGTTATCGTGGAGGATAACCACATTGTCCACGTCGAGAATCCCTTGGCGCTTTTTTTCCTGATGGCAGCTCGCAGACGTGAGGGTGCGCCACAATAGCTGTCAGCGTTGATGGCGTCACCTCGTGGCATGAAATGCTGCAGGAGTGGTCCTCGGCGATCCCAGAAGACCGTGAAGAATGTTTTCCGTTGTGAGCTAGGATGCCCCGACCGCACATTGTCTTGAAGGTCTTCTCGGCTATTTTTGAACTCACAACACCACAACCGCACACTTCTCAAAGCGAGACACTTACTTGTCCCTATACGTCGGCTACATTTCCCTGCGGATCTCGATGGGCGTTCGTACTTTGCTCCATAAAATACGAATAACACTTCGCTGCTCATACGACATGGACGTGTTGAGTACCACAGCCAACTTTACAAACTCACAGCAGCGCCATTCCGCGGAACAGCCGAGAGTTAACGCTGGACCGTTCCATGAAAAACCTATTGCATTGAATGTATATCTCGATTTCTCAATTACACTAATATTTCGGCTGAAACAAAAATAGAGGCAAAGATTTTTCGGGTTTCGTCGTACTTTAAAATTGAATAGCCCACATCGACGCACATAATTTCTTCGCAACAGTGTAACTAACTTTTTCCAGTCTGAAAAAAGTTAGCACATTACTTATTATTGATTTGTGCATTTTAGTCGAAATATTAATTGAGAAAAGTTACTACAGTGTTGTGAAGTACCAACTTACAAGATTTAATCTTCTGTGTCCGAAAATGATCCGTTATTATTTGTTTCATTATCTGGCGCGCCAATGCAACGATTATTCAAGGACTTATTTCTCATCTTTGATATTATATACAGGGTGTTTGAAAAAGAACTCCCTAGTTTTAAGTATAAATTTAATAGGGAAAGTAATGAAAACTTATATCGATGAGTACATATCATGAAAGAGGATTCCTTCACGTTTTGTTCAATGTTAGTACACCTCAGCGTGGGATCCATTTGTTGCCCTGCACACGTCGAGACGATATTCCACTTCTCGCCACGTATTCACCAACATTTCAGGTGTAACTGTCCCAACCGCAGCGTCGATTCTTTCCCGTAAATGATTGATGTCTCTGATCCTAGCACTGTACACATTTTTTATGTGGCCCCAAAAGAAAAAGTCCAGTGGGGTTAAGTCTGGGCTTTGTGGTGGCCAAGGTATTGAGCCAGCCCTGCCTATCCACCTTCCTGGAAAGCGAGTGTTAAGAACCGCACGCACCTGTTTACTGTAATGAGGTGGGGCGCCATCTTGTTGGAAATACACAAGCCCCTTTTATGCCTCAATATCGTCCATTTGGGGAAAGACGTACTCTGTCAACATGTCATGGTAAACGTCCCCGTTTATTGTTTTTTCTACAAAAATGAAAGGACCAACCACACGATCTTCCATCAAACCGCACCAGACATTAAGTTTGGGAGAGGCACGTTGATGCTGAATAACTTCATGTGGATGCTCTGTCCCCCAAATTCTACAATTATGACTATTAACTGTTCCACTGACATGAAATGTAGCCTCGCCAGAAAAGAGAACGTTTGGTAAAAAATTGTCATCATCATCATACCTTTGGATTTTATCAGTAGGTTTCACTTCATGTAACAGTTGCAATTTGTAGGCGCGCAACTTTATTCTTTTACGAACAACATCATACACTGTACCTTTAGGCACTCCTAATTGTAGACTACGTCTGGCCAATGACTTCTTCGGGTTCCGAACACACGAAACACGGATCTGTTCAACAACATCTTCGGAAGTTCTCGGTCTACCTGGTGATTTACCTTTTAAAACACTACCGGTTTCCTTGAAAGACTTTAGCCAATGACGGATAGTTTTTGCTGTAGGTGGTTCACCACCATACTGACGTCTAAAATTACGTTGCACTGTTATAACTGACTCAGTTTTCACAAACCAAATAACACACTGCGCTTTCTGTTGCGGAGTACACATTGTTGCTGAGTTGCTCTGCACTACACGAACACCGGAACTGAACTGAGGGAACAAAGGAAAAACCACAGCACTGGTGCCGTCTCAAGGTCAAGCAGACCTACCAACTGCAAGGGTGCCAAACTTGGAGAGTTGATGAATCAAACACCACAAACTAGAATACTGTATGTCACTTTGTACAGATTCTACGACACATTAAAACTAGGGAGTTCTTTTTCAAACATGCTGTATTGCGGGTGTAAAGGGTGACGCTTTCTACAGACACCCAAATCTCAACCTCTCTTCCCACTTTGGACTACATTTTGCAGGGTAGCAAGGCTGTGTGTGACGTCTGGGCTCTCAGCCAGTATAATAATATGTAGGGCTCGTGTTGTGTCGTTCATAAATTTTTGTGATTATCCATTCAACCATCTCATTTTATCACCATTCAACCTCATCTTCGCGATTGGCAAAAAGTGGCAGAAAAGCGAACTAAGAAAAAATTAAACGACATTTTCATCGTTAATATTAGCGTCGAAAATTTTATAGTTTTTACTAGGAGGGGGGTGGTTAAAAAATTTGGGCCCGTAGGCTATCCTCATTATTATTAATATTAGGGTAACTTCGGTGATTAACGCCACCAATTGGTAGTGTTGCCCACGAGACGAGACGAGACTTTGGTCTGTCTCGTCCCGTCTCGTGAAAATGCTGTCTCGTCTCGTGTCCCGTCTCGTTTTGTCTCGTCTCGTCTCGTAAAAATGATCCGGGATATCATGCCAACAAAAGTCAAAAGTAGCAGAAACAATATTTTTCCGGAAAGTGGGATAAAGCTCCAAATATTTTACCCATTGCGTGGTGAGAATAAATAAGGTTCGTTAATCATGAGGACATTAATATTAAAAATGCAGTTTCTTCGTTACTGATTGCTAGGTATCTTATGAAATCTACCTTGTGTTTTTTCTCGCTTCCATACAACTGTCTATCCTTTTGAAATGTTTTCCCTGGACCTTCTTTCTCTCTGAATGTCGAACTTTCGTGCACTATGGAAATTTACATTTTTTTTAATACTAAGCGTGGTGCTGGGAGCAACACAAATGTTTTTAATGTGTAGTACGAACACAATAGACTATTCAAAATTGAAATAAGTTACTTAGTATATTACAAATAGAAAGCATTTATTGTTCTTAATATTGTTAAACATCTCCTTCTATGACATAAGTTTCATAAAGTGTTTCTTTGTGATATTGTTCTGTTTCTTATGTTCAGCTTTTGACGCACATACTTGTTTGTTTTCCCTTTAGCCTCTAAGCCCGATACCACCACCGCTTGATAAAATTTATCTTTCGGCAGTCACGCATATAGAAATATATGTAGGGGGAGGTTAGGGGGTCCGAGCCAAGTGTTTCAGAAAAAATGATAATAACATTAACGACAACAATCAAGAAATTGTTTGAATTAATACATTAATATAATTCATAGGTCTATTAACTTGAATATGCAAATTAATTAATTATATTATTATTATTACATGAAATGTTACAAAGACGGTACAAGAATAGTAATATAACAACACGAATATTAGCAAATATGTAGCTTACGTGTAGTTAAGATCGCCAAAATTTGCATAAAAACAGCTGTCGTGGATAGGAAATTAATATCAAAAAAGGTGATGAATTGAATATTTGCTGAATAACAAAAAAGAATGTTAAATCCAGTTGACGAAAAAAAAAGGTTCCTAATTAATATTTCTGTAAATACATTTTCATTAATACTGTCATGCAAAGCCGTATGGTCGCAATAGAATCTTTGTTCGGCAGGAATAAGTAACCCTGGATTATGCTAAACAAATATACTTTTTGTTAAGCTAGAGCAAGATCCCTGGCGGATGCAAGAAGCCGTTCCTGTAAAAGTGTATGTTTCATGAAGCGAAGAAACGTGACAAAACCACCACGTATGGAAGGCAAACGTGCATTTATTTCATATCGCACATTTTCAGACCCTGTCTCCTGAAGTTATAAAAATCCAAATTTCAATGACTTTTTTAGACATGCTATAGTTGAAAAAAATATGTTTAGATGCACCAAAAGTGCATCATTATCAGATTATGCGTAAAACGTGTTATTCGAATCAACCTATTTGTGTAAATTGGATGCCTCCCCGATGGCGTAGTAATAACGTCGAGGTCTTGTAATGAAGGGTCCTCGCGTCGATATTCAATGGAGGCACAAAGTGGACCGCATCGCACTTTAACCTGAAGGTCGGCTCGCAATTTAGCCTATTTCTGAATCAAGTTGACTTAAAAAATATACAATATCAACGTTAAGAATATTAGAATCCACTAATTCACCCGCAGGTAAGTAAAATTTCACATATTGCTCTTCAACCTCGTTCATAGACTTCCTGCAATACTCTTGTGCATGTGTGTTGCATCCCACCAGGTGCGATAAATGTGAAGAGTTATTCTTTCCCTGTACTGAGTTATTTCTTTTGATAAGAGTAAGGCTAAATTCTCGTTTTATCTGAACTTTTAAAAAACGTGCAAAATACGTCTCTATCTTCAAACAACCACCCTTGCTCATGTATGTGTAAAACAATCCCACTCTGTCTCAAAAAACCTCTTCCTACGATCAAATGGCGGAAACAACTCTCAAGTCTCAACAATTATACATTTATGCTTAAATTTCCTATCATTTATACAAACAGTAGCACATATCACGTCCTTTGGTGCAACACTGTTAACAGCTAATATTACTTTACTCGTCCTAATAAATTTACTTCCAACCAGTGACGGCGCCAGGGAAATGTGACCGGGGGGGGGGGGGGGGCGGAAGGGGGCAACAAAATATTGTTGGGGGTCAGTCACATTAAAACGCCCGATAACACTACATATATATATATATAATAGTTATAATAATAATAATTATTATTATATTCATGTATGATGCCTTGTGTTTGTCCCTTGTTTAGAGTGGACGTTTACTGCCTAAATTTTCTTGATTAGGAGTCTATCGCCATATGATTCTATTTAATAAAGGCATTACTTCTTTTTTATTCGTAAGTTGCGTTGCCTCTAGTGGGCTATTTCAGTATTGGAAGACATTCATAATTTTATAAATAATCGTCTTTCATGAGATGAAATTACTGATATAAATATTCAAGTTATAAGATAATAATAAAAATGTCGAAAAAATGTGCTTCGAAGAGTTTAAATTTCTTGCAAAATGAACGTGACGTTGGAAGAAATTAATCTTCTTAAGTATTAGAAACAATGAATGTCACTTAGTGAAGTGCAATTCTCCTGTAGTAGAATTCTGCTCTATGTGCTTTGGAGAACACATTGCCCACCATTGGTACGTCCAGTACTTGACATTTCTTCTCAATATCAAGGACAGCCAAATGAGGCAGTTTGCATCCAGCATCCTCTTTCAAGCAAGCATTTTCAAAGATTTTAAGGACGAAACGGTTCTTTCACATTCACACGCTGCATTGGAAACTGGAATTGTTACAGAGAATACAACTAGTGTGTGAACCTTGTGAAATGCAAATTTATATTTTCCTAGGATTTCAAAGAAATCCATTGGAGTATTTCAGTGCCACCTTCGTAACGCAGAAGAGTTTTGGGCAAAATTTGTGTTTCACATTTCAGGGAAATGTTATCATAGGATTAAAAATCTGAAAAAGGTTACAGTTATCTCATAATTCATATCTGTGCTACACAATTACGGACACCTATGGAGTTCGTGGGAAGAAGTTCTTCGACTTCGATATGTACGAGAAAGAGCGAACCTGCCCGCGATGTGTCTTGAATCGAATTTTAAGTGTAATTTGCATTTTAAGGTTCGAGTTCAATACATTTCCGAATAATATCCCCTCATTTTGAAATTAACTTAAAGAGTATCGAAGAAATTCCCTTTGTTAAGGTTTGCCTCAGGCTCATCATCTCGAAATTCAAGTACCAGAATAGTAAGAAACCGCGATGAATCCACAACAACTGACATGTAGTGTCTGGTTTTCTTCCATCACCTTTGGTCCTGGGTTCGATACCCAGTGGAGGAACTTTAAACTGTAGGTCCAGTTCCGATTAGCCATACTGTGCATAAAGTGGACTTAAAACACCAAATCAACCAACCAGCCAAATCTTGATTCAACTTTGAATGTCTTTTACTAATTAGCGTTGTCACTAACGATCCACGATTAGAATAATTTACCCGTACTACAGATGATATTTTGTGGTTCTCAAAATATCCGTGATGTTTTAAAACCATCCACATTCAACGCTTAGCTTACTCCTAGTTCTGAAAACTGGGCCCGACCCTGTGGCCGAGTGGTTAACACATCGCGCTGCGACGCCAAGGGTCCCGGGTTCAAATCCCGGTCGGGCTTGGTTGTTTGTGAATGTCCATTCATCAATTTCATCATTTCATCAGTCATCCCCATCTTCGCAAATTAGCCAAGAGGCACAAAACGCGAAGTAAAATAAACTAAATCAAATCAAATCTTAAAACTGGTTAAAACTTAGATTAATCGCGACGATTACAGGACGTAAATGAATGAGAAATCACCTATGCCCAGGTCAGCGCTGGAATCTTGAACGAAAATCACACACACACATTCGTATATATACTAAAACAAATTTAATCAACTTGGTATTATAAGCAGGAAAGTGATATCATGCAGAATACACCACTTTGAAAAGGTGAAAATCGTCATACTCTTATAAATGAACACTCTTATTATTCGATATTTAATTAACTTCAGTTGGGGGCACGGGGGCGAAGTGACAGACTTGGGGCACCCCCTCCCCGTTTTGGCGTCGTTACTGCTTCCAACCCTCTAATAACTTCACTGCTGATAGCCTCAGATTCGAAATGGAAGCTTGCGTGTCGGCGAATAATACGAAAGACTTGTTTATCTTACAAGGGGTTCACTGTCCTTCTTTCATTCAAAGTCTGCCGTTTTCCATTTCTCTCAGCTTTTCCTAGCAGCTGAAAAGAATCCTAAGTGTCCCTCGTATTATTGTTCCTGCAAAACTTCCTGTCGGCAATCAAAGCAAATTACAGAATTTTTATTGCCCCTCCCTTGCATCAACCTTCATTCCTAGGTCTGGATTTATGGCACTTACCCGCTACTGCAGGTCAACCTCGCCACTGAAGCAACGGTGTCCATTGTTCAAAGCGAAACCTCTGGCAGTGATGAGCGGCGAAAAATAGTATCGGAATACACCCTGGCCGTAACCAGGAAGGGGGTACGCTGAGCTCCCCCCCCCCCCCGGCATTGCTGTCAGCTTCCCTCTGAAGTTTGATAAAAACTACTTTGTGAAAATGTAGACAGTAGATACTACATGTATTTTGCTCAAAAACCTGGCTAAATTCACAGAATAAAAAGAAGAGATACAACATTCGTTCATCTGATTTACAGAAAGGCTAATCGGGACTGGACCCACAGTTTAAAGTGGGATCCAAATCACTATTTGCCTTCATCGGGCATCATACCCGAGACCCCTTGATTACAAGGCGACGACGCTATCACTTTACCACCGGGGAGTCCCCTCATAGAACAAAGTTTCCTCCTACGACAATTATACAGAACTTAGTTATCTTCCTTCACTTGAAATCTATTCTATTGTATTTCAGACTCAGTATTTCGTTATTACATTCCAAGGAATAGTATTCTCCTTAAATAAAAATAAAAGTGTAGGAAATAATCTTTAAACGGACGTAATAAAATCGAATCGAACCACCTGTGGAATGCCTGTTCGAAAGAACATGAATTTTCTCAACAAAGACATTTCCGAAATTTCCATAACATTCTAATAATTTTGCAACCCGTGCAAACACTCATGTGTTAAAATCTTGTCATGGTTCCCTGTTAACAGTAAAATCACCAAATTAGTTTTTTCCATATTTCCCGTATTTTCTTCTCCTCTTTAGCTCTCAGCTGCTCGGAGTGGGATAATGCAAGATTATCTGTCCCTAATTATCTCCTTCTCTTAGTCTTGGCTAATATCTTGGACTCCCTAATAACTTTCCCAACAACTCCTCATTAATTTGTACTGCCATGTTTCCTACAATACTCGAAGGTAGAATTTTGTGTACGGTGTCAAGTGGATACCGTGACAGAGAAACGAAAATCGGAAGCGGGGGTAAAGCAAGGATGTGTTCTGTTACCCCTGCTCTTCACCCTCTATATAAATTATATAGTGGCGTATATAGAGAGTGAACAAGCCGACACCCCCAAGGTGGGGACGACAAGCGTACCGGCGCTCCTGTTCGAAGATGATATGGTTCTGATCTCAGAGACAAATGCCGGCCTACAAAGGGCTCTAAACGGGTTGGAAAAATACAACAGAGAATCCAAACTGCAAGTAAATCTCACAAAAACAAAAATTATGGTGTTCAAAAACGGATATGTATATGTAAAAGACGAAAGGTGGACTTTCAGAGAGCAAGAATTGGAAAGGGTAAAAAGAATAAAATACTTGGGACTAGTTTTCACTATGGCAGGGACATGGACAAAACATATGCAAACGGTACAAGGAAGGACTGGGGCAATAACAAATGAAATAATGCAGACAATATGGAAATTGGAGAAATACGATATACATTTTGTGGAAAAACTATATCGTACATTATTAATAGGGTCAATAGGGTAGGGGAGGGAGATATGGGGAGCAAAGGGGGCGATGTACTAAACAGAATCCAATGCACATTTTAGAAGAGGGCTTTGCATATCAGCATGGGCACTGCAAACTGCGGCGTATTTACTACGGGAACTTGGACTGGTCAGGGAGCATACGTGGGGCATGTTGAGAAGGGTTAAATACTGGGCGACATTAATATCGAGAAGGGAGAACTCTGTAAAATAGCAAGCGCTGATGCAACGGGTACAAGGGGGGGGGGGGGGAACATGGGCGAAAGAGATCAGAGGCAAACTATACGAAATTGGACTGGGATGGATTTAGGAGGGGGGATACGTCGACAAGGGGACATTGCAATTAGTGAAACAATGATTGGAGGATATAGATAGGCAGGAAATAATAGCGGAATGTGAAACTAAGAGATAGCTGGAACTCCAAAAAAGGGGACCGCGGGAATGGGGACAAGTAGCGTACATCAAGAAGGTGAGGATGGTGGCATGGATGAGGCTGGGGGATGGAGACACAATGCAGTAAAAATGAGGAAGGGAGATATGAATGCGCCTTATGCAATGGTAATGATGGGACAGAGCATTTAATCTTATGTCAGGACGCGCGCGTTCTGCAGGAGGAGAAGCTACGCAACATAAGCTTGGAGAGAGTGTTCGAATCAATTGTAGTGCAAAGGAGCATGGAACTGTTGAAAAAAGTGGGTGCGTATTTATAAACATTTAGGGGGGAAAGAAATGCTGTAAAGAGACGGGATAAGGAAGAGGAATAATTGTTAATTTACCAGAACTGATATGTTAACATCTATACGGAATGTTACGGATAGTGTAGTCTGTAGGGAATCATAGTTATCTAATAAGAATAGATGTAGTGCGCACAGCCGATGGCTCGCACACGAGATGAGCAATAAATACTTATACAATGTTTCTCCTACTTCCTAAAAACATTCACTTCTGTACAACGTTTGATGTAAAAATTAAATAATAATAATAATAATAAACCCTATCCGTCGGTTCGTTTACCTTTCCAACATATAAAGCTGTGACATTTTTACGAGATAAATCTCGGACTCAGACACTCCACGATGTTGTGGCCCCTCCTTCCACCTTCTCTACCTGCCCTTTTACTTAATGTTATTCAGAATTGTTTTAGTATTTGGAGTGCCATCGTAACATAAAATTATTAATCTGGAATAAATTGAAATAAAATCGGTAGTATTGCTGTGTTTCGAAAGAGTATTGAAAATAAGTTTAGGTATTCAATTCATTCATTACTCCTCTAGAATAGTCTTCTTTTGACTTAATACACGCTTATCAACCTTTCTAATTGAAATACTTTATTCCAAGCAAACAAGTATTTGCAACTGATTAAATATTTTGCTTTTATTTTTTTCGAGACATTCGAGACGGGACGCGACTTTTCAAAAGGCTGCCATAGCTTGCCTAAAGTCATCTACTGACCATTTGGCCTGTATATTTCTACATTTTCTCGCCATCTGAAAGAGGAAATTAACCGAGAATAAATATCTGTACGCCTCGAAAGTAACTGAGCAAGGATACACCTATTTTCGAAATCAACATTTCCTTAAATTTGAGTTTAAATTGAGTGGCGTTATTCCCCGACACGATGATGGCGTTCTTTCCCGAAACAACAGATTGCAGTTTAACCAACTGTTCTAAACTTACGACACCGACCATGAAAACCGTACACACATCATTCTCTTACGTAATAAACGTATTGTGTACGTACAGCATTGTTAACATTTAAAATCTAATCCTACAATAGAAAAACACTCACCATTAACGGCGAGATGAAAATGTGGACCCTGTTTCCTCGAAACGCAACTCAAACGTCTACACTGCTCAAAGTGTTTCTCTTAAATGAAGGCTCGACAATGGCAACCGTTCTTATCAGCAATGCTACCAGGCACCATTGTTTATCGCAAAACTGTGAGTGACCCCTTAACTTTACATGCGTCCATGCTTTCAGAGTTGAAACTTTGAAATGGCGTTGTTTCCCGCCTGGCGTTATTCACCGAAGTTACCCTATTGGTTTTATCATTGTATTTCACTTTCATTAATTATATGCTCTGCATTATTGTAAACTTTAAAATATAGACACATCTGATTAATTTTACGTGATTTTTGCCTTGCACTCTGCTCCCGGGTTCGAATCCCGGTCGGGCTTGGTTGTTTGTGAATGTCCATTCATCAATTTCATCACTCATCCCCATCTTCGCAAATTAGCCAAGAGGCACAAAACGCGAAGTAAAATAAACTAAATCAATCAATCAATCAACCTTGCACTCTGCTTAAAATGCATTGATTGATTGATTGAATTGCGTTATTTTACTTCGCTTTTGTGCCACTTTTGGCTAATTTGCGAAGATGGGGATGAGTAATGAAATTGATGAATGGACACTCGCAAACATCCAGGCGCAGGCCGGGATTCGAACCCGGGACACCTGACGTCGTAGCGCGATGTGCTAACCATCTACAGTACTGAAAATAGGGCTATGATGTATGAAGTTATTTGAACGCTAGAAACTCCCCCCTTCTACCTTGTTTCACAAAAGAAGTAGTAAACGGACTTCATGATGTGTTTTATTTTGCTCCTTCAGTGTCTCATCTTTCTGCGGCTCCTAGGCTATATCCTAGGATAGCTTAGTAGCAGACCCCCCCCCCTGTCTTTACATAACTTAAGTATTCTAATGTGGTTCCGGTAAACATTTGTAATTGTATCTGCATATTTCTATTTTTAAGAGAGATATGTGATGGATTGCTCTATACAAACAAAGGAAAATCCAATTCTGTTGCAATCGAAGGTGAATAACCAATTATACTATTATTTTCGTGTTAGTATGCTCACTGCACGAACCGAATATGCTAACGAAGGAGGTGAAACCACGGCGTAAACGATACGCTGTTAGATCGTTATAAACATTAATGAAAATCTTTCTCTGTAAATCTCGACCCTTGATTTTGTTTTATGGCACTTATTTTCCGCCTTTTGCATGCCGTATAACTTTGGTGCGTGATATATGCGTGTCTGTGGATGTGTTTGCACAGTTTGTTGTGTAGCTACGAGCGAATATAAAGTCATTGATGTCTTTCCCCTTTGGCAGCATTAAAGGACAGGAAGCTTGCTTGTGTGGGCATAAAGTGCAGCGCCCGTAGTTCCTTTTTACACCGTGGGGGCTTCACCGAAATAGGAAGGGGAAACTATTGGAGATCATCCCCCGTGGGCTTCCGTTCAGAACAGATCGCTCTCATGTGAGGAGATATTGATTGAGCCTTTATTCAAGTATCCGATATTAAATTGTTGCTCGTAGAGAAATTGTTCAGCCGTGGTATACCCAATTACGGGACACAAGATTGCATTTTGTGTTTGTGCCGCCTCTTAACCAAAATCACAAATCCAAAATTCTTCACTTTTTCTTGACCTTTCTTTCCTTTTTCTTGGCCCTGTTTTTTTTTTTCATTTTTCTTAACATTTATTGGAAATTAAGAAAAAATATATATTTATTCAATGAAAAATTCCTACCACAAGGCCAGTTAACATGAAAACTGAAGCTGTACTTTAACAAGAGATTGAGACTTGCTTTAATTATTAATGCATGTAAAAATTAATGCTTCAGACTTCATCCTGGATGGGAAATATCCACATTACTTAATATTTTTACAATTCTTAAGATACAAAGTGAACAAATCGTAACCTCAACTCAGTAGAATTTTAGATTTCCAAATATTCAATTTGATCAAATCCCAGTACAGGTATATAACAATGAAAATTCACTATACTGTAAAAAATATCAAATTCTTGACCACAAGCATAATTTCTTGACTTTTTCCTGGCCTAGGTGTTGATTTCTTGACTGATAGAGACCCTGTTTTATCACGAATAAAATAAACAAATGGTAACTAGAGTGCAGATGGTATCGAGACAAGAAAGGACTAAGCAGTGCTTCGGTCTCCTCTCGAGTTGTGAATGCCTGTCTCCAGGTGCAAGTCTGTGTGTGTCATCCCGAAATTTACAACACTGTATTAACAACATATTCAGCGTGTCACTGCACCAACTTTCACCGCATATGGAGGTCATTAAGGCTAATAACTTTTCTTAAGACTCGGTTGGACCTTTGACCGACTCAGCGAAGCCGTTTTCGAAATTTCTTCTTTCGAAAAAGCGCTATGATATTCCAAAATTTTAAAAAATACATGTGCTTAGAAAATTCACGTGAATCTTCGTGTGGTTTACCTTCGCTCTTTTCTAGACATTTCCAATAGTTCTGTGACTTCGTAAGCGTATTGAACTATTGCGAATGCTGTGATAGGAATTCCGAGCAGAAGTAATTTTTCAGATTTTGAAATATCATTGCGCTTTTTCGAAAGGTCCAAGGTCCGAGCCTTAGTGATGTTTGTCTGTTTGACATCTCGTTTCGACGCTACGGACCCTCAGAAACTAAA
Source organism: Lepisma saccharinum (assembly GCF_977018435.1). NCBI lineage: Eukaryota > Metazoa > Arthropoda > Insecta > Zygentoma > Lepismatidae > Lepisma > Lepisma saccharinum. Next base: position 54,695,115 of record NC_139249.1, read on the forward strand.
ATTATCCTGAATGTGTGCAACCACGCAGTACGTGTTTACAACTATCTTACTTTGCAATAACTATAAACAAAATACTACCTGTTAATGATCAGATGGACGTCCTCTTGGCATGTCTGAAGAGATAAAGTTAATTTACCTCGTTCGATCGATGGTTTCGGACAGAAAGTCTCGTTCTCGTCTTGATAGAGAAGTTCGTGTGTTTTGCCACAGGTAGATTAAGGAAATATGGAATGGTGGTCCCTAAACCCCTTGAGATCTAGAACTTACAATAAATATTCAATTAAGGCGAGAGTAAAAAAAGCCTTTACCTTTCTGACGTCATTTAATTAATAAATAGGAAGAAAAGTTCATCCCTCGTGCCTACGTTGCTGCTTGTTACCGTTGTTTCATTCAGATAAAACTACAGTGCGTTCAGTTTGGCTAGGGGCCGAGATTGCGCGTGACTGCAGACCAGCAAGGCATGGCGCAGATGCTGACATTTTCTATCTGTAACGGGGCCTCCCCCATGGCGCAGTGGTATCGTCTTTGCCTTGTAATCAAGGGGTCCCGGGTTCGATACCCGGTGGAGGCACAAGTGGTTCGGATCCCACTTTAAACTGTAGGTCCAGTCCCGATTAGCCTTACTGTGCATAAAGTGGACTTAAAACACCAACTCAAACCAAACTCTATCTGTAACGTCCCATTTCAATATCCTCAGACAAACTTTTTATTTTTCCAGACCCCTTGGCAGGCTCTGCGATGGCGTAGTGGTATCGCCGCCTTGTGACCAAGGGGTTACGGCTTCGATACCCGCTGGAGGTACATTTGACAGTAGTTCGGATCCCACTTTAAACTTTAAGTCCAGTCCCGATTATCCCATGTGTGCATAAAGTAGACTTTAACACCCAATTCAAATAAACAAACCCTTTGTCGTCCATGTTAGGAGACTATGATAGTGTTTTACTTTTTGAGAAACGGACGTTTTGCACTGTCTGAGGAAAATGTTAATGTTTCCTTACCTTTGTATAACCTGTACTTGTCCTTTTACAACCTTGCACCTTTAACCTCTCTCAAGGGGATTTTTACACCTCTTTTTAAGATCTTGAAGTACGGATTTTAGATAATTTTTCTGGTATAATTTGAAGGGTGCAACATGGCAATATGTACGGCTATCATTCATACTTTGTCTCGATAGTTCCTAGTTTGTTACTAACGGTAAGAGCTATGATAGCAAGACTTTTGTATCGCTCTGTACACTAAAATTGGTGTCCATCGCAACATTTGGCTTTGTTGTTCCAAAACTCTCATGACGTCACAGTCCAGCTGCTTTTGTAACAGCTGACGATTCCCACCGCGACAGCTGCCGCTGGAAGGAGGTGCGTGTAGAATTCCGGACACAATCGCTCTCCCCTACTTGCCCCAGTTGGCGAGGGGAAAGGGCAAAGTATTGAAAAGTTGTTATCCGTCTGCACTTCAGAGACATGCATCTATACTCGGAGCATTTTATCGCATAGTAGTTTCGTTTTGAAAATTGCTTCTTTACTTATTCTGTGCAAGGGCTACGATTACAGTGTCCCTGAAACAGGCACGGACAAGATACAGGATTCCCAGAGGCCAAAAAGAAAATTCATGGAATTTTGTAAAAGTTTTCAAAACCCTGAAAAATGCAGGAAATATTAAGCTTTGTTCATGTACTTGCAGCGAATATGGATTTTCACGTATTTGTAAACCCTCATTTCAGGTAGTGTCCCGAATATAATTCGAGAGGAGTTTGGCAGAGTCAAAGCTTCATGAACAATATATTATTATTGTTCTTGCTATTATAATATTAAAATATAATATAAAAGACGTGGACAAATCGAGCTAATTTTACATCCTTTTTTTTTTTTGTACAGAACTTTCCAAAATGATTGTTGGGTGTTGATCAAGTTTTACTGATACTGTGTTATTAGGAAAAATCTAAAACTGACACAGTTATGTTTATACCTCTCTTAATGTGTAGTTTCGCCATCACACGCCAGAATGCAGTTTTCGCAAAGTGGAGTGATGAAAAAGATGAGCAAACACAACGATAACAAGCATGCCTTACCCAGGTTCAAACCTGGGACCCCTTTCTTAGCCAGTTGTTCTCAAGTTCATTTTGCTCACAACGACACACGAGCATTTTCAGCTATTTAAAATACGTCAAAATAAAACAGCAGGACATAAATCGGCCTCTGGTCCAGCAGGGGTCCTGGGTTTGATCTGCGATAAAGGTGCATTGCATAGTGTTTCGGATTGCCTTTATAGTCTATTTCCAATCCCTGTTAACCTGTCTGAGCATAAAGTGGACATAAAGATGGTGCTTTTTGGCAGCACCAAGCAGACAATCAGCTTCTGGAAAACAGTGCGACATGTCCCGTTCCTCTCGCTGCATCGAGTCTAGATTTAGACAGAAGAAGAGCCTGCGAACATAAGGTGTTCATTCGCCTGTGCATACGTCGTGCTTACATGGGCGTCCGGAAGGGGGGGGGCAAGGGGTGACCGTGCCCCCCCCTGGAAAATGAAAGTCAACCAAAAATTATATATTTTTGACATATAATTTCATTTCAGCCACAACAATATGTATTAATTATTGTATGAATATGATAAATTCAAATTTAAGCAATGTTTTTTGAGGGAACAATACTATTATTGGGGAAAATGTGCCTTGTTTGCCCCCCTGGAAAAAAATACCTTCCTTGCCCCTCCCTGGAAAAAATCCTGCGGACGTCCATGAGTGCTTACGAGCGATTTTGTGTACGTGTGACTCAGGACCATGATATTTCAGCAAAGAGTGCCGACAGGTACGTGCGATTTTTGCTGTTCCTGTGCACGACTTTGCGATAACCGTGACCCGGAGCATTTTTTACTGCTGGGAACGCCGACGTTTAAACCGCTCATGTGCCCTTGCCCTAATTCTGGGATCAAATCTGCACACACCAAATGCAGGTACGATGGCTGCCTTTTGTATCATTTTTTATGTTGAAAGCCACACCTTCCTTTTTACGAGAGTTGTACAAGCACCGACAGTTATATAAATTTCATTACAGTTAACCAATTAATGAACGTGAAGGTACAACCTTGATTAAATATTGAAATTGTGCCGTAATCTCTCACGCCAGTGTTTCTCACATTCATACGTAATAATGAATGAGGTAAATGATTGTGCTATCATGTGAACAATCTAGAAGAATACAACAGACAGCTCTTGTAAAACTCCCACCAAGGAACGGGGAAAGGGGAGGGTACTTTATTTACCTTGAACAGAAGGACGAAAGTGTTGTAATGAATTAAGTAATGATTTTTCCATGACCGTTGATTCAGTTCCAATTTGAATTACACAATAATGCCTTGTGATTATTATACTAATAGGAGAACCATTTAGTAAAATGGTTCAGTAATATGGTGAGGAGTTAAGTGTCGCCCCCCTTCTCTCTCTCTCACCCTCCCTCTCCTCCTCCTCCCTCCCTTCCCCCTCTCTCTCTCTTCTTTTTATCTTTCTTGCTCTCTCTTTTTCTCTTTTGAAGTTAATGACCTCAATGTTTCAGAAAAAAGATCTATAAAATATGTTTGTAACAATAAAATTACAAGGTGTCTACCAGTCAAGAAATCAACAGGTAGGTCAAGAAAAAGTCAATATATTATGCTTCTGGTCAAGAATTTTTACTATTTTTTTTTGCTGTATAGTGAATTTACATTGTTATGTACCTCTACTGGGATTTGATAAAACTGAATATTCAGTTGATTGATTTGCTTTATTTTACTTCGCTTTTTGTGATACTTTTGGCTAATTTGCGAATTTGGAAATGAGTAATGACTAGATTTTTATGTAATATCAAAGTACAAAATATGTACAGAAATATGTAGCAATAATTGATAAAATATCAAAAGGATACGTAGCTAATTATGTGCTATCATAGAATATGTAATATTAATAATAGAGTATCCAAGCAATTTCAAGGATTCTGGTAGATATTTATTTTATTTGAACATATTCAAAGTAATTTTAAAGACATAAGTTGTTCAAATTAAAATTTGTATCAAATTTATAAACTCAGAAAAGCACAACAACGTGCACATATTTAAGAAACCAATTTTGTCAGATATTAATTACTTTTCACATCGCGAACGCAAAATATTGTATAATATGTAAGAGAGCTCTTCGTAACTTTCGAAACAAATTGTAAAAGGAAGGGTCTACAGAAAGAACAATCGAATGAGAGTACATAGCTACTTCTTGAACAAGGAAACATATTGTGTAACTCGCTACGTACAGGAAAGTATCTTTCTTGTCCTCCGATGCCAAGTTTCTAAGTGCTTTGCCTAAACCTAAAATCGAAACGAAAATATGTAACCAGAAAGAGGAGGGGAGAGAAACTCCAGCACAGCATCTTTCGATAAATAACAGGCTTTTCTTCAGCCTGTCTTTCGCCATTGGCAGTCAATTTTAGGTGACCGTAAGCACTATGCATCTCATTGATTAGAAAATAATACATCACATGAGATACAGATTTTCTTCATGTTTCAGAGATGGAAAATGTAGCAAAAATGATCAAGATAGGAAAAAATTGCCGAAATATGTTGTTTTATGTAAAGTAAATGAGGAAATATGTAATATCCTGACAAATATGTAACATAAGACTTATGCAAAATAGTGTCAGTTACATAATTCGTTGACATTTTCATGTTCAAGGTATGTATCTAGAAAGGAATATAATATGTAGTTACATACAAATTCTAGCTCTAATGATACCATGATGAAATTGATGAATGGACACTAATAAACATCGATGGCGTCCTACCGCGATGTACTAACAACTTCGCCACGGGCGCCGGCAATTGAATATTTGGAAATCTAAAATTATATTGAGTTGTGGTTAAGATTTGTTCAATTTGTTTTACATTTTTGTATGCGTGAAATTCTTAATTTCAAACTATACTTAAGTAGGGGGAGATTAAGTAAATGTAAAGAGAAAGTGAACAAATGTTAAGTGAACAAAAAGAGTCAAGAATTTTTTTATTTTGGTAAACACCCTGAATTATATATATATATATATATATATATATATATATATATATATATATATATATAATGTGTGTGTGTGTGTTTGTGTGTGTAAAGTTATTAAAATGTAGGGCCTCCCCGATGGCGCAGTGCTAGCTTTCGTCGTCGCCTTGTAATTAAGGGGTCCCGGTTCGATACCACGTGAAGGCTCATAGTGGTTCGGATCCCTCTTAAAACTGTAGGTCCAGTCCCGATTAGCCTTACTGTCCATAAAGTGGACTTTAAACACCAAATCAATTAATCAGTCAATTATTAAAATGTAAATTTATTTTTTGTGTGTGTGAAGAAGGATTGTGCTGATACAAGCTTGTAAAAATGGAGACCAGGCCATTCGAGATCTGTCGAGACGCAACCGACTTCTGTAAAATCGAGACGAGATCAAGGCTTAGTGTCAGACACTCCAATCGCGTTCGAAACTTTGGCGAACTATGTTATTTGAAACAAAACTACTAAGTAGCGTCAGGGGTGCCCATCCCCCCCTCAAGGCCTATGACGCACTCTCCCTAAAAGGTAGAACATTCCCCCTAGCCTCTCCTTTATGTCGAATTATTTACTCAAATTATTTTGGTCAGATAAAAAATACAGGTGTCCCATGTAACTTGACAAATCGAAATATCGGGAAAATATGCATCGAACGAAAAAATGTTCTATATGAAAGTATAATTGTATTGTGGGGGCAAGTCACCTAAGCTACAATGAACCCACCCCCAGGTGTGTGGGGCAGGGGGCAACTTTGAAATGTTAAATGGGAACCCTTATTTTATATTGCAGATTCGAATTCGACGTCCGAAAATACGTAGGTTTTGTCCAACACCTTTTGTTCCATTCGTGATAGATAGATGGCGCCGTCCGTTCACCTCTCACCATCGGGATCCTTGTTTTGGGTGAGCCCCCTTGCCTCTCACCATCGGTGTGCTTGTTTTGGGTGAGCCCTCGCTTCTCACAATCGGGGTGCTAGATGCAATTATTCCATGCAATGCTCTAAATGATGTCCTTGAACTTCAATGCATTTCTTGATCATTGTTCAAATAATTGAATACAACGCAGAAGTGTATCTGCATCAATGTGTGCGGAAGTATTTCATATTCATTCATGTTTGCGCGGGTAGTTGGCTCATCTTGATAAACACGTTCTCTCAGATATCCCCACAAAAAGAAATCCGGCGACGTAAGGTCTGGCGATGTGGCAGGCCAATGCACCGGACTGCCTCTACCGATCCAACGACCATTGTACATGCGGTTTAATTACTCCTGTGCTATTATTGCATTATGTGCTGGACAACCGTCATGTTGGAACGACATGTGCTGTCGCAGTGCAAGTTTTACGTCGTAAAATTATTCCGTCGGTCGGTAATTCCTCATGAAAAACGTTCGATATTTGTGCCCGTCCAAAGTACCGTCAATAACATAGGGACCAATCAGTTTGTCGCCTATGATTCCACACAAGTTAACCAACCAAGGACGTTGACGTTCAGCTTCGGCACGAAACTATTTGACAAATCGAACAAGCTAAGAACGCGATCGTAGCCTGTTAGGAAAACCTTCTGCATAAAAGGTCACGATGTTCTTCTGCATTCACCATAAATAAGGAACATTTCATCTTTTTCTTATACGGATAGATAATCCATGTTGAATACCCAACTTAACTGTGTCGTTCGACTCTTTGCGGTCACAGTGCACTGACTATACAATCAATGACTACTGAGAGCGCGAGCACAATGCTTCTAGGTCACAGTATCCCTCCTCACACACTTGCCAGCCACTGCATTTGCGAGACACAACCAACCCCCCCCCCCCCCTTTGGGGGTGGCGGGGTTGGTTCATTGTAACTTAGGTGACTTGCCCCCACAATACAATTATACTTTAATATGGAACATTTTTTCGTTCGATGCATATTTCTCGCGATATTTCGATTTGTCAAGTTACGTGGGACACCCTGTATAATACAGACATATTTAAGCAATACAGTTTACTTTAGGTATTGTTTTCTATAGACATTTACATGTATATTGTATATTACTTGACATTGATTAAAATAACATTTTACATAAATGATAATAACTTCTTACGTTGCAAAGTTGTTGCAGCAAACATTGATAATTTCCTAATTTTTCACCACTTTTAAAATATCGGACTCACAGGATGGAATTAAGGTAGACATTAACCACACATCAGCCTTACACGAACGTAGTCTCTTTTTAATGATTCTTATGACACTCATTGTGCTTTCTGCAGAGTAACTTTCGTTGCAACAGCATTCGTACGCACAACTGATCATTTGTTTGCCGGAACTGTAAGAAATCTCAGTGCAATGGATAGATGAGGTCAAATTGAATACCATACATTTCTTCCATCCTTCTCTTCCCATGTTCCCCGTCGCGATTTACCAGACGGTAGAGAAACGACATTAATTAACTCAAAATGAATAATGTTTCAGTATTTCAGTGTACAATAGAAAAACTGAACATAATAACCATAACTAAAAATCAGTACAAAGTCAATCAAACCATACGATCACTGTTAATATATACAGGGTGTCGCAAAACTCTTTCAACAACGCTTGGGTGCTGGTAGATATCATACAAAACAAGTAACTTTTCCCTATAAAGTTTACCTCGAAAACGCTTAGTTTCTGCGCTATAAGCTCTTAAAACCTATCCTGTACGTATGCAACCCAACACAGCAAACGCTTGCTCTGACATAACTACCAGGGGCGCGTGGCAGGGTTGCCACTAGCGTTCCTCGTTAAGAGAGACGACTTCAAAGCAACAACTTGGGAGTCTTGCCTGAGCAAAATCCAAAACATTAATGATACTTGCGATGTTGTAAGAAGCATTCACAGTATTTATAAACTGACCAAGACAAATAATGGGCAGACTGAAATTCAAGATTACATTGAGTCGCCTTGGTGATCGAGTACGTTTAGTGATTGACACATGATCTCTATCGAAGGATCCTGATAAGAGCTCCGGCCTTGAGAAACATGTCACTGGATCATTCGTCGTCCAAAATATCTCCATAATTGATTGATTTGGTTTATTTTAATTCACTTTTCTGCCACCTTTGGCTAATCGCGAAGATGAGGATGATATGATGAAATAACAAATGACACCAATGTCTAGGCCAGGATTTAAACCCGAGATACCGGCGCCGAAGTGAGCTGTGCTAACCACATCACCACGGAGTGTTTCTTCGTGTATCATGCGATATCAACAATTGCAAGGGACACGTGAGATAGGGGAAATCCACGAACGAACAAATGAAAACATGAGGTGTTTGCTGCCTTATGTTATTACAATTTACTTGAAAATTATTCCTATCAGTGCTAGCGTTATTGCTAATCGTGTTCGTCTCATAAGGAAGTAATTGCAAGGTTATTTTAATTTAATGTTTGATTGATTGTTTTGATTTATTTTACTTCGCTTTTTGTGCCACTTTTGGCTAATTTGCGAATATGGGGATGGGTGATGATATGATGAAATTGATGAATGGACACTCACAAACATCCATGTCCAAGCCGGGATTCAAACCCAAGACCACTGGCATTGTAGTGCGATGTTCTAACCACTCCGCCACGTGGGTCTGCTTTTAATTTAATGAAACACGTCGTTTAGAAATGAATAAATTCACACATTAAAATTAGTGCTTATTAAAAGCCAAAGTCAAGAAATGCATACTTATATCAAGCGCTGAACTGTAAAGGTCACTCGTATTGCACAATGACAAAAAACAATTTTGCGAACAGCAAAAGTCGATTGAGTCGCCTTGGTGATCGAGTACGTTTAGTGATTGACACATGATCTCTATCGAAGGATCCTGATAAGAGCTCCGGCCTTGAGAAACATGTCACTGGATCATTCGTCTTCGTAGTTCCGATTTTTCTGAAAAGGGAGCAGATACTGCACCACTACACCTATTGGTGCATTGAACTTAACGTAAAAAGAACGCTGTTAGAAAACTGAATTTATAACGTCTGTTAGTTCTCTGCTCTTAACGAATTATTTTGACTCTAGGAATAATAGTAGCGTTAGAAAAATCAAGTACGAATATACTGTCAAGGAAAGTTCATTTCTGCAGTAAAGGCATGTTTTGCTGCGAGTGTGATTGCAACCACGATGGTAGAGTCATTGTGTAATGTACTAGCAGCAAGCAGCTTTTGTTCGAATGTCAAATGTTCGAAACGAGGCAGAAAGCACATCATGTTTACATTTGTTCGTTCGTGGATTTCCCCTCTCTCACGTGTCCCTTGCAATTATTGATATCGCATGATACACGAAGAAACACTCCGTGGTGATGTGGTTAGCACAGCTCGCTACGGCGCCGGTATCTCGGGTTTATATCCTGGCCTAGACATTGGTGTCATTTGTTATTTCATCATATCATCCTCATCTTCGCGATTAGCCAAAGGTGGCAGAAAAGTGAATTAAAATAAACCAAATCAATCAATTATGGAGATATTTTGGAATGAGTAATCTTGAATTTCAGTCTGCCCATTATTTGTCTTGTTCAGTTTATAAATGCTGTCACTGCTTCTTACAACATCGCAAGTATCATTAATGATTTGGATTTTGCTCAGGCAAGACTCCCAAGTTGTTGTTTTGAAGTCGTCCCTCTTAACGAAGAACGCAAGTGGCAACCCTGCCACGCGCCCCTGGTAGTTATGTCAGAGCAAGCGTTTGCTGTGTTGGGTTGCATACGTACAGGATAGGTTTTAAGCGCTTATAGCGCAGAAACTAAGCGTTTTCGAGGTAAACTTTATAGGGAAAAGTTACTTGTTTTTATGATATCTACCAGCACCCAAGCGTTGTTGAAAGAGTTTTGCGACACCCTGTGTGTGGGTGTGTGTGGGTGGGTGTGTGTGTGTGTGTGTGTGTGTGTGTGTGTGTATATATATATATATAATTGGTAGTTAAACTATAAAATGTTGTCCCCTCCAAAAAAAATCCAATGACGCAGCCCTGAGTAGCGTATTCAGATATACCAAGCGGATATCTAAATTATTATTTGATTATGTGATTATAAAATTACTTAAGTAGCATAATCAGATATACCAAACGGATATCTAAATGATTATTTGTAAATAAGCCACATATTTTGTTTATATTATATTGTAGTATTTGTAAATTCTTGACAATTTTCAATCTGTGTTGAGTGTTTGCAAAGGATATTCAAAGTAAAACTTTACGAGGCCTCGTAACATCGAAACGCGTCGGCAAACAAAAGAAGATTATCATGAAAGGTTGTTTGACTTAATTGTCTCTACACTCGTAAGCTGTGAAAGTTTGTGCCGTAATGTTGTTTATAGTAGGCATCACGAGAAAGGGGCAGATGTTTTTACAACTCGAGACGAGGAGAGTCAATGGTATTGTTGCAACTAGGGTGACCAACTTTCGGCCATGAATTTAAGGGAGATTTCCAACTTTCGTCATTGAAATTACAGGAGATTTAGTAAGCGACAAATTTTCCGCATCTTTAGAGGGGTTACTCCAGAAAATATTTATGGAATAGATAACATTAAACAAAATAATTGATTTACATTTTATAATGTAAACTTCACAATAGATAATAAAAATTTACAAATGTGCATGCTTCTTAGTCCTAACCCATATGTAGGGTAACTTACGGTGAATCGGATCGTAGGGTGAAATTTTGAAATTCTCTCTCCCTACACAAAACCAAACGAACTGAAAGAAATGTTTCGATCTGGCAGTGAAGTTTGGAACTTGTAGTATCTGTTAAAAGTAGAAACTACGAGGGAGTAGTGTATTTGGAGCTGCCAGAAACTACAGATAATACTCGTGTTAAATGTAAGTAGACGAGAAAAACTGTGTTTTAAAAATGACTATGTGTATTATTAGTGTTATACTGTACTATATGCGATATTTTAAAGACCATTTGTCCATAACATGGTATTTAGTTGTCGTAGAAGAGATTTAGCGCCATCTTTGTCGTTGATACATTGTATCCAACTAATGAACAGGAAAATGGGTGAATAGGATCACGAAGATCGGGTGAATAGGGTCAACACATGATATACCCATTTGCCCTGAAGGAGGCTTCTAAATTAATTTGTCTCCTGCAGATGGGAAAATATACAAGGAAATCGTCAGCTTCGTGGAATGAGGAGGACATACAGAAGATATGAACCAACGACATGCCGCAGAACTGTTTGGTGTTCCTTATTCGTATCTCCAAAGAAGAATATAGAGTGGCCAGGACAAATTCCTGAGAAAAAAAGGGGGGGGTAAAGTACTTTGACCGTGGAGCAGAAGGATAAACTAGTATTGCAGTTACTAAAATTATGTTCGTGTGGTTTTTGCCTCGACCCCAGTGATGTGAGTAATGTTGCGTTCGAATTGTCAAGTCGTAAGCTCGCTCTCATCACCATCATGTTCAGAGTTAGAAAACGTCAATGATGAAGGAAGCAATATTGTGTGTGGGTTCTGTAATGTGAATACAACGATCCTGTTTCTGTGAATCTGGTTGATTGGGTACAGTGGCAAGAAAATGTAAAGATAGTTGTGTGGCTGCACAACGGAGGATAAAGTTTATTTGTGGAGGATGTGCCAACAAAAGATAAGGTCCTAAACATAAGGTTTACATTGGAAATTAAAGACTGATAATGCATATTTCAATGTTAGGTAACTGACCCATTTCGCCCATAGATGTGATCCGATTCACCAAAACTCCTAAGGGTGAATAGGGCCACGCATTGAAGTCTAAATGCTACGGGGAAAAAATAAGAAAACTAAACCAATTATTAGTTACTGGAAAATGTAGTTAAAGGATCGCTTTATTACCATATTCCAGATTATTTTAAATTTGAATGAAATTATAGGAAATTTACATTGTTTGACTTTTTGACCCGATTCACCCTAAGTTACTCTATTTGCCCACTGCTGCTGCAAAACAAAGCATCAATCAACCACTGCAAGATATGACGTCAGTTCCGCCAGCCAAAGTTAAACATGCAAGATTTTGGCAGTATGTATGGCTCACCGACATGGCACTTTCTGTCCCCTCAAAATTCACGTAGATGGACACATTTTATGTTTATTTACATATATAAAGTATTGTTTATGCCTATCTTGCCCCCCCCCCCCCCCTCTCTGCTCACCGAACTCTGAATGAGTTGAAATTCGAAATTGGTTATTAATGAAATACACGAGGAGAAATAGAATGAAATACCGGAGAGTTGGTCACCCTTGTAACAACCTAGAAGTGTCCGTGACTGTACTTGTTATTTACATATGCCTAAAGCGTCCAGTCTTGGATTCTCCCCTCCCCCTTTTCTCTCTGTGTGTCAACCTCGGTACTTTCATGCATTTTAGAAGTATTTGTTTTTCCGAAAAATGTTTGTAATACGCTAACTTCAACAACCTTCAACACAGTAGCTTGAAGGCTCCAAATGATGTCTTTTCTTTCGGATGATTCAACTGATTTCTCGACCTCAGTTGTGTTTGTTTACAAGCAGGACTTACCGCATTCGCATAAAATGCACTTGAATTGAAGGTATCTTATGGTTAATCTTATTTGTAACGAACTCCTCTCGTTTTAGTCTGCCAATATACTCTATAGTTTGATTAAGAACTCCATCATATTGACAGAATTTTTCATTCTGGATTTTTTTCGCGCGATTTTAAACTTTACATCGTTATCTCTGGTGTTAATATATCTCATGTGAAAGTAATTGCCTAATTTCTATTTTTTTACTACTTTTTTAAGATATATAACTAACATGTGGTTTTGTTATTCAAAAGGTTTATACTGCAAATCTTTATTGGCTGCAATGTGTTTGTTGATATCGCTTTCATTAAAATTATTGGAACTTCAGACTTGAACCATGTTGTTGTGGCATATCGAGTTTTGCACATGATGCAATTATATCTTTATATTTAACACAGTTTGTCTCTCATGATGAGGTTTGAATGAGTTACATCATGGAGGAACAATCATATGGAAAATACGTGTCATGGCCAGCCGGGACTCAGACTATTCTCGAAGTCGAGAATGAAGCACTCCTCTTATTCGTTCATCGAGACATTAATTTAGGATTAGGTGACATAGAATCTAGGACAAATGTGGTGGCGGACAATTGCAATGATTTTGACGGTGAAGGTCATTTTACAAATTAGTGGTAGGACAATCGCGACGATCAAGATGACTAACCCACACGCGCAACTAACTTAACCTAATCTCACCTAAAAGTGATTGTAATGCAAGTACGTTTACAAGCTACCTTGCCAGTCTCGAGCCTGGAGAAAGTGTGAGAGGATTCAGTGTTCTATTCGAAAATATCAGTATTTCACATAATTCTCTTGTAAGAGGTATTGATTGATTAATTTCCTTTATTTTACTTCGCTCTTTATGCCACGTTTGGCTAATTTGCGAAGATGGAGATGAGTGATGACATGATGAAATTTATGAATTATTATTACATCCATGCCCAAGCCGGGATTCGAACCCGGGACTCCTGACGTGGTATCGCGATGTGCTAACCACTGCGCGTAAGAGGTATTACACGGGGTGTTAAGTCACCCTTCAATTTGATAGAAGATTTAAAATGTCATCGCAATTGTCCACCCGCTCTTTCACTTCTAACTGTGTTCATCGCAATTGTCCGGTTACCGACTTAAAAATCTATTTAATTAATAATTATTGCAGCCAAAGGTGGAACCACGTGAAAGCCTATTATACCTGCCAATCATAACTGACTAGACCAGGTTTTTGCCTACATAACAATGCCTAATGTTATTGGCGACTCGGGTATATGTACTTGATTTTTTTTTATTTAGCGTGGCTTTTCTACCTCTTTTGGCTAATCACGACGATGAGGATGATTGATGATACGATGAAATTTATAAAGGGCTACTCAACAAAGAACTCCCATGCCCAGACCGGAATTGAAACCCGGAACCCTTGTATTCGTCGAGCTCTGTTCTAAACATTCCTCCACGAAGGTAGTCAATACACACACACACACACATACATATACATATTGTGTGTGTGTGTTAACGATGGAATAATTAGAACAAGGGTGTTGAAAGAAAATAAGCAACCATACATTAGTTAAGATTCGAACCCAGGACCTTTACTATTCAACGCAGTACACTGATATTTAGATTGTGGAGGTCAGCTCGGTTTCTGTTTTTAGAACAATAGAGCATATAATGATGTAAATGTCAACTAGGAGATGTACATGATTAACTTGAACCCTTCCAAGTGCCGATCCCGCCACCGATTGCAATGTAATACATCTCGTACATCCAGAAGAGACACCGTTTTCATATCACTAAGTTGTTAGAATGTCTACGCGCGTGCATCTTATAGGAGTTGAGAAGCTGAGGAGGAGATTTGATGGTTACATTATCCCCAGTTGGCCCACATTTTAGAAACGAACATTGAATATACACGAAAAGCAGGGAGAAATGCCGTATTCATAAGCCATAACCGGAATTGTATAGCTCCCTCACGAGAATTCTGGGCACGTTACTGGAAAGAGGAACGTTATGCTTTTTTTTTTTTTTTCCGAAACCATTTTTTTATTTTCTTCTTTTTTCTCTTCTTTTTCAACGCTTTGAAGATGGTCTCTCTTGTACACACCCACTACAGCGAAAGGCGAGGAATTTCCATGCCAGATGTCTGCAGGTTTCTAGGGTGGAAAATTTCCGTTGTAGCCGAGCATGGCGCGTGGCGGCGCGGTACATGGGCGTACTACCTTCGTAAAGGTACATGGAATTTTCCACTCGGAGGTTCGCATTGGCGCGTCTCCGGCGTCTCGGTGGGCGATAACCTTAAAGCATATCGCTCACTGAGACGCGGGGAAACGAGGAGAAACGCGGCAACAGAACTTCTGTAGTCTGTTTCTATTGAAATCAAATGTTGTAATGCCCACCATAGGGAAACGCGCGGAATTTCCATGCCAGAGACCCCGGAAACGCGTCTGTTGCCACGTCTCAGTGGGCGTCAAGCTTAAGGCGTCCGAGTACCACGTGGGTTTGTTTCCCGGGTTGTTGGTGGTCCCAGGTGGGAATATCCCGATTACATAAAGCTACTCTGGACTCACTCAGCCTCTAATAATGAGTGCCTAGCTCCTAGGTGAAACTCTAATCAGGGAATTCGGGCTTCAGTTTCCAGCTAGGTGTTCGAATCCTACCAAGATTGCTAAAGGTCCAGGCATTGTAAATAAATTTCAATTCTGGTCCGGGAGACAAAATCAGCAAGCGTAAATGAGTTCTGGACCTTGAAAAACCTTTTTATCCTTTAAGTATTTCAATTCGGTCCCAGATCCTTTTTTCCAATTTAAATACGGTCCAAGTTCCGTATTGAAATGAAACAATACGCAACTTGGACCAAATTCAAATTGTGCGAGAAAAAGGTTCCTGTTCTGTTGCTGGATCCAATGGAACCCATTAGAATGTATGTATGGGTTCGTGGACCTTTAATAGCCCTGCTTTAAACTGTAGGTGAAGTTTCAACAAGCCTGAATGAACAAAGGAAACCTGCATTTTTTTTACTTTTTGTATTACCCGCACATTGATTTTATGAGCGTGTGTCGTTATTCATCCAACTCCTAAAAAAAGAATGTTGCCAATACAAAGCAATCGATAGATTGGCATTGACCTTTGCGCGTGTACGTTCGTCCGAAACCTCCGGCGGCATCCTTTTGTAGCAGCAGTTTACATTTTAAAGCTCGTAAAATAAATTTTACCAAAGAACCGTTCATCGTGATTTTAGCTTTTTTTATGTTCCACCAGCTTCGTAAATCTCTCCCACTGAAAGATACAGAGCATCGGGCCTCCTGGATGTTAAACTGCGACGTTCTCATGATAGCGTTTTGCTTTGATTGCAGTCCATCGGAGACTCGTCACTGCTACGTGTGACGATTTTAGTGCCATTCGTAGGCCTCTCTAATGTTCCAAATGTCCAGGTATTGATTTCCTCCAATGTGGGTAGTTAGTCTTGTTTGCCACCCTGATGTTCGATATCGAGCGAGGGTGGTTTTAGTTCAGTCGTTTCGAGAATGGCTGATATTTTCTCTCTTCAGTTTTTGATTACGGAGATGGTCAGTGGGACTACTCTTCCAGATTTAAATATATGTCTCCCCTTCTTCTGTGCGTGCATGTGAAATATTGGCATGAGAAAGTAAGTTCAAAGTGAATTGCTATACAATACAAGTGAATTACGCAGTCAAAGAGACTGTTGTGTGGAGAAGTTATGTGCAAACATTAAAATTTATGGAGCTTTCAGTCCGAAGCGACACGTGTCACTCGGAAACGATTCTTCAGAAACAAATGCAATCTTTCGTACCGAAGCGACACGACCAGCTGCACATCTTGTTTGTCGCTTGCGTACTACTGTGGCTGCGGCGTTTTTTCTATAGCGTGCAAATTTTTGCCTCGATTCTTTGGTCGCCCATGCAATGTTTTTTTTTATATATATACTGGAGGGGTTGGTTCTCTTGGCACTATATATTGCCCATTTGTCTTGGCATGGGTGCTCTTAATATACGAGAGCCATGTTAAAAAAAAGTGTCGATTGGTTATTACAGAGAATAAAATCAAGCGAGAAAATTTTAATTTTGATGCTATACAAGTGCATAGCCTGGCTATTTTTCTACGTAGTCACCATGACGTTCCAAGCATTTTTGGTACCGTGGAACACGTTAACGTAGATCCTCTGCGTAGAAATCTGCCGCCTGGGATCTCAGCCAGTCGAGAACTGATGTCTTGAGATCTTAACTATCATCGAAACTTTGCGAAGCAAGCCACTTTTTGAGATGAAGGAACAGAAAGTAATCACTTGGGGCAAGGTGGGTGATTAAAACGTTCCCATCGGAATTTTTTAATTGTTGCAACTATTCGGTTAGCTGTGTGTGGGCATTCGTTGTCATGAATAAGCAGAATTCCAGAGCGTAACATTCCTCTTCGCCGGTTTTGGATAGCACGTCGCAGATTAGACAGTATTTGGCTGCTGTGATGGTTCGTCCCGGTTCCAGGAATTCCACGAGGATTACACCTTTTTGGTCCCAGAACACGGTTGCCATGATTTTGCGATGTGATGGTGTTTGCTTGAATTTCTTCGGTTTCGGTGAACCGGAGTGACACCATTGCATGGATTGCTGCTTCGACTCACCAGTGACGTACGATATCCAGGTTTCGTCTCCAGTCACTATGTGATAAAACAAGTCATCCCCATCCTTCTTCCAGCAGGCCAAAAAATCACGTGCTGATTTCATTCTTTCATCTTTGTGAGTGTTTCTCAACATTTTTGGCACCCACCTCGCACACAGTTTGCTATAACCCAGATTGTCCGTTACAATTCGGTGCAATGTTTTATCAGACACTTCAGGAAACTCCTTGCCTAGATCAGTAATGGTGAAACGGCGATTGGATCGCACTTTCTCATCAAAGCCTAAAAACATTAATTCTGACATTTCGAAATTAGGATCAAAACTCGATTTTTCGTGGAATTCGTTTATCCAGAGATAATTTTCAAAAAAATATTGTATTATTACACAGTTCTGAGCCCGAAAAGCTTATTAATTCTGACATTTCGACATTAGGATCACGTTGCACAAGGTCGTCCGTCTGAACATTAGGCCTGCCGCTCCGCTCGTCATCATGAACATTTGAACGTCCTTCCCGAAAAGCACGGCACCATTGTCTTACCTTTCCTTCACACATTACTGTTGGTCCGTAAATGGCACACAATTCCCTATGAATGTCAGCTGCACTCAGTCCTTGTGCGTTGAGAAATCTAATCACCGACCTCACCTCGCATTTGGCGAGATTTTCTATTACAGCAGCCATTTCAACTTCCTGCTACTCGCACGTACGCACCTCGCACTGAGAAATATACCTCTGCTGCAGGCACAGAATACTTAAGCATGCTTTCGTGCACGCGCAGCTTCTTCAGTGTTGCCAGTCCCAAGTAGAATATTATCGGCCCTTTTTTATTTTTACATGTGCCTCGTATATATATTAAAAATACGATTTTTGCGTTGCAAATATGGGAAGGGATGATTATACCGGGTGTCCCAAACAAAAGTATACCCAAAGGTTACCACCACTTTTTTTTTTTTTTGTTTGGGACATACCGTATATCCGCCACTATTACTTTCAAGTAGCTTTTCCAATTATCCTTACAATGCAGGGTCGACATCGAAAATTTGGATTATTCACCCGGGGATCGAATCAGGGACAGCTCGCTCAAATGCGAGAATGTTAACCATTTGTCTACCGAGAGATATAATGGCAATTTATGACCATGTGAAAATCTCTCTCGGACCTTTTCTGCGCACGACCCTGCATATGTAACAAGGTAAATATAGTTATAAGGGCGTAATATCGGTTTGCAATTTTTCACAGATACCGAACGATAATTTGGCTATTTGCTGGAGTCCACGCAAGTGTCGCGCGACACTGTTGCGGCGTGTCTAATATCCTGGAATTTATGCTGAAATCAAAGTTTTTCGTTTATTTTGCACCAGTATTGGGTAAAAATTATGTATTTTGTGATTAAATGACAGCAGTTTTAATATTGCAATATAATTCGTGAATATTCTGAAGCAAAACACTGGTAAATTGGTGAGTAATTGCAGTAATTGTTAATAAGTATTTTAAACAATTTTCAAGCATTGGTATCAGTATCGGTTCCAAATTATTGATTTAGTTTATTTTAGTTGCTTTTCTGCCACTTTTGGCTAATCGCGACGATGTTGATGACTGGACAAGACACAAGCCTCACAGAGAAATATATTGGCTGCGAGTCCAAACGCCAGAGAATCGTTAGTCTAGACGAACGCAGTCAAAGGTGTACTACGTGAAAGTGGGGTCGATAAGAGTCCTAAGGGGGAAGTCCCGAGTTCGTGTGGTACCGGTTCAGCCCTAGTGAAAAACGGTAAAAGTGACAATTTATGAACCTCACTGTGGTGTGTATAAAATGATAACCAGCAGTTCGAGAAACAACAGCGGAAGGAAAATCCGGTGCTCTCTCGTGGCGAGCGAGTTCTAGAAATCATAAATTACCTCCCAAAGCTCGGTCAAGCCTTCTCCGACTGAGCTTGGCACGGCTTGGATTGCTGCCAAAGTCAACCGACGTCATCGCATGTTTCCCGACGAGTATTCGGCAGGTTTCTCCATCAATTCGTTTCCTTTCGCAAGCAAACAAGCGGCGAAGTGCACGGCTATGATGATGCTGAGGTAATGCACTCTCGTACCTACGCATCCTTTCCTTTTTTTTTTTTTTCGCGCTTTCTTTCCCCCCTTTTTTCCCCTTCGCTCTTGGTGTCGTTGAAGAGATGATTGATCAGTTGTGCTCCCGTGGCGATCTCCGCACGCTACCTCTCTCGCATTCCGTTGATAGAAGGCGCCTGCTTTTTGCGATATCGAGCGGAGATGCTAATGGCGCTGATTTGCAGAGGTATGTATTGCTGCACTAGTGTAGATATCGTAGTCTCTTGTTTTGTGATTAATATTAGGTACGGGCTTACCATCGGTTCCCACTGGCGTGGAAAACTTAGGAAGTTCGGGAAATCAACTAGGAGTGAAAATGTTCACAGAAAAGTGAGGCAATTTTGTAAAAACGTTTAAAAAACATTAAAATTCATGGGTTTTTTTGTTGCCACGATTAGAAACTTTCAAGACACAGAGTTTCGTAAACAATTAGGAAGCACACAAGCCGCGGTAGCTCAGTCGTTAGGGCGTCTGACTACCATGCGAGAGACCCGGGTTCGATCTCGGGCGAGAGAGAACCGGGATTTTTTCCACCTGTTCAAAGTGGATACCTGGAGGAAACTGGGAGGTAAAGGCGGCCTGGGGCGCTGTTGATCACATCACCCCCACCTTCGGCCGTGATGAAGAAAGTGTGGGCCCCTAACTCCACACCCCCTATACGTTTTCATAGCGTGGTGCAAAGCACAGGCGGGACTTTACTTTTTTTTTTACTTTTTACAAACCTAGCAACTCTTTTAAGAAGTTATAGTAAACACATACAACGATCGTGTGAGGAACTAAAACTGCCAAATATGAGAGATTCTTAGTAACCTCGCACATTCGACACAGGGGGCAGCATGATAGTTCTACAGTATAATCAAAGGTTATGGTTGTTTTTATTTGATTTTTGTAATTTGGCGTGATGATATTATTAAATTGATGAAGGAACACTCACAAAGAACACCCATTCCTAAGCCGGGATTCGAACCCGGGACCTCTGGCCTCGCAGGTTCCTGATTGTGAACATTTGCGGGGGGTTTCGTACTCGTGAGAGAAAACGTTCAAAATTCGTCAGCGAGTTGCCTACTATAGCCATGCGTAAAATAAAAGTTTACTTCGCGGTATCGCAAAGATCCGAACAGATAGAATTATTAAACAGCTCAATTACGTTTTATTATGCTTTTATTTTCACCGTTGTGTATTGCACTATTATTAAGAGTATTTTCATAAATAAAATGTTCCGCTTGGATGGGAAATAGTCGCCTGTTAAAAAAAAAAAAACTAGAAAGAAAAGAATATACTCATCAATATCAATCCAGCACTACAAACAATTAAGTCTTTCTAGTATTCATAAAGATTCTTAGTCCTTAGCGGACAATTATTGATAAATGTGGTGTGTGCGTGTGTGACATACGTAAATGAGTTCGTATATATGACTATCGTGACCGTTCGTGCGACTGTGAAAACTGCATAACTCAGGAACTACAGTGACGAATTATAGCAGACCTTTAGACCTACCAAAAACTACCCAATGTAATAAATTGGATACATTTGTCCGTAGTGTATGGCCTTTGGAGACAATCGTGTGTGTCTCTCTCTCTCTCTCTCTCTCTCTCTCTCTCTCTCTCTCTCTCTCTCTCTCTCTCTCTCTCTCTCTCTCTCTCCCCCCCCCTGAATCTTCAATATCTCAAAACCAGCTAAAGCCACAAGTATGCAATTCTGGGCACTGATTGACCATAAATTACCAATTCCATGCATCACTCGAGAACTATCCCAGATACAAAGGCAAAACTTGGGTATATCAACAGACCTATCGCAAACTAATTTATTGCAGTCCTGTCGCAAACTTTTTTATTGCAGTATATACTAACGTGATTGGTAAGTTTGGTCGAAAAGTAACAAGCAATGAAATGTCGATTTGCCAGTTTCTGATTAGTACGCATGAAGCATATCGCGGTTTGACAATAAACGGAGCTCCAACTTGTTTTAGTTATTGTTAATGGAGGCACATAGTGGTTCGGATCCCACTTTAAACTGTAGGTCTAGTCCCGATTAGCCTTACTGTGCACAACCAAAGTTAATGTTAAGTAGACATCATACAGGGTGTTCACAAAGTGTCCGACACATTTAAATTAGTAATAAATTAGAAACTAATGTAGATACAAATAAGCTGGTGGCAATGGTAGATAAACAAACTCAGTTTTGTGTTCTGTGTCAGTACACTTCTACATGTGCTCCTTTTATCGCACTTTTGCCAGAAAACAATGTCTGCCACATATTCCCAGAGGAAAAAATCCAATGGGGTTGTGCCGGTTGAACTTCGGGGCCAAGGAATAGGACCATCAAGTCAAATCTATCTTCTCGGAAAAACTTCGTTCGAAACACGATGAATAATGAAAAGTGTAAATAACGCGATACCCCAAAGCTGCAAGAAATCCATTCTCGTCTTGACTTTCTCTGTAGGACAAAAAAAGCGTGCACTGATAGAGGACATAAAACTTCTTAAGTTTATCAATCTGTCATTGTTACCAGTTTACTTGTATAAATGTGTCAGATACTTTGTGTACACCGTGTACTTTAGTTATGTTTAAGGGTCCGGTATTTTTTTCGGAAAGAAAGATAATCTTGTAGCAATCTGTGTAGTCAGCTAATTTAGTAATACATTGAATATATGCTGAAATGCACGCTGTATTTTTTTGATTACGTAAGATTAAGTATCATGATAATTCATTTATTTCTTTATGTATAAGTGGAGCATGAGCGATGAAAATTTAGATTGCAGTTATTCAGCCAAGCACAGCATCAGATTGGAAGCTAAAAACTGAAGCATTGGTGGAGTCAGATATTACGTGGTTCGTGCGTTTGTGTGTGTGCGTGTCCGTGCTTACAGATAGTTGAAAAACAATGGAAATGATTTATAAATCAACTGCTTTTATACACAAACCTACATTTCAGGGAAAGGCAAATCGCATTATTTTTGCAAGCCTACAGTTCCTTCACGAATTTCGTATCACAGCACGCTACGACGTCAGGGCTCCCGGCCTGGGAATGGGTGTTGTTTGTAAATGTTCCTTCATCAATTTTATCCTACCAGCACTCATCATCGTCGCGATTAGCCCAGAAGAGGCAGAAAAAGCAACGCAAAATAACGTAATTCAATCAATTAGTCAAAACCTTCATGAATTTCCTTATACCCAGAAAATCTTTAGAACTGAAGGTTGCTCTGTCAGGAAAGTTGTTTTAAAAAATTCCTCTCGGTCCGAAAAATCGGTATGATGTATGAATTTATGAAAAAATATATCCGTGAAGAATTGCTTGTACACTAGTCAAGTGAATCTTTAAGGGGTTTGATTTCGCTTTTATCTATATAGCCTATTTGTGATAATTTCGTGACACCCTTGTCTCTTCTATCATACGCATCTATAGAGAAAAGCCAATCAAAGCATGGGAGCACATTTTCATTTCAGTGCTGCAGAAGAAATTCTAAACAATTGTAATTTTTCAGAATGTTGAATATCATAGCGATTTTTCGAAAGGAGAGAAATTTTCGAAAACGTTCAGCGCGACCTAAAGTATGCCAAACTGCGTGGTGGAATAACCCTTAGAGAACCCAACCTCCAAATCTAATTTTATTTAAGATGGCTTCCCGCTCATCTTCAATGTCTTGGATTAACTCCAAAATAGTGGATTCCTCACAGAAACAGTGGATTCCGCAGGAAAGTATCTGTAGTGTTAAAATATGCAAGCGTACAGGGAACTCCATATTATTATTCACCTGAATAATGGTACGTGGATGATGATCTTATTTCCTTACCCTCACGATTCTACGGCCCTTGTAAGACTATGACCACCTTCATAATGGATAACTTGCAAAACCTGTCATTTCTTTCTTCCCTGTTCTCTCAAATGTCCTTTCTTACATCATTCTTCACCTACTTCAGCCATTCCTTTCTTGCCTCGTTTCTAGTCTCCATAGCATAGTTTTCTCATGCCTTCATTTTTCCATTCTTTACTCCTGGCTTGATCACAACAGTCTCACCCTCGAGGCTTCCATGTCCTTTATTTGGTCTTGATATAATGAGGTTTTTTTTTTATTATTATACCATATAGCTCAGGTTTCCCCCTCGTTCACTGGCTTATATATTTTCCTGAAAACTTTCCCTTGCCATAGAATGATGTTTTATCGTCTTGTAGTTTAGGGCACAATATTACAGTAGTTTCAAAGTGCCCCCGCACTAAGATAAGCCATTCTGCTCATTAAAGGACATCCTACACCATCACTTCACTTGATTCGTGTGTAGCGGTTACGTCCTTCCATTGCGCAGTTCTGTTTCAAAACTAAAAATGTGTTGTATATTATTTTTGTAATAAAATGTTGATTTAAAAACGTTTTAATTTTGGGGTACTTTTCATATTGGAAGGCTATGGAAATGGTCACTTGAATCTCCAAAAGATAAGATTTGTTTATTATTATTATTATTATTCAAAGAGACCACAAAGGTCCGCTAAACTGCCGCTGATGATGGAGACAACCTTGTAAAAAACGAGACAAGAACTTCACCAGCTCCATGTCTTTGGTATGACATTTGAAAGATTTTTTTCTAAATCAGATCAATTTACTGTGCGACATCTTCAGCGGATATATATATACCTGATTATTATGAAACGGATTTTAAGGTGCAAAATTATGGTCGGGAAAGGGAAAAAAAGATTCTGAAAATGTTTTCAAAAAGGTGCTGATAAAATGCCTTTATTCTGGTCTAAACCAGTTACATTAACATTATGTATTCAGCACTGTAGCAAATAACATAATTGATAATAATTACATGGGTTTCAATCAACTTGTTATTCTGGATTACGTCGAATGTAAGTCACTGACGTTTTGAGTTCAGGAGTGGAGAAACTACATTATCTTGGGAACTATTGAGACTGCAATGATTATATTGTACCATTTTATAGCTCTCGTTCTGCTCAACAAAATAAGACTATAGGATTTTATGTAGCTGCTCAAGAAGAGTGAAAATCATATATTTTTTCTGTCCAATTGTTTAACAAAACATGAAAGAAAAGGAGGGAAAAATGGTGCTGAAGAGGGGTTAAAAAGGGGATGAATGTGCTAATCTCATGAAAAGGTGCAACAAAGTGTGTTCATTTTAATTGATTTCATGTCCTAAAACACATATCTCAAAAGATTGGTATGGGAAGAGCTATATTTTTGGAAAGCTGCTGCATCTTAAAATCCGTTCCCTACTGATTATATACAGATGAGTAATATATTTTGTTCATAGTAATTACAAACTCAATACATTATACTTTGTCCTGGGAATTTCTGGAACGAGCAAACGAAAACAAGTGTCTGCGCAAGTAGTGACTCGAGAGGGCTCGACCGATGAACACGTGAGAGGGAACAAAATTCCGTGGAGGGGAGGAAACGACCGCCGCTACGAGCCTTTGCAGCAGCGTGTACTGCTTCGCTCCGCCCACACGCTCCCTTCCCATTATGCTCGGCCTTGCTCCAGAGATTCCCGGGATAGAGTATAGTAGCGACTGTGAGTCTGCGCTGCGAGGTTGCATATATTCCGATAAAATTTTCTCTTTCGAGGGATACAATCGTCGAAACGAGGCGTCAGACAGAGAAACTTGATTGGGAAAAGTTTTTTACCTTTGGCCGACGCCAGTAAAAAAAACGCTATGATACTCCAGAATCTGAAAAATTACGCACGCTTAGAATTCGTTCTATAGCATTCACGTGAATCTTTGTGTGGTTTGCTTTCTCTGTTGTCTAGATATTCTCAATGGTTTAATGGGCTTACGTAGCCATGAAGTCGAGGCGAGAACGAGACTTGAATTTATAGATCGAGCGAGAAAGAGTCGTGCATTTACAGGTCAAGGCGAGAACTAGACTATCAAGTATCGTCTTGCTTCGATATTACCCCGTGTTACATATTTTTACAAAACGAATGAGTGGACAAAAGTAAAGCATAATAATTTTGTGCATGCATCTACGCAGCGGTGGCCAACCTTTTTTGGTTTGAGGGCTAATTTACATTTCAAGAATCACTGGCGGTCTACTTATCTTATTAGACCTAACAACGAGATCTTAAGAAAGGAAGCAAAGGGCCAATCAATTGACATTGATTATTTAATTTTATGTATGTATTTATTTATTTACTTATTCATTTATTAAATAAGTCTTGGCTTCAGTACTGTGGGCCTGGCACCTGTTTTAGGCCGTATCTGCCTAGTTTATAATTAATATATTTTCATCCTTGTAATGAGAAGGTAAAAAAAATATATTTTTTTTTACATCAACATAATTACTACAATTTTATTCTTTCATAAACACTCATTTTAACAAAAGTATTTTACTTGTTGCTGGGAATCAGTAAAAAAAATTACACAACTACAGTATTTTGTACTTTTCAGCAGTCAGTTCACTTGTTTCCAGACACTTGACGTTGCATTCCGCCAGTGAGTTTATCATGTTGCAAGTCATATGACGTTACTGCTACTCTCAAGCAGGAAATCAAGGGATCCTCTCGTTTGATTTTATCGCATTCATTCTAGAGATCGCTGACTCACATAGATATGTAGATCCGAAAAATGCAGTCAAATAAAATGCCACTTTGCGAATATTTGGATAGAAGTTTTCACACAATAGTTTCCAGATTTCTGATACGTTGCTATCAATTGCTCTTGCTTTCAAGTAAATGTCGCAGCGCAACTTCCCTTCTTCTACTTTACTGGGGTCTCCTTCCACTAATTGCGATATTTGAGAACAGAGTTCATCCACAGATTCAGTTTTCATTTCCTGAAATGGGAAGGCCATGAAAGTTACAACGTCTTCTAACTGGAAGAACTCCGTAAAACTTCTTTCAAATTCCGTGCGCAAATCATCTAGTTGCGTTGCAAAAGACTCGAAACTGGGAAATGTTTTACCCCTGCACTCATCTTCCATACAACAGAAGTTTTTCAAATCACCCTGAGTAGCAAACATCATAATCGGAAAGAAATTAACTGTTACAACAAAGCTCTTTTCCTGATACAACAGTTGAAAAGAGAGAGAGGTAAGTAATAAATGTTTTGTGACTATGCATATAATCCGTATAATATGACAGAGCACCTCTGGCTACCTCTCGCGATTTGCCGGTCGACGCGTTGGCCACCTCTCTACAGTATGATTTGAACTTACGAGGGGGTATCAAAAAGTTCATGCAATCACAGGGTGGCTACTCACCGGGAATTCCTTGAATTCAAGGAATTATGCGTGAATTATTGGCTCCGGGAATTATGCGTGAATTCTACTTGAATTTTTCTCTGTAGACGTGAAAAATTACAGCATGTATTAATCCAATCCTATTCACATTTTATGCAAATAAAAATGATTTTCGTAAAATTTTCTTGCTCGCGTCGCTCGCAATTCCTGCTTTTCTTAGTCTTATCAAGTTTATAACCATAGCTAGGGGGCGGCGGGAGTCGGCCCTGGGCGCCGAACTATCTAAATGAAAAAAAAACTTGTAAAATTGATTGATTGATTTGTGGTTTTAAGTCCACTTTATGCACAAAAAGGCTAACCGGGACTGGATCTACAGTTTAAAGTGGGATCCGAACCTCTGTGCCATGTGCCTCCACCGAACCCGGGATCTCTTGATCACAAGAAGACGATGTTACCACTACACTATCGGGGAGGCACAAAAGTTGTAAAAGAGAGAATGCATTGACGTCCCGTGAAATTATTTCCACCCTATTAAATCAATATTGGTTAAAGCCTGCAAAAAATTAAATCCAAAAAATTTCTTGATCGCTTCGCTCGCATTATTTCATTGTTCTCCGTAATTGTGAATTTTCAGAGAGAGAAATAACACTTGTCTTAATTGATTTTGTTTTAAATGCACGAACAATTGTTTTGAGGAAAGGGAGCGTGCACATTTGAGACAATATGTCATTTTTACTGTTGTTTTATTGTGAGATGGATGAATTGGTTGTGTTATGTATTTAAATAATATATGTTGTATATAATATGTATTAAAGAAACTTTGAATACGTACACAATTTAGTGTCCACGTCGCTCCATGTTGCATATATGTGAAACATATATCGTGCATGAATGTTATACATGTTAATTTAAAAAAGAATTACACTTGGAATGCATTTATGAAACATTTTCTATCGAAAATAGTTTGTGTGCTTGTTTTCCATTATGAAATTGAACGTGTTGAAAAATAATTGAAATCGTTTGTTCGAACACAAATGCTTTAGCACCAACTTCTACCCCCTTTTTGTATAATTCACGAGGATACTAACGTCTTTGATACTACTACTATTACTACTTCTACTACTACTACTACTACTATTAATAATAATAACAATTTTGGTCCCGGCTTCTATTTTTCTTCTTCAATTTTGGTTCTAGAGTAGCCACCCTGAATCACCTGGAAGGAAACAACTTTGGACAAGTACGAAATCATGATTCTATTAGTCCTTCCCCATATAGTCGCCATGCTTGGCGACACATTTCTGCCAGCGGTCTTTCACCTTGCGTAAGCCACTTTAATAGAACACTGCATTTTGGGCCTGAATCCACTGTTCCACCTTAGAAATGACATCATCCCTCGCGTCAAAGTGGTGTCCTTTGAGTGGACGCTTCATTTCCGGAAAGAAGATGAAGTTGCTCGGTGCCAGGTCTCGGGAATATGGAGGGTGGGGCAAAATTTTGTATCCTAATTGAACTGTTTTCGAAATGGATGCATGGGCAGAATGGGCTTGTGTGTTGTCTGCCAATAGCAGCACTCCTTTTATGAGCTTTCCTCGCCTTTTCACCTTCAATTCTTCACGTAACAGAGCTAGGAGATCACAATGATAGTCACTTGTGATTGCGTGACCCTGTGGAAGG
Organism: Lepisma saccharinum; assembly: GCF_977018435.1. Classification (NCBI taxonomy): domain Eukaryota; kingdom Metazoa; phylum Arthropoda; class Insecta; order Zygentoma; family Lepismatidae; genus Lepisma; species Lepisma saccharinum. The sequence goes on from NC_139249.1 coordinate 54,723,288, forward strand.
TAGTCCGCAGGATGACTCCCTCACAGTCCCAGAAAACGGTCAGCATCACCTTAGTGGCTGACCTTTGCACTCTTGCCTTTTTGGGGGCCGGTGAGGAGTTGTGTTTCCACTGCTTGCTCATCTGCTTTGTTTCTGGGTCATAAAGGTAGATCCAGCTTTCGTCCATTATAACCAGTCTGCTGAAAAAGTCCTCTTCATCCAGCTCACAGCGGCCTAACATCTTTAGTGCTGCTTCCTCTCTAGTCCTCTTCTGGAAAGAGCTGAACAATCGTGGCACCCACCGTTCCGACACTTTATGAAGGTTCAGCTGGTGATGGATGATATTCCAGATTGACCCATAAGTAACACCGAATACAGCCATCACACTTTCAATGGTGATCCTCCCGTCTTCCATTATCATATTCTCCACTTTCTCCATCAATGTGGCATCATTTGTGAAGGACGGTATCCCTGTCCTGGGGCATCGGAAATTACCATGTGGCTGGTTTGGAACTGCAGTTTCCACTTGGAAACCATCTCATAGGATGGGCTTTCTTCCCCGTACACTGCTTTCATCACATCGTGAATTTGCTTCGCTGCTTTCCCCTAGAGATGCAGGAATTTGTTGACGCTCCGTGCCTCAATTTTGTCAATCATGACACCTTCCTTTATTCACCTGTAATAAAAAGAATAGCAATAAACATCCAAAACAGAAAAAAATGTGTGCTTAACCTAAAAGGGCCATTGTACAATACACATATCCGAGGGTGTTTCTAGTTTATTTCCTTCCAGGAGATTGCACGAACTTTTTGATACCCCCTCGTATATCCAGAATCTAATTAACGTTGAATTTGGGAGCGATGGGAAGCATTCTTCCAACTTTTTCAGGACAAATAGGATGATTTAATTTTACTCTATTTATTGATGATTATTTTACGTCTTTTTTCTTGCCCTTGAAGCTAATTCTGATTATGAGGGATGCTCACAAAGGAATGCCCAGGGTGAGCCTAATCCGAACCTTTGGTGCCGAGACCGTATTTTTTCTTGTTTGTAGGGCCTCCCGATGGCGCAGTGGTAACATCGTCGGCTTGTATTCAAGGGGTCCCAGGTTCGATACTCGGTGGAGGCACATAGTGGTTCGGATTCCACTTTGAACTGTAGTTCCAGTCCAGTACTGTGCATAAAATGGACTTAAAACACCAAATGAACCAAACAAATTTAGCATATCTTGAAATTTCTCAGCTTGGAGCATGCTTTGAGTGTTTTCATCTTTGAGAAGTTTTGCCCAAGTTTCGAAGTTATTTTCTCGAGAAGTATTTTATTTTTATATGATTGCATCTTTATGTAACAAACGGAACAGTTTTTCTCGCTTTTCGCTAAATGGAAATTATCACCATGCCACGAGTCAAGAAAGATAGATATGCGAGTCGCGTTGTTAACGATTGCCAGAGGAAATGACTGCTTTTAAGAGCAAGTCAAATACAGGAAACCCCTCTGAAATCTTACAATGCAAGGCCACGTACAAAAAGGAGACGTGAAATTATCGACACGTTGTTGGGTGCATGAATAATGCATAAGCGCTAATTACACACTCCTACTGTCTTTCTTCGGGAAGCTCGCGTGGAAGGGGTCGCACCAAAAGAACAATTAAAGTTGCTTGGTAATGAATTGCTGCAGGATTCATAGAACTTTTAGCTGGCCATTTCTCATTTAATTGGTCGGAGTTAATTTCTGCAATGTTGGTTAATTCTTCATGCGTTAGCAGCAGCTTACATATGTCTAGATGGCAATGCGCCGTGGCGGTGTTTAATAAGAGAACCTGTCTTCGTTGCATGAAGCTGTAGTATTTATGTTTGTATTGAATTCGCAGCTGCACGTCATGGTCACAATTAGAAATTTTGCCTGGAGGATACATTTGAAAAATGACGGAAATTGTTCTTCTTTATTGTAAATTTTATCCAAGGTGTGTTCAAAAAGTTCCCAATCGCGCAGTTGTAGTCGAAACAATTACGACCGTTTCGTCTTTGGGCTGTTAACGATGTGACGCCCAATCAGTCTCACTGCTGAATGGAGTTTTATTGCGTAGTCAGCATTTGGGCGAGTGGAGCCAACTGCTTGCGGCGGTCGCCATCTTGTAGTGTCTGGTTACACACATAACATAATTCCGCTTTGGCTTGTTTTATTGGCACATAGTCGTTCACCAGCAACAAAACGGTTCTGTGGACAAAATAATATTTACGGCTATGGACCTGATCAGTTCCAGGCAAATTTGGAATCTTAGACCCGCCAAGGGAAAGGTATTACCCCGAAGAAACATTCAAATCCAAGAACAAATGAAGTTCGGTTGCAGGTCGAGTTATCATGATTGTCGATTAGCTGACCTCCGTAGCAGAGTGGTTATCACAGCCCGCTACGACACCGGTGATCGAATCCCGGCCTGGGCATGGATGTTCTTTGTGAGTGTCCCTTTATTGGTTTCATAATATCACTCATCCTCGTCTTCGCGATTATCCAGAAGTGGCAGAAAAGCGAAGTGAAATAAACCAAATCAATCAACGATTGTCGATGGCGGAGCGAACCAATCACGTACATTTCTAGCGGTGAACGTGTCTTTTGGCGACCATTTGTTTCAGCTCCTAGGACGTGTATGAATCTGTGGTTCATGGAAGACTAATGTGGAAGAAGCTGTACATGAGACCCTGGTGCAAGTGAAGTTGCATCTTACTATATAGATTATACCTCAGAAGGATTTTCCCGGTACGTTCAGTTTCTGACGCAGGTGACAGAAGACATGTTCTGGAAGACATTGGGAACCATCACGTGAGTGCTTCCACCCACTAGGAGGACCGCTGGAGACAGCACGTGCTTTCTTTGCCACCCAGAGCTCGGCGTTCCATTTACGAGGTGAATTTGAACACTTAGTTGCCACATTCACAGCGGAGAAAATGGGAAGACAGCACACACACAGGGAGAAGGTATTGCAAAATACAAATGTTCTCTTAGGGCTTGAATAACTCATTGGTACTATTGTTTTCCCTTTCGATAGACTCGTGGAACAGCACAGTCAATGGTCATGTTTACACCAACCATACCACGTGGTACCTAGTGGTGAAAATGTGAACCTTTTTTTTCAGCATTCGCTTCCCAATTGTCTCCACAGGCTCTATACCAAGTTCCACCACAATCCGATGCTCCGAACGGGCTCCAGAGGGCTCTTAGTAATGGATCTTTAATTATGACCACCTACATTTGCAGGGTGGCTACTCACGGGGAATTACTTGAATTCTGGGAATTATGCGTGAATTATTGGCTCCGGGAATTATGCGTGAATCCTGCTTGAATTTTTCTCCGTAGACGTGAATAATTGCAACTTTTTAAAATCCCAATTCCATTGAATTTATACATATATATTAATAACCTGAGACAAGTTTTTCACAGTTTAGGTTTTAATTTTATCGAGAAAGAAAAAGAAATCTGCGTGGAAAATAAAACTGAATTCTCTCAATCAGTTTCCTTTGTTAGTGTCCTTTGTAGAACAATCTATCTGACAGACGGAAGGTTATTGCAAGATATCTTGAAGTTGATTAGGTAAATTTGAAATTCTTATAGAATTAACAATTTTTCTTAGATTACTATTTCCCGTAACATTTGTGACTTGTGTTTGTAGATGTATTTCTAGTCTGAGTATGTGAAGTGGCAAATGTAAACTCCTCACCTTAAATGAAATACATGTACCGTTCAATTGAATTGAATTAGAATTTTTGGATTCATTGAAATCGCACAGACCATTTATATTGTTTATATAGGTATTTGTGTGTGTGGATGTGGATGGGTGTTGAGAGATAGTAAAATCTTAGCTTGAAATTATAGAAAACACCTACTTGTGCCCTTGAATTTTTGTAAAGTTCGCCTGAAAACCGGGAATTATACTTGAATTTTATTATGGTCCTAGAGTGGCCAGCCTGATTTGGCAATGACAGACCACTCGGTGGCGGGAACTGTACCAGGACAAACCTGAACTCGAGGGTAATTTCTAAAACCCTTGTAACGAACACATTTCCGCTGAGGGTTCCTTGAAATGAGACGTAATCTTAATCTAATCACTGCGTCATTTTAAGGCCGAATCACACGAAACTGGATTTCGAGTAGGAATGCCCTAGTTGGCGCCGGACTGGGTAACTGGCTGGAAATGATGCCAAACTGGTTTTGACGAATAGACCGTGTTCTAATTGCAAGTGCCTTTCTCTGTTAGATTCTGTGGAACAGCCAATCGGATCGAAAGTTTGGTCATGTGAAGATAATCTGTGAGCTTGGCAAAGAAAGGTTGTTTTCTTTCGCTGCTTTATGAAAGAAAAACAGAGGTGAGGTGCATTCATTTATAATGCATAGTAATTTCGAACCTCCCCTTAATAATAGCAGTAGCTATTCTCCTGCGACTTCTTTCCTCAAGTGGATCGTCCATCTCTTCAGCCTGCCTTCTCTACGCAATGCCTTGTGGGAACCAGTGTGCCAATTAACGGGGGCGATGCCGGTGATCTCCTCCCCCATACAAAAATGATTATCCCCGCCAAGAGAAAATTATTTTTATTCCCTTCAAAGAAAATGGATTTGAAAGCATATAGAATACCATTTCTTAACTTGTAACAAACACAATTGAAATATTCGTGTTCATTAATGTTAGTCACCAAAGATTTCCCTGCCGATAAGTATACAGCCTTGTGGATTAAAGAAAGACAACATTCTGCAACTGACTCACCTCACCTAGTCGAGCCAACTAAAGCCTTGTTTCCACTTAAGTTTTCACGGCATAGTGCTCATACTTTACATGTATTAAAGTGTTGACAAAAAACTTGTAAGTAGGGTAGATGGACGTTACGTTTCAGCTTTGAAATAGAAATTTGTTCAATATTTCTGTGTTACTACTTCGATAGCTGTTTTTGTGTGAGAGTTTTCTTAGAATGTAAACACACTGTTTTTAAATTAAATGTAAATGTTAACATAATCTCTAATGACGTAGGTTAGAACCAATGTTCTAAGGTGCTTAGAACCGCAAGGCAATAGTTTAGTTTACTGAGTGGTAACATATACATTTATCATATTTGCATTCCCCTAAACATTTACCTCCTAAAATGAAATTACAAATGCGCCACTGATGGGCACACCCCCCCCCCCAACCCAACCCCCCCCAAAGCAAAAAGCTTAATTCGCACAGTGGTGGGAACAAAAGTCCACCAACAAGTACGGTAGCTCGTGCATAAGATATATATTTAACCTTAAGAGGTATGACCATTTAACTGAATATTATAAGAAATTAGCCTGGATTAAAATGGAAGAAAGACGCAATTACAGAAAACTGGTGTTGCTTCATACAGGAAGTCCTTTGTACCTCAGAGAGAGATTGCTTCTGTTAGGAAGTCCCAAGTTATCATCACAAGATTCCAAAATTCTAATCTTTTAACAATTAAAGCTCACAAAACTGATTTTTTTAGCAAGTCTTTTACTGTATCAGTAGTTACAGACTGGAATGCACTCTCTCATGAAGTGAGAAAATTAAATTCATTAGGTATCTTCAAACTAAGATTAAGATAAAGTTGTATGGAGTGATGCTATATACTCTTATTCCTGTTTCGATATTTTTGTCAAGTAATTAATTCATGTTTAATAAATATTTGTTATGACCTGTTATGTATATAGTGTGTGCATGTATATATACATATATATATATATATATATATATATTTTATGTATTTCTTTGAATTACATATTTTTTACTGCGGTTGGTTTGATGTGAAAGGTATATGTATGATCGTTATTTTCAATGTTTATATAAGAATCAAATTATGAATATGTATTATATTATGAACTTTTGCATGTGATTGAGTGTAAGAAAAGGCATGAGCCTTAATCTCCGCCACAAAAAATAAGAAGCAAATAAATGAATACCGAGTATCGTGTGAAGCGAAAACTAGGAGGTGAGCAGCTATAATTGAAGTCCAACTAAGGAATCCAGCAGAAAATCTAGCCTCGTGTGATTCAGGCATTATTAATGGTCCAGTCAGTACGCCCTCTCAACCCTTCCTTGAACCTAGCTTAGCAAATCAACGAACGTGGCTGTATTATTGTTCTTGTGTTTCCGCAGCGAGAGCCGAACACCCCCTCTCCCGCAGGCTCCGTTCCGCTTTTGTGGTAACTCCGACACTCTGACGCACACGCGGAACACTGAATTTTCAAGGACACGTTGTTTCCAGTGGCTCGTACCGTACTCTTTGTTGCTAGTTTGTTCCCGAGGGTATCGGGCAGAAGAACAAAGCGCGTTTCTCAAACTTGTGGTAATGCCGCGTTTACGCTTAATGACTGTATCACCTCCTTTTCTGGTCTTCCCCTCGTTTACTCCGTCTGTTCAGCACGCAACACTCGATAATTATTTCCAAAAGATTAACTTTTATTTGTTTGTTCAGTTTCGTGAATATTTCCCGGAATTTATGTCAATTCCCCGCACTAACTCGCGCACTGAGACGCGGGGAAACTCGGAAACTCGGGCAACAGAACTTCTGTCGTCTGCTTCTATTGAAATCAAATGGTGTAACGCTTACTACGGGGGAACGTGCGGAACAGAAGCACGGAATTTCCGGCTAGAAGTCTGCAGGTTGTCTTGAGGGTTATCGCCCACTGAGACGCCGGAAGTGAAAATGTTCCGTTCTGTTGCCGCGCTTCCGGCGTCTCAGTGCGCGTCAAGCTTAAGACAGGAAGCCGGAAAGTTCTTAGCCTCACCGTCTGAATGTGCTAAGGGTCTGCACCGACTTTCTTCTCTTCTCTCCACCTCTTGGGGCCACACACACTTCTCTTTTCTGTGGAACAAACACCATTTTAATACCATTTTGTAAATGTCCTCGAATTTTGAAGGAAAACCTACTTACCTTCCACTATCTGTGGTCTGTGCAAAATACGTTAAGTTGTCTCGGAATATAGATTGGAAACATCTGCCCGTAAATGTTTCATTATATTTGGAAACAGGGTCTCAACAAATCTCTAGCACACATACAACATGGTATGGCGAGTTTAAGAAAGTTTTGGTCGTCCCTTTTAGTTTTGCAGTTGAAGTGGGTTATTTCTTTTTCTTCTCAAATTCCTACTAACCTGTATATTAAAAAGTTCGACAATGTAATGTAGTTTCAAAACATTATGGTAGTGCTAATCTCGTTGCACTACCAATCTGAATGTCTTTAACATTTTCACAAGCCTTTAATACTTTAAGAAGTATTATTGTTAGCATTAGACGTTGTTCTGGTATATTTTCGTTCTTAATGCAATGTTTTTTGCCCCCGATGACGCAGTGGTGGCGTCGTCATCAAAGGGTCCCGGGTTCGATGCCCTTTGGAGGCACATAGTGGTTCGGATCCCACTTTAAACTGTAGGTCCAGTCCCGATTAACCTTACTGTGCATAAAGTGGACCAATTCAGTACCAATTAATGCAATGCTTTGCAACTAGTAGCTCCCATGCAGCGACATTGAAATATAGTTCAATTTGTTTTCCATTTTTATTTCATTAACCTGTTTGAAGGGCCATTTTATCATTGTCAAATCCAAATGAAAACCAATATTAATGGTTTTACTGTGGAACGTTTCAACAGAGGAAATACAATGTTACAAGACCATATTTCCTATTTATTGTTCCATTCATTTTTATGAATTTCATTACAAGAAACTCGGTCACCTCTAAACATCAAGGCATATACGCATATATATGTTATACCACTGTGAGACGTGACGAGTATTCTCCGTTATATTGCTTTCGGGATGGTACTTGTGATAACCTTTGTAAGGAATATAAAATGTTCAGTTGCTTGTCGGAGGCATTAACTTCGAAGAAAACACATTGTTTATTACTTTTGTAAAAGCAAAGTGCAATGTTTTTCTTCTTTTTCTTTCAGACGAAAAATCTAGAAAGTAAGATACCAATCGCAGTTTTCATTTTCATCACCTGTCCAAAATGAATATATCCCGCAAATGTTTCAAAGTTGGAGTCGAGGCCATAACAAGTCTAGTAGGAATCAAATAAAGGCGTGTCTCACTTGTAGCGCCTGGATGCCACGTTGGATGCTAAATTAAAGGCATAACCTTGGCTTTGTAATCGTTTTGGCTGCAGTCCAGGTATTTCTGTCGCGCAGGGAGAATCCAACGATTTTCGGCTGATTTTCCCATTCGTTCAGAGTAGGGAAAATTTCATTCGAAATGCGTTAACAAGTCTGCGTATGTGTATATATTATATGTAGGAAGTCCACGACCTTCTGTCTGTAAAAAAGGGTGTTGCCGTTCATTCATTCAACCCTATGTTAATTGATGATTTGTTAATTCTAGACATCTCGGAGGTTAAAAAGTAATCCCTTAATCCCTCCCTGCTTTCAGAAATTCGGCGTCTCGTAGATTCTTCATCGACTGTCAAGACCATGGACACAACTTTCGTTCTTTTCGGGAGAACATTCGATTATACTTATTTTGACGGACTTAATCCACTTGTTGAGTTGACATATTTATAGATTGGAATGGAATTAAATCAGGTTCTTTTACGAGACCTGGCTATTTGTCTTTGCGTTTTCTATTATAGAATATTATTCTTTAAAATTAAGTAAGATGGAGCAATAACATGCCATTGACGTAAATAATGCAGGTGTTTAAAAGAAAATGGTACGAAGTATGTATAATTTCTGTCTTTTCCTAATCCAAGCTCAAATACGACACTCGCACAAGGCATGGATGTTTGTGCATCCCCTCACAGTGATCACTAAGGCGAAACTTAAAATTCGCAATCGTCTCGGTTTAAGTAAATATTACAAAATAATCTAATTTTGTGTTTCATTTAGCCAGTTCCTTCTTAGTACCAAAGAACAGTTCCATTATGAAACCACAATATCCTGTCATGTTATAGAATATGCAATCAGAAAATTGACTTGGTATGACTATGATGCATTGCATCAGAACTACAGTCTGGAGTCGTCGATGTCCTGCTTGTAAAGATAGTGCTTCTTCGGATGAATCGTATACATCACATCAATAAATCTGGTAAATAAGTTGATGGCAGATAGATAGCATGGTCGTGATATCTGGACAGTGTGTGTGGTTCTCATTATCATATCCCACTCCAAACTAGATCGAACCCTTGACTGCGAAATAACACGGGGACATTTAGATTCATTTAAAGTCAGAATCTCGCGTGTTCGTAGTGGGCGAGCTTTTCCCTCGGTGAAAGTTAATGGGCGTCTAAATATAGAATCGAGTCACACAGCTATCTCTTCTGCACGTTGAGATTTCTTAGCTGCGAATGAATTAATCGCTGAAGCGAGTTAAGAGATTATCTTCGGTATTCGTAACTGGAGGTGGCTGGGCTCGAAAGGAGTTTAATTCGTCCTGGCTTTATTTCAGGAAAGTGATGATTGTTTCCATTAGGAGCATTGCTTATAACTATGTAGTAGCAGATGAAAATATAAAGCTATGTGAATAACACAAGTCAAAAACTTGTATGGAGATATTACTGTTTAAAACATATATCAAAGAGTAGGTCAGTATTAAAGCATTCAAAAAGTCGTTCTTGAATTCGGATGATAGTGTGCTTTTTTATAGTGTTATATATTGGAATTTGAAACTGTAATTTTGATAAAATACCACATGAACTTCCATTTCTTGAACTCTCTTGTACAACTATATAGTAGCAGATGAAAATATAAAGCTATGTAAATAACACAAGTCAAAAACTTGTATGGAGATATTACTGTTTAAAACATATATCAAAGAGTAGGTCAGTATTAAAGCATTCAAAAAGTCGTTCTTGAATTCGGATGATAGTGTGCTTTTTTATAGTGTTATATATTGGAATTTGAAACTGTAATTTTGATAAAATACCACATGAACTTCCATTTCTTGAACTCTCTTGGATCCCATTCCATAAAATATAGAGGCCATTAAGGCAAATATCTCTCCTTTTTTTCTGCTTAACATCTCGTTTCGACGCTACCAGCTATAAAAAATATAATTTTATCCTGATTATATGCAACCAAACAGCACTGAGTCACAATTTTCACTGATATATTGACTTTGTAATTAATAAAAATATGCGAGTTACCTTTAAATAAGCGGCCACGTATCCGTCCCGCATGTCCGAAGAAGTAGGAAAGTAAAGTAAATTTGGTTTAGGCAGCTTTTCTTCAAATATCAGACAAAAGTTTCGATCGAGAGCGAGTCGTGGACAGTAAGTATCTCGTCTCGAAGGGTCTGGGCTCTTTCTCGTATTGATTTGTGCCATTCCTTTTCATATTAATATTCTCAGAAAACTAGAGGTTACGGGTTGAAATCCCGGTCAGAACATGGACGTTGTTTGCGAGTGTCCCTTCATCAATTTCATCATCTCATCACTAATCCTCATCATCGCAATTAGTCAAAGAGTGTCAGAAAAGCGAAGTAAAATAAACCAAATCAATCCATGAGTCAATCTCGGAGAACTTCTAATTTAGAAGATACAGATCCGACAAGGACTTCTGTTAATATTTTCACTCTCTCCCTAATATCAGAACAATAATATCCACCATGTTTGAGAACCAATCGTTTCATATTCATGCGATATACATATAACAAGAACAGTCAAATATATGCACCTTCCATACGTTTCCAGAAGGTAGTGACGAATTAATTTTACATTAGAACAGACAATTCTGTAATAATAATAAAGTGACAAGCAAGTAGCACCACACAAAACTCGAAGACAATGTGCCGGAAGGTCGTGGATGTGGAACCGTGGATCTGAACAGGAAGCTAGCAAGTACCGACGAAGCAGTGGACACACTCCTCCCTTTTTAATTTTGCCTCTTGTCTTCATCCCCACCCGGTCTTCCTTCCTTTCCATTTTCTTCCACGCCCATCCGCTTCCTAATTCTAGCTGTTAAGAAAAATGCAATTGCAGGAACTTGTGATTATTCTCATGATTTGGAAAGTTTGCTGTAGCGGTATCTGTGGACAAGTTACATCATTTGAAGCCTTCGCCTCAGGTTTCAGTTCTACAATTCTACAGGCGAAATTTTCAGACATACTCATCCCTCTTAATAAGGTCATGTACCGTATGCGAACCTTTATTTGTTTGGTTTATCTCAATGCCGTGCGGTGACGTCGACACTTGAGGTAGCAATCAGTGGCTTGCCCAAGGGGGTTTGGTGTAGGTCATACCCCTCCCCCCCCCCTTTAGGGTCCGGTATTCCTTAAAAAACGCCAAAAATAGGAAAAGGTTGCAAAATGATGAATGAGTACTAAAAAAAAGTACACGTAACTCCAACCCCTTTTCGAAAATGAAAAATGATTTGATTTGACTACTAAGCCAGAGATCCCTGGGTTCGAATCTCGGCTTGGCCACAGGTGTCCTTTGTGTGTGTGTCCCTTCATCAATTTTATCGTATCATCTTCGCGAATAGCTAAAAAGCGGAGTAAAATATACCTAATCAAGCAATCAATCAATGATATGATTTGATTTTTGTTACTTAGCGTCGCTTTTTGTCACATTTCGTTAATTGCGAAGATGACGCAATAAGATAAATGAAATGACAAAAACAAATAACATCTATGCCCAGGTCGGGGTTCGAACCCGGATCTCCTGGTGTCGTAGCGCGCTGTGATAACCACTCCCCCACGGTTGGTTGATTTGTTTCTCGTTTTGGTCTTTTAAGTCCACTTTATTCACAGAAAGGCTAATCGGAACTGAACCTACAGTTTAAAGTGGGATCCGAACAAATATGTGCCTCCATCGGGTACCGATCCGGGACCACTTGCACTCACCCACGGAGGTCGGCCGACAACAAAGATGAGTGGAAATACATAGGTATCTGTAAAACAAACTGCATTTTTCCTCAGTGGCAATTTTCAATTGGATTTTTGAAACATATCTTTGTATATGATTAACGTGTTTTTTTTTTCAAATATTTACATTGCTCGATTTCCCTAATTTCTCCATCCCACGATCTCGTTACTGAAGGATCCGGGATCGAGCCCTGGCCTGTTCATGTTCCTTTGTGTCCACTCTTCACGTGTTCAATTTAATCAACGTTCATTGTCGTGGCAGAAGGTAGGTAAAGTGATGGAAGAGCAACGTTTTTTTTTTTAAAAAAAAAATAATAAAGAAATCGCTCCCAGTGCATCTGCAGGGCAATGTGAAATCAGGAGTCTAGAGTTCTCTGTTTTCGATTGTCTCTCATGACTTCCTTAAGCTCATTAGCTACTTATTGCAATTAAATCAATACAGCTAGAAAAGTGATGGAAAGTGCCAAAAATTCAACATATTAGAGGAGATAAACCGGTAACAAAAAACACTTTTTTTGTAGTTTCTTCAATAATATTCATTTGGCTTTTTGAGTTCTGGGATACATTTTTCATTCCAAATTATTTCATTATTCAATGCAGAGTACAACACTCAGAAACAAGAATGCGCGCTCGTCACGTGTTCGAATCCCGGCCTGGATTGTTCTTTTTGAGGTCCCTTAACAAATTTCATCACATCATCACTCATCCTCATTTTCGCGATAACCAAATGTGGCAGAGAAGCGATATAAAATTAACCAAACCAACAACAACAATATGAACGTTGCGTTCTCTTGCCCAAATAAATGCTTCCGTATTTACGACTGTTTAGTTTACCCATTTTTTTTATTGGAGGCAAAGAGATTAGTATATTTCAATAAAACACTACTGAAACGAGAGCGAGAGGGAGCCTGAGCAAATATTTGTTATTTAATCATTATATATTCCATATTTGGAAAAAAAATAAAGCATAAGATTATTGTCTGCACATAATACGTTTCCATTTCATAAATAATAAAACTACGTCCCATATTATACATGTACATATTGTACAACGTGTAAAAAGTTGTGGTGTAAATACAGAGAACATAAGTACTGCAGATTATTTTCCCCTAAGTTCTTTAGAGGATTTAAAGGAAATCGAAGGGAAACCAATCCCCTATGTGTCCTATAGGAAATAGACTGGAGGACCTGAAAGCACGGGCTTTCAACCATTGCAGCGGGGAGCGAAAGGGCAAGGGAGGTAGAGGCAGAAATCTTCCCTTTCCCTTCGGGCGGTCGTTTCTACCTGTAACTGATGAGGCGGAGGAAGAGCGAGCTGCCCGCGCGGATCGCACCGAGGGACGAGAAGCGCGTGAAAAAAGTGTTGCATATGAACTGTGGCTTTAACAAGACAATAAATATTTTGATTTGAAAATAATTAGAGATGTGAGATTGATTGATTTATCTCTGCTAGTCTAGCTGCTACTCAGTGCACGTCACTGGTTTATCTTACCTCGCTTTTTTGCCACTTTTGTAATCTCGAAGATGGAAATGAGTGATGATATGATGAAATTTACCTGCACACTTCAAAAATTTCGTCACGCATTGCTTTCACATCCTCTTCTGACTCTCCTGATGTGGAACCGCTGCTTACCTAGGGAGACAATTTTATAACTTCATGGACGGACGAATCTTTTATTTTTAATTTAGTTTCAGCTGTATTGTGGATGGTAATTTCCTTTTTCTTATTCATATTTATCTGCAGACACCCCAGATCGTTTGCTGCATTATTTTATGGATAAATGTTTTAATAGTTTCTTATTGTTCGTTTATTGTAAACACAGTTAAATAAACTTTATCCTCTTGAATAGCAAGCACAGTTTAGCGTGGTTATTAGCATGTTTAAGTGTGGTAAAATAATCTGAGAAAATAAATTACCCTCAAATCCTGAAAACCCATGAAACCGAATATGAGGCTCGTCAACCTATGTGCTCTAACATGTTTACCTTCGTAAATTGTACGATTATATTCGTATTCATATCAAGGTCAGAATAAATTCAGTTGCTAAGATTTCAGCTATATATTCAAGTCGAAAAACTCAAAACACACAGTGTGACTGACAGATATACAAAAATTAAATTTATGAAAACGTACAAAATGTATGCCAAAGTATATTTTTCCCCATAGAAATTGAAAAAAATAATCATCTATTTCATGTACAAAATGTAGGCTATTTTATTAAAATGTATTATATCGTATATTTGCTGGAAAAAAGGTAGTAACTAATGCAATGGAGGGCTGGTGCGAAATATTTGAACATATACTTTGAGCAGAGGGACACTATTGCAGAATATCGTGGGTGTGGGTAACATATTTCTCACAGAAAATATTGCCAGCTTCTGGACACAAATTTTATAACTTAAATATACTACAAATAGAATTTCATCAACTAACAATATCGGATTTATTTCTCCAAACTAACTCATTCTCCAGAACTCGCGAACAAATCTAGTATGCTTTCTTCAGTATTCATCCAACGAAAGTTCTCTTTGTGCATAGAATTCGCATAATCTGGTGTGAACCTATCCCTCTTCCCTTTGCTAGTAGAGGAGCTTAAAGTTATCATTGCTTAGGTAATTATCGACCAGTTTCCAAGGTAGCGCCAAATGTCGTTTGCAAGTTTAGATAGTAATGTTTTCACCCCGAAGGAAGAAGCCTGCTACCGAATTCTGAAGGAATGGTAACCGTGCGTTGCTTGTTGTACAAGTTTTCTGTTGCCTTTATCAATACTGACAAGAGCCGGATGCTTGGGAAAGGAGCGGAAGTAAAAACACCTCAAGCATAACACGCCAACATTTCCCGTCATTTTTAAGGGAACCTGTGGATTTCCCCCTATACAAACTACACGGGCGAGTAACTCGTATGGCAAGCGCCTGATGTAGACAGTTGATAACATCCCTCGGAATTCTCTCTTGATGTTCAATTGGTGTTTCAAGGTGAGGATAGGAACGATCTTATTTGCGTTTCTGCTCTGACTTGAATACAAGAGGCATTCAATCTGGAGTCACTGGGTGGTAGGTCAGCATTTGCTGAACCTCGCCCAAGAATAAAGAGCATTGAATTGAATTGAATATGAAAGGTATAAAGGCTTTTGATATATCTATCCGAACGGACTGTCCTCTTATGAGGTTTATTGGAAATTAGAAAGTGAAAAGCTATTTGTTTCTATAGTCGATAACACAAATAAAGTTAAATTAATTAGTATTCCAAGAGAATTGACAAAGAAAAATTTAATTAGCTCGATGAATATAAAATGCAATTCCCCCAAATAATCTCAAGAGTAAATAAGTTTTCAAAATTCAAAATCCATGTTTATGAGACCTCACACAATATAAACTTTATGATCAGTAATTCTCCCTAACATACAAAACGGTCTAAAAGTTAATAACAAAATCGAGTAACTGCATTTCAATATACTGCTAACTGTATGAAATGTCAAGAAATTAAGAACAACAGTTGTACAGGTTGATGATTATTATTTCTACTGTTCGGTTTTATGTCAAGGGATGACCCAATACGAAACTTACTGGCTACGCCCATGCAGCAGAAGTGCCTCCGTCAATATCCCTCCGCCGCTCTTTGATATATTTGGGTATTAAACCAGTGCTTCATTAAATAGACCGAAGCTGCAATATTTTCAAACTAAATGCATTTAGTGGCCATACATGTATCTGCTATTCCGGGATTTAGAGCGAAACTAGGATGTATATGAACGTAATAGCTTATTATTTTTATATAACTTCTAGTTTGTAGGTAACTATTGCGTTTTTTATGTCACTAATTTCGTCATTGTTATCGACACATCATAAATGTATTTTACTGTCACAGGCTTTCAGTGGCACTTAGTACGTTTATTCATTTATAAGTACACTTTGTGTATTAAACATGAGTTTTTTATAGTTATATTCACCTTTCGGTCCTACCCCAATCAAACGAAACTTATTACATATTTGAAATACTTATTCTGCTCCATAATACCTGCTGTACCGTACCGAACTTACTTAAATGTTCTTTCTCAGTTGCCGACGTGCTGGTGTGAATTTTCTTGTATTGCACTGTCGCTTCTGTATTAATTTTGGCTAGTCGCAACAAGGAGCTTGAATGTTGATAGCAAGTTTATGAAGGGACACTTTCAAAGGAAAGCCCATTGTCAGTCCAGGTCTCGAACCCGAAATCTTCAATAGTGAGATCGTGAGGTATCTATTAATGTAAAATGTATATATATAGGGTGTTGATTGAAATTCAGAATTGTCTTCATTCTGCATCTGGACCCAAACTTCTTTTCCTGGTTACTGTGCATCTGGCGCTTGTTTCTCCATAATCTCTGCGCCCATTTCCACTGGCGTTATATCACCAAACGCAGAGCAAAGTTTCCTACTCCCGATGCAAATTGAGTGGTGTTCCCCGAATTACTGTTTGGTAACTTCGGTACTTAGAAGAGCGTCACAGCGGACGTCTGCAATGCAATAATCCTTACTTGGGATATATATATATATACTCGTATGAGTGTTTTTGCTTGTTCAGTTCAGTCAAAGTATCTAATTACTTTTGGATAGAAAAATTCACCACAAACTGTGAATGTATTCACGAAAAGACTGTAACGGTTCAAGTGCCTTTTTTATCTCAAATTCCGTGTAGCTGAATAAACTGTGTTAAGGTTAATGCAGCGTTCCGTTTCAACCACTTGGACTCGGAGAGGTGAACTTGGATCTTCTCAGTCTAGTGGTTAGCGTAACATGATGCGAAAGCTTAAGATCGTAGGTTCAAAGTATGAATAATAAGGGCACGAGTGTATTTTTCAATCTGTGTCTACATGTGAACAAAATTCTCGGCTGCTAGTGTTGCCAACCAATATTATATATTATCACACTGAAAGGTCAATTGTTCAATTCACCCATAAAATACTTCCTATCATCAGTTGTGCATGCACCGTGCCATCAAGACAAACACGGAACACGATGAAAGTGAGATGATCAGCATTACGCTCCGACTACCTTTACTTCGCAGGGTTGTCTCGTGTACCCATTGATTACAGGCCGGGCGAGTCCTTGGGCTGCTTTATGCAGGGACATCGTCGGAAAAAATTGTCACTTGAGATCACCCATCTCTGAAATCGAACGCGGCTCTTCCACATGGCAGTCAGATGCCCTACTGACTGGACTAACGCGGCTCATTCATCCATTAAATGAAGCCTTATTTACAAGTGCATAAAGTGCTGCACATGCCCTCTATTGGCCGCAAACTACAAATTAATTTGGTACCATTGACAAAACCTGGAATAACAACCTTGATATAATTCTCTTTTTCTGTTCCGAAAATGACCTCTGGGTCAAAATTCACTCACACTTGAGCCCCAAATTAGTTTATAGAATTTCCAATGTGGAGTGAAGTAGCAAATAAAAGTATTAAAAATATATATCGATAAACTAAGTTTCATTGTGGATGAAGTAGCTATGGAGATATTGCGTACAGCTTAAGCGATCGAAGTATGACCTCCGTGGCGGAGTGATCAGTGTACATACTACGAAATTAGAAGACCCTGGTTCGACCCCTCGATAAGATACATTTGTTGTTACTCCATCATCCATTTCATCATTCATCTCCATCGTCGCGATTGGCCTAACATGTAAAATAACGGAAATGTAAACTCCTTACAAAAGTGTGTATTCACCAAATGGCGAATGAATACGTCCAAAAAACAAAAGATTTAGAACAGAGAGAGCTAAATGTAAAGCATCTAGTGGACCGAACTTGAAGACGCAACTCCGTGCTTCACCTCGAACGAGACATTCATCGCCTGTGCTTAGCATCTGCCCACGAAGCCACAGTGGGGCGTAATGTTCCATACTTCCTTGATTTGGGCATTTTAGAAGGTGGTGTGGCGCAATCGGCACTACACTTGGCCGGTTTTAATCGCCCCGTTTTGACATAAGATTGCTTGTTCCGTCACTGGGAGTGGGCAACACCTGAATAAATTTCTTGCATTTCCTGTAGATCGAACCTATAAGCTCACATTATATTTGAAAGTAAACGTTACTGCTAAAGTTTATACCTCTTGGAAGGACGGAGTTTAGTCTGTGCAAGAAGCGGAACAACAGTTTGCTCCACTGGCATTTATATCCTTAAATGTTATGCAACTCAGCATGCCTCTGGTGTAATTTGGGTTGCCTCTCGTTAAGGCTGCAGATTGAAGATGCTCTTCCAACATGCTTTGTTTCTTGGGTGTGACTTCTTCTCTATGCATTTCCTAAATAGCAATTCCTGTTCCATAGTAAAAAGTTGGAAGTATTATCCTAAGTTGTAGTCTAATGACTATTGTACTGAATATGCTTTCCTCAGGGAGACTTTTAATCTTCCGAACTGTTTGGAGATGACGCCCTAGTTTTATCTTTTTGCGAAGAGCCGGACTCTTCCACTGTCTGTGAGGAAGCTTTTAGTAGATTCTTACTTTTAATGTGTTGTGTTTGCCTTGTGCAGGTCCCTTTACAACCTTGCACTTTTAATTTTTCCCAGTGGGGCTTTTTACACTCCTTGGGTTAAGTTTTTTAAGTAGGAATTTTAGGTAAGGGGATATTTCCCCGAATATATTGCCCAAAGTGCCGACGCACCCAAAAAAATGTAATTCATTCATTCTATAGCCTCGGACAAAACCCTACGTACAAGAGCAATAGATACCAGAAGTCCAACATTTTTCAACAGAGAATTACTGTTCAGAACAGTTATAATGCGATGCAAACCATAAAGAATAGCCGGCGCTACTCATAAATTCATTGACACGGATACAATTTTTTAGTATGTCCCCATATTTTCCCCATTCAAAACCTCTTGGCTTTTCTATAGGGAATTAAACTTGAATCCTTAGTGCAATATTCTTAACCAACGTTAAATTAGCCCAGGAAATATAATAAATATTCTAGTGTATCATTATTATATCTGTTTTACGTTTACCTTCATTCCGCAGAATACGTCGTATGCGAAAGTGCGCTTATGTAGCCTATTTTTACTAGCGTCTTCAGTTTTGAATCATTTTACTATATTTGTGCAATCGTGTGTGACGTTTACATCCTTAACTACACTAATTAATCTGAATTCAAGTACAAGTGCATAAGGATGTGGTGGTTATAATCTGACAGATATCAGATATGATTGGTATTTGTAGAACAGATATTCTCAAAGTAAGATGGAGTTTGGTACAACGCGTAAAGTTTTGTACAACGTAGCATTTTCGTATTTGTATTTTGAGCGTAAAGAATTATCGTTGAAAACCTATAGAGCGACCACAAGGAAAAGAACTTTCGGCCAAAAGTCTCCGCGCACCTTCCCCTCCATCGGTTCAACTCGGACCATAAGGAAGCATGTTCCACTCTATTATACCTCCCCTTCACGCGGGAGTACGATTCACAGGAGTCGCAGGCTCTTCTGCTGGAGGTTGTGTAATTACGCTGTATCTGAAACTCTGAGTAAATAAATAAATAAATGAACTTTTCGGATAGCACCAGAATGGGCCACGCTGGGAACGTTTCGGGTCGCCTTGAAAGAATATCTAAGGACCCGTGGATTTTAGGACAACAGTTTGACATACTATGTATTCTAGTGTTATATTTCACTATAATGATATTTCGATTTTTTTTTTGTTCGGTTTGCCTAAATAAGCACTCCTTTCCTTCCGTTCTGCTTCATCATCCTCCGGTATACCATCATTTTGGGTTGATGTAGAACTAGAAATACATACATCACATATATTTATGCTCTTGTTACTCGTGTCGTAGTTTGTAAAACAACATGGTGTTGTCGTTTTTTAAATATGTTTTGTTCCTTTCCCTGCAGGTAAGCGTCCACAAATGTAGAGGGTGAAGCAAACAGTATTGGTGCAAGAAATGGTAAGTAGCTATTCAACGAACTTTAAATATCTCAAACGTGCCTAGTGACATTGGGACAAATGCCATATTCATATTTAGTCAAAAAAAAGTAAAGTGCTCCCCTGTGCTTAGTATCACGCCATGAAGGTGTATAGGGGGTGTGGGGGTAACTCCCCACACTTTCTTGATCCGGTCGTGAGTGGGGGTGATGTGATCAGCATCACGCCCCTGACCGCCTTTACCCCCTGGGTTTCCCCCAGGTACCCATGTCATTCGACGCTGGGTGGGTGCCGGGGCCGCTTCCAACTTTAGAACAGTTCCCGGATTTGAACCGGCCGGGGATCGAACCCGGGACCTTTAGCATGGTAGTCAGACGCGTTACCGACTGAGCCACAGTCGGTTTAGTGAAATCAAAATCAGTTATTTTATTTTAGCTCTCAGAGTCAATATGTACTTTTCGGCATTCGGACGTATTGATTCTTTCTTCTCATTTGGAATTTTAGAATGACACCTTTCTGTTTGCTTGTTTCGGAGGAGATTAATTCTCTTTATCATGACCTTCAGTTCGCCATTGGAAGATTTTAATCAGTGCATGAACGTATGGTGTAGAAGAATAGGAAGGAAGCGCCAAGTTATGGCAGAACTTTGAGTAATCCAGTAACAACGCTTTCGTGATAGGTCAACAATAATTCTCTGTTTATCATGTATTAGAGTCATGGACGCCCGCAGGATTTTTTCGGAAGGGAGGCAGAGTCATAGATTTATTATTATTATTATTATTATAATTTACATATTTTATATAATTATATACAATTTTCGTAACTGCATACGTAACATAACTATCTTTCTATATATATAAAAATGTATGTATATGTGTGTGTGTGGGTGTGCATATTTGTTTGTTCCGGCATAACTGAATAGAATAGAGTCTAGACAGTTGGCAAGTTGGGATCCCGTCATGTGATGTTAGTTAAAAGTATAGTTTCACGTGAAAGGCAATTTCCCTCCACTGAACGAAATGTAGGTATATTATTTGAAGGAGGGAAAAAAACGATTAAATGGGGGATCATTCAAATACTTTAACAAACTTGCGCAAAATGCCCGGGCTGCGAACATATCTCACGGGTAGTGAGTATTTTGACATTTTTTGCCACTTTTTTCGGTGAATGTACACAATTGCTGTAGCCGACGTTGTAGTAATAAATATTAGTTTCGATGGTCCGGATCAGCATTCAAGAATCTTATTGCACGAAATAGTATTCTCAAAAATAAGCGTAAAACCCGTTTACCATTCTCATCTCCATTATGAAATTTTTGGAATCAATGTTGAGCTGTATGTTCCGATGGCCAAAGGTTGGATGATATTGCAAGCAGTTTGCGTATTTGAATTTTAAATTCATACAATGCTATCACTCGAATTTGCTTCACAGTCGTTTTCGATTGACAGCCGAAAGTAAAGATGGAAAAACAGCGAAACTAAAGCATTAGCATCAATCAATAGAGAGAATTTCACACTTCAAAATAGTATGTTACACAAACGTAGTTGAACAAAAGTTTATTCCAAAATTAGAATCAAAATTTAAGATTTCCAAAACCGTAATTATAATAGAGTCAACGTAATAGTTTATTGTTCAACACTGAAATGCGTTCCGTAAATTGTGACCACTCTGTATTTTGGAGCTTTTGATGTATTTGAATTCGGGCAGAAAAGGAAACTACGAAGTATTTACCTGTATGTATATACATACATACACACACACACACACACACACATATACAGGCTAATGCATCAACTGCAACCACTCTCTAAACATATTGGAAAATTTCAACCTCTTCCAAGATCTTTGCATGTTCATGTTGTCGTTTTAAGTATACTTTATGTACAAATAGGCTAATCGGGACTGCACCTACAGTTTAAATTGGGATCCGAACCACTGTGCCATCTGCCTCCGCCGGGTATCGAACAAGGCGACGACTTTACCACTACGCCAACTGGGAGGCCCGTATTTCTGGAATGTAACTTGTTCTCTATGACTCCCTAAATAGCAATTCCTGTTACATAGCAGTATGTTAGCAGTCTACTGTGCCTGCAGACACACACACACACACACACACTAGTAAACAGTGCCCTTTTCGGCAGGTAAGAAATAAACACTAAAGCTGCTTCCTCTCTTCCTCAACCCCCCTCCCCTTTCCAGTAAGCCCGGAGGGTCCCTGTTTCTTATGTCCAAGATGCTTCAGAGGAAGGATCTGCCAGGTGTCCCGTCCCTTTTGTGTTCGAAAGCCCGGCTTACCGCTCCGAGGAAGGGAATCTTCTCCTAGAGCCGTTTTTCAGGCTTGTTACCACGGAAATTTCGATCCTACGAACGGCACGCGACTGCCTTCTGCTCGCTCGTGCCGCGCGAAGGCACCTGGTCAGCGTTCGACGTTGCCAGGTTGCAAGTTAATCTGCGAAATGCACACACTTCCACTTTCCCCTATTTTTCTTGTGTGAATGAGTTTTGTAGCATTACTTTTAACCTTGAAGATGTTTACCTGGTTACTAGTAAAGTAGTTTTGCAAACATTTTATGCACTTGCATCAGAATGTTTTGAAGTTGGTGTTAATGGGACACTCACTCCTAAATTTTTATTTGCAGCAAAGTTGCCATGAAATGGTTGAAAACTTACTTTCGCTCTGCTTGTATCGGTGCGAATTAACAGAGGCGAACGACGAGGATATTCCTAATTTTCAACGTGTGACAACCACTAACGTACTAAAAAGTTCATTGTAGTTGAGTTGCTATCTTTCTAGTGTAATTGCTACCATGAGGATGATAATGATCAAATGATGATCAAACAACAAACTCAAGTAAACACCAGAGATTTCGTGGGATTCAAAATTGGTTCCCTGGCTTCGCATCATGGTACCTGATAATTCAAATGGGATGGAAAATGTAACATGGTTAATTTTCATTCATTAAAATTAAAATAACATTATGCATTCAAAAGTTTTCACAGTTGAGAATTCGACTGACGATGGATGACAAATGGTAGTAGCTGAAATAGATTGATACATTTTATTGTCTTGAAATTTGGATTATTTTCAATTCCTTTGAAAGAACACTCTCTCTCTCTCTCTCTCTCTCTCTCTCTCTCTCTCTCTCTCTCTCTCTTTCTCTTTCTCTGTGTGTGTAGAAACGGGGAGCCGGACATTTTGGTGCCTTTCTCTTTATAGTCTTTCACCTCTGACCTCTGTCATTCACTTTCACTTTTCAGTGACTATAAATACTGAATATTAGTTACTTCCTCAGCACTTCAAAAATGTGTTCTGTAGTGAATAGTTCTCATGGTGGAAAGAAACTAATCCATGATAGATTTTCGTATTTCAAAAAAAGGGCCAGAAATGATAAAGTGTACTGGCAGTGCTGTCTGAAAAAGCAGTGCAAGGCCCGTGTCCACGCTGTGAACGGTGAAATTTGTAAATGAACACACACATACCAGATGTTTGTGGACTAAACGCCGGATTACACACTGAAATGAAGACCTGTGCCAGGGAAACTCAAGAAAGTAGCAACAACTTTTGGGAAGATTTTTGGAGTCTGCTGAACCTGAAGTGGCATCTCATGTGCCGCCTATTGACACGATGAAAAGGACACTACGCAGAAAGAAGCAGCAGTCTATTACGGCGCATCCACTGCCTGCCAGCCTTTCTGAATTTTAGAGATTCCAGAAGAATACAAAATCACAAAAACCGGACAGCAATTTCTGTTGTACGATTCTGGCCAAGAGAAGACCAATAGGATTCTTCTATTTGGAACTTTTCCATGTAAAATTGCTTGTATGATGGGACACAATAAAGATAGGTCAATTCAAATGAACATTATTTTCTTTCTGTGCACCAGTTATATGTTGCACCAAAAAGTCCTGGCATCAAAATGTCCTAGACCCGTAGAAACGTACAGTAGATTCTCCGGCGTTGTGCGGAGGTGAGATCATGAGTCAAGTACCCAACACCTTTGGCCACCGGCGTGGTGGCATCTATATCAATTGCATAATATGTGCATTGTTCGTTATTTGAATTGAATTCATAGTTAATCTGTATTTTACAAAATATTCGTCCAAAACGTACTATTTTGTTCATCGTGTTTTAAAATATTTTTAAACAATTACTTTCACAAGTATGGTCTCGGATAATTGCCTTAATGGCAACTGTTTATTTACACGGTCTACTCTTTCGAAACGAACGAAGATGTGTAGAAATTATAGAGTAAATTACATCAGCCTTTAGTCATGCAATACGTTTATTCGCCTTTCCTCTTATAAAATTAACAGCTGCATTTGGTTTATTTACAGAACACCCTGAGATGTACCTTCAGAACCGTGACACGGATAGTAGCATAAAGAACGTTATCGTTTGATATATAACTTATTGTATTTTACTAAACTGCCCGTAAATTATGTTATCTAATTAGCAGGTTGGTTTTTTCCCAAGCATCATGAGGAAATATGGAAACATAGCTTAGACCGATTTATTTGTCAAATGTTGCATTTTTAAAGTGTAATAATCACTTTATGTAGGTACTCTGCTGAAATTACTTCTTACCATGATTGGCCACAGTGTTTGCGTGTGTGTCCATAGATAGGAGAAATTTCTAATTTCTAAGACCATAGAAAATAAGATTCCTTCAAATCACTTCTCATATCTTATAAGGATAGATATCGGTAAAGCCTGGATTTTTTTGTAGCCAGAACATCCAAATATACGCATAAGTATGTTTAAAGAATTACTGAAATGTGTAATAATACATTATGCATAAGTATTGTTCTTAATTTTCGGTGACTTTCTTCATTCCTGTGCTATTTTTGTAGGTTCAGTAATTTCAACCCTACACCCATGTCAAATGTACCTTCATGGCACGGTGCTACATGCACGTGGAACTTTTACCTTTACAATAGATTTCAGGTAAATTGTCTGGGCCACTACCTGAACTGCTGACTGCATGCACTATTCCCAGAATCAGCCGGAATTATGTGATATATTACAGTAGTTGTGAACACTAGCGTACGCAGGATTTTTCTTTTCCGGAGAGGGCTGGCATTGTAAAGGTGCGTTTTAAGAGGGCATGATACACACTAAAACAAATCATTTTAAGCTTTCATGTTAAAAGTTGTTGGAAAACAAAAATGGTAATCGGGGATTATTTTAAGAGGGGTTTACATTTCCGATTTGTTTTTACCCCAGTTCTTTATTGCTTTCATTAGAAAATTTTTATTTTCTCAATTTCGGAGTGAGGCTGTAGCCCCATCAGCCCCCCCTTCCCCCTGCGTACACCCTTGGTTGTGAATAAAGTACACACGGAGCCTTAATTTTAGCGATGTGGTTTTCATAGCTTTCGAATGGATTAAGTGAAAGTAAGGTGACAGACCTGGTTCAATCAGATAAAAAGGTTCGAATTTTCAGATGAAATCATATTTTGAATGTTTGCCCCACAAATGTTTCTAATTTACTCAATAGAAAGTAGAGAAATGAAGCTGATGGGAAAATATGTAGTGTACCGTACCTGAAAATACGAGTATGTAACATGAAATCATGTATGTTATTGATGACAGTATAATGCGCAGTCATTTGGAATTTTTAAATTACTTAAAAATGTATTCATTCTAGGAGACTCTAGTGTAATTTCCTACTGTTGGTTAGACTGAATAGGTTAGACTGCTGCTGGAGTTTAAAACAGTGGTTATTTCAATTTGGGGTTTCTCCAAACTAGGAGCAGCAACAAGAACCGTCACTCACTAGCTACCTAAACATCATCGATGTCTTCATTGTTGTGGTAATTATTATACGTGTGGGAAATCGCTACTTACCCCAGCGATTGCATTGATTGCGCATTGCTAGAAGTGGCACCATGGGAAGATCTCTAACGGATGCTGGGGATGGCTCGTGGTAGCTGCGATATAAAATATTCTGACCGTTAGAGTTACCTTGTGCTAACCCATCCCCCTGTTATTCTTTTCAATACCGTGGTGGCTGTTGCATTCTGGGGACTTCAGCAAAATGATTTTCCCATCCAAATGCTCGAGGGTACCCCCCCTTTCCTTTCTGCATCCCCTGCGGTCCCTTACTCGCAAGCATTCAGCTTTTCTTTCACCCCCCACCTCTTACTTCCTTCCTGTCGCAGGGGGCTCGTGTGAACAGAAGCCTGATATCCCACAGCACCTATTCCCAAGGGGGACGCGTGTAGGGCAACTCCGCTTCTGGAACACCAAGACTTTAGCCCTGTCTGACATGTCAGTTACTTCTAACCGGCAAATTCATGTTCAGTAAATCAGTACTTTTAAGTTCTTTATAAATTAAATTTTCAAACTTAAGTAAATATGTTTCATTCCACATTATTTGTCAAATTTAAAATAATGTTTATTACATCCAGTTTATCATAAGCATTACAGGCCTCCCCGATGGCGCAGTGGTAGCGTCGTCGCCTTGTAACCAAGGGGTCCCGGGTTCGATAACCGGTGGAGGCACATAGTGGTTCGGATCCCACTTTAAACTGTAGTCCCGATTAACCTTAGTGAGCATAAAGTAGACTTAAAACACCAAATCAATCAATCAATCATAAGCATTACAAGATTCGTACTGAATACACATTATTAGTAGTGTTTATTGTTAATTTTATTATTTTACATCTTACCTATTTTATAATGTAATTTTGTACTATTTTACGTGACTTAGTGCTTTATTAGGTTTTATATTGTGCTCAGCCCTTAAAATAAAATATTAATATTATCATAAACAACTCTACTAAGTAATTTTATTTCCCGAATTTTGACCAATATTTGTCAAATTATAAGCTAATTCAATCCACTGCGAATCGATAAAAGACAGTCACGACCTTTCAAAATAATTACATAAGAGAAGCTCATATCTATGTTGATCGCCGTTAACTTGTGTTGATAGTAGGCTACATTAATTTTATTGTACAAAACCTGAACTGCACATCATAATTGTTTTCAATGTGAGTTCTAAATGAACAACTTACCTGTATACCGTCTCCTGCTCTTAACTAAGAGTAGAGATACAAGGGAAATTTCAATGTTTTTTTTAAAATTAATAATAACTGAATATGTAGCCAAGGCCTTTTAAAGAATATTTGTTTGTCATGTATTTGTTCATTTTTTGTTTCAAATTGTCCATAGTCTTCACAAAAATAAAATATGACCTGAAACCTTCTTAGAAAGTAGCAATTCGCTTGTAAAAGAATAATTAGGACGGGATTTGCAGCTTAGCGTTAACTGCAGTGAATGCCTTCCAATTGTAGTAACATTTCTTTTTCCCAATTTTGAAAACTAATACAAGTTTATTTTTTCAACAGAAGAAGACATATATCATGTTTAATATCTAGCAACGACCTGAAACTATTTTTTTAAATTTTGAGACAGCCATTAACCTTTACAGCCGCGATTTTCAACCTTTTACAGCTGACAGCGCACTAAATATCAAGCCCATAACGCCATGACCCCAGCTAATACAGCGGTAAAACTTAAAAGCCATATAATTGATTGATTTTACTTCACTTTTTGTCCACTTTTTGACTAATTTGCGAAGATGGTGGATGAGTGATGATGTGATTAAATTGGTGAATGGACACTCAAAATCTTCCATGCCCAGGCTGGGATTCGAACCCGGAATCCCTGGCGTTGTAGCGCGATGTGCTAACCACTCCGCCAGGAGGCCGGCTGAGAGCCACAATTTTTTTTACTTATTTTATTATTTAATAGTTACATTTCACAGGGTAAAAATGTTACAGAATTTAAAATTTTGTGTTTAATGATTGTCACTGTTTTGTAAAAGTATGGTCAGAAAGTGTATATATGTACAACAAAAGAGGTACTTGTGACCTTTGTTTACATACACTTTGCCTGTTATGTGGTGTAGTGGTTGGAATATAGCGCTACCAGGACAGATATTCTGGGTTTAATTCCAGCGAAGAGATGCCTGTTTTTTGTGTTTGTCCCCACATCCCTGTCTTCATTTCCTTATAATTCTCATCTGTGCAATTAGGGATGATGCCTAGAAAATAGGGCATAGTCCAACCTCGTCTCTAGTTTAACCTCGTCTCTAGTTTGCAAATTCTGGTCTCGGTTTCTAATCTCCAGTTGTTTCTAATCATCTCGAAACATGTCAGTTGTATTTTTACCGTTTATGAGCTGTACAATTACAACCAATATAGTGATGCGCAAAATGACACCAGAATTAGCACATATGAAAGGAACTATTTCTGAGAAGTTTCGTGTATATTAACTTTGTTCTTACAGTGGGTTGGGAATTAATAATAGTGAAACTTATCGTTTCTTTTTCACCAAACCCCGAAAGCATTTAATGATCTGTTTGATGCGTTCATCTTGCAAGAACTTCGAGCATACACTGCATCACCGAAGTAGAGTTGTAGTAGCATTATCTGCTTTCGCGATATTCAAGCCCTTGGACTGGGCGTATAGATGTAATCTTCACATCCTTATACTAATTGGTCCAGTGAGCTATTGGAGCTGGCTACAAGCGTTGTCTGTTTCCTTTGGTATAAAAAACAGGATGTTGCGTCATAGAGTTTATGATGCCATCGACTACTATAGAATACTCTTTTCCGGTTGATCTAGAGGCTCAGAGGTAATATTTTCCCTATGGCGATGAATGATTATATTGTGTGAACGTGTTTTGTCTTACTTGAGTGTTCAGTTACATATGTTATTAATCTCGTCCAGGGTTAGTTCTCTAGGAAGTTGTCTGCTCAATGTAGACACAGACACTCTTCAAACTATGTTAGGTAATAAGGATATGTTTAATTTTTTCTGTTGCACCATAAATTACTCCAATATTCGATGTTGGCTGTGTAAGGTCACGAGTCTAAACTCCGGATTATGCATGGTTTCCTAGAATGATGCCCACCCTTTTCTCATGGTGTGTCATTTCATTTTTCCCGTCACGGTTAGCCTGATGGTTGGTAGCAAAGATGTTTAATAAATCAGCCAGCCACTAGATTAACTGGTTTATTTTTAGTGTTGCTCACGGGACGGGACATGTCCCGTCTCGTCTCGTGTCACGTCTCGAAAACGAGACGAGACGGGACAAGCCTTTTGAAATTCGAGACGGGACGAGACGGAATGCCTTTCTCGTCTCGTTTTCGAGACGAGACACGAGACGGGACTCTTGAAAAGTCTCGTCTCGTCTCGAAAGTCTCGAAAAAATAAAAGCAAAATTTTTAATCAGTTGCAAATACTTGTTTGCTTGGAATAAAGTATTTCAATTAGAAACGTTGATAAGCGTGTATTAAGTCAAAATAAGAAGACTATTCTAGAGAGAGGCATGAATGAATACCTAAACTTATTTCCTATACTCTTTCGAAACACAGCGTTACTCCCCATTTTTTTTAAAAAAATATTCCAGGTTAATAACTTTATGTTACGATAGTACTCCAGATACTAATACAATTCTGAATAACATCATGTAAAAGGGCAGGTACAGAACGTGGAAGAAGGGGCCAAAAGATCGTGGAATGTCTGCGTCCGAGGTTTATCTTGTAAATAGTCTCAGCTCTATAGGTTGGAAAGATAAACGGACCGACGGATATGGTTTATTTTTATTATTTAATTTTTACATCAAAGGGTGTACAGAAGTGATTGTTATTAGGAAGTAGGAAAAGCATTGTAGGAAACATGGCAGTACAAATTGATAAGGAGTTGTTGGGAAAGTTATTAAGGAGTCCAAGTTATAAGCAAGACTAAGAGAAGGAGATAATTAGGGACAAATAATCTTGCATTATCCCACTCCGAACAGCTGAGAGCTAAAGAGGAGGAGAAAATACGGGAAATATGGAAAGAAGTAATTTGGTGATTTTAATGTTTACAGGGAACCACGACAAGATTTTACCACATGATTATTTGCACGGGTTGCGAAATTATTAGATTGATTGATTGATTTAGTTTATTTTACTTCGCGTTTTGTGCCTCTTGGCTAATTTGCGAAGTTGGGGATGAGTGATGAAATGATGAAATTGATGAATGGACATTCACAAACAACCAAGCCCGACCGGGATTCGAACCCGGGACCCTTGGCGTCGCAGCGCGATGTGCTAACCACTCGGCCACAGGGTCGGGCTCGAAATTATTAGAATGTTAAGGAAATTTCGGATATGTCTTTGTTGAGAAAATTCTTGTTGTTTCCCTCAGGCATTCTGCAGGTGGTTGGATTCGATTTTTTTTACGTCCGCTTGAAGATTATTTCCAATGTTTTTTTTTATTTCTTTATTTCTTATTTAAGGAGAATACTATTCCTTGGATTGTAATAACGAAATACTGAGACTGATATAGAATAGATTTCAAATGAAGGAAGTGCACTAAGTTCTGTATAATCGTCGTAGAAGGAAACTTTGTTCTCTGGGGGGACTCCCCGATGGTACAGTGGTAGGATCGTCTCTTTGTAATCAAGGGGTCCCGGGTTCGATACCCGGTGAAGGCACATTGTAATTTGAACCCCACTGTGGGTCCAGTCCCGATTAGCCTTTCTTTTAATCAGATGAAGGAATGTTGTAGCTGTTCTTTTTATTCTGTAAATTTAGCCTTCAAGTTTATGAGCAAAATACATGTAGTATCTACTGTCTAAATTTTCACTCGTTATTAAACACATTTCACAAAGTAGTTTTATCGAACTTCAGAGGGCAGCTGACAGCAATTTCAGGGTGACGGGAGCTTGTTTACGACTAGGGTGTATTCCGAGACTATTTTTCGCCGTTCCCCACTGACAAAGGTTGCGCTTTGAACAATGGACACCGTTGCTTCAGGGGGCAAACACCAACATAGGGCGAGGTTGACTTGCAGTAGCGGGTACGTGCCATAAATCCAGGCCTAAAGTAGGAATGAAAGTTGATGCAAGGGAGGGGCAATAAAAATTCTGTAATTTGCTTTGCTTGCTGACAGGAAGTTTTGCAGAAAAAGCTGAAAAGGAAAACGGCAGACTTTGAATGAAAGAGGGACAGTGAACACAAGTTCTTTGTGTTATTCGCCGACAGACAAGCTTCCATTTCGAAGGTGAGGTTATCAGCAGCGAAATTATTAGAGGGTTGGAAGCAGTGACGACGCCAGAGGGGGCAGGGGGACGCCCCATGTCAGACACTTTGCCCCCCCACCCGGGCTCCCCAACTGAAGTTAATTAAATATCGAATAATAAGAGAGTTCATTTATAAGAGTATGACGATTTTCACCTTTCCAAAGTGATGTATTCTGCATGATATCACTTTCCTGCTTATAATACCAACTTGATTAACAAATATTAATTTGTTTCGTCCAATATTCGAGCGCCGACCTGGGCGTAGGTGATTTCTCATTCATTTATGTCGTGTAATAGCCGAGATTAACCTAAGTTTTAACCAGTCTTAAGAACTGGGAAAAAGTGTTGAATGTGGATGATTTTAAAACATCACGAATATTTTCAGGACTACAAGACATCATCTGTAGTACGGGCAAATTAATCTAATCGTGGTCGTTAGTGACAACGCTAATTATTAAAAGACATTCAAAGTTGATTCAAGATTTGGTTGGTTGGTTGATTTGGTGTTTTAAGTCCACTTTATTCACAGTAAGGCTAATCGGGACTGGACCTACAATTTAAAAGTGCCTCCACTGGGTATCGAACCCGGGACCAAAGGTGATCGAAGAAAAACCGACACTACATGTCAGTTGTTGTGGATTCATCGCGGTTTCTTACTATTCAGGGACTTGAATTTCGAGATGATGAGTCTGAGGCAAACCTTAACAAAGGGAATTTCTTCGATACTCTTGAAGCTAACGAGGGGATATTGTTTGGAAATGTATTGAACGTGAACCTTAAAATGCAAATTACACTTAAAATTTGATTCAAATATATCGCGGGCAGGTAAAAGAACGCTTATTAGGATTTGCCACTCTTCAATCATTAGATGTAGGTTCGCTCTTTCTCGTACATATCAAAATCGAAGAACTTCTTCCCACGAACTCCATAGGTGCCTGTAATTGGGTAGCACAGACATACGTTGGAGTGGTAGAGTAAGAGTAAGTATTGCCAGGGTCAGAATATTTCTTGAATTATGAGATAACTGAAACCTTTGTCTGATTTTTTATCCTGTGATAACGTTTCCCTGAAAGGTGAAACACAAATTTTGCCCAAAACTCTTCAGCGTTACGAAGATGGTTGTCCTTAAAATCTTTGAAAATGCTTGCTCGAAACAGGATGCTGGATGCAAACTGCCTCATCTGGCTCTTCTTGCCATTGAGAAGAAATGTCAAGTACTGGACGTACCAAAGGTGCGCAATGTGTTCTCCAAAGCACTTAGAGCAGAATTCTCCTACAGGAGAATTGCACTTCACTAAGTGCCTCACATTGTTTCTAATACTTAAGAAGATTCATTTCTTCCAACGTCACGTTTATTTTGCAAGAAAATTAAACTCTTAGAAGATTTATTTTCATCATTTATATTATTACCTTATAACTTAAATATTTATATCAGTAGTTTCACCTCAAGAAAGACAATGAATTATAAAATTATGAATGTCTTTCAATACTGAAATAGGCCACTAGAGACAACGCAACTTACCAATAAAAAAGAATTAATGTCTTTATTAAAACGAATCATGTGGAGATAAACTCGTAATGAAGAAGTAAATTTAGGCAGTAAACGTCCACTCTAAATGAAAGACACACACAAAACACCATACATGAATATAATAATAATTATTATTATAATTATTATTATATAAGTATATATATGTGTAGAGTTTTCGGGCGTTTTAATGTGACTGCTCCCTTACAATATTTTGTTGCCAGCCTCCCCCCCCCCAGTCAAACTTCCCTGGCTCCGTCACTGGTTGGAAGTAAATTTATTAGGACGAGGAAAGTAACATTAGCTGTTGACAGTGTTGCACCAAAGGACGTGATATGTGCTACTGTTTGTATAAATGATAGGAAATTTAAGCAAAAATTTATAATTGTTGAGACTTGAGAGTTGTTTCCTTCATTTGATCGTAGGAAGAGGTTTTCTGAGACAGAGTGGGATTATTTTACACATACATGGAAACGGGTGGTTGTTTAAAGATAGAGACGTATTTTGCACATTTTTTAAAAGTTCAGATAAAACTAGAATTTAGCCTTACTGTTATGAAAAGAAATAACGCAGTACGGGGAAATAATAACTTCACATTTTTCGCACCTGGTAGGATGCAACACAAGAGTATTGCAGGAAGTCTATGAACGAGGATGAAGAAGGATATGTGAAATTTGACTTACCTGCGGGTGAATTAGTTGCTTCTTTTTGTTTTTTTGAAGTCCACTTGATTCGCAAATAGGCTAAATCGCGAACCGACCTACAGTTTAAAGTGAGATCCGATCCACTTTGTGCCTCCATTGAGTATCGACGCGAGGACCCTTCATTACAAGACATCGACGTTATTACTACGCCATCGGGGAGGCACCCAATTTACACAAATATGTTGATTCCAATAACACGTTATATGCATAATCTGATAATGATGCACTTTGGGTGCATCTAAACATATTTTTTCAACTATAGCATGTCTAAAAGAATCATTGAAGTTGGGATTTTTATAACTGCAGGAGGCACGGCTCTGTAAACGTGCGATGTAAAATTAATGCAGGTTTGCCTTCCATACGTGGTGGTTTTGTCACGTTTCTTCGCTTCGTAAAACATACACTTTTGCAGGAAAGGCTTCTTGCATCCTCCTGGGGCCTTGCTCTAGCTAAACAAAAAATATATTTGTTTAGCATAATAGAGGGTTACATATTCCTGCCGAACTTACTAGAAAACAAGGATTCTATTGGGATCATACTGCTTTGAATGACAGTATCAATGAAGTTTTATGTACGCTACTACTTATAATAATGAGCATAAAATATTAATCAGGAACTTTATTTTTCGTCAACTGGATGTAACATCTTTTTTTTTTTGTTATTCAGCAAATATTCAATTCATCACCTTTTTTTACATTAATTTTCTTGCCATGACAGCTGTTTTTATGCAGATTTTGACGATCTTAACTACACGTAAGCTAGATATTAGCTAATATTTGTTCTGTTATATTACTATTCTTCTACCATCTTTGTAACATGTCATGCAATAACAATAATAGAATTGATTAATTTACATATTCAAGTGATTAGACTTAATAAGTATATTAATGCAATAATTTAAACATTTGCTTAATTGTTGTCGTTAATGTTATTATTATCATTTTTTCTGAAACACTTGGCTCAGACACCCTCCCCCGACATATATTTCTAGATGCGTGCTTGCCGAAGGATAAATTAGATCAAGCGGTGGTGGTACCGGACTTAGAGGCTAAAGGGAAAAAAAAGAAGTATGTGCGTCATAAGCTGGGCATAAGAAACAGCACAATATCACAAAGAAACACTTTTTGAAACTTATGTCATAGAAGATGTTTAACAATATTCATAGAAGATGTTTAACAATATTAAGAACAATAAATGCTTTCTATTTGTAATATACTAAATATTGAAATTTTAAATAGTCTTTTGTGTTCGTACTACACATTTAAAAACTTTTTTGTTGCTCTCCAGCGCCAAGCTTAGAATTTAAAGAAAAAATGTACATTTTCATAGTGCACGGAAGTTCGACATTTAGAAAGAAAGAAGGGAAAACATTTCAAGACTTCCAAAGGGTATAGCAGTAATGAAAAAGAGCACTCACTTATACCGTGTTTGTTACAACCTGTCCGGCTTCCCGCGGTAACTGATCGCTGGCTTTTCTAGCATAAACCAAGCGGTGTTGCTGCTGAAGACCGCCTGAACTCCGTGCTGGGGAAAGCCAAAGCCAGGCAGCAAATTAAAATACGTAACGTGGCAACAACGTCTACGTAAGCTCCTCTCTTCTGGCTTCCATTCGCTCCTCGCTGCCCAGCAGACGACTTTTTCTCGTTTCTCATTGGCACCAAAACTGTCGAGCGATCGCTAGCGCGGGAAACGGGACAGGTTCTAACAAACTTGGTATAAATGTACGATGGATAGATAGTTGTATGAAGCGAGAAAAACCACAAGGTAGATTTCATAAGATACCTAGCAATCAGTAACCAACAAACTACATTTTTAATATTAATGTCCTCATGATTAACGAACCTTATTTATTCTCACAACTCAATGGGTAAAATATTTGGAGCTTTATCCCACTCTCCGGAAAAATATTTCGTGTTTCTGCTACTGTTGACTTTTGTTGGCATGATATCCCGGATCACTTTTACGAGACGAGACGGGACAAAACGAGACGAGACGAGACGAGACAAAACCCTTCGAGACGGGGCAAACGAATATTTTCGAGACGAGACACTAGACGAGACAGGATTTTCACGAGACGGAACGGGACAGACCAAAGTCTCGTCTCGTCTCGTCTCGTGGGCAACACTATTTATTTTCATACCTTACAGATCTATAGACTAAAATGTACTATTTATGTAAATGTATTATTTATATTTCTGAGAGAACGGGCAATTATCGAAATTTGATAGGTTAAATCTATTCAGCTCTGTTATATTAATGAAACCGAATAGAATAACAGTTTTCCATACTTCTCTTTATCTAAAATAAAAGAAAACAGACAGTAGTACTTCCATGAAGAGTTGAGGCTGGAATATTTAGAAATGTATTTATGTCATCTGCTTTAAGATAGAAAGAGTACAGCAGACCAGAGTTTATCGACAAACTTTTCTTTCGGAGCGCACATCTTTTTCAAATATTTATAATTCGTAGGGGGGGGGGGGGGGATTTTCTGCAATATAAAGTAAATCCTGTAAGAGGTAAAGCACAAGACAAGACAGAATGGAAGAAAATTGTCTACGACATTTGTGAAATTAAAGCTTTTCCCACATATCACACAATATAAAGTAATATTTGCGTACTGTTTATGTATTATACGAACTGTAGAATGTAAGTACAAGATGAGACAAAGCATGAAGAAATGGCGTAAAACATTGTGTGTGTAAATGTGAAATCGAGGCTTCTCCATGGAAACTGAGAGCCTTTTCTGCCTTTCTGACTGACCTTTATAAGCGAGTATCCACGCTACTTGCTTTGGTGTGTTAGGAACAGTGATATACGTATTATTTCTGTCCACTTCCTTGCTATGAGTTACTTACGATATTCTTGAGTTCTTGTTCGGTGGTCGTTGTTCTTCCCATTTAAACTACAATGAGAACATAAAGGTGTACCAGGAGGATCGAACCGTAGATAATACTGCTACTAGCCCTCAGTTCCATCGATTTAAGTGTGGTAAACATTGTACGAGATATTACTTCCGGAACATATTTGCGTGGAACGTTAGAAATTTTTTTTCATGGTGTTGGAAAATTTGCAATTTCTGGCAAACAATATCAGCCGGATGGGTGCATTCATTTTGATATGATTCAGTGTGAAAATGTTATCATTCTAATACTGCTTATATTCTAATATAGCTTTTCTTGCCCTTCATGTCCAGTAACTAATGCTCAACTAGGCCAGGAATTGATTTGCTTTTGTGTGGGAAATATGGAAATTTTGAGTCAAATCTTGTAGATTGCATAGGCGTTATACGCGTAGAATAATCAGGTAGTTTAGAAAACCTAGTAGTCTGTGTTATCAGTAGACCTCGGATTTTAGGTTTTTTAACCTATTTTTTCCTTTAAAGGTATGTAAGAAATAATAAGTTATGTCAGCGTTTCGTTAAATAACGCAATAACCAGTGCTCGAAAAATTTTCTTCAAAGCTAGGCGCCAGCTCTGAAAATCAGGCGCCAGGAAACTGCCTACTAGCAATTGTGCATACTACAGAGTGTTTCAAAAGTCGCACAACCCAAACTTTGAAAATGTATATCATGAAAACCGTAAGAGGTATTTACACCAGGTTTTCTGCACTAAACTAATCATGTACGCTATCACCAGCGTGGAATCTTCTCTTCCAGTGCTACCGCAACGGGATCTGTTGCCTTTGATTGATTGATTGATTGATTTAGTTTATTTTACTTTGCGTTTTGTGCCTCTTGGCTAATTTGCGAAGATGGGGATGAGTGATGGAATTGATGAATGGACATTCACAAACAACCAAGCACGAGCGGGATTCGAACTCGGGACCCTTGGCGTTGCAGCGCGATGTGCTAACCACTCGGCCACAGGGTCCGGCTGTTGCCTTTGAAATATAGTAGACTTCGACGTTGCCTGTTTCCTTCCAGCGTAGAGATGTTAATTATTGAAGATCAGGCACACACAGGAAATGTACTACGTAGAAATTTTCAGCGAAAAATGCATTAACATCTCTACGCTGGGATGAGCCAGGTAATGTCGAATTCTACTGTGTTTCAAAGGCAACAGATCCCTTTGCGGTAGCACTGGCAGAGACGATTCCACACACATAAAACAGCGACAGCGAGAAATCAGGCGAGGCCAGGCCGACTCAGCAGCTCAGTGGTTAGAGAAATCGTACGGTATGCCAGAGACTCAGGTTCGAGTCCTGGTCGAGCCTGCATTTTTCGCTGAAAATTTCTACGTAGTACATCTTATGTGTGTGCCTAATCTTCAATAATAATACCAACTCTTAACAATTTGTGGGATCATTTGTTGGTATTTGACTAGTCGTAAAACAGTTGCTTTGTGAGGTACAGCAGAAGGAAGGGCTCTCTCTTGGAAAACCTCTTGAACATGAGTGTAAGAATGAGTAGTAAAATACTCTTCAGCAATGCACACGCGCTGCTCCAAAGAATACGCCATGCTGAATCAATTAAAAGAACAGGCATAGTAGCGTCGAAAATGAGCGAAGAGAATTCAGTGTAACCAGAGACAGACTAGGATTCTCTCAAGAGTCCAATTTCGGCACAAAATCTTGGTTTATGATTTTTCACGTAAATGTATAGCCAATACTTAGGCACATGTGACGTGCGTCTGTTGACAATATTTCGACCTGCCGGACCCTGTGGCTGAGTGGTTAGCACATCGCGCTGCGACGCCAGGGGTCCCGGGGACGAATCCCGCTCGGGCATGCTTGTTTGTGAATGACCATTCATCAATTTCATAATTTATCCCCATCTTCGCAAATTAGCCAAGAGGCACAAAACGCGAAGTAAAATAAATTAAATCAATCAAATCACATCAATTAAATATTTCGACCTGCTAGCATTGCCATATGTGTCCCGAAAATGGTACTTTTTCACTCAACCCATAAAATCGCCAATAAAAAAATTCATCAAATGTTGCACATGACCAATATTGGTCGCAAATGACAGATTGACATGGCATCAGTCATCTAATTATGACCCTTCCATAATTTCTTACGTATTTTTGTAATTGAAAAGTGCATTTCTGGAAAAATTTTAACGCTGCCTTCCTCCAGTTATTAATTTATCTAAATTTTCTGTATGGAGAAAACTGATAATTTTAAGCATTGAAAAATATCTCAATGGATGAGACTATATAATGCAGAAAACCCGGTGTAAATATCTCTTACGGTTTTCATGATATACATTTTCAAAGTTTGGGATGTGCAACTTTTGAAACACTCTGTATAAGAAGCTGAGCATCTCGGTATTCAAAACATCGCTAAATCGTTCGAGAAAACAGGAAATGGGGTGTTGGGGGACAAAGAGTAACAAATTATTACTGACACACTGGAATGTTCATAACGTTGATTTAAAAATAAGATTTTTCAAAGCTCTAAACAAAGCAAAATGTCTGGTGCCACTGTTACCTGTACAATCCAAAGCTGTATGTGGTCGCTCACTTCGGCGTCACTTCGGTGCTTCGTGGCATTCACGCCTTGCAAACTAACATTTATTGTTGAAAGATTATTTTCAGCATGTAATATGTTCCTCACAGACAAAATTGCGGATAACATGAAAAAACATTTTTGCCTAACTATAAGGCGAATAGTGGATTTTAATAGCAAATTTCCAATGGTAAGTTCTGTCATCGCCGTAGGGTTGTGCAAGATAGTGCGTATTTCAGGATATAGGTGTCCCAATTTCATTGCCGGTGACTATACCTGATCGGCATTTTTCAGGAATTTTGAACTATTTTAAGTTGTTTTTTTTAACCTACTCGTACTTCAAGATTTTCGAGCGTAACTTAAGATTTTTAGGACCTATTTTAGGAATTTTCGAACCAGTTTTAGGATTTTTATAGTCTATTTTAGATAACCTAAAAGCATACTTTTTAGAACCTAGAAATCCGAGGTCTAGTTATCAGACTACACATTTTCAAGTCAAGGACACTACCTGGAGTTATTGCCTGCCGAGTTTGCGATTTTGTCTAATAAAGGATTGCTCGGATGGTGAAGCGAGCGGAATGTAATCGAAGCAGTCGGGATCTCATATTCCTCGAAATCAATTTGTAAATTTTCCCCCCCTCCCCCGAAAAAAAATGTGTATGTGCATCTTTTATGCACACATATTTTAAGGAAAAGCTATCCCTTGTGTATTGCACTCTGCTATAGGCGCACGGAGGGTGTGAAGGTATTCTCCAACTCGCCCATAGTGGATGTGATGTAATCACATTTACCTCTCAGATGTGAATTGAATAGACGCTGGGTAAGCTCCAGATCCGCTTTATGCAAGGATTTTGTGGAGAAACTTCCAAACTGAGATTTCTCGAACATGAGTGTCCCGCATGTTTATGTAGTATACATGCTACCCAATAAATAAATGATCTTTAAATACATTCAGATTTCAACCGTGATTGTCTGCGATAACACAAGTAAGCAATGTCTCCGAACCACCAACTCTCAAGTGGTTAGAGAATGAAAGCAGTGGCGGATCCAGAAATTACTCTTGGGAGGGGCGAATTTCAGAGTCTGGTACCGAACCGAATCTACAATTGCACTGTTTTATATGAACAATATATGGTTCTTTTAGCAGGAGACAGCCATGCTCTAC
Source organism: Lepisma saccharinum (assembly GCF_977018435.1). Classification (NCBI taxonomy): domain Eukaryota; kingdom Metazoa; phylum Arthropoda; class Insecta; order Zygentoma; family Lepismatidae; genus Lepisma; species Lepisma saccharinum. Next base: position 54,762,925 of record NC_139249.1, read on the forward strand.
GGATTAGCTTTTTTTAAGGGGTCCAGAGTGAAGTAGTCTACTTAGATTTGTCCGTTGAAATAAACAATCGCGTTGTAGATTATGAATATGTACGAGTTTATAAGCGATATAGGGAGTTTGAATGTACGAGTGCTTCTAATTTATTTATTACAGACACAGCTTTTGAAGTTACATAATCCATGTCATCGTTGCATTTCTCGTAATTTCACACCTAAATATTTAGCTTCCTTTACTCTTCTAAGATTTTTCTCTGAGTTTTATCTATGGGTGTTTATTAGCATTCACCTTAGCCTTTAGGATTATAAAGTGGGTCTCCTGGGTGGCAATCATCAATTTCGCCGTATCACACAAGTCCTGAAAGAGTTTATCGCAATACTGGACTTCCTTTCCAACTCTGTTCTTGAATTACTTTATAGTACAATTATCACGTCATCTGCATAGTCTGTTTGTGCTTTTGATCCCGAAATATTTCCTAATTTTTCTAGAGATGGTTCCAGGTTTATATTCCACAATTCTGGACCTAGAATTCGTCTCTGTGAACATCTTGTGTTGTTGATTTTGAGGCCGTGAAGTTAGGACATCTGATATGCTTTCCTGTCGGTGCAATAGCTTCCATAATTCTGTGGAGGCTTCCTGGGCAATACCTATATGTCTAAGATCCTGAAAAGATGAGGCTTAGTTGGTACAGGTAGATGTCAGATCAAAGCCTCACAACGCCGTCAACGTCTCTACCATCTGTGAGGGCCTCTTTTTTTTCAATTGGAAGAGGGACGCAAGGCCGTTTGTACCTTACAGCCTTGCGCCGGAGAACCAACTGCAATCGACTTGATATATCGCATGCAAATACACTCGATATACAGTATGTAACATTGTTATTCGTACACGTAGAATTTCCGAGGAAAAGATGTCATATCTACTAGTAAATATAATCATTTTCATATGTACCTGGGAATTAATTTTAATGAAGGTTTCACCAACAAATGTCAATAAAAATGTATGTTCAAAGTGCATAAACAGAGCATATAATTTGTGTGAAAAGAGAAAAACACGCTTTTTCATGCAACATTGTTATTCGTACAGGCAAGAGTTTCAATCTTCCTCGCATACAGCTCCACCACTATTCGAGCGATTTCGTGCAGTTTGCAACTTCGTAACAAGTTTGAACATGCAGGCGCGCTCCCCGTCAAGCGGAATGCTGGCGTAGAGGTTATTCGTTAAGAAAAATTGGACAAACAGTCAATAAATCACACTCCACAGTTCAATACATAGTAAACAAATTTAGAAAGGAAGGTTCAACACAGAATGTGCTGAGAAAACCAAAAGAGAGACGGTTGAATAAACGTGATGAACGCTTTATTTTAAAAAGAGTGCGTGTGCCTCCCCGATGGCGCAGTGGTAGCGTCGTTGCCTTGTAATCAAGGGGTCCCGGGTTCGATACCCGATGGAGGCACAAGTGGTTCGGATCCCACTTTAAACTGTAGATCCAGTCCCGATTAGCCTTTATGTGCGTAAAGTGGACTTAAAACAACAAATCAATCAATCAATTAAAAAGAGTGCGAGAAAACACCCGATTAAGTGTTCCTCAGTTACGACCGTTAGTAGAAAATGTTGGTGGCAAGATGATGTCCGATCAAACTGTCCGACGTGCCGTGTGGAAGCATGGATATCATGGCAGAATACCACGAAAGAGGCTGTATGTAAATTAGGTGAATCGCAGGAATAGACTTTCATTCGCGAAAGAGCACATCCACAAGGACCAGGAATTTTTGGATAGTGTCATATGATCAGATGAGTCCAAGATTAATATATACGTGTCAGATGGGATAAATAGGGTCTGGAGAAAATCAAATACCTAATGACAATGATCACATTTACACAGGTCCAACAGTTAAACACGGTGGTGGGTCATTAATGATTTGGGGCTGTATGTCGTCCAAAGGTGTTGGTACCATCCAGTTTATTGATGGTATCATGGATGCATATGTCTATTTGGACATATTGAAGAACGATGTAAAGCAGAGTGCTCAAAACATTGACATGCCGCCTATCTACAGATTCCAACAAGACAATGACAGTAAGCATAAGGCGCGAGTTAACTTGAATTGGCTAATATGGAATGTGCCCAAACTACTACAAACACCAGTTCAAAGTCCAGACTTAAATCCCATTGAGCATTTATGGGCAATTTTGAAGAGGCGAGTCCATAAAGCAGGCGTCAAGTCCAAACAAGAGCTGAAAACTGTTGTGCAAGTCGAGTGGAGTAAAATAAGCTCTGAAACATGTCGGAAACTGGTTAATTATATGAAGAACAGGTGTCAAGCAGTAATTTAAGCCAAAGGATATGCATCAAAGTATTAGAACTGTCAATCAATTTGCTCTGAATGTACTTTTCTCTTTTATATTATTAAGTGTACGAATAGAAAAGTTATACAAAAAATGGCATGTTTCTCTTTCAGTTTCATTTAATTTATTATTGTCATTGGTTATACAGAATTTGGGTTCCTAATGATATTAGTTATTGAATTGTAAAGAAACAATTTCAAAAGAGTGTATTTCCTTTCAGATATTAAAGCATTTTCTTTGAAAATTCGTGTGTACGAATAAGAATGTTACATACTGTAAATGTCGATTGTATCTGTGTATGACAAGATCTCGCTTTCATGTCCATAGCGATCTCTTATAATACACCATTCTTCCTTTTGAGTCTGAAATACTAACATGGTTCAATCTAAGGTAATGAAAATTGCATAAAGCACTTGAAATACCTATCAGTCAACTAACCTACAAACCCAAAAGGAAAAACCATTAGTGGTCTTACATTACATACCTACTATTTGCATACACACACACACTGGTTATCAAGACTTACTTCATTACATAGCTACATTTTCCTGAAGTGACATGGAAGATCTCAGGGATTACTGCTATTACTGTAGTTGTACTACCGTGGTAAACTGGCCAAGTTCACCCTAGCATAACAACAGTGGATGCTGAGCCACAGTAGAACCTTCCCGACCCAGCAATATTCCAGAGCTGACGAACTCATACAGCTCGGAAAATGTCGTGTACTATCACACCATAGTATAGGGCCACCAACGCAGAGGCAGGCCCATTGTCCTAGGTGGAACTTCCACGACGTCTCCTACCAAACGACAGGGAAAGACCTTATCGGGAGAGGTCCTACAGTTTCACTTGCCATCCAAATAACAGGAATCCATGAGATATAGGGTGGAAACTTAACGTGTATAGTGCTTTTAATTTTTTAAAAAACTGCCTTCTTCAGCAAAGTGTGTTTAATATGGAAACAAGGTATAATCGTGTTACAGCAAAAATCCAAGTTACTTCAGGAAAATCCTGTGTGTTATATTGTATTAGCACAAAATATAACACACAGGATATAACTAGTAGATAAAATAGCAGATAAAGATAATAACTAGCATTCATTCTGCAATCTAATTTATCAAGCTGCATACAGCAGCGGCGATGGGACTCTATGAGTTCACTAGGCGCCATTTAACTGAAATCTGGTTGGCAGGCTTTGCCACTCTTAAGACCTGTTGGCCACAGGGTTTATATGTTTTACAGACAAACACCTTTGAACATATATAGCATTAATAAGGCTCCTGGGTTGGAATGGTGGCCTGGGAATCCCCCATCGTCTTCATCTTCGCGACTAGCCAAAAGTGGCAGAAAAGTGAAGAAAAATAAGCTAAGTCAATGTAGCATTAATAGCATAAACACTCCGGTTCGGTGACCGACTATGTTAAGTGGCCGACTTTCGATCTTGCCACAGGAATTCCCGTGTTATAATCTCGATCTGGGCATGGGTGTCCTTGTAAGTGCCATTTCTTTAATTCAATCACTCATCCGCATCGTCGCTGTTAGCCAGAAATTACAGAAAAGCAACTGAAAGATAAAAAAAATCAAACTTGCGTACTATCCTGCAGCTGCCAGCATCTCTCCACTTTTGAATGGAAATCCCGCATGATGAACTTTTACTTTTAAGTAAAAGTACAATAGAATTATTGTGCGTGTTGGGTCGTGAGTTTTTGGATGTAGTTTCATAGCTATTGAAACGAACTTCAACAATGAATAATAAGTGTTGCATGTTTAAAACATTGTTGTGCTGTTACGAGGGTCACTATTTATATTTTGAGCCTAACAATGAAAAACAGGAATTTGGCATTGAAAACTGCTTTATTGTTTTTTCGAAGTATTCTCCTTTATGGTCAATACACTTTTGCATTCGTTCGAACCATTTGTCAAAGCAGTTTTTCCAATCTTCTTGAGACACCTCCATAATATGGTTTTTGAACGCATCAACGGCGTCTTCCGCCGACGAAAATCGTTGTCCACGCAATTTATTCTTGACATTCGGGAACAAGAAGAAGTCATTGGGTGTCAAATCAGGACTGTACGGCGGAATCCATCAATTCGATTTTTTGACTGTTCATAAAGTCGGTTGTTAGACGAGATGTGTGACAGCTGGCATTGTCTTGATGAAGAATGATCCGACGGCGTTTGTTTGTTTTCCGTATTTGACCGAAGACCTCTGGCAAACAAATTGTTGTGTACCATTCAGAGTTGACCGTTCTACGTTCCTCTAAAGGCACAGTTGCCACATGACCAGTTTTCCCGAAAAAACAGGCGACCATTTGTTTCGATGTGCTTCGAGCGCGAACAACTTTTGTTGGATTGGGTTCATCTTGAAACACCCATACAGTCGACTGCTGTTTACGTTCCCGCTCATATGCATATATCCATGATTCGTCACCTGTTACAATCTCATATACGTCTTTTGAAGCACCACGATTGTATTTATTGAGCATTTGTTTGCACCAATTGACGCGAGCGTCTTTCTGAGTTTTAGTCAAATTGCGTAGGATCCAACGAGAACATACCTTTCTCACAGCTAAATGATCATGTAATATTTTATATATGCTGGTGGAACTAATGCCTATGGTTGCCTCAATCTCACAGTATGTCACATGACGATCTTGCAGTATTAGGTTTTGCACAGCATCAATGTTTTCTGGAACAACAACTGATTTTGGACGACCTTCGCGAATCTCGTCGGTGAGCGAATGGCGGCCACGATTAAATTCGTTATACCAGCGTTTCACAGTGGCAAAGGATGGGGCTTCATCGCCAAATGTGGAAGTAAGTTGATCGATGCACTCTTGTCTTGATAATCCACGTCGAAAATCGTAAAAAATCATCGCACGAAAATGTTCACGAGTTAATTCCATTTTATTGTCGCGCAATCTCCAAGGCAACATAAACAACACAAATCAAGCTATTGACAAAACATTTGAAGTACGTTATGGTCAATAATGCCAGACGATTCCGTGCAAACGTCAAATCGCGCCTAACTTCAATCAGTGTTGCCAAGGCTCAAAATATAAATAGTGACCCTCGTATGTGTTAGATCACGTTCACTTACAAGATAATCTAGAATGTAAAAGAAGTAGTTTAGAACTTGAAGAAAGTAAATATTGAAACTGAACGTGAAGTTAGTAAATCTCTGGACTTAACCTAATTTTACTTTTTTTTTCATTGTTGCTCTTTACCTGTATCAGTTCATTTTGAATTTCAGATCGCGGATGATTATTGTGAATCTCATTTTATTCTTTTCGTCTGAAATGTTCTTGTGGTAATTGGTCATATTTCGAAAGAAATTTCACCAAGTACTTGAAGTTGCCTTAATTTTCTGTTGTTTCTGCTGTGTATGTTTCTCAATGTTCTGGAACCGCTAAATTACAAGAAGTCAAAAATTGTGTTTATGCTTATCAGCCTTTGTAAGAGAAAGTTTCATTGTTGTTGTTTGGCTTCCTGGATATTCTAAAATCAGACGGCTACCAGCCTGTTTATTTAAAATTCTAAGTAGTTAACGTATTTAATCAAAGTGTAACGTTTCACTAGAATTTATAATGTTGTAGTTTTATCGGCCACAAAAATTAGCCCTTTCCATCTATCTTTCTCACTTCTATTTATTACATTTTTTAAAAAAAAATAATAATAAGCCCATGGGATGCAAGGCCCCAGGTGCTCGCCCACTCTACCCACCCATTGCTACGCCTCTGTTGTTATCATAATTCCTCCCATTGTCACTCTAAACTGAAGGTCAGATATGAGAAGTAAAAAGAATAAACAAGGAAATAAAAATGCATTATCTGCAGTGGTCTCGGCTCCGATTCTCTGTTAACGTATCTTGTAGACTCGTTCTGATCCAAATTTAAACTGTAGGTCCAGTTCCGATTAGCCTATCATGAGCATAAAGTTGACTTCTTGAGCCTGTTAAACGTGGTGGTAAAGAAACAGAACGAATGAGTCTTGAATATTATTAGGCATAATACATAGTATATCCAAAGCATGGCAGTTGGGAGGGCGTGGATCCGCGTCTGAATGAATGGTATACACGATATACATACTAACAAAGCCTTTAATAGGCAAAGCCGGTATCAATACATAGGCAGCCCTTTTTAACCTCAAGCCTAAGATAGTTCAATGTGTAAAACTGGAGTTGGTGAGAACCTTAATGTTACATCCTACATCATCAAATACGGTATTATTCATTCTCTGACCGCTGTTCGGTGTGAGTTGACAACTCGAAGGAGACATTGCTCCTTGTGCTATCACTGATACCCATTGTTGGTGAATATGCTTTCAGGCCATTTACATTTGTTTGCCTTGAGTAGCATAAAAGTCGTGGAAAAACGTCGTGTGCGCTGAGAGACAGGAATAATGTGACCTTGATGAGAACGAGCCTTGAATTAAAATATTTTCCCTGAATGACGCGAATGTTCTTAGACATGGGAAAATTTATGATAATGGCTTCTGGTTCCCCGTTATCAGCTCTGTCTTGTGTTGACGTAATGCCAGTGTATCGCTCCTCACAAGGTGGTGGCTGGTTGGTTTCTACTAATCAAATATGCAGGGAAGGTCAGGATGTTGAAAGAACTTGCCAGGAATCGTTGGGTGTTTTTGCATGAAAAGGTGGAAGGTGTGCTGTTTCACATTTTTTAATAGTGACGTGAGCATAGAAAAGTTCGTTCTCATCTGTTCTTTCGTTAAAAAAAAACAAAAAACTGTATCCCAGATGTTATGATTGAAGTTACACGTGGAAAGTGTTTTCATTATTTTCGCGCACAATAATAAAGTTAATACTGAGCAGTTTGAAAAATTAAAATTAACACCGTATAAAATGTTCCATTTTAACTCATCTAGTCTTGGAACATATTTTGTACTACCAACTCTCAAGTATTTTATTTGTTTTTGTTTTTGTTGGGTTTTTTTTTGCAATAAATTTGTAACTGTCATGCAGAAATTCAAGAAGGTAAAAATTTGAGTGATAAGTGGATCATATCGGAAGCAGGATGTTTCCAAATTGACCCACTTTGCAAATTTATGCAATCATTTCATGCTAATCTCCTTGGTGTGACAAAGGTAAAAAAATAAGAGGGACAGGATTATTTTTATCGTCACATACGTCATCTATCCCTTCATGTGAATATTACAACCAGGACCCGGATTTTGATGACCTAAAAATATCTGAAATTTCTATAAAATGACCTAAAATATCAATAAAATGATTTTAAAATGTTGTCTTTATCTAAGGGTATGACGGTTAGAACGGCACAGTTCTTACTCCTGTAAAGTTAGAACTGAAATTGCAAGGTGTATGTGAATTTTAGGTATAAAAATCTGTCTTATTCAGAATTATTTCAGTAGGTAATGTCCAGCGACATGTTGGTTTGGTCCTACAATCGCGTGGCGATAGAATTCTTGTTTTCATTGTTACCGATATCAAGGCGATAAATGTCGGCTAAAAATAAGTGAGTGGAACATAATGCAATTACATTACGTTATTTTTACAATTAAGCAAAAAAATACCAGAAAAAGACGTAAAGCTTGAAAAAATGACCTAAAACTTAAAGAATAGAAAATATGACGAAAAATGCACAATGAAATTCACATTTTTATAACCAGAGGTTCGTATTCAGGATTTTAATACTTAAGAGCAATGCATAAGAAAAAAATATGACGTTATCAAAATCCGGGCCCTGATTCAACTAATCACTAGCGTGTGGATGTTTCCATATTTGCCTTTTTTATACCTTCGTATTGAAATATAGGCTTAATGTTTTAAATTCATTTCGTGTTATTTCGGTCCAGATATCGCATTTTATAGTATCTATAAATATTTGTTTTGCATAATCTTACCTTAAAATGTCTTTTTTGGTATTTTTTCTTATTTGTTTTTTTTTCGCTACTCTGGTTATGTCCACAGTACACTGAAGATTGTAATCTCTTGTTTTCTGGATGTCTCTTCGACAATTTCTTCTATCACTCATCATCATCGTCACGATTATTGACAGAAAAGTGATGCTGAGTAAGAAAAATATAATGGAATTCCCAAACAATCAGGTCTATAAGTTTCCGGCTACGGGACGTGCACAGGTTCGAATCTCCTGGAGGAAACGTGAGAACGTTTCTCCTGAGTTTTCGGCCTGTGTATGGGACCGGTAGCCACCCACCATCGTGAGGAAATTGGGGAGCGTAAACCGGTCCTGGAAACGTACAACAACGACTGGGGTTGTTCGTGCTGACCACACGTCACCCCGTAACCGGTCGGAAAATCTCCCACCTCTGTTGGGAGTGAGGCCGGCGGTCGGTAGGTAGGTACTGGCCCTCACAAACTGTTCCTTTAGTTGTGGTAAACACGGTAGCATGGGGAAAACGACAATAATATAATTATCAGGGTCAATTCCGGTCCAGGAGAGAAAATCAGCAAGCCTAAGGGGGTTGTGGACCGTAAATAACCTTTTCTTTCCAGGATGAATTTAAATACGGTCCAGGAACGTTTTCCCCGGATGAATTTGAATACGGTCCAGGAACAATTTTTCCGAATGAATTTAAATACGGTCCAGGAACATTTTTTCCCGGATGAATTTAAATACAGTCCAGGGTCCTTTTTTCCGGTACAGTTTAAATAGGGTCCAGGTTCCGTATTGAAATGAAACAAGACGCAACTTAAATCATGCGAGATAAAAGGTTCCGGTCCTGTTACAGAACCCAATGACCTTTAACCTAGACCTTTAACAACTGATTATTATTATTAATATAAATTTTGGTATAACAATGGTTTTCATTCTTAGATCTGTGACCACGCCTATGTTTGTAATCCTACATAATATGAAATTACGTGAATCATCACATATGTAGTCACCATTCACAGTGATCTCATTTGCCATCACCAACCGTAAGCACATAGTGAGGAGTACACAAATAACGAGCGTCACGAGTTGTGTTCCGAAAGAGTTCCTTGTAATTAGTGTGTGGTGGAGCATAAATGGAGTTTCAATCGAACTGGCACAACCATTTTAGCGTGATAAAAGGTGGAAATGGACCGTTCGTAAAGATATCGAGAAAATCGTTGTTTTTCTTTAGCAGTGAGTTACGTTTGCGTCATCTCTATTAATAGAAAATTGTTACTACTTTCTATCCGGTTTCCCTTCCCATTACTTTCTCAGGTAAACTACTGCAAAGCGGCACGAAACGGTTCAGCGTAGGAGGTGTTTAATCCCTGCAGGGAGATCCGAGCTCACCAATATTGCTTGTCGTGTGTAACATGTTTCTAAGAATGGCAAATGTTTAAAATCTGTAATATCAGAGTCGCGGGAGATCCGGGTTCGATTCGTGCGGTGGGTTATCTTAGGTCGGAATTTTTCCGGCCTTGTTCCCGCATAAAGCGGCTCTGGGGCACACCGAGCCTCAAACTTGGGGGTAAAGGTGACCGGAGCATGGTGCTGATCACATCACCTCCAAAATGGCAGAGATCAAGAATGTGTGGGGCCCTACACCCACATCCTCTAAACGTACCTTCATGGAACGGTGCTCTATGTACTGGGAACTTTACCTTTATCCGAAGTATTCAGATTGTTTGATTTTTAATTAATTTTGTGAATTTTAGAAAGTTGTTACGTGGACTGGTTTTAATATCTGATCGAGAAGTAACAAAAACAAGTTATTTTTGAAGACACTCAAATACTTTAAATATTAATGAGCACGCAGAGTATTCCAAATTATTAAAGGTGTTTATTTTTTAATACGTTTTCTGAACTTGGAAAGTTTTGATTGATTTGCTTTATTTTACTTCGCTTTTGTCCTATTTTTGGCAAATTTGCGAAGATGGGAATCAATGATGATATTATGAAATTGATGAATGGACACTTAACAAACATCCATATCCAGGCCGGGATTCGAACCCGAGAGAACTTGGTAAGTTATTTTATTTACTGGTTTTAAACATTGATTGAAAAAACATTTCAAGTATTGAATAATTGCAAGTGATTTAGCATGTAATATTAATTAGCACGAAGTGTTCCAAAATATTTAAATTGTTTAATTTCTTAATTAGTTTTGTCAATTTGTAAAGTTGTTTTATTTGTTTGTATTCAAGACAGATTGAGAAGAAAACAATTTGTTTTAAATAATTTGAAGGGATTTATAATATTAATGAACACAAAGTATTGAAATTATTTATTTCTTCACTATTTTTTGTGAATTTTGGGAAGTTGTTTACACACTAGTTTAAAATCTAAATGAGATACGACACCCACTACAGAATGAAAGGAGGTTTGTTGTGCTAGTAGTGTGAAAGAAGGCTAACAACATCGAAAAAGTGTCATATTCCTGATTAAATTTGTGGGCACAAAATTTGTGTAGGCGTCAAAACTCAGTTCTTCGGGTGTTTTGTTTAAGGTTTAAATTACAATCCATGGAGTCGGTGAGCAGCAACCGATAACGAATGTTTTCATTGATCTTGTAAAACCTCTTACAACAATGTAACTCGCAATATCGGAAGGTTTCCCTACAAGATCATGTAAACTCTTCTTTCCTCTCCCATTCGTGCCACATGGCCTGCCCACCTAAGTCTTCTTGACTGATTTACTCTAATAATATCTGGCCATGAATACAAATTATGCAGTTCTAAATTATGTAACCTTCTCCACTCACTTGTCTCCTAATATCCTTATTCCCGTACATCCTATCCTTAGTGCAGGGACCTCCCAAAGTAGTCCCCGCCCACAGATCCGAATGGGAGACTATTTTACCTCCGGAATATTTTACCTTGGGAACATCCATGGTCTCATGTGCTATTACGTGACATAACTTTTTTTTTTACAGTGCTCTCGTTGGTCAGCGGATCCCTCGGATCTAGCTGGAAGGACGACATAGTAGTCCACCACGCTTACCTCACCTCTGCCTATTGTGAGACGCTCATAGAACCATAACAGGGCAGCTCTATAAATCCCAAATTATGACAGTTACACTCTGTTGGTTGGCTAACTGCAGTGAACAAGCCACTGGGCGATGATGTCGTCACATCCAACTTTGAAATATTAGGAGACTGTGGTATCATCGTTTATAGGAATTCTCGTTTTAGGCATGGATATTGTTTGTGTTCCTTCATCTAATTACGGTTCATCATAAAGGTCGCAATTAGCTTAATCGTACAGAAAATTGGCGTCAAATTAGAAAAATGCCCAAAACTGTGTAAGTTCTTTAGAAGTACTACAGTAACATAAAACTTCATGTGTGTCGGAAACTTTGACGCAGGTGGAAGAGCGTCACTGGTATATTTCCACTGTCTGCTTGTATTTTATTTCCTCCTCCTCTTTCTCATGTTTTATCCCGGCAAGTAACTTCGTGACTTAAGACAGTTCGTGAGAAACCAAAGATGCATTTCTTTCCTCATTGCCAAATTCTGAAAAGCTATTTGACTTTCCGAAGAAGCTTCGCTAGTTTCATGGAACTTCGGAAAGCCCTGTAGACGTAAATAAACCGGAACTTTCAGTCACGATCAAAAGCCTTAGTGTATAAATCGAGCTGGGAAAGAATGCAATAAAATTCCAATTTTATAGTGTCTGCTAAAAGTGAAGTGTGTGTCCATGTTTGTGAATACGTGCAAGAGAAAAAAAGGTATTTACGTCTTGTACAATCATTTAAACTGGATGTTTTTATCAATAATATCATTAATGAGATCTCGTTGTTGGTTCGTAAATTGTTTTGTATTTTTCTTATGTCGCTTTTCTGCTTCTATTGGCTGATCATTGTTGGATGGAATTGATAAAATGACGGCCATTCCGAGGCAGGACTCGAAACCGGAACCTTCGACCGCGTTGCTAGATATTGAGTCGTTCCGACTCGGAGGCTATGTTGTACTCTATCCCGGGAATCTCTGGAGCAAGACCGAGTATAAAAGGGAGAAAGCGAGTAGGCGGAGCGAAACACTATGCGCTGCTACAAAGACTGGTAACGGCAGTCTCTTTTCTCCTCCACGCAATCCCGTTCCCTTGCACGTGTTCATTGGTCAAGCTCTCTCGAGTCACTACTTGCGCAGAGACTTGCTTTCGTTCGCTCGCTCCAGAGATTCGGTAACGTCACCTTGTAAGCAGAGTCCCAAGTTCGATACCCGGTAGAGGCACATAGTAGTTCGAATCACAATTTAAACTGTAAGTCCAGGTTCGATTAGCCTAGCTGTGCATGAAGTGGACTTACAACAAAAACTCAAACTCAGAACTGTATCATTAGCAATGCAGTCCAATATCTTTAGTCTGCCTGCCATAAGATGTGTGTGTATACATATACAGGGTGCCGCATATTGTATCTGCCAATTTGAATTTGCAACTCCGCCAGAATGTACGTGCGCATGCGCGGCATACCTACGTACATCCGTGGAGAGTTTGAAGTCGGGCAATTAGTGTACCATGGAGCGTTGGCCGGTGCAGACGCGGATTGCGGCGGAACACTGAAAAACGCCATGCACCTGTTCCAGAGACACACAGCACTCGAAGCTGGGTTAGACAGTGGAGAGCCACGGGTAATGTTACGCGCTATTCAACAGGACATATTGTGACGCGCGTCATAAAAGCCTTCCCGCATCGCCTCGAACAGTGCATCCAAGCAGAAGGAGGGCATTTAGAGGACGTTATTCTCAAGTTGCACTGATGTCTGTATTGTCCATATTATACACTGTATTAAATGCCTGTGTGTATATTTTTATTTCATATGTATGAAGTTACCACAAGCAATCACCGTCTTTCCGTTGTCATTTGAAGTTGGTGGATACAATATGTGCCACCTTGTATCTTTAGAGTACGCCTTTCTATCATCAATCAGAATAATGCTTCCAAATAACGTAAATCCTGATTGGAGACAATTTTTTAAAATGTTACTTTCATTTTCTTTGTTATTATTATTTATTTTCCCTCTTTACATTACTGATTTCTGTGTAAAGTGGCAACTACAGTATGCACTGTATTTACATAAAATTTTCCAATGGGTAAAAAGGTCTGAAGGAAGTTTCAAATAAGAAGAAAGCCTGATAAAGAGAGAGTAGAATCACGCCATTTCTCTCATAACAGAAACCATGATTTCAACTTCAAGTCAGACCTTGACAGTCCTAATATGACTGGAATCCTATGCACTAGAACAATGAACTTTTTACGTGTTACGACGGTTTCCTTGCAGCAAATAAATCAATCTGAGGGGTCCCCCTCCATTCCCAGAAGCTCGTGGTAGATTTATTCCACCGCCGCAGCATTGACTTCCATGTTCCTTTGTGAATTAAGAAATCTTGAAGCAACCTCTCATTAGAATATTTCATCTGGGTAAGAGAAGAGGGGATCTCGTGGCCTTCCCCCTTACGCGAAGAACAAAGGAGCTGTTAGAAGCGTAAGACTTTTGACGAACAATGAAAGAGAGACCTTTTTTTTAAAGAATAATTTATGGGATTTTTTTTTAAGGCGCCACTTATGTAGTAGCTTACTGATAACATTTTCTTTTTATCACATCTGGTTTAGAAATTTCGGCGTAGCGAATTTTGTGTTTCCAGACCTTTACTCTCTGGAATTTGAAATGTGTTAGCTGTCTCAGTAACACGGGCCAGAAAGATGGTACTGTATAATCTAATAAATGTGATGACTGAAGAAAGTAATGTTTGCAACGAATATATTAACTAGCATCAAGTCATAAATGCCCAATTTTCCATGTTAAAAATATTTTGTGTACGTGAGTACACAGTGTGGTGCTGAAGAAATGGTTTGGTAGGTGATATATTCGCCAAAGAATTACAGACATGACCGGCTTTCTGTAACAAATTTGGAAAGAATTAATATTCCCTTGAAAGGGTGTTGGGATATGATGCCAAATGCAGCTACATTAGACTATATTAGCCTAATTGTCACAAATACCTGCGTGAAATTTTAAAGTGTTTTCCAGCTACGAATCTCGACCTGATGTGGTAAATAAACTTTTTTCATACGAGAGCTATTCAACTTTATTATGCATCTCTGTGCGGGTACTTACACACGTCACAAAATCTCTCGCAACCCTGGTTGAATTCATCCTGAAAGTTTATGGGCATGCATAGTTTATTGTAAAATGCCAGTCGACTTATGTGACTCTAGAGACTTGTGGAAAATTGCCTCCTTCCGAGATTGCTTAGGGGATTCATTGAAGGCAGGAGCTGGAAATGTGGTCATGGTCATTTTGCCCATTCAGGAAACCTGTTAGTGCAGTGTTAGTGAATGAAAGACATCATTCCGCTTGTGATGCCGGAAGAAGTCTAATGCAGTAATATAATCAATTTGCGTTAGGTAAGTGTTTCAGTATCATGCCAAAGTCTCAAACGAGACCGAGAGTATCTGACAAAAAAGGTTATGGGCAATATACCTACTGTTGTTTTTGCCGTTGACATTACCATCCCTATGAATTACGGAAGTAATTGCAGAGTCACTCGATGTCTGTGATTCTGAAACAAAGAGATGATAGGTCAGAGCAAAATGTACAGTTTTTGAAAGATCATATCTGTTTAAAATATAAATATGCATAACTGCAATGCTGGAAGTGAGTGGGTGTGTTAGATGGTATGCCCACTCAGCTAGCCAAAATTTCTCAAAGCATACCCCTAGTTGTATCATTATTACCCCGCAGCTAACATTTTCCACTTCAAGTGCTGCATAACTAAATACAAAGTGAAGTTATAAATATAATAGTTATGTTCAGGCCCGAGGGAGAATCATATGTCCAAACGTCAGAGAGACATCTGGTTTGTTGGCCATTCGTAGCCTGATGAATTGCAAGTCATTCAAAATGCTATAGCCGTACTACAGATATTCGCACGCAGGAAACGTTGTATGTTGTCCGCGATGAACGTTACAGTAATTTTTCGTCAGGCTAGAATCTGCAAACAAAACTTAAGATAGCTGTAACAACTTCCAAAAGGTGAACCGCGCTTCTTTGATAGATAAGAGGACCAGCATATCTTGGACAGTAAGTGCGTGAGTTCGGCAGCTGAAGTTTTAGTATGTAGGCAAGGCTTGTACTGACGGCGGTCTCACCTGCCTAAAAACAGGTGCAACTGATGACAGTCCGCTGCCCGCTTGAACCCTTTGCGTCGGGAGGCCCAGACGCTGGCCTTTTTTCTTAGTTTTTTTTTTTTTAAAAAAAAGTCTGGAAGCAGTTGTTAAAAGGAGCTTGGCGTCTCCTGCAAAATAGGTTTTGTTGCTCTCATGTTAAGTGGGTATTTGAAAAGTCATATTTTCTGTGCAATATTATATGACGCGTGATTCCAGTGGGGATTGGTGGAGAGACGAAGGATCAAAAACTGTCTCGGTGGCCAAGCAGTGAACCTCTGTGGCGTAGTGGTCAGCTCACTGTCCCGAGTAAGACATGCATGCTTGTGTTGTCTGCCTTGATGAAACCAACTGAAAAGTAAAATGAATAATAATTGATAAAGAGTATGAAAAATAGGTTATGACAATAAGTTTTTTAAACAATCTCGCTACCGAAGGTTCCGAGATCCAACTTCGGCGAGGATTTGTTTCCAGTGTCCCTTTCTCAGTTTCATATAATTAGGACTCGGAAGTTGATGACCTAAAACTGTAAAAGAATGACCTAAACAATAACCTTAAAATTCTCAAAAAATGATCTAAAAATTTTAAAAAATGATCTAAGAAAATTTCGCTTTGAAAATGAAAACATGATTTTTTTCATAAACGAGAGTAGTTGAATAATTCGATAAAAACCGTTGTTTGGTGGTGTAAACTACTGAAGCAATGGGATAAAAGCAATTATTGCTAATGTAGTTTTATTTATTTTTACTTCAAAATTACCGCAAAGTGTTTCTGTAAGTCATTCATATTCTTTCACAGTGAACTTTCCACGATACAGTAATCGGCCAGTGTCGGTTATGTTTCGCGTACATCAGATTATATTTTTTTTAATATTGTGACTAATTTTGCTTTATAAGGTTAAAGCGATAATAGAGACCACTAAGGGAACATCGAACTAGGCTTCACACAAAGTATTTTAAGTTTTCTGGTAAAATAAATTTACCACCATAAATTATTTGATGCATTTCCAAACTTAAGTTAAAATAATGTTGTACCTTGACCGTATTTTCGATTAATGGCGAACTTCCTAAAATGACCTTGTCAGGAAATTTAAATGTATAAGGAGATGCATTTAAAATTCACGAAACAACAAAGGAGAAGAAAAAAACCTTCAAAAATGCAATAAAAACGGCCAAAAATGTTGAAAAATGGCCTAAAACCCAAAAAGGCCTAAAATGCAAAATAAAACAATGTTTTCTGGTTCTGACTGAAGGGAAATAGACTGATACCTGGTTTAGCATTGTTTTCAAGGTTCAGAAGAAAAGATGACTTGTCATCAATTTCCGAGCCCTACGTATAATCACCATTCACCCTCAGGATTATCCAAACAGTGGCAGAAAATCAACGCAACTTTTTTTAAAAGTGCATACGCGCTGAACTCTTGCTACCGAAGACGTCCTTAGCGCTACGACGCTAGGGGTCCCGGGTTCGAATCCTGACTTGGGCTGGGTGGTCTTTGTCAATTTCGTCATATCATATCACTCATTCTCATCATCGCGATTCCCAAAAGTTGCAAAAAATGCGACGCTAAATAACAGCAATCGCATCAAACCTTTTTTTTACCGAACTGGTTAGTACACACGAAATTCACTTATCTATGTATAATCTTAGCAAAGATTCATTCAACGAATAGCTATTTTTCGGTTCCGTTTGATAATCAAGTTTAAGAAAATTCGTGTCTCCGTGTCCGAGTTGGCAGTGTAATCACAAAACGAGAGATAAAGGAAATTGACAAAACTTCACAAGCACATTATAATGTTAATATAATACGTCCTACAGTGCATCGCGTATTAACATGATGAGTAACAACATGGTGAACGTTTGTTTCTTAATGCCTGCTCTCATAAGCCAAGAATATTTGGAAGTCAAGTATGTCAGCTACAAATAGGGCATTTGAGAAAGAAATCTCAGTGTGTTCATAGAAGTCGAACTCCCGCGTACCAAAATGGTTAAAGGCTCTCGCCTTGGTAGGAACGGTTCCGGGTTCGATTCCCTGATCCTTGCATCGAGAAGACTATTGGGAAGGTACTTGAAAACAAAGAGTAGCAGACTCCGGTTTCGAAAGGCAGAAAACAGCGGCGATGGAACTTCATGCGCTGACCACACGTCACCCAATGAAAAAGCCACTTGGCATGCCCTTGTCTTTAGAGGACTGTTGCGCCATGGAGAGAGGAGGAGTTCGTACAGATCGTCTGGCCCAGGCTTCGAACCCGGGTCTTACGCATAATAGCCAGATGCTCTGCAAACTGAGCTACCGCGGCTCCTTGTGATGTGATACTTGTGTAAACAGTTAAGTGGCCTTAGAGCATGGCAAAGTAACTGTAACGCGTTACTTTTGGGAGCAACATATCGGTAATTGTAACGCGTTACTTTTATAAGCAAAGTATCGGTAACACGTTACTTCTGTAAGGAAAGTAACGGTAAATGTAATACATTACTTGAAGCAAAGTAGCCTACTTGTAACTTTTGGATGGCACGTATAGGTAACTGTAACGCGTTTCTTTTTTTAGTTTCTTACCCAGCCCTGCTATAGAGTTTGTTTAAAGCTTTTCAATGCATGAGTTTCGTGCGTTTGCACGTATATTTGGTGAAATCATGACTAAACATGATGTACATTAGATGTGTAACCACTGTATTACGTGAAAAACATTGTGGATTACAATTGCGTAGAATGCTTTGAGGTTTATTGCATGTGTGTGCTGATTTTTGCCTCTTGTATAGTTGGCCTTGTTTGAAACCTTAATTTGCGAGCATATACAGTCTGTGTTGCATGCAGAATGGGCAGGTGCTTTCTTAGTGGTCTCAGTCAGATCACCTGTCATACTTCAGGTTGTTGGTTAGTTAGTTACCCATCCATACAAAGCATAGTGCCATCAGGTAAACGTCTGACGTCTTTCTAAATGTCTACAAGATATGGGACGTGTGTGCGTGTGTGCGTGTGTTCTGTATTTCCAGGGAGAATAGTCCCTGATACTCTTCAAACGTCCGTTTGCCATAGTAAAGGTGTGGACCGACGGGGAATTCTTTGAATAACGGGGCTTGCGCGTTGATTTTTGCCATCTAAAATTATGCGAGAATTTTCTTTACATGCGTGAAAAATGACAGTATTTAGTTCTGCTACGGTCTTACACAATTTCATAAATTCAGATGGGTATAAGCACAGGTACAAGTCATAAGTTAAAAAAGGTTAATATTGAAGAGATTTCATAAAGCTTGTTTAGACTAATTTGTCAGATGTACTTAACTTTATTGTGTAAACGTGGATTCGTCAATCATGGAATTATTCGTTTCAATTTACTAACCTTTATGTGATGAACTAATGGCGGTGTATTATAAATTTCATTTTCTCAACGTGGAAAGATTGGTTAACTTAAAAGAATATGTCAGTTCACTTTGAATAATTCACAAAACTCAACTACTTTATGTATATTGAGATTATTTGCATGTAACAACACTAAATATTAACTAACTAACTCTCTAGCCTTCTTAAACCCGAAGGTTCATGGCTGCAGCAACACAGACCTTCCATCTGTCCCTATCCTGAGCAAGATACACTTTTCCATCCCTACCAATTTTCTTTAGGTCCATCTCAACATTATTCTTCCGTCTTCGTCTTCGTACTGGTCTCTTACCATCAGGTTTCCCAACAAAAATCCTGTAAACTCCTCTTTCCTCTCCCATTCGTGCCACATGGCCTGCCCACCTAAGTCTTTTTGATTTAATCATTCTAATAATATCTGGACATGAATACAAATTATGTAATTCTAAATTATGTAACTTTCTCCACTCACCTGTCTCCTCAACCCTTTTAGGCCCAAATATTTACCTAAGGATCTTATTTTCAAATACTCTCAATTTATGTACCTCTTTCAATGTAAGGGACCAAGTTTCGCATCCATATAATATTACAGGCAAAATTACTGTTTTGTATATTTGAATTTTTAGTTTCTTAGATGTTAAACGAGAAGACAAAAAGTTTTTGAAGAGAAAAGCAACATGCATTTCCTAAATTAAGCCTGCTTTTTAGTTCCTCTTTAATATCATTTTCATTTGTTAGTATTACTCCTAAGTACTTGAATTTGGAAACTGGTTCAAACGAGTTGTTATCAATAATTAGATTTTGATTA
Source organism: Lepisma saccharinum (assembly GCF_977018435.1). NCBI lineage: Eukaryota > Metazoa > Arthropoda > Insecta > Zygentoma > Lepismatidae > Lepisma > Lepisma saccharinum. Next base: position 54,782,513 of record NC_139249.1, read on the forward strand.
TTACCTAACACTTGGTTTCGGCCTGTAAGCATATATTTAGTTTTCTCTTTGTTAAATTCCAAACCTATCTCTTTAGCTGCTTTGAAAAATATTTTAGCATTATTCTTAGTTGTATTTACATCATCCCCCAGTCAGTCTACATCATCTGCATATGCTAACAACTGAGTCACACCATTTAATTTTAGTCCTTCGTTAGTTACTTTTACCTTCCTAACAGCGTAATCTAAGGCAAAATTAAAGAGCAATAGAGATAATTCATGTCATGAATTGTAAATTTGTCACTAAATATTATGTCATAAAATAACTAAAGACAAGAGTTCGATACTGAGAGCATGAGTATATATATCCCGGTATTTTGAGTCTAATTATTATTCTTACCCTGACTGGATTCTAGGCATATAAGTTAGGATTTTCGACTTCCCTCAAAGAAGCTCAAAGTTTTCTTCAACTGTCTGGATTCTGAACAGAGGTGTTGAGATTTTCGACACCTGGAGCATTCTACAGTTTCTTACACCATCTGGGTTAGGCAGTAGTGTTTGGATTCTCGATACTATCATAAGCTCCTAATTAAGACATTAAGTTCTATTTCACATCGAAATTCAAACCACTTTAAGTACCCAAGCTCCAGTCCTCGTGATCCTGTCATCTGGATGTATTCATCCCTTTGGAGATAATAAACGCTGCAAAATGTATGCAGTGATGAGACTTTTCTTTAACACCTACCCTGAAGAGGGGTTTCAGTTCAGTGTAGGCCATTGGAGTCTTCATGTTCCCGGCTACAGGAGTTGAGGGGAAAAGCTGCAGGGAACGTAACAATTGAAAATGTTTATTTGGCACCTTTTTCATGGGGGGTCTTTTTTTTTTTTAGAGAGAAGATTAAAAACGGCCATTGTCCCTATTTACTTTTTCTCAATGCGTAAATGTCTCGCCCAGTGGGGGGGGGCGTAATTGGGTAATTCTGTATTTTAAGGGGGAGGGGGATCGATTTGAATAGAAATTTTTGTGTGTCTATGTCCGTTCATTAGTTTTCAATTACTTGTTATCCATCGTCACATTTCCATTTGACCCAGAGAGGTGCAAGCAACGTAAAAATTACTTAATATAAGAAAAATCTATTGAATTCCATCTATTCATCCTCTTCAGATACGTTGTTCATTTCAAATATACTCACAAACGTTTGAATAAAGCGAGTGGCATTCGTGTACTACCATTATTTTTTAAATAATATCATTAACATCTTATTTTGTGTTTGTAAATTGTCTAGTCTTTTATCAGTGAATAAACCAAAATATATTTCTCTTTCCTACCGTTGTTTGCTACTGATGTTTGCGCTTTTATCATTCCACCCCTTCCCACGCTCAGTGTCACATCTGCACAGTTGCCGTCCGTCAATCCGCGGCATCTGTTCGAGTGGCGCGCTGTTGCCAAGCGTGACTCGTTCGAATTTGCATTCTAGATTGGGTGTTGTGTTGTAACCCCCCGAGGGGTCGTGCTTGTGTGTGTGTGTAGGGGAGGGGGGGTCATCGTGGCCATTTGTGGAGCGTGGCGAATTTCAGTTGTGGTTTCCCCCTCATGCTTGGTAAATAGTCGCGTGCCTCATGCGGGAAAAGGTGTTAGCTCGCTCTTACGGGAAGTCTGTGTGTGCACAGGCATTTTCAGGCAATAGTGCAAAGGTTCGCCAACTTTTAGAGTCGGCGCTGCCCTTCACATGTCGCACCCACTATTTAAAAAGGAATGTCCAAAGTCGATTTCTGTGTGTGTGGTGGAATTTTTTTAAAAAAACATATGCCTGTGTTTTATTTGTATTTTTGTTATTCGCCGTCGCTTTTCTGCCAGTTTCGGCTAATCGAAACGATGATGATGAGTGACGATTAAATTAAATTGATGGAGGTACACTCACAACACCAATGTTCATGCCGAGATTCGAACCCAGGAGAGCTTTGGTGGCGAGTCCGACAGTCGACCACGCGTTACCATTCAGCCATTTCATTGCAATAGCTGCAAAACCACACCAAGCACGCAGATGTCAGTAAGTTTAGAATCTTTAATAGTAAACAGGAAAATTACATTATGCAAAAATCAAATAAACCAATAAAGAGTTCAGAATTTTTATAATCGATTTGTAATTTCATTTTAATTTATATTGTACGAGTAAAATACAATGCATTCTTGCACAATGTTAAATACAACGGAGGCATTCCACAGTCCATATCTTAATCGTACACGAAAAGCAATTTGACCTTACGATTTGTTATACGTTATGAGATAATTCCAATGCCAAAATCAAATTACTCAGAAAACATTACGTATTTCCCTTCTGGGTTTTAAACATGGACTCCGAGACTTATGGATGAAAAACGAGACGTCTGGTCACCCTATTACTAACTTGTATTGTTTTTAATTAAAAATAAAGTCAGAATAAGATTACAGAACTGTGCAAGAAAACATTGATATGGAAATATGAAATTTTATGATATTCTTCTTTGTACATAGAGCAACAAATGCATAAATGTATTTAACAACAACACTTTGCTACGCAAAACATTGAATCCGGGGACAGTGCTCCATACAGCTACGCTTCTCAACATGAACTCTTCCTCTGTATTTAGATTTTGTTGAAAATTTGGACTATTACGGTATAAATGCATGTATCATTTCAAGGTATATAATCGCAAAAAAACCGGCATAGGGTGAGTTCCATTGGCCTTATGTAAGGGGAAGGTTTGGCGAATCCAAAGCTCTTCTTTTCTTTTTAGTAAACATTTTGCATTAATTTTACAATAGAATAATAAACACAAGAACTGGACAAATCCTACAATGTTCAATGGACATTTGAAAATGTTTATGTATGTACGTTTGTATAGGCTATATATCTTGTAATGTCCGAGATATCGACAGTTGACACGGATGGACAGACAGACGCACACGACCGTCGCAACTTTTGCTGATTAGTACCCTAAAATGTATTTGAGCTAATGCGTGTTTTAATATTCTTATATATGTCATTTTCTTTCTTTTAGGTAAGGTATCTTCTAGATATTACGGTGGGAAGAAAGAGCCAACACCAGTTGCTACAAACGTGAGTCCAGTTTTATAATAGCAATAGTGGCTCTTTGTTGTTTTTTACGTTAAGCACATGATCTGCACTAATGATCATAAAATTTTGTGCTCTGTTATCTTTTTATGTATTTTGCAACTGCATTAAATGTTTATATTTTCCAAACAATCTAATATTTAACGTAAGTAGCAAGACAGCAATAATATAAGTTACTAAATTAACAAAACTGCATTTCGTTCGCAAGAGCAGTGAAACGCAAATTTGACGCGACACGTCAATTATCAGTTTGTGCATCCGTTTCGTACTCGAGTAATTACTGTAAACGGATCAATAAGCTAAAATGGTGAAAGTAAGCTGACACACCTAATAAATACAAGTTAATGAGAAATCAGTTGCCTTAGATAAAAACTAAATATAATTATTGCAAAATGCTGTTGTTATATATTCGATAATTGTTGTGCCTCCATGTATGGTTTAATTTATTGCCAATGCATTTCTTGAAAGAGATGCACGTTTCTGCAGCAAAACACAAAGAACAAAAGAACAATTGCAAAGAATTTTAATCTCCAATAAACCATGATGAAATTGCGGAAAACGAAATCATACCAAATAGCAGCATAGTCGAACCTCTGTCTCTGTGACTGAACAGTCCACACCACATCACCTGTCGATATTTCAGTAAATACTAGAAATACGAGGGAAAAAATGCTAGATTGATATAAGATATAAATTATACCCATTGGTCGTTTATATAGGCCAATTGTGCACTAGGATTTCCAAGATTGGACAATGACTTGTCCAGGTAGTTTTAGTAGCATATACATTCTGTTTGACTCAACTTTTCTATAAAATGAAAAAAAAAAAATAACGTCAGTTACTGATGAAATAGAGCACCGAGTGATAGCCACCTCCTTTATAAGCATACGGAGTTCTGGCCTAATTGGTAAAAACCAAAGGTTATTTTACTAACGTATACAACTTTGGAAGGCCAAAGCCTACAACTATAGCACTGTAGCTGATGACCTCTATCCTGACCAGTAAGCAGTTCGTTGACTTTCTGCACTATCAGTGGCGCGATAAGAACCCCTCAAATGGTTGATTTTGTTCCACAGTCATTAACGATACTTCGTTCTAACCATTGTTGGTTGAATTTCTAATATTTAAAAGCCATGAATTTTTCAAATGATACGCTGGAAGTTTCCATAAAGAGGTTGATTTGGTATTTTAAGTCCACTTTATGCACAGTAAGGCTAATCGGGATTTGGCCTACAGTTTGAAGTGGGATCCGAACCACCATGTGCCTCCACCAGGTATCGAACCCGAGACCCCTCCATAAAGAGGAACTTTCACATTCAAATTTACATCTGTGAAACACTATGCATATTTCATTAATCTCTTCTATTTATTTAACGTGTGGCAAAAAAGCTTTTTTAGTGCAGGTAGTGTTGCAAGAGTCTCTCCTCCCTAGCACAAGTACAAGTTTCTATCGTAGTAATTTTGCAGTATTCATCAGAGTATGGTTAAGTTAATAATAATATTATAATAATGTGCCATTCGATTTCCTACACATTAACGGTATCATAAGAATTGAATTCTCCTAAGATTTTTGTACGTGAAAGAACTTTACGCACTGAAAACTACAGGGAAAAACTATGAAACTAGATTTCTATAGGGTCCACTTACTGAATTCTTCAGGGGCTTAAAAGTCAGTATCGCCGCCACTGTACAGTACTTGCCTTTCGCTGCAGTGTCCTTGCTCTCGCCACTAAGAAAAATAAGTTATATTGTGAGCATTATAGCTCTCCAATTTTTTGTATCACAAATTCAGTAGTCATTGTTTGTAGATGTTATAGCAGATCATCTTTTCATTCATACATTTCGACTTGTCTGAAGTAACCTTGCTTTATTGTTTCTGTGTCCATGTCGTCACATTTTGCTTGCTACGTTACTAACTAACTTCATTGTCAGGATGTTAACGTGAATGAAGGAAGGAAACTCGACCATGACACCGTGAAATTAAAGTGATTCTGACCCGTAACTTTTACCGCCGAAATGATTCACAAAAGAATCGTCACGCAGGCGTGGTTAGTGTCTGTTCTGGCTGTGCTCACTCTCATGGCCACGGGGATCCGTTTCAAAACTTCGAACTGCTAGACAGCTCTTCATTCATGAGTCATGTCTGCGTTTTGCAGAACAGAAATTCTACACATATATGGTGGCCTGTCATGGCATTTAACGTGGTAGGAGCTTCACTTTGTTTCTTACCATTGATTGAAGGGTATGATTTTCCGAATCCAATGTGTTGAAGTTTAGGGCGCTGCTGACAAGGAATGGGTATGAGTTGTTGTGCAAATCAAATTCTTCTGTAGTCCATATTAAATTGTTCATCCGTATGCTGCACATCGAATCGGTGGAACCCCTCCTCTCCTTCCCTCCCGAATTTTTCTCGTTCATTGAATGCAGAAAAGAAGCAAAATGCTATTTATGATAGTCGATGAAGGAAATAACTAAATTAATTAGAATTTCAGAATAATAACTGAGAGGGATATAGCTAGTATAGGGTCAGCACCCTTATCACCTGATTGAGGTGGATAAAATTGTAACAGAATGTAACAATGATTTGAAATCTGTATAATAATAATAATAATAAAAAAAAGGGCCAGATACCCGTCTGGTGTATCGAATAGAAGTTTCACCACAAGAATATAATACTGCACTATATAGCCAAAAGTCACCGGACACCCAGTGCTGTTCATTCCAAAGACACCAGCCAGGTAACTAATAAGATGTCGGACGTCCCTTCGCTATTATTACAGAATTTATTCTTCCGGGCAGGCTTTCCACTAAGTTCTGGTATATTGCTGGTGGATTTTTATCCCATTCGTCCTGTAGTTCCTGAGTGGTTTTTGGTCGAGGAGGTCTTGCGCGCAACCGACGCTTCAGTTCATCCCAAAGATGTTCTATGGGGTTCCAGTCGGGGCCTTTGAACGGGCCAGCTAAGCACATAACCTGTCCTCAAACCACGATGCAATGGACCCTGCTTTATGGACAGGGGCATTATCTTATTGATAGAGAAAAGGGCCCATTCCAAACTGTTGCCACAGTATGAGCAAGCATGCTATTGTCTAAAATGTCCTCATAAACACTGTTCATGTTGCCATTGACCAAAACTAATGGCCCGAGCCCAAACCAGTAAAACAGCCCCAGACCATGACACTACCACCACGTTCACTTGGGTGTCCAGTGACTTTTGGCTATATAGTGTATATAGTGAAGTTATCAATATAATTGCCATAAAATTTCTGTGATTACTACGTCATGAATTTTATATCAGTGACCGTCCTCAAATCCCTTTAAAAATTCTGCAACGTCCATGTACATTCCTTAAAATTCATGGATCCTAACAATAGGAGAGACAGGCCGTGATTTGAAGTGCAATAAACACATTAAGTGATAAATGTTCTAGAGGGCATTAATTAGAATGGCGTTGGCTTTTATGCATAGGATAATTGAATGAAGTTAACTTACACGATTTACTAGGTTAAATGCTTGATTTATTGAATAAATGAATTTGGTTACGAAGGTTCAATGCAGAAAACGTGGTCATTCATATATATTTCTCACAGTACTTGATGAATGAAGTGAAGCAAATTTTCTCTGTTGAGTCCACTTTGAAAATAATACTCCAAAGAGTCTGAAATGAACCAAGACGATCTCTGGAATAGATCACCTGAAGAAAGCTTGTGAATGTGATGGCCAAAAATTGGAAATGCGCAAGAAACGATCTGCAGCATTTACTTCGGAAGATATCCTCACAGTGTCTGTTGAATCTATCAAAATTTGTGATTGGCAAAATGAAGATAACTTCTTCATGTGATTTGAGAAACTCAACTAACGTCCAGGGGTCAACCAAAATATTATCTTCAATTTAATCTGATCGCAACACCAGACACAGATCGGAAAATAAATAAATAAAGATTCAAAGATTGTCATTTAAATGCACTCTTACCTGTGTGCTGTGCAAAGAATTAACATTTTCGAATAGTTTACAGTTGATGATACACTGGTGAAGAAGGTCAAGCCCGTAATAAGGATTAAGCTAGGGGGACTGGAGCCTGTGGCGCCATTCAAAGCGTTTCTTTTTTAAAAACAACAAAGTCAGAATGTGGGACCGAGAAATTTACACTTGTCAGAGGTAGGGGAAAAGGAAAACATACAAGGTGTTACTTGACCCTTGTTGACGATTTTGCTTCATTGAAAGAAAGAAAAGTTAAATTATAATTATTTTCTTTCTGAGATATGTCGAGTCTTCTAAATATTGTGTGAATTTTACCTCTAGTAATGTGTAATACATATTTGTAACGATATTATTTTTTTTTCAATCAAAGTTGAATAGTTTTAAATTACAGTTCTTTTCTAGTGAGGACATACTGCACACTGAATATGTTATTAATTTTAATTATTATTCTTAACCTTTTTCTTCTTTTACTTGCAGGCTTATATTCTGGTAACACGTTTCTGGAATTTTCTGTTTCCCAAAGTTATAGTAATAATACTTTTTGAAAAATGTTCTCCAGACACTAAGACATAACTGAAATATTCTTAAATATGGTAAACTTTTTAAATCAGAAATGCAAACTACAAATCTTTAAATATAACCTATATTATTTTTAATGAGTTTTTCTGTAGATCCTCATTTCAAAATTTGTAGGATGTAAATATTACAAACCATGGCATATGAAGAAAGTACCGAAGGATGCACTTCAAATGGCGGTGCTTGGTAGTGCGCGGGTGGGGGACCACAATCCTGCTTAGGACTCCAAAATATCTAGCTAAGGGAGTAGAGAAGGTTGACTTTAACCTTTTTCTTGGCGTTCGCTGACCACCCAACTTGTTAAGGGTGTGCCTTTTACTGTCGTCGCGCTCTGCAAGCTTACCTCCTGTCCCCATGAGACCATCCTTTCATTCGGAATGGCATCGGAAACAGTTATTCCGCTGTCTGAGTGCTATTTTATAATTCTATAGCGAGGATGGGGCGTGGAGTTCCGTTTTCGAGCGTGTCGCCCTCCTACAGGAAACATGCCAAGCAGGCGATGGAAACATTTCCTCTGCGAGCAACAAGATCCATTTGCAAGCCTTGAGAGCGTTGATGTGTTGCGTCTCGGACCCTATGCTTTGTCATCGCCAGCAACGCTGCCTTATATCCTGATTAATGATATCTGTTTCGCTGGAGTTGCTCCGAATCTGAGCATTGAGTTCATTGATTTGCTGTATTTTACTTTGCTTTTCTGCCACTTTTGATAATCTCGAAGATGAAGATGAATGGTGATAAGATTAAATTGTTGAAAGGACAATCACAAACATACATGGTCAGGACACAACACAAGCGCCACAAAGGATATAAGTCCAGGCGCCAGAGCCTCGTTATTCTGCAAAAATGCAATCTAGTGTGCATTGCGTGGAAGAGAGATCGACACTTAGGTATCTTCAGAAAGGGTCACTCCTTAATAGTTTATGTATATTTAATTTTTTGTCGAAGTTAGTTGGTTGCAGATAAATATTTTGTAGCTTCATTAGAGTTGAGCGTATTGGTAATCGCCAGCAAATAGTCACAGGAAAGAAAGACCCTTACCAAAAGAAGACACCGAGTCGTAACTCCCGAAGCCACCAATCAACAAATGAGCTGCTGACGTCATCACAACCCAGCACCTATCGTTAACCATCTTCCTAGCCATACTCGCGTGCACGCTGGAGATGTTCCGAATATAATTGACTTTTCAGAGGAGAGTGGGATAGGCCCTTATTGTGTTAATCCCTTCAATTTAGCTACTCGCAACTTTGAATGTTCTGTTTGATTTGCATTTTTAAGAGATAATCAACCTCCAGCCCTCCTTGTAGATTGCAAAAAATTAGGAACGGTGCTATTTCCAAGGTTGTTAAAGGTACACGAATCCATAAATTCTAATGGGTTCTATTGGGTTCCGCAACAGGATCGGAACCTTTCTTCTTGCACAATTTAAATTCGGACCAAGTTGCGTATTGTTTAATTGAAAAAAGGTTCTTGGACCGTAGCCTATTTAAATATGGTCCGGAAAGAAAGGTTCCTGGGCCATATTTAAATTCATTCCGAAATAAGGTTTTTTGGCCAATTTTTAATACATTAAACATAAAAAGGTTCTTTACAGGCCAAACCCATTTACACTTGCTGATTTTCTCTCCCGGACGGAAATTGTATTTATTTACAATCCCTGGGTCTTTAACAACCCTGAGCTTGTTAAAAGATCCAGGAGTCCATAAATTTTAAGGGGATTTATTGGGTTCCGTAACAGGACCGGAACCTTTTTCCTCGCACAATTTAAATTTGGTCCAAGTTGCGTATTGTTTCATTTCAATACGGAACTTTGACCCTATTTAAACTTATCCGTAAAAAATGTTCCTAGACCAAATTGAAATTCTTTACGGTCCAGAACCAATTTACGGTTGCTGATTTTATCTCCTGGACCGGAATTGATTTTTTTTTTCATTGCTGGACCCTTAACAACCCTGGCTATTTCATTGCGCTTCTGCTCTGCTTAACACTTGATATAAATATTATCCTCTTGTGTAATCTCAAGCTGAAGTTGATTGTCAGAAATGGAACGTTGTTAGCGAACGTTCACCGTATGAAATTCTTCTCCCTTCCGGCTCGGTTGGATTTTCAGGCAGGGGGTTGCAATAATCGTTGACCTAGTTCTTGCTCCAGGGATAAAGTGCAAGATGGTGCTGTCTACCTACCCCCTGCTGGGTCTCTCTCCGCCCGATCGATGCCCTCGTTTCCTTCGATTCGAGCGGGGGGGGGGGGTGTTTCATTTGCAAGTAGTCGGATCCAAGACATTCTCCAGCTCTCACGGAAGAGATGATATGTGGATTAATATAGGCTGCCTCTTCATTATTTGTGCATTCCTCGAACCTGTGATATTAATACGTATAAAGTATATATTTCCAGAGAACTCGTATCTAGGAGAGAACTGCTAGGTTCTTTCATGAAGTTATCTTTTTTCTTAGGAAAAAAATGTAGGTACTCTGAGATTCGACTTAATATGGTAAACGCTACTGTGAAGCAATTTTCTTTCAGTTTAGGTGAATGGAAAACAACAGATTTGTCCAAGAAATAGACAAAATTAGGCAGTTACTAAAATGTGGCGAGACACACACACATAATTTTTTTGACTTCAGCAATACATTAAAGTTCATAAACTACTAATGATATATTCCCTGTTCATTATATCAACACCAGTAACTGTAAACAGAAAATTGCTGTGCAATCTAGACATAATAAGGAAGGTCGATCATTCAAATGACGTCACTCAGTATATAGTCCAGTCATTCTAAACTCTTCCGTAGTTAGCAAACACACACGACTTCAATACCTCAAAACCTAGGCAAATTATTGGGAGAATGTAATAGTGCTTCGGATCCCAATTTAAACTGTAGTTATGATCAGCCTATTTGTGTATAAAGTGGACTGAGAACACACTTTGCTTTTTGCCAAGGCAAACTGTTACTTTTCTTTATTTGAAAATATTGCTCCATTTAGAAACTGCTAGCGACAAAAACGAACGTAAAGTTCTGTTAAAATAGTGTTCCACTTGACTTTTTTGACGTAAATGTATTGCTGTGAAAGGGTACAAATTTAATTTCATTGCTGTGCATAAGGGTACGAATCCCTTTGAAGTACTATTTTTTTTATTATTATTTAATTTTCTACTGAAATTCGCAAACATAATTGACAGATAAGCAGTTTATGGAAGGTTGAAAATTATAGATCACAGGATTCATGAGACCTTTTTTGTATTACTAGAACAGGTTCTTGTGACACAATTTTAATGTGTCGTTCTTAAAAATGAAGTTATCAACACTTTGACGCATCTTCTATAATGTGGATACCACACACCAGCTAATCGCGTCAATGACATTATGACACAATGAGTTGAAACATAAGAAGGAACACATAAGTAAGCGTCCATTCCTAGCGGGTGTTCGAACTCTGAACGTTCGGAGAGAGATTGTGAGTCGAAATCTCGGCGCGCGACAGTTTGAATGAACTGATAAAATATTCCGTAGATGACAGAACGAACACCGCACATCCGTGCATTACGTACCGCATTACCAGAGTCATTCCACAACAAATCAAGATTTTTGCACAAATTCCGCCTCATGTTTAAGATTTTGGTTAAATTTGGTGAGCTCGCAATATCATTGTACAATAAAACATTACCATGTCATGGGCCTTCCCGATGGCGCAGTGGTACCGTCTCGCCTTGTAATCAAGGGGTCCCGGGTTCGATACCCGGTGGAGGCACATAGTGGTTCGGATCCCACTTTAATCTGTAGGTTCAGTCTCGATTAGCCTTACTGTGCATAAAGTGGACTTAAAACACCAGATCAATCAATTACCATATCATAATACAACTGGTTTCATTTATTTATTAATTTAGTTACTGCCCTCAACAAAGGTAAACCTCCAATTTCAGACGGCAGATTGGTTTACACAGAAGAAACATAAAGAAAACAACACAATTACCAAATATATAAACATTACATTAATAAATACATTAACCGATAATACAAGTAATCAATTAGGCCTATGTAATCACAAATAATCAAATTATACAATATGGATGTTTCACTTGTTTTTCACCATACAATAACAAAGACTTGTGCAATAATTACATATATTAAATACCTATAGATATAATTGTAGAATACTACAATGGAAAATAATAGTGATAACGAAATGATTACAATGTATTTGTTGTCGTCATTCTGATTGCAATCATTTTTTATATATTTTAAATGGCAATGATAAATCTAAGCTCTGGTTATTAATTGAAACCGTATTATACAAATCACACATTCTACTTAGTAGGCTGCTTTTATATTTTTGAGTTTAAAGTTTGTCATCAAAAATATTTCCAAAATCAAAATTTTGATTTTTCAAAATTCTTTATTTTAGAATAAACCTTGAAATTTTGATCCATTAGTGGCAGGTGTGATCCTGCTCTACGTGGTTGCATACATTCAGGGGGATTTTTTTTTTTTCGACGGCTCGTATCGTCGACATGCGGTGTGACAATTTGTGAAGTGACACGCTGTAATTGTTACATATGATGTATATTTCGAGACACACCAACCACACAAGACGAGACACAAACTCTGTCACATCTCATTTCTATGATCACTTAATTTTAAGGACCCTCATGTTAATTGGCGACATATTGTTTAATTTAGGCAAATCTGAACTGGGCCTACATTTTAAAGTTGGATGCAATCCACTTTGCAATGTGTATTTACCGGTTGATTAATTGATTGATTTGCCAAGATGGGGATGAGTGATATGATGAAATTGATTAATGGACACTCACAAACATGTATGCCCATGCCGGGATTCGAACCCGGACCACTGGCGTCGCTGCGCGATGTGTTAACCACTCCGCCAGGGAAGCGGCATGTGTATTCGCCGGTTTCGAACCCGGGACTCCCTGAATACAAGGCGACGGCTTTACCACTACGCCATCGAGGAGGCTCTACACCACTGGAGGGTGATATTCTCAGGAAAGGGCGATCACCACCAAGGCCACCTAATTCTTGATATCGACGGGAAATGTCGACCTCAACATCCGAAGGTCCCTGGGAATCGAACCCAGGGACCCTCGACTACGTCCTTTTATCATAACCACTGGCCCAACTCGTTTGGATAGTCAGATCCTACCGATACTGTAATTGTTGTTTTTGCCCTGAAAGCCAAATTTTTTGTTCACGTGCATCCAGCAAAACCTTATCCATTCGGAGGCGTGGAAAACGGCGGCACATGGATTGGCTAGCGATGACGTCCGTCGCTCCGCCCAGCTGCCTGCACGAACGTGCGGGCCACTTCAGTTTGCCAGAGAGCGGAGCGCGGAAAGGGTTTTTGTGGCGTTCGCGGGTGTTTCCAGTGCTGGGACCACAGTGTGGATGGGGGTTTCCAGCGGGGCCGGGTACGAGCAGGGGAGTAGAGACAGGGGACAGCCTCATCTTACCCAGTGCGTCGATGATCTTTTGGCCCCTTTGAGGAGCAAGATGAAAGTGCTCAAGAAGTTCAAAAGGAGAATGGGTCTAGGTTGGTATCGTTTCTTCTGTTCAGTTTGCATGTTTGTTTTGGTCGAGTTCGTTGGTGAGTTGGACGAGTGCCCATTTCCAAGCACCGATTTATATTGCCGTGCGTGTGCGGGAAATTGTGTACGTGATTCAGGTATATTATTGATTTAAGTGAGTATCATACGAATGCATGTGCAACCGCCTTGGTGACTGAGCGCGTTGGGTGCTGGACTCACGATCTTCGGTTCCAGGTTCGAGTCCCATCGGCGTCCTGGGTGTTCATTTGCGAGTGCCCTCACCAATTGTATGTGCATCCAGCTTCGTTGTCGGAATTGGTCTAATTCGACAGAAAAACACGCGAAGTAACAGGCACAAGAACGCATGTGGAGCGCAACACCCAGTCCGCTTCCGAAATGTTTGCCAAATTGCCATGGCATTTTTACGAAACAGCAGACGTTCTATAACATCAATTCTCGTTGACTGGCTCTTGTTTTCACGTTATGCAGAAAATGTAACTGAACTAACCACCAGTGTTGTTTCGTATTCCAAATGTGTAGGGCCCCCGTGGCAGAGTGGTTAGCACCAGGGGTCCCAGGTTCGAATCCCGGCCTAGGCATGGATGTTTGTGAGTGTCCATGCATAAATTTAATCATGTCATCACTCATCCCCATCTTCACAAATTAGCCGAAAGTGGCACAAAAAGCGGAATAAAATAAAGCAAATCAATCAATCATATCAAATGTGTAGAGCTTTTATTTATCACAATCGTGATAACGCCGAAAAAAATTAATCGTTACCCGAAATTGCCTGTAACAATAAAATTACACGCTAACATATTTCCCTAGCATACGAAGTCATGAAAATTTATCATTTAGTGTTTCACGAAATTTTCACCACACGTTTGCACATATTCTGTAGAAAACTGGTGGATAACGAGTCGTGCCACCGAAGCCAATTCACAATATAAACAGTTTTCCGTGCTGTCCTTTCCGTGCATATCGATTATAATGAGAATTTTTGCACAAATGTGTAATTTTGCATGCAGAGATTCATTAGGACACCTAAAAGTATTAGTTTGGTAATGGCTAGAGTAGCGCACTACGAATTCAGATATCCTGGGTTCAAATCATGGCGGAGGCATGGACCTTTCATTGTGTTTGTTCCTTCGATTTCAACAATTGACCATTCATCCTCATCGTCGCGATTAAATCAGAGAAAAGCTACGTAAAATATTCCAAACTCACACGAAAGAACAAAGAGCAGCAAATCTAACGTTCACAATTACCTGTCTTTTGTTGGGTTGTTTGGAATGTACCACAATGCACCTTATCGGTTGTCCCTCCAAATATTTCCGTTTTACATCTCTCTGTCTTTGTCTTCAGTCTCCATAATTCTTGGCACGTTTTCCTTGCTGCTATCATGGCTATTTCCTTGGTTCATATATAAAAATAGATTTCGCAATTCCTTACCTTCGCCCTTTTTTCACAGTTGTACAATGAGGTGCACAATAATTCCAGACAAATTGCCATTCACCATGCTCCGTACAAGTCCAAAAACGTACAGAAAATGTCAACGACGCAATTTTCAACCCTGCACCAGTATCATATCAGTTCCTTTCCTTAAGAAACCAGTTACAAGTTCGATTATATTGTTGTTCATTGATTTGGTGTTTTATGTCCACGTTATTCACTGTAATGCTAATTGAGACTGGACCTTCAGTTTAAAGTGGGATCCGAACCACTATGTGCTTCCACCGGGTATCGAACCCGGGATCCCTTGATTACAAGGCAACGACGCTACCACTGCACCATCGGGGAGGCAATAAGTTTGATTACAAAAAGAAGGAAATGTAAATAGAGATTGACAATTTACCTTGTAATATTTATACATCCCACTCTACAGTAACCCCCATTCACTTAAAAGAATCAATTATCGAAATAACCAAATGTCCATGCGTACGAAATGTGGATTTTTTTACTGGGCGTCTTGTTAAGACGCCGACGGATGAAGAGACATGACAAGGCTATCCATCAAAGAATCAGTCCTTGTATGTGAGTGTATTTTCCTGTCCGTATCAATGCACCTTTTCAGCC
The DNA here is from genome assembly GCF_977018435.1 of Lepisma saccharinum. Classification (NCBI taxonomy): domain Eukaryota; kingdom Metazoa; phylum Arthropoda; class Insecta; order Zygentoma; family Lepismatidae; genus Lepisma; species Lepisma saccharinum. Next base: position 54,797,780 of record NC_139249.1, read on the forward strand.
GGAATGCAACATTCTCTACCCGCTCTTCCTTCCTGGCCTTGCTAATTTCCGCCGAGAACTGCATATTCAAGTAATAAATGTAATCTCACCATAATGAAGGTTGTGTATGTCTGATCGCTTCCTGGATGTTACGGATTCCAATGCATTCTGTCCGAGCATTGAGAGTATGAGGAACTCTCAGTGCTCGGATAGCATGAGCTTCTCTTACATGGATGATTCACTGCTGCCAGTATCACGATATTGATCTTACATTCAGTTTCCTGTCATAATGAATAATAATACACTTATTGGTGATGAAATTGTACATCTGACACAAGTGAGATCTCTCTTAAGGTGGAGACAACAATTTTCCCCAATAACTTCAGACGCAGAACTTTGTCTTTTAGCGTACTCTCTGAAAATATTATTAAAGAAATTGTGAGACCTTATACGTATTATAAGCTTTACAACTACGACCAATATATTGGCAAGGTAACACCAGAACACACAGGAGAGGAAGTATTTCTCAGAAGTCGTGAGGTTTTGTGTACATTAATTTCATCTTGCAGTGGATCAAGAATAGGAAAGTGCTAAATATGGGGATTCCATTCCATAATTCGACCTCAGTTGTCCACTTTTGATTTTGTCCGGCATATTTGGTGTGGCATGAGTGGTAATCCTGCAGGCCAACGGGGCTCTAGCGTCTGGATCCACAGTCAGAATTATCCTTATATCTTTATCGTGAGTGCTCTATTCCTTACGTGTGCTCAGTTCCCCTTTACAGCCTCAGCTTTTACCTTACGTATACGTATTTCAGTCCTCAGATGCATATATTGAAGCACGCTTTCTGCCCTGTCAATTTTTTTTTTGAAAATGGATTTCTCCCCATTATATATTTTATGATGCCAATCACCAAAAAACTTCCGAATTACTGCGAAGAAAAATGATGGCATCTATTTATGAACGTCAAATTTTGTTTTGAAGGTATTTGACCCACGATCTATGACAAGGGGTGCGTTTTTCTCACAATACATTGGCTGCAATAAGTTAGATTTGGTGAAGATGAAGACTTACAAGAATAAACTTTGTAATAGCTTTGTAATACTTCCATTGAGCATTTAACAAGAGATACGCTGATCTGCCTTCCTATTTGCCAACCCGTCATTTCTAAATTTTCTCATGTTATTGGTGCGACATGACCTTTTCAACTCGAGTGAAAATATATTTTTCCATTCCCAAGGTTGAACCACATTGTGAAATGTTACTGAGATTTTTTGCCCCGTTCCTTGGAACTGTTATCAGTGTGTTTGGAGATCATAAAATGTGCTTTGAAAACAAGTTATCTGAAATAATTTTAATGTTTTTACTCGTTTTCATTTCTTGTGATAAAATGTTCTGCCCGCTGCGATATTTTATTCCTAATCCACTTTGACTCATGAAAAAACAAGAAGCTTACGACGTTATTTTACCTCTGGTTAACTGTAAAGATGAACTGATGAAGTGGGTGATGGGACAAACAAATCCAGGGTTCGAATTTGTGACCTCCGTTCCCCAATGTTGTGTGTGTGTGTTTATATTCAAAAGAAAATTAAGTAAGAGTAGATATTATACTAGCAAAAACTAGCTCCCTTCGGGGTAGCGAGGGCAGAAAGTGCCTCCTCCTCCCAAGTTAACAACAACGTTCTATATTCCTTGATTAGGTTTTTTTGCTTCTCTTTTCTGCCGCTTTTGGGTAATCTCGAAGATGAGGATATTATGAAATTGACGAAGGGACACTGACAAAGAACACCCATGCCGGGATTCGAACCCCGAGCCCCCTGGCGTCGTAGCACGTGGTGATAAACACTCCGCCATAATCACGTTCTGGAACCAATCTGACGTCACAATGAAGATCGATAACCTGTGTGAAAATGTGGAAAATTTATAATAAGTATTTGTTTACCCCGACAGAAAGATGGTAGGAGAACAAAATTGTATAATCTAACCATTTGTAACGCATATTTCATGGTATACGTCTTTGAAGGAGTCTCGTACCTTTTGTTACGCGTTCATTGAGCTCGCCATGTTCCTTGCTTGCCAGTGTGTGACAAGTTGCAACCTATATGGACTTGGTGTTTGAAATCATTCCACCATCAACGAAGAAAGTGGCAACATCGCCTTCCAGAAAGAAGATTGGCTTGTTAATGTAACTTTCCCAATCAAGGGAACCTAAACATTACTGAAGTTCAGTAGCGAAGAAATAAGTGTCGCATTTCGTAACGTGAAGATGTTACAGTTTATGTGCGTCTCGCTCTGCTTTTTTACTGGTTATGAAATGGGAATCGTAATTGATGCAACTGTAATAACATGTCATTGCAAGTAAGCTGCAGCATGTATTTGTATGATTTTGTTTAGTTTATTATTATAATTGTAAGAAATTATTTTGTGAGACACATTTTTAAGATGGCCCTGGACCGATGTTTCAGAAAACACGTAATTCCTTCCACAACATTGAAGTGAATCATCCTGCGGTGTGCGGTACCGTAAATCTTTTTCTATAACATCTATCTAGGTAATAGCGAAGGAAATCTATGTAATCATTCATTCGAAAGAGAAATTTAACAATTTAAGCTGCTCATAATCGAAAGTAAAATAGGAATCTCTTATATTTAAATGGCGCAGACACTGCCTGGTGTCAATTTGTGCAAGCGATTGGCTCTTGCGTGATGCTTTTCATGTACTGTATGTTTCTAAAGGCACAGATTAAATTTGTGGAGTTGTTTCAACCCATATAATACTGCCCCGAAAACTAATGAAATATGTTTAATATTAACATCAAATTCCGAAATTAAACGCTAATTATAAAGTCTGTAACTATGCTTCGTGAATTGTTCCATCGTCTACGATGCAACTGGATCATCATTAAACCAGCACGATCTCGCTCCCCAAGGGTCCCAGGTTCGAGTCCCGATCTGGGCATGGGTGTTCTTTTGCGAGTGTCCCTTCGTCAATTTCATCATTGTCGCGGTTTAGCCAAAAGTGGCAGAAAAGTGACGTAAAATAACACATACGTACACATCGTTATAGTGTCGTATTGTATTGTTTCTTTGCTATGTGCGTGGTTGTAATGTTACTCAGTTTGTGTTCCTTCTCTAGGATGAAAATTACTAAATGACGATAAAAATTAGACAAAATGGAAAACACATCTCTAATCCGGCGTTTCTTAACCTGTGCCCTGACACTGATCCACGATTGTTTCTAGTTTGTAAACACATTTCAAAGGTACTGGAGAAATATGTCAATAATTACATAAACTTATTTAAAACTGTAATATTTTCACAACTTGCTAAAATCCTGACAATATTTTTATCGTTTATGTTAATGTTAGAGATTGCTTAATGAGAGAACTTAAAATCCAGTGTTATTGTAAAGACACATTTCCAAACCTTCAATAAGCAACTTGATTATTATTACTAGAACATAAATATAAGTTTTGTAACATATTGTATTGTTTAATTTTAATAAATGGCCATTGGTGAACAATTTGCAATAATATTTGATGCACTAGTGTAGGACAGCTGTAGAACTTCGAATGCTGAGTTAAATCCTGTGCGGCCTGCAACAACTAAACAAAATAATATATACGGGATCCATGGTAAATAAAGTATTCAGAACCACCTCTATAATCTGTTTACTGGCTTCATCCCTTAGCGTCTTGATTAACCTTAGGAGGCAGAAAGTTGACTTTTTCGAAGAAAAGAGAAGCACGAATTCTCGATTTTTACGGGGCTCGAATTAGAACTCTAGTGCCAAGCGTCATTCCTTAGATCGGACAAATAGAAATAATTTAGTAAGTCGGTGGGATTTTCTTCGTATGGTAGATTTAGTAGCCAGGACGCGATGATCTACATCTGTCAGGTTAACGTCCTGCGGGAGGAAGTGGGTCGTATGGGGTAGGGCGACTAGAAAATGCTTGCCTCGCTTTGTGGCGCGGCTTTTGTGTTCGCAATAAATGGGTTTCCTCCGAGTACTTCGCCTAACGACCACCTGGAGCACCGTGGCAGCTGTACGCGAAATCGGTATTCTGTCCGAGCAGTTGCTCTTGGGAATGCGTCTGTTTGGGAAAATTGGGGGAGGGGTCAGTTGTGTTTGTAACTTGAAATCCCTAGCGCCCAGTCTTTCAATTAATTGAAATAAAGTTGGTTCAAGTCACTATTTGTATTAATTTTGTTCAAAATGAAATGTTGTATGGCTTAATTGTAACCCTATGGAAATAATAAATAATAATAATAATAATAATGATTCCCTGTGAGGGGTAGTGGTTGTAGTCAAGGACGTATTTAGGGGTGGGTCCGAACTCCCTCCCCTTCCGAAGGATTTATCAAGTACTAAAATTAAATAATGGAAATATACTTGTTTTAACATTTGTTGTATAATCGATGTTATTTATTTCCTCTGAACTTATTGGAAGGCAAGGATTATATTGGGATCATACGGCTTTGAAGGACAGTTCCAAAGATTTATGCTTATGCACTACTATTTATGAAAATATGCATAAAATATCAATCAGGAACTTTTCTTTTTTTGTGAACTGTGTCTAACATCCTTTTTTTATTCAATATATACATATATATATATTCAATTCTTCGTCTATGAGACATTAATTTCTTTGTCTGCAACCTTTTTTTTAATACAAATTTTGGCGATCTTCACTGCACGTAATGAATTCATGCTGTTGTACATATATTATTCGGTCTTTTTACCTATTCATGTAATAATAATATAATATAAATTAATTTATTTTAATTATTACCGAGACACTTGGCTCGGACCCTCCCCTCCCCCCCGCCGAAATATATTTCTAGCTACGTGTCTGGTTGTAGTGTATTATCGACAGGCCCTCGTAACACCCTTTTAAATCCCCTCCCCCTTAAATTTATCCGGGGTAGCCCACGTGAGCATCAACTAACTAACTAACTAACTCTCTAGCCTTCTTAAACCCGAAGGTTCATGGCTGCAGCAACACAGGCCTTCCATCTTTCCCTATCTTGAGCAAGATCTATATACTCTTTTCCATCCCTACCGATTTCCCTTAGGTCCATCTCAACGTTGTCCCTCCATCTTCGTCTTGGCCTTCCTACAGGTCTCTTACCATCAGGTTTCCCAACAAGAATCCTGTATACTCCTCTTTCCTCTCCCATTCGTGCCACATGGCCTGCCCACCTAAGTCTTCTTGATTTAATTATTCTAATAATATCTGGACATGAATACAAATTATGTAGTTCTATGTATGTGAGCATCAAGTGGGCTTAAAACAAACTTTTTGTCTTTTAATTCTTTGTTGCTTGTCTTGTTTACTCTGGAGTTTCCAAGAAGTTGCAATGGCGAAGTTTCTTGATTCGATTACAATCGATTTTGTGGAACAGTTGTCGTGCGTCATCTGTCCTTCTCCAGGCCACCTTCGATTTAACTGTTTCCATGGCAACCGAGATTGTGTTGTCATATGCACCGTGTGAAAGATTTTTGTCTTTTTGCGAACAGTGTGGGCAAAGGCGGTGATTTTGGTTACGAGCCAATAGATTTAATTTGTGGCGAAGTATCAACTTTTATCAGCTACAGTTAGGCCTTAGATTCTCTTACGTTTCAGAATTATTATTATTATTATTTTGTTTTCTTTTAACTGCACTTATATGTTGAGATAGGCTAATCGGTACTCCAAGTACATTTTAAAGTGGAATCTGAACCACTTCCAGTGTATAGTCACCAGCAGTAACATTATAAACACACAAATCCTGAAGTATTCGCCTCCCGCAAGTCGTCGTGTTGCATAACACTACGGAGGTGACCGAACTTGATTGAGTATTAGCTATTGAAGTGCGCTCATCGTCGTAGAGTTAGGAAACACACATAACGCCCTGCGGGAAGCTAGAATTCCAGGATCCAGGAGTTCCATTTTTTATTGCGGATGAACGAACCTCTACTGATAAGAGCCGCGGTGGTGTAGTCGGTAAGGCGTCTGACTGCCACGCGGGAGTGATCTAAGGTCGGATTTTTTTCCGGCTTTGTACCTACATGACCAAACAGAGAGAGAGAGATATATATATATATTAATAAGTCACATCCTTAGATGTTATCCAATAATATTTTTTTTCCTACCTATTTCATTTTGTTTTACACAACCGCAACTTGTTGCACTCACTGTACAAGTTACGTTTGGAAGGATTTTGAAAAAGAAAGGTGGAAGTATCATGTTCATATCCGAGACTCCGGTTGCAAATCTGTTTGTCTGTCCTCATTCCAGTCTCCGATTCGATGTCATCGGTGTGGCGTTTGAAAAAATTCAAGTGAGGGGAAATAATCCAGTAACTCATTTCGAAGCATTGCGATTTTGTATGTATATGCACCTCTTGGACTTGAAGAAATTGTCATTAGACAAGATCACTCCGTGCGAGTACCATCCTAGTTGTCAGACTGTGTCGTAAAGCTGATAGAAAATTCTAACATCACCTCTAAAATAATCGTATTTTTGTGTGGAGTGGAGGTAAAAAGCTGTCGCCTGTGCTTTTCGTAAAGTAAGTGAAGAGGGCTGCAGATCGAACTGGACACCAAGAGTTGAGGCAGATTTAAACAAAAAAGAATTGTAGGGTATTGAGCGGTTTTTTTTTTGGGGGGGGGTGAAAATATATTTAGTACAAAGTGACCATAAGTTGCATCTTTCTGAAAAAAAAAATGGAGAGTCGGAAAATCATAGTTCCGTAAACTGTCCATTGTATAGGTGATGTGGTTGGAACCACGCTGAGGCCGCCTTTACCCCTCAGGGTTGCCCAAGGTAGCCATGGATAAGAGGCTGTTTGGGAAAATCACTCTTCGGTATACGAGCCCGGGGCTTTAGCGTGGTAGGCAGACGCCCTAACGACTGGACTGTCGCGGTTCTTTTGTTTCAATTTTTGTTTCGTCTCAACTTCAATTTTATGCACAGAGAGGCTAATCGGGTCGGCTTGCAGTTTAAAGTGCGATCCGAACCACAGTGCAATGTATCTCCACAGAGTATCGAACCCGGAGTGCGGGTCTTTTGTGTGAAGGTTAAGTAAACTTCGCTGAATATTGAGACTGTTGCCTTGTCCAGAGGCGCAACCACGATTTTTTGTCTGGGGGGGGGGCAAGTACCAGGATAAACGTACCAATAATAATAGTGTTAATAAAATTAATGTTAATACTAATAATGTTATTATAACATTATTATTGTTGTTATTATTGGTTTGCTTTATTTTACTTCGCTTCTTGTTCCACTTTTGGCTAATTGCGAAAATGGGGATGAGTGATGGCATGATGAAAAAGATGAATGGATATTCGCAAACATCCTTGCCCAGGCCCGGATTCGAACCCAGAACCAACATTATTATTACTAGTATTAGTAGTGGTAATATCAAAGACGTTATCATCCTCGTCAATTACGCAAAAAGGGGGTAGAAGTTGGTGCTAAAGCATTTGTGTTCGAATAAACGATTTGAATTATTTTCTTTAACACCTTCAATTTCACATTAATAACGGAAAACAAGCACATAAACTATTTTTGAAGGACAGAAAATGCTTGATAAATGCATTCCAAATTTAATTCTTTTTTATATTAACATAACTTTCATGCACGATATGTGTTTCACATATATGCAATGTTGAGTGACATGGACACTAAATTATGTGCGTATTCAAAGTTTCTTTAATAAATATTATAAACTACAGCATATATTATATAAATACATTACACAACCAATTCATTCATCTCACAATAAACCAAGAGCAAAAATTACATAAATTGTCTCTCAAATGTGCACGCTCCCTTTCCTCCAGGCATTTAAAACATAATCAATTAAGACAAGTCTTATTTCTCTGTCTGGTGATTTACAATGCATTACAGCGAACAAACATAAATTGCGAGCGAAGCGAGCAAGATCATTTTTGGATCCAATTTTATTTGCAGGCTGAAATCAATATTAATTTACTAGTGCGCAAATGATTTCACGGAACGCCATGGCATTATATAATTTACAACTTTTATGCCTCCCCGATGGTGTAGTGGTAACATCGTTGCCTTGTGATCAATGGGTCCCGGGTTCGATACCCTATGGAGGCACATAGTGGTCCGGATATAGATGCATTATGTCAAGTCTCAATTAGCCTTTCTGTGCATAAAGTAGACTTAAAAAACACAAATCAATCAATAAATTTTACAACTTTTTTTCATTTGGATCGTTCGCCGCCCAGAGCCGTCTCCTGCCGTCCCCTAGCTACGGTTCTGAACTTAATAATACGAAGAAAAGCAGGAATTGCGAGCTAAGCGAGCAAGAAAATTTTGCGGAAAGTATTTTTATTTGCATAAAATTTGAAGTTTTTGGCGGTAATTGCCCCCTGCAGGCACACTTGGTCGTCAGTGTCCCCCCCCCTCTAGAACTCATTTCCAACCAAGTTTGGGGAGGGGGCAATGCGCCACCTTGTCAAGCTCCTTGTCTCAAAATCTGCTAAACAGCTGTGGTGGGAATAATTGACCGTAATTTTACTGTGAAATAATCGGCATCTATGACTCCAGTTATGTCACCATATGTTTGCATTTCCCCCGAAAAACTAACAACAAACACCATAAGTACGAGAGAAGCAATGCCTCAGCATTATTTGCCTTTCATTTGTTTGCATGCGGTGCCCTCCAGTGGCAGTAGTTGCTGTTTCTTGAATATTAACTTTTGTGTACTTTTACGTAAATTATTTTATATTTTACAATCTGTACCCCTCACGATAACTATAAACGTTTTACAACTGTTCTATAATACTTAAATTATTCGTCGCCATGTACGGTAACGGTATGTAATTTTGAAATTCAGTGTTTTAAAGTTTCTCTTATTTACAGTTGTCGCCTCCCAGATGGCCGCGTAGTGGTAACGTCGTTGCCTTATAGGGATCCCGAGTTCGATCTCTGGTGGAGGCTCATAGTGGTTCGGATCCCACTTTTAACTGTAGGTCCAGACCCGATTAGCCTCTCTGTGCATGGGTAACTTAGAAACAAAACCTCCTTATTTACAGTGAAAATACTGTGGAAAGAACTTACGGTCCACTTACGGAGTCGTCACAGTAAAGTTACTTTTTATTTTACCGCAATGTGAAATGTAAGGAGCACAAGTAGTATTGACAAGGACTTTTTCTGGCAAGTAAATGTCTGTTTATTTCCGTTCCCTCGGGATCACAGGGCTGCAACATGCGCCCTGCTTTTTGCATCCCCATCGCCGCTAATTGACGTTATTCCTCACCGTGTGGGACGCTGTTTGCTTCCTTCCGTAGAGAGATTGCGCTCGATTCGCCTCGCTGTGGGCGTATGCAGAGCCCCGGAAAGCAGGACTCCCGAAACCATGCGTAGGTGGGCGTTCTGCAATATGATGGTCAGTGTTGCCAATTTGGTGTGTTTTACACCAGATCTGGTGCCAACGTTTTGAAATTGCGCTAAGGTGAAATTCTGGTGGTTTTTTTAAGGATTTCTCTGCTGTAAATTTATCGTAATATTCAATTTGTAATGAGTTATAATAGCTTCACTTGGGAATTAAAAAATCTACAATAATGCAATGTAATTAATTTGTAAGTACGTATTTCAAACACACTGGAACGGATACTATTACAACAATACATATGCATATATAATAATCCTTTGCGCTACAGCCCATGAAGGGCCTTGGCTTACCTACCGGCTGCCGGTAGGTCACCTCTAAGCGTGGAGATCTTCAACCAGGATTGGAATACTCGGGGGGTCAGCCCGACGTATCCCCAGCCGTTATACTAGTAGGTCTCCGCGACCGGATTACGCTTACTCATTCGAAGCTCACCAATTTCCTCACGATGGAAGATTCCCGGGATCGAACCCATGCCGTCCAAAGCAAGGTGCCTTAGACCGCACGGCCACGGAGGACACATATGTATATACTTAATATTACTTTCATAGAATTAGGCTTCTTGGTTGCTTCCAATTATCTTTATTTCCTTTCACACCCTCTTGACTCCGGCGCCCGGTTCGACTGCAAATTCCCCCTTCCCTACCCGTAGCTACAGCTTCTATCACAATTGCACTTTATCACGGGAAGTTTTGAATACTATCGGAACAATGCACACGTTTTGGAATTGATAAGCAAACTATCCCCGCCCCAAGATTCTTATAAAAAATAAGTTTCCTTTGTCAGATGATAATTATCCTTTATAAAGGAAAATATACTATTTTATGCTATAATTCACTTGTTTGTGATGTAACGCTATTTCTGGTGATTTTTCTAGCGCGTTTGTCCGCTGGCATTTGGCAACCCTGATGATGGTGGTTGCAGACGCGGATGCAAAGCTCCTGCCTGGGATGTCGTGACTGGAACGCCAACTCCTTCTCGAGACGGAGACGTTGACAGCGGAGATGTCACCTCGCGGAAGGCCCCTCGAACGTGATGCGACCGTTGAATTTTCGGGCCTGCGAGGCGAGCGAGATTGCTCGCGGGCATTCCGACGAGAATGGGAGCGTGGCGTGTTGAGGGACGTCGGCTGTGACGGGCGAGGGGGGATCGTTACGCAAGTTGGTTCCCACAGAAAGTGAATGGATCTTTCATACAATCGTCGAAGGGACACAAGAAAACCTCAAAAGTATACAGAATGTTAACAAACGAACGCGATATACAGGGCTTTCGACATTGACGATTTGGCTCGTCTGTTGAGCGTGTAAACTTTGATGTTCAGACTTGAATGTGTTGCTTCTAATGCAAAGCTACTTTTACATACTGAGATAGGGATGGTACCAAGAGAGGCACGTATCTAGAAATATATTTCGGGGTGCGGGTCCGAACCAAGTGTCTCAGAAAAAAATAATAATGTTTATATTAAAATGTTAATTATAATTAATATTGTATTATTATATGGGCAAAAAACCATATAAGAATAGAGATATAATAGCACGTATTCATCTTAGGTGTACTTAAGATCGCCAAAATTTGTATAAAACAACTGCCCTGGGAATGAAATTAATGTCAAATAGATATAGAATTGAATATTATTTGACTAACAAAAAAGACTATTAGATCCAGTTGACGAAAAGTCAAGTTCCTAATTAATATTTTATGCACATTATCACATGACTAGTAGTGCATAAATCTTCTTTGCCATATGATCCCAATATAATCCTTGTCTTCCAATATCCATTGTCATTATTTAATTTTAGAACTTGGTAAGTCTTTCGCGGGGAGGGTCCGGATACCCCACCCCTAAATACGTTCATGTACCAAGACTAAAACGACCTTGTAAAAATTGAGACCTTGAAAATTTACCTAAATTACATTTTATAAATTTTAGGGAAAAATGCAGACTTGACTCGGAACCGGGTCTCTGGCATAGCGTGCATTTGCTCTACCGACTAAGCTTTCGAACCGGCACTCTTCGCCTAAGTTTTCGCTGTCGCTGTTATACCGGTGTGTTGTCCCTGACAGTTCTATTGCAACATACAAGTAAATAAAATTATATTTCTTTTCAACTCCTTTGAACATACCAAGCTGATACGTACACAGAGAACTTGGAATGTTTCAATTGACACGTGTGATTTTATGTTTCATTGAAATTATATTTTCTGGTGTGTTCATTTGATGTATTTTTAGTGCATCGCACGAAACCGCATTTGGAGAAAAGTACTGGTGATGTACCTCTTATTTTTCTGTAAATTTTTGATGCATCAAAGGGCATCATTAGCTGTTTTATGCACTTTAATGGAGTCATAAAAATGCATACAAATATTTGTGTCAATCGACAAATTTTGAGTTCAGGATGTATCTAATTGTTGATAAATAAGTCGTTGGATCTATATTTAGTGCATTTTTGTGAGCCGTGGAGCATGTTTGCATACATTCAGGGTGAAATTCTGTTTTGCAAACATTCAAATTCGAAACAGGGTATCAAATAGAAAACCTTTGATTGAGAAAAGTTGTCGTAATGACCTTTGTTCGCTGTGAAAATTCTGTGTTTTGCAGAATCGGTTTCCATCTTGACATTGCTTAATACACTCGAATTACATTACGGTTGGAAATGGTATCTGGAAGAGACGAAACCTGCTAGTCTCTCGATCTCGTCTCGAATGTCTAAATATGCAGTATAAGCAACATATGCAACGTGCAGAGATAATTTTGGCAAGCAATTTTCCTTGATAGTTTTTTTTCTGTTTGACGCCTCGTTTCGACGCCACAAGCCCTCGAAAAATAATTTTACTCTGAATAGAGACCACGCAGCATAGGCTCACAGTACATCTAATGAATTCACTTTGAACAAAAATTTTATTAATTTTCTGTAAACAAACAAATGGTTAATCCGCTATATTCAAAGTATATAGGTATAGTAAAGTAAATTTCGTTTAGGTAAACTTTTCAAGGATCACAACGAAGTGTGGATGTTTTCAATGCCGTCTCGGGACACAGCTAATTACGATTACTTGCAGATCCAGCACCCCAACCCCTTTCAAACCCGTCGCCTCTTCATTAACAAGCGATCGTATGTGAATTATATGAAGAGAGCTTCTGGTCGGATATCTTGACTAGTACCATCCGGCGTACGTTCAGCGTATATATCTTGTTGAGAAATCTCCAGCCTTGTACGTTTTGCTCTTTGAAGTGAGAAGTATGAGAAATTGTTTGGAGGAGGGAGTTGGTTACCGTTGCTTTCCCTTTCGAAGCGAAAGTTTCATCCGATACAACCTTGAAACTTGCCGAGGTGCGAATCGCATTGGTGAAAATGAGGAAGATGCTGGAACAGTCATTGAACTTGACTGGTAATTTTCACGCAATTGAGGTTGCTTTCCTTGTATAAGTTGAGGGGAAAATACATGTATCCTGTGGTACTTGCACTGGGAGAGTTCTAAATTATATTTTTCATTCCTTATGCGGTTGACGAGTTTACTGGTGAAATTTTGTTTGTTGTTTTCGACGAGATTTCAAGCGCCTTCAAGTACCGTGCGTCCATTTCGATCTGCAGCCGAGAGATCGGGAGAAGCGTGGCGGGCGGCACTGACGGAGATGCCGACATTTGCGGCCTGAAATGCCCGCTTATTTTTATGGACATATGCAGACATTTATATAAATATTGCAAAACGAGCACTAACCTGTGTTATAAGAGTATGGTTTTAATTTTAGTAGCTTAGTGACTGTATGTGCCGATGATTTTGACACGCCCACCTCTTGTGATACACGGCGTAGAGGTTTGTTTGGAGAACGTTCTAACGCTGCACCAATATCATCGAGTTTTGCTTCGGTTAGAATCCGTCGTTTTTGCTTAGGTGTTTTAAAATTTAACGATACAGTTTCTCGTAATTTAAGGACAAGATATCTAACCGTATCTCTGTGTGGAGTTGAAACGCATGGGAATTTCTGTACAAATTACCTACACACGTCTCTACACGAGTTTGTTTTCACGTAGGTACGTGTCATACATAAAAAATCTTTGTTCTAACGTGAATCTTGCGGCTGGCATTCCAATCGTCTCACTGACACGTCACACATACACACTACAATAACACAAACAAGTAACTGAAAGTAACCAAGAATAACATTCTTGCGCACAGTACGAAATTAACACGCTCTTGGTTTACATTGCTCGCCACTATATTTACAACTCTGTCTTCATCTAGTCGCGAAGGAACAAAAAACTCGAGCTCTGATATTTCGGATTGCGAGGAAGCTCACGAAAACCTTTCACTTTTATCGGTTTCGTCTGCAGTGTAATCCTGATACAGTGTTGCACATTCGAAACCTCCAAACGATTCCCATCGCCACAAAACTCTTTCAAGGATATAAACTTAAGCAGGACGTTACTGATCAAAACCATGATTAAAATGCTTTTTTATCTGTGGCTCTTAACATCATTTCTATAGCGTATTTATTTGTGTATATAAGAGCAGAACTTGGATGAATTACAGAAGAACTTTTGCGTGTTATAACACAGGTTAGTGATCGTTTTGCAATATTTATATAAATGTCTGCATATGTCTATAAAAATAAGCGGGCATTACAGGCCGCAAATGTCGGCATCTCCGTCAGCGCCGCCCGCCACGCTTCTCCCGATCTCTCGGCTGCAGATCGAAATGGACGCACGGTATTAGGGTGAAGGGAGAAAGAATAATGGGCGTGTTGTTGTTAGCATTCTTTTCCTGGTAGGAATACAGTTCCTTACATTGAATTCTGGTTAGGAATGTTTTTTAGAACCTTGGGTTATTTGGAAGCGCAATTACAAGCCAAGCATGTGAAGGAAATTGTTCTACAGTTAATTCCAGATATCTCCGTTGAATCTTTTCATGGAACTATACATTCATCGAGTTTTTGTTATTGTTGTTGTAAAGTCGAAAGACCATGATAGTAGTCACACTTTAATGAGAAAATTTATAGACAGTACACACACTGATGTTTATTTTGAGAAATATGTTTAGAATTCCGTATGGATGGCGTTTACTTTTGTGACTTGTAACCGTCTCGTACATCGGAAATACTATTTTCTGTTTAGGCAACAGCAAATGGAATTTGCACGATATTAATTCTGGCTGGGGAGAGAGATTCTAAACGTATGTAATTTTTCTAAACTTATAATATTAACATAGGTCTTAGAAACGCAAGCATTTAATTGAGTACAGCTTTAGCTTAGCCTCTAGTTAATATAAGAAACTCATAAGATGGATTATCATGGCGTGCTGGCATGGTTAGGAAACCTAACTCTCCATTGTCCTCAAATCTGCATTTCACCATTACGATGACATCATCAGCTTCTTCAGGTTGTCGTTGATATGGAATTATTAACCCCCTCCCCTAAATTCCTATATTCATTTTTTGCAGACAGGCCAAATAATAAGAATCCAAGAGGCAATACGCAATGCAAGGTTGTTTTTTCAGAAAGGGATGTTGTAGAAATGTAATTGTTTTCAACGGCAGTTTTCTCCGTACAGTTCACACCACATCACTAAGGCCAGGATTTTTTCTATGTAGCTAAAACATGATAAATGTTTAGAATAAATCAATGAAATATGTAAATAAATAATAACACTGTTAAGCCTTGTTTCCATGCTTAATAACACATTAAAAATGCTGACCAAGCCAGTTGGTGTTTTTTTTAAATAAATTTCTGCATTGGTCAGTTAGTAAAGTGTTAGTAAATAAATAAGTAAGTATTAGGTTCCAGTGAACTCCTGGAGTGTAAAGGGTGACATTTTTAAGAAGGCACCCAAAAAGTCAACCTCACTTTCGCGTAGTACACCCCAGTAACTGCAATGTTGCATGCCAACGAGGCTCTGGCGTCTGAACCAAAGACCAGTATAATCTTCCGTAGGGCTATGATGTCGTGTGTTTATCCTTATTTGTATTGAGCGCCCCTTTACAGCCTCAGCTTTTAATTAGTTACAGATATTTTAGTCCTCGGAGACTAAAAATCTCAGTTACGATAAGGGGCTGGACCTCGTTTAATGTGTAAAGTAGAAAAAGTAAAGTGCTCCCCTGTGCTTTTTGCACCATAGCTGGTGTGGCGTTAGGGGCCCACACTTTCTTGATCACGGCCGAATTTGGGGCTCCCAGTGTTTCCTCCAGGTACCCACTTTATATGACGCTGGATGGGCGCCGGTGTCGCTTGAGCAGGTGGGAAAATCCCGGTTCTCCCCCGCCGGGGATCGAACTCTGGTCTCTCGCATGGTAGTCCAGTCCAGACGCCCTAAGAGCTGAGCTACCCGTTTAATGTGACAGCCTAAGTGCTGAAATACCCAATATTTTCAATTCAACCAATCTATCGTCTCAAAAATTCCTCAGAGAGACTACCTGAACTGCTGTCACTGTTCCCACAGGGTGGCTACTCACCGGAATTCCGGGAATTATGCGTGAATTATTGGCTCCGGGAATTATGCGTGAATTCTACTTGATTTTTTTTTTCCGTAGACGTGAAAAATTAAAACTTTTATTAATACAAATACTATTCACATTTTATGCAAATAAAAATTATTTTCGTGAAATTATTATTATTATTATTATTATTATTATTATTAGTACGTTTATCCTGACACTTTCTCCCGGCCCGTCCAGACAAAAATTCGTGGTTACGCCTCTGATTGTAAATAGAAACTCAGCACCTCAAATTAAATATTTTAATTACGTATACCCTTTAATTGAATTATAATTTTTGGATGTTGGAATAACATAGACCCTTTATATTACTAAGATATTTGTGCGTGGATGTTGAGAGGCGGCAATACGTAAGGTTGAAATAGAGAAAACATCTGCTTGAAGTTTTGGAAAGTTCGCCTTGAAAACCGGGAATTATACTTGAATTTTATCATGGTCCTAGAGCAGCCACCGTGTCCCATCAAGAGCAGGGATTATTTGAGAAATAAGGCTGTAGTAAAGAACAAAGTATACACGGACACTTGGTTTTTGTGGTGTTATTTTCATCATCAAATTAAAGTTATTGAATTTATAGAGAAATCATATTATATTTTGAATATTTGTCGTCACACAAATACATGTGCATTATTCACATTATGTGTAAAACTATGGACTGTAATATGAAATAAATGTTTATCGTTCTGAGTGTAATTCGCCCACATTTGTCGATTTTGCTTGTTTAAACACTCACAAAGGAATAGAAATATGTAATTACGTAAAAATCCGGACCTTACACATAATATAGCTTTCAGGCATCGCGCTCACAGATAAAATTCGTGTATATTTATGATCTTGATACTTGTTGATATTAGTGAATTTGTATTCAATTATCCTTTTCTTTTCTCTTTTTTTCGCCTTTAGTTATGAATTTGTATCTTTTATCTTGTACTTCGAGGTTAAATCAACGATAAAATGGATTATGCACTAATCAAATATTTGGGGGTGGCCTATGTAATTTCTCTATTTCTCAACTAAAATATGGCCATTGTTTCAGATTTAACCTGCCTTCGAACTCTTACACGAAATTGTAATGAATGCAAATACCTTTTCGGTTGATGCACTGGAAAATGTGTATAAAAAGTCTATGCTCTCCACGATGATCTTCCTATGTTTTTTACAAGGCTTTTTACCTCGCGTGGAAACAACGTTCGACGTTGCATTCTCGGAATTCGCAACATGTGACAAACGGAGCCAGCAGTGCGTTATCTCGCAACCGATTATGACCTCCTCTTACGCACCACTGGTTTTTACGATGGTGTATCTTCTTGTTAGTGCACTGTCTTGTGCTGTTTGGGTTCCAGTGGGACGTTTACAACGAGACACTCGTTACGAAAGGGGAAATGGGCATTGGCATTTCAACGAGCTCTAAGTTTTGGAAATGAAGAAGTTTTCGCTTCAGTGCTATATATTCATAATGGAGCAGTGGAGGTCCGGTCTGTGTGTGTGTGTGGGGGGGGGGGGGGGGCCTGCCACGCTGGAGATCCTGGGTGGATGATGTCGGATTTTTTCCCCAAATGTTCCTATATCTGAAGCGCTCCGAGGTTCAGCCAGTCTCTCGTACATGAGTACCTTGCAGAAACCCTGATGGGTAAGTAGCGGCTGGAGCGTGGTGCTGATCGCATCACTTGCGCAATGTCCGAGAGCGTGAATGTGCGAAGCCGTACCTCCACATCCCGCCATGTGCCTTTGCGGCATGGTGCAATGGGCATGTACTTTCACGTGTGCGTAATGTAGCTATTTATTATTCTTCATGAATGTACGAAGAAAGTATCATTTGAATTTCATTTGATTCCAACTTTTCAAGCAGTTTATATTCAAAATACGGCCATTGATCTGTGCCGCCTCGGGAAGCGAGCGTGTTGAGTGGTCGACTCACGTCCTTGCTACCGAAGTTCCCGGCTTGAGTCTTATCATGCGTTTTAAGTGAATATCCCTACATAAATTCGTGTAATCGCGATTTCATCGTCACGATTACCCGAATGGCAAAAAGCGACGCATAAATAAGAAAAATAGTACTTAGTTTGATTTTAACACCAATAGTCGGTGACTCTGGTTCAATTCCCGTTGAAGGCACATTGCACAGTTATTCGGGTTCCACTTTAAATCAGGTTCCGTCCGTTAGCCTATCTGAGATTAAAGCGGGTGAAGAGACAAACTTTGAATTTAACTTATATGTTTTCCCAGCGCAACTTTAAATGCACACGTTGAAACAACAGAACAAAGCTTGTTTCCGTCCTGTCAGATGAATCTTTTGTACTACTGAATTTATCAAGGTAATGCAAATACAGTAACCATTACCATGGGCGTTCGGAAGGGGGGTGGGGGCTGGAGAATGGACGTTACCGTAAACTTATATATTACAGACATGTATTTAATTTCAGTGACAGTAATTTATGTTGGAAGAATGTTGCAGGAACATGAAAACTTCAATCTGAAGAAGTGTTTTTTGAGGGTGCAACACTATATGGAAGGAAGTGTTCCTCGTTTGCCTCCCTTGAAAAAAATACCTTGCTTACCCCTCCCTGAAAAAAAATCCTGCTCACGTCCATGACCATTACAATATCTCATATTTGTGGTACTGCTTAATAACACAAGTACCGAAAATGTAATTCGTTTCTTGTGTTACGTTACTATCTAACTCTGCTTTTCAGACACCATTTTCAATTGGAAAAACATGAACTCTTTACGTGATGGATTTTCTTACAAATCGAACTTCTTTCACAGAATCAGTCAGTCCACAGCTGGCAAGCGGAAGAAGCAGAGTACAAAGACACGTGATGCTTTTGTCTGTAAATCAAGAATGATATCGTGTACTTTCTGCGCACCCTGCACTTCATTCCCTCCCCACCACCGCCACTTCCGGTTATTTTTCAGCGAGCCAACTGTGAGGACTTCTCCTCTGTAACGTTGCCAGTTCTTCAGCCACGGATGCATTAATACTTTTGACAGTGTTTTACATTCTTATGTATGACCGACCACCGAAGCAGGATTATCGTGTATTTTTGTACATTTGATGGCGCCAGTAGCGTGTAGTCGCTCGGTAACGTTGTCGTGGAGCGCGCCAATTATGCGGTGCATCTTTTTCTATGTAATGATGTGACCTTGGGAGTCTTTCCATTGTCAGCACGAATTGGTGCGGTAATTATATAATAAATATTCCCATTGGCAGTGGCTCCTTGGTTGCAAGGTTGATATCAGGTAGGACACTACCTTGGTACAGTCCGGATAATTTTGCCGTTGCTACGGTCCTATTGAGTAACACGCAGCTGTACGTCATGTATAATCCCTGTTGATTTTTTATAATTACCTGGATAGTTTTCCAAATACGAATATAGGTCATAGAGGATGTGTTTTAACGATTCCGTAACGCGACAATTTCCTCATTGTCCGCACTGCTGTTACGCATGGACAGCCATGTCTCGATTTGATTGATTGATTTGGTTTTTTGAGTCCACTTTATGTACAGTAAGGCTAATCGGGACTGGACCTACAGTTTAAAGTGGAATTCGAAACGCTATGTGCCTCCACCGGGTATCGAACCCGGGACCCTTTGATTACAGGACGACGACGTGCACCATCGGGGAGGCCCTTGTCTCGGTTTGTAAACGCTCGTATCGTCTCGGTCTCCCCCCGAGTCTCGAAATACATAGTATTTAACTGCAGGGGGGTAATGGACCACCTTTTAAGAAGACATCAATCCCCACTTCCATGTAGTACACCTCGATAACTGTAGTCTTATGGGCGAACGAGCCTCTGGCGCCTGAACCCACGGCCAGTATAATCCTCTCTGTGGGGCTCGTTTTGTGTTTGTGATGGTCCTTTCATCCATTTCATCTTATCACCATTCATCTTCATCTTCGCGATTAGCCAAAAGTGGAAGAATAGCAATGTAAAATAAATTAAATCAATCATTTAAATCAAACTTTAACTGCACGAATTTCCGCAGCGAATAGAAGTTATCCAAGCAAGTTTTTTTTTCTGTGTAACGTTTTGCTATTTGAAACTGCAATTATCCTAAAATATATGCGACCATGCTGAACAGTTTCACAACTGCCACAAATAAATAGACGTAGGTTAGATGTTACACGTATGTTTGTGTTTCTTCTCTCATCTCTTTCATAACTTTGAGAAGTATACTTCCAAGTATAACTAACATTTGCACACACATACGGGGTATTCCAGAACTCATTGCATCGCGATAAGGTCATGAACTCCACATCACAAAATAATGCGTAATTCAGTTTGTTCAATATTTTCAATGTAGGCGTATGTGTATGTGGAATGATAATGTATTAATGTCAGTCGTAAGATATGCATATGATATTATTTTGTATTGCACTAAATATAGACACATACGTACACACGACAGAGTGCAATGAGCGCTATCTCTCTCTCACGCACGGATACATAACGTACATACTTAATAGAAAAAATCTTGATTTAGAACGGACGACAAAAAAATATTTTTATTATTTATTCATAATTTTCACATGTTTTGCGAAAAGGTTTCCTTACTGTTTTTCATTTTATTTACGATGTATTTGCACACAGAACAATACATAACTTTTTGATTCACGATTATTTTTACACGTGGAGAATTTCAGACATCGAAAGATGGATGTATTTCTATCTATCTCACGAGCAAGATGGTTAGTGAACGTGGTATTGGTAAAGGATAAGAAACCGCACACTTTCACTGTCCTTTTCATTCACGTAAGATAGCTGCTCACGCTGTGATACTGCCTCATTCATACTAATGAAGTCAAGGTTTTTCTGCCTGCATAATTGCCTCCTGCAGGAAGTTAACTTCTGTGGCATTGTAGAGTTGAATGTGTCTGTGTGTGTGTCCCCTTCCTCACAGCGTGCCTATTTTTACTTCCACGAGCAGTGTTGCCAACATGATGATGCAAAGGAAATAGTATGTAACACAGCACTGCATTTTTTTTAGAATGAAGAGTTTATATTGAGTTTGTAAGATGTTGAGATTATGCTTTCCCGCAACAAACATTGTCCTCAAGATTAGACAACATCGTATCGTTATTATCAAATCTTACTTCCGACATATTGTATAAATAATCT
Organism: Lepisma saccharinum; assembly: GCF_977018435.1. Classification (NCBI taxonomy): domain Eukaryota; kingdom Metazoa; phylum Arthropoda; class Insecta; order Zygentoma; family Lepismatidae; genus Lepisma; species Lepisma saccharinum. Next base: position 54,818,773 of record NC_139249.1, read on the forward strand.
CAATCATTACATGGGAGAGCATTATGAGTACCAACAATTAAATTAGTGTTATATATCCTAGCAAATTAGCACTTGTATCGTACCCTTTTTTGGCCATGACCAATTGCTCTGAAGAGTGGCATGATGCCTTTTCATCTGGCATTTCAAATTCTTTATGGACCGCCTATTTGTGGTTATTTGACATTGCTTTTCTACCGTCTTGGATTATCGAGACTAAGGATTGAACGTATGACAGGACGAATTGAAACTTCTATGCCGAGGCCACGAACTTGGGGAAGCTGAAATCGAGAGCAGAGGCTTATCTGCAACTTTCCATCTGCGCAGGGGAGGGGGGGGGGGAAATGTTAATTGGTGAAAAATTGTAGAGGGGTGTTGAAGAAATTGGGGGCGGGGGTGTTACGGAGGTGTTGGGGTTATGCGGATAAATCACAAATTGAGAGTCAAACGTTTATCACGCTTTTGGAAGATAAGTAGAACGTTATGTATGTGCGAGAATTTCCTCATCTTTTGCAACTAGGATTTTCTTTCTGTTTCGCAAATTCAAGCAAAATTCAATGAAAGACCGTGCCAGGTTTTTCGTTGAAGGAAAATAGTTTCGAGATTTTAATTTTGACATGTTACTCAGATCTGAAATAACATGTTTTAAGCATGCATAACTTTTTACATCATTGCAGGCAAAAGTACAAAACAAAAAGTTAAAATACAAACTTTTGCTTTCAATTAAGGGGAATTCCTATGGAAAATATGTGAAGCGTGTTCTGGAAAAATTGATTCTTCCGTCAGGAAGGTTGAAGACCCGCCGTTGCAAGCAAAGAAATTGAAAGGAGACAAGTCTGAAACTCGTTAAAACTGCAAATGTTTCCCTGTCAAAGAGGAAGGGAACTTTCTAGAACTGTTGATGAGAAACTGGGGGGAATCGCGCTGTTTTCCGGTAACTGCTAAATATCTTAAAAACTAGCGTGACTGTTTTTATGGGTGCATTGTCAAGAAGGAATGGCGCGGAAACAAGATGAACCGTCGTTTTTTACTTTGCTTGCTTGCTCCCCCCTTCGCCTCCCTTGTACGTGTGATTTATTTAAATATTTGACCGGTTTCTTCAGCCGAGCTCCTTTTTCTGCTGGAACAATCTTGCAGCCTGGTTGTGGTGAAAGTCCCCGCGGAAGGCGAGGTCACGCCAACCAGCCGAGAGGAATGCTTGTTCCCACGATCTACCGCCCGGTTTTATTCCACTCCGCCATCATCCAGCTCTACAATTACGATGCTCAGACAGGTCAAAGCCACGCCAATTCCCAGGCTACGAGGAAAACTTCACGGAACACACAGCCTTCGTACGAGTGTATACACTGTCAATTTCACTGTTGTAAAAGTTAGTATGTCGATAATAAGGAATTTAACTATCCATTGTAGTTGTTTTCTATGATGATTTCAGCCGGATGGAAAAGGAAGAATAGTTGTTTTTTTACACATGTTGTTAAGTTTCCAAAACTCCCGATCTGACCTCCATTTGAAGTGAAAAAAAATATATGGTTGTTATGGAGCACGATGCTTACCAAATGAACGTTACTTTTTTCGTGGAATTGTGCCAGACAAAAAAATTGGATATTCCATAAACAGTCCGTCATTCACTGATCTTGCACACGGGGTTCAGATTATCCCATAAAGAATACTTAGAACAAGCTTTCCAAACGATGCATTGTATCTTCTGCAAAATTAATAAATACACACATTGTGATCTTGATAAGAACATCAACGCAAGCAACTTTTCCGTAATGTGTCGCTGAATCTTTGGCTAATGCTTGCAAAGATCTGTTCCAAAATCTCTCTCCTTTGGATATTCCCAATTCTTATTAAATTACTTCTTTTTAGCATTCAACTAAATCTTCGGGTGGCTTGCTGTAGTTTTTATCTAGATATCTCTAATAGTATCGTAGCAGTGAAAGTCAATTTTTAGTTATCTGTAAAGAATTCTAAACAGATGTGTTTCTTGTAGAATTTTGAATATCATAGCAGTTTTATAAAAAGGAGAGAAATGCCGCTCTACGTCCATTTGTCTCAAGTTTTTTCTCGTCGAGTGATCGTTTCCATTATTATGAGCTCTCAGAAAACATCAATTTTAATCCTGTCAGAACTTGTCCCTCAAGGAGCTGTTGCGCCAAGGAGTTGAGTTTTTTTAGTATGCACCCACGCAGCACAGCTTCACGGTAGCTTCTGACTTTGGTTTCTGTGAAACAGACAACATATACTAAAAGCGATAAAGTAATCCAAGTTTTACATGTCGTATTTTATCGTTCATTTAATTTATGTATTCAGCATTCAATACAGAGCATCTAAATAGATGTCAGTGAATTGCCCCCCTCAGTTCCAAATTTTATGAAAAATAAAAATAAATTTCGTAAAATTTTCTTGCTCGCTTGGCTCGAAATACCTACTTTTCTTAGTCTTATCAAGTTCAGGGCCGTAGCTGAGGTTGGCCTTGGGTGACGAGCCGAACGATCTAAATGAAAAAAAAGTTGTAAAAGAGAGAGAGAGAGAGAATGCCTTGGCACCCCGTGAAATTATGTGCACACTATTAAATCAATAGTGTTTTCAGTTTGCAAAGAAATGAATCTAAAAATATTCTTGCTCGCTTCGCTCGCACTATGTTGTCATCTTCTGTAATTCATTGTAAATTACTAGAGAAACAAGTGAGACTTAATTGATGTTGTGTTAAATGCATGAACAATTGCTTAGAGGGAAAAGAGGGTGCAAATATGATAGACAATTTATTGATTTTTTGCTGTTGCTTTATTACGAGGTGGATGAATTGATTGTGTAATGTATTTAAATAATATATGTACTATAGAAACTTTGAATACGTACACAATTTAGTGATGCGTGTTGCATATGTATTTTCTGATTTTACGTCGCTCCATGTTGCGTATGTGTAAAACATATGTTGTACATGAGTCATACATGTTATATATATATTTGGAATGCATTTATCATGCATTTTCTGTTTTTCAAATATAACAGTTTGCTGCTTCTTTTCCAATTTTAATGTGAAATTGAACGTTTTGAAAAAAATATAGATAATAATTGTTTCACTAATACAAATAGCTACTACTACTGCTACTATTATTATTATTATTATTATTATTATTATTATTATTATTATTATTATTGGTATGTCTATCCTGATGCTTGGTTGCGCCTCTGTCGATGACCATTCTTCATTTTGATTTGCAACATCATTGGCAGGTTGGGAAGAAAGGTGATTCATCACTTACAGGACATGTAATGCCGTTTCTTTTTGCAAAGGTCTGTGAAATTTAAGATAAAATTACATATCACGTTGTCTTCAAGTTTTGTATATCATTGTTTAAGTCGTAAACCACATAGCAATGGATGTACTTATTGGAAATTTCTTTAGCGGGTTTATGCGTCAGCATGAATTCTCATGAAACCATTATTCTTTATACACACACGCCCGCGCACGTTACAGAGTGCGGGTCTTTGTCCCAGCCCATCAACGATCAATCTTCTCCGCAGCACCCACACATGGCGCTGGGAATACAGCATGTGTTACATGTTAGCTGCAACCCTCCAGACAAAGTATTCCCCCGCAGCGTGCCATATGGGGTGTTTAAAAATCCCAAAACGTGGCCCGGTTCCCTCCTTTCAGACATGCTTACTTCGAGAAGTTTGTTTATACCTCGGGGTAATTTAACGTCGTTGATTTATACTTCCTGACAACAGTAATGACATTTAATGACAGACGTAAGCTCATGGATTCTGAGAGGAGTCCATACTCCATTGAAAGTTGGGCAACAATAAAAATTTCGTCAATCAGAAGATGCCATCATCAACTGTACGTTGTTTTTCAAGCAATGTTCTTGTTCACGCAAATAACAGAATCTACAGGGTGATTCAAAGGTCCCTTAACACCCCCTATAAAATGTATAAGGGGGTTAGATCATGATAGAAACATGTTAAGCCTAGAAGAAACCATACTGGTCTGTTCCAAGTGGATATCTGTCATATTGGTGGACGCCATATTGAATTCAACTCGAAATGTTTGAATGGAAGGGGTTGATGTCATATATCAAATCAGGCTAGAATTTCACGAGAAATGCAATGGTGAAGGCTTTTTCAACCTATCTTTAATCAGGAATAAAGTTATGACTGCTTGTTTGTAACAAAAGTCTCATTTTGCAGGTGTGAGAAAGGTTGAAAAACCTTCGCCATTGCATTTCTCTTGAAATTCTAGCCTGATTTGATATATCACATCACCCCATTCCCATTTTTTTTAAAAAAATGAGTTGAATTCAATATGGTGGCCACCACGTCCGCTGGAACACACCAAAATGCCCCCTCCCTAGGCCTAACCTGTTTCTATTATGTCCATTTGTACCCAGCCTAACGTTCCTTTACATTTTATAGGAGGTGTTAAGGGACTTTTGAATCACCTTGTAAGTTATCAGTGAACTTATATGTTTAATAATGTTGATGAAATATATACTAAAGTGAAAAATATACACACATTGAGTCTCCCGGATAGCGTAGTGACAACGTTGTCGTCGAGTAATCAAGTGGACCCAGTTCGAACCTTGTGGAAGAAAGGAAGTAATTTTGGTTTTCACACAACGTAAGTGTAGTTTACGTAAGTGTCAAACACTAGAGCCCCCTGTCGATTTTAATAGGCGTAACAGGGTCAACGTAGTTAGTAATAAGGTGTGTTTTATACAGCGTATATTGATACAATTGTAGGTTGAATTGTATATTCTGCAAATATGCTGTATAAACATACGTGTAGAAACTGCCGGAGTACTAAGTGAGGTGAGTGTACCATACTTTCTGATTGAATGTTTGCATTGTTTCCCTACCCTATGAAGGAATTGAATATGTGGTGGTTGGACCCCATTGTAGGGTATAACTTAATAACCGGAATACGAACTTTTTATATACGCTGTTTTGTATTATTAGTGAAACAAAATTGAAATTTTTCCACGTGTTTTTGGAACATAAACGTGGTAGGAGCATTGTGGCCACCTTAATGCGTACGTGGCGGTAGTTCGTCGGTAAATCAGGGTTCTGTGTACAAACAAGGTTGAATGATGAGTAGAGCTTGCCATAACATTTGCGTCAAGAATAGGTGGCTGTGTAAAGAGAGATGGAAAAAATGAGACCTGCTTCTAGATTAGTTTCCGGAGCAATGAACTAAGACGCCGTCGCCCAGACAATCTCCCAGCGTATCTTGTTGTTTTGAGGAAACTGGCTGATCGATTTTCTTGAATTAATTGGGTTTCCGTTTGTTCGTCCATTACTGCACATGTTGGGCGTTCTCTCCCCTTCCCCCGCCTTTGCTTGAATTATGTATTGGATGTAACGTAGGGTGCGAAATCAATGCAGATTGGTTGAAAGGGGGGGAGGAGCAGACAGACACACACACACTATATATATATATAATGATACATTAAATAAGTGTCAATTATTAAATAATCAAATTATATTAATATTACATTATATACTGCCTTTCATTCAAAATTCGGTTGCAAATTTAAGATTGTAATGTACTACTAATGCTATGAACAATGATTTGGGGAAAATTAAGAGACATTAAGAAGACAGTAGTTTCCTATATAAAATTCACATCTAAATGCTATTACGTGTTTTATTAATTTAATATATTATATACTTTGTGGTAGCTGACGAAGGGCGATGAGAAATGGAGAAGAAATAACAAGTCGGACTAATTTCTGTGTTCTGGGGATTGCTTGGTGCAGTGTCTTTTGAGAAGAGGCTCTTTGTTGTCCGTTCTTTGTGCATGTTTTCGATATTATTCCAGTAAAGTATATTCGACTCCCAAATTAATTGCTTCTGTTTGTTGTTTGGGGGGTGGGGTTAGGACATCATCATTGGTGGGGGAATTCCCCCTGTCCCCACTCCGGCATTTTGCACCCTGAGGTAAGGAGAACTTGGACACCCACTGAAGCGTCGTTCAAATATCCCGTGGGAAAATGTGTTTTGGGATTCCTTGTGAGGCGAACTACACAGCTAATTAGTGTCGAACCTATACTCTGTCTCGGGAATCTATTTAGCGAGCGAACGAAAACATGTCTCTGCGCAAGTAGTGACTCGAGATGGATCCACCAATGAACACGTGATAGTTAACGGGAAGAACGTGGAGAGGAAAAAGCGACTGCAGCCACCAGCCATTTGCAGCAGCGTGTACTGTTTCGCTTCGCTCACTCGTTTTCTTCCATTGTCTACCGTTATGCGCGGCCTTGCTCACAGATTCTCGGGATGGAATATAAGTATCTCGCGGGGCCTACTTGAACTGCGTGACACTCGTTCACTTCGTTGTGGTGGAAATTATGCTGTCTGCAATTTTTTTTGTTTAATTTCACACCGTGTGTAACGAAGTGAATTTCAAAATTAAATTACAGCTCTTTAATATTTAAATGATTTCATATGCAATTCTTAGAAATGTTAAAGCAAAACTCGGGTAGATTGAGGTGGTATAAATGCAATGCAATACTTATGTATCAATATGTATAGAGAATATATTGCTTCATTATTTAAGCATTGGTATCGCTGGGATTCGGTGTCAACATCTGTTCAAAGTAGAATCAGCTGAGCCGTAATCAAAAGATTGTTGCCTCGGTGACTGATTTGCCTCGCTGATGGCGTAGGTGGTAACGTTGTCGCCTTGTAATGGATGTGTCTCGTGTTCGATACCCGGTGGAGGCACATGGTGGTTCGGATCCCACTTTAAACTACAGGTCCAGTCCCATTTAGCCTATATGTGCACGAAAGTGGACTTAACACTAGCTTTGTGTGTATATTATTCATCCTCATTGTCGCGATTAGCTTTAATAGGTGGAAAAGTGACGTAAAATAAGAATGCAAATATATTAGAAGTCTAACTGGAAGAATGATTTACTTGTTAGGCAGCAATAACTATTTATGAGCATTTGTTAAGATTGTATTAACTTCCTGCGAATTAAAATTCGCATTGGTAAGTATGCACAGTACATCAACGTCAAGCGTAAGGAGTATTCTGCTAACTGGAGCACTCAGATTCCAACCTCTCGTGCTTTCAGGGCATTCAGTAATTGCAGGCTAACGGGGCTCTAGCGTCTGCAAACAGCCGTGATAATCGTGTGTGCTGTTACATTCATTATATATTCGTCTCGGTTATCTACCTGGCACTTTTCCTTCCTTGTGTTTTTCAGTAAACATGAACAGCTTTTGGGCCTCCCGATGGCGTAGTGATAATGCTGTCTCCTTGTAATCAAAGTGTTCAGGGTTCGATCCCCGATGGAGGCAAAGTGTTTCGGATCTCACTTTAATCTGTAGGTACGGTCCCGGTGTACCTATCAGATTTTAAAATGGACATACACAAATAAGGGACCTTTATAATGTAGTCAGAATTTGTTTTGGGATCGCTTAATAGAGGCGTTCTTGAAGTGTTAACTTTAATGTGCTTCGTCTCACATCTTGTAATAAGTCACGTAGCCTATGTCGGAATAGCGCGGGATGGAGCGGATATAAGCGAAATTCTTTGCTCCCGAATATACTACATAATGCTTTGTAGACACCTAATTTAACAATTTTATGAATTGTTAATGTTTCAGACATTAGTTAGAACGTTTCTTTTTATCACAAATAAAAAAAGGCAGTAGCATGTCAAATGGAATTTTTAGAGAGCCACTTCCTCTAGTGTGAAGCAATGTGTTGTGTTTGATCATTAGATTTTTAGCTCGTCGTTCGAAACTACAGACAGTAGCAAGAACTTGCTTTCATTTCCTGACTGAGGACATGCTTCCACTATAATGGTCTTACTGGCCAGACCAAACTTCCAAATATACATTAAAAGTGGCGCGAGAGTGCAGAGATTTAAAAAAATCCGCTGATTTCTCCTGTAACCCTACGCCAATCGGAACGGGAGCAAGCAAGAGTGAAGAGAGCTTTTCGCCCCCAGAAGTCCCGAAATTTCGACCCGCTCTGCCCCCATTGGGCGTCCAACTTTAGAGTAGGGAAGAAGTACTTTTATGCGACATCCGTGCCTGTCCCATCCGTTCCTATCAACTATCTGTACGCTATTTACAAAGTTCACAGCGCGCTACGCCAGAGATCTCGCGTTCGAATCCCGCGAGTGTCCCTTCATCAATTTCATTACTCAACCTCAAGAGCCACGGTAGTCTAGTCTGTAGGGCGTCTGACTACCACGCGGGAGACCAGGGTTCGATTCGCGAGGTAGGGATCTAAGGTTTTGTCCCCGCATAGAAGCGGCTCTGGGGCTCACCCAGCCTCAAATCAGTGGATACCTGGGGAAACCCTGCGGGGGGAGGTAAAGGCTGCCGGAGCGTGGTGCTGATCACATCATCTCCAAAATGGCTTGATCGAGAATGTGTAGAGCCCTACCCTCGGATCCCCTACATGTGCCTTCATGGCAAAGTGCACCTTCCTCATCTTCGCGATTAACCAAAATCGGCAGAAAGCGAAGTAAAATAAACCAAATGAATCAATCTTTACAAACTACTGAAACCATTAAGACAGAAACAACATAAACTCCATCTGGCCTTCAAACTTCGAAGGGACACTGTAGCCAGGCTGCTGCCCTAATTTCTGCAATCTACAGCTATAATAATAATATTCAACAGTCAATGTAAAGTATACTGTCGATTTCTAGGAAAATAGGAAATTCATTATTTCTAATGATCCGTCCGAACACGAACGAAGAAATGGCCTATCATTGAAGGCCAAGTTTTGTACAAATCTGTTGCTAACCCGCATGGGCGTGCACAGACCCTATGATTAAGGGGAGCATGAGCCATGAGGAAAATTCAGTCGGAGAAACAAAAACATCATTCCATCTCACTGTTTCATTGCATTGATGTGTACTAAACAGAGGCGTATATAATGTGTGTCCGGACCCACCGAAAATCACTCCAGCTTCCGTGGCACAAAAGTTCTCTCTGCCCCTCCCCCTTTATTTACATTCTCTGTGGTTCAGACTAATTTACATATAAACATGATTTCGTACAGCAGATTTAAAACATCTACACATAATTTATACATTTCCAATGTGTGACCAATTTATTCTACGACCACGTAGCTACGCTAACGAATAAAATGCGCGAGTCTTAATAACAAGTAATTTGCTTGAGAACGAAGAGAGGTAGTCCAATGATATAGGAAATAGACCCGCCGTAGTTGCTTGGAACTTTCGTCGGCTTGAAAATACTTTATTTTTTAAACAGAATAATATTTTTAATAACTGTAAAGATTTCTCTACACTACATTTCTAAGTAAGAGTATTAGGAGGGGCAACTGCCCCCCCTGACCCTCCCCCGTGCGCACGCCTATGTTAACACGTGTTTTTGTGACGGCCACGAAATTTTTCACCGAACGATGCAGTTTGTCTCACGTCGCATACCAGCACGCTCGTCATCCTCGATGCCGGTTGGATCGGTGACTGACTGGCTGAGTAGCCATTGTGGGAAGAAGGATGCTGGGCTTTTTTCGAGCATGAGAGCAATAGGCGAACGACCCGCCCCTTCCTCGTTTGATCATTGACCCTTAATTTGTTTTGTTTGCCATTCATCCATTGCTTTTTCATCTCTGTGCAAAACAATGCCAATAATTTGGTCCCATCACCTTCAGTACTGATGTGTAGTCAAACCCGGATTTATGTACGCGGAGAGCCGGAGCTATCAGCATTGTAAAGTCCCCTATTGATAACTGTTACTGGTATATGTAACTGTTGGGCCAAGTTATGTCATATGGTTGCTTACCCTAATTTGTCACTATATTTCAAATATCTCGTTTTTTTTTTGTTGTTTTTTTTCTTGTGACTGTAGACCCTACTCCACAAATCTGGTCCATTTATAGGTTCAAAGAGTTGCCAGCTTAACTAGAATTCAGAATATACTGACCAAGTAAATGAAAAGGTATTTCGTAACCTTCGGCGTTCATACAATTATGTAACTCTTCCACAGAGAATCTTCGTTGTTTGCTTATTTGTTAGTTTCATTTTAGGTTCACTTTATGTCCTGATAGTCTCATCAGAACCAAGTCTACATAGTATAAAGTTGATCCGAACCTTATGCAAGGTGCCTCCAACGGGGATCCCGGGTTCGAATCCCGGCCTGGGCATGTGTATTCCTTCTTCAGTTTCATCATATCATCACTCATCCTCGCGATTAGCCAAAAGTGGCACACATTCGAAGTAAAATAAACCAAATGAGTCCACCGGGAATCAAACTCGGGAACCTTTGATTAAAACGTGGGGAACCTTGTTGTAACTAAGTTCTTTGTATCCTCTAGTAGGCACGTTTTATGGAAATTGTCTATTATGGAAGTTTTTACGATGATAAGAAATGAGTAGAGAGATCTGAGAAAACGCTATGCCAACCAGTTATTGTCGTATGCAGATGATTTGCAATAGTTTCGTACTGAACTCTCCTTAAATGCGATGCTATCATTTTCGGTACTTCACAAGCTGTTAGTGAAAGATTCAGTAGAAACACCCGACAACATGCCCTTGACATGTCCTGACCTTCTTCCGGCCTTAGTAATGTAGGTAGTACCTTTCTGTCTGGGTAATAAGTTCAGGTAAACGCCAACTTGTGATCTGCTTTCTCGCTTTCGGTCGTGCCAAGTGCATACTGACTTACGTGGGTGGGCACTTATTTCCTTAATTGACGTGCTTCGTGGTGGGAAACGCAGCGAAAATTGCAGTAGATCAGTTTTCCTTTGTTGCAGAATAAATAATCTTAACTTTCACCTGTTTGTGTGCGAGTGCGGTGCATTATTCTCGCCTTGATGGCGAATCCCGATGGTTTGTCGACGTTTATCCGTACGAGGAAACTCCAGTCACCCATATTTACAGTATTCATTTTATTAGTTACCATTCCAGCCGTCTCCAGAGTTGATACCTCCTACATTATGCGAATGCAAAGTATGGGAAAACGCTGGCAGTTTCCTGGAACAATTTCGCGTAAAGCTCGAGCATTTGTGAAGATTGTAGGTTGCATGGGAACTGTCGGGATTGCTCCCCGTCCATTTGAGCTGTGCTTGGGGTGCCAGATGGTAGTATAGAGCTTCCACACTGATTATCGTCGTATCTCTCGCCCCTCCTGGTTTTTCTCTGCTTCCCACGAGGTAGATAATATTCCCAGGCGCTTCTCCCCCCCCCCCCTTTTGCGGTTGTGCTGCTTGTTCTCTTTGTTGGCACCCTCCCCTCACTTCTCACAACGAGCACATGTGCGGCCTGTGCATCATCCGTGGCCACCCTTTATATTTTTTTAAATTAATATCTGTACCAAGCAAAATTCGGGGTTTTTCACAATCTCTCCGGCTTGCAAAATAAAATGCGTACAGTTATAGAATATAATATAGCATTTTTCGTAAGGGGAATGAAATCGACGAATAATTATTTCTTTGCTGAAAGAGCAATTCATATATTTTTATTTTTTCTTCAAAAAAATTAAGTAACCTTCATAGCATGGTTGTTAAATGGCCAGGAATTTTAAATAAATTCAATTCCGGTCCAGGAACTTTTTTTGCGTATGATTTTAAATACAGTCCAGGAACCTTTTTCCGAATGAATTTAAATACGGTCAATTGCTCAACTTGGACCGAATTTAAATTGTGCGAGAAAATTTGTTCCCGTCCTGTTGCCGAACCCAATAAAACCCATTAGAATTTATGGGTTCCTGGATGTGTAACAACCTGCTTCATAGTCCTATAATTACCGTGGATCATTGCGAACTCACGGAACCAAGTTCGAGATAGCGTGGTTGTGAATATTTTTTCCTTCGTTTCCACAAATAGGTGATGTAAAATAATCGAACAAGGGAAATTTTGCTGTTGTTTAGTATTTTGTACCTCAAATAGACTTTATAGTGCCATTCACAGTCAGCACTAATGCTCAACAAAGCGTGAATCCTTATTTCAACGCTCCACCATGGGCACTTCTTGGAAGACCAGTAGGCCGCCTCACTCCTTGCGTCATTTTTCCACGTAAGAAATGTAATTAGCGTAGATTATTTATACTGTTGCTTTCTACCACTAAAGTGGTTCACAAACCACGTTATTTTCTCAAAAGACTACGAAGAACTATAATGATACTGTCTGGGGTCAATCACCGGCGCTCCATACTTTTGCAATTGGGTAACACTTTTTTGGTAAACAAGGTCAATAATCTGGTAGCGCAGACCACTTGAGTGCTGTTGCTTGTCATCAATTGTAAAAGAAAGAAAAAAAAATGTATGGCCTTGCAGCGTGTGGTCTTCGCAGTGTGTATGGTCTTTGGAACATGCCTGGGACTGCACCAAGGAAAAACAAAGGCTTTATTCTAACTGGATACTGTTGGAAAGTTAAAAAAAAAAAAATCGCTGCCCTAGTGGAAAATTTCTACTTTCGTCGAATTCCGTCCAGTTTCTTGCGAAACAGCCCCATCTCGCATCAGAGTGCAAGGAACCATCGCGAATCGGTCATGTGACCAGTGACGTCAGTATCCGAATGCGATGACGTCATTTATTTAGTTCTTGTCTGCGAGATGGGGTGCGAGAAGGTCATCACCTTGGGATAAAAAAGCATTTGGCGATGTTGAGGTCTTTGCAAACCGGTTCCTTCCATAATGCGATTGGTGGCTGCTGACGAACGCAGGTCTCGACTGCGATTCCGAAGGGGAAGTTCCGGGTTCACTTCCAACCTTGGTTCCGCTGCCTTCAAACGCGTCGAATGCACCTTTCCTGTGCAAGTGACAGTGAAACTTGTTACTGACGCGAGCTATGCGAGGCTGCATTGTAGTGTTCGGAGTGTTTTCTCTAAACGGACTGGAAGAAAGTGCCTCTAAGGATGGTTCAGCACATTAATGCAGGTAATTTGAACATTCGTTCAAATATTTATATGTCCATAGTATTTATAACTGTACTTACATAAGTTCAGAGCTGGAGGGTTCATTTACCAGGACCAACATTCTTTGTTGTGTTTTGAACTTATGCATGTAAAGCTGTACAGAGAAACAGATGTGATACTTGTGCACGCAGTTAAATGTTCGTATAGTGTGGGGCAGTGGTTCCAATATTTTCACTGAAATGATATGATTGTTTCAAATATGTGCTTATTTAGTGCTTTTTACATACAAAATGTTTTTGAATTTGAAATATGTGTTTATTTCTTAACTTAAGCCGAGCAAACTAACCACACTAACTGGGCGATTCAAGTGTTGCATACGCCTACATTCTGACTTGGGCGCCGCAGCAAAATCTTGAAACACTAAGGGCACCGTGAAACGAATTCCATTGTTACGAGTGGGACACGCGGACTACATTTTCTTATATATTAAAGTAGCTTATTCTACTGACAGTTTCAGCGCAATGAAATATAAAACTTAACGCCGTTGATTAAACATAACTACACTTTAAACTGTAGGTCCAGTCCCGATTAGCCTTACTGTGCATAAAGTGGGCTTAAGACGCCAAATCAACCAACCAACTTTCCCAGATTTGTAGCTATATGTGACAATTTGTGTCAAGGCTGAGAGACGAAAAATCATTTTCATTTCTGTGAATTGTCAGATTATGAAAAATAAATAATTTAAGACAAGATAGATAATTGACCTTTGAATATTCTAGTAGAGTTGAGGGGGAAATGTAACAGTTAAAGGAGAAATTGTTTTGTTTTTTTGTTGTCACGGTTTGCTCACAATAGAAAACAAAAGTAAATCAAAAAGTTAAAATTAAATAAAATATGTAAAATACTTCTAACTTAATTATGTATAATACTTGAATTTTTATCCAACAGACAATTTTAGACTATTCACTCGCAAGATGTGATGGTGACAGCATTGCATTTAATTTTAAAAATTGAGGTTCCGGGTCACTTTCACGTGGAATGCCCCCGTGACAGTGTAACGGTAACTGTCACTTTTTAAAGTAACTTACCCAACTCTAGTTAGTGTTAAGTGTCTCGATATTCTTAATCCACGATGGGTTTGTGAGCATCTGAGTGAAGGTCTGATTTAGAAGAACGTATTCACAAACTTCACGAAACTGCGATCAATTGTTTCTGATATTCCTGTGTGTAATCAGCACTTTAGTAATTGCAACTCGCAAAATCAATGAATGCAGATAATTTTCAATCTTTCTTACCTCTGGTTAGTTATAACACCATTAAACCTTCTTTCCATGATATGAAAAATTCAATATGCTGACCAAGGCAGTATTTTATTTTATTATAAAACATAAACTAAACGTAACGTTTCAACCTTCTAGCAAGGTCTTCAGACTCCGTACCAAGTACAAATGTAACAAGATACAAAAACAGGACGATATATATACACAAACATTACTCCCCTCCAGACTATTAGAAAGTTGTTCTAGAACATTGTAGCAGGTGGCTTTCCCTTGTCAACTGTACTTTCACCTAAAAGGCTAAACATTTTTACTTCCATATAGAATGTGGTTGGACTCTCTATCTTCATTTTTCTTCTTCTCTCCTCTTTTTCTAACACCTTCTTCCATTCTTTAACTTCAGTCCCCCATTCCAGTTCATTGTGTCTTCTTCACGTTTCTTCTCTATTTCCTTGGCCTCCTTCCATTTTCTCACTAGTATTCTCTTCTCCCATTCTATCTGCTTAGCCTCATCCCACTCTGTCATGTCCTGTTTCTCTCGTGTGTTTAAATATCGCATTTCTCTCTCTTAAGTCGTACATCATCCCTATGTTGTTTCAACCTGTCTTTCAGCCTCTTTTTCGTTTCTCCTATGTACACACTCTGACATTCTTTACATTTCACTTCGTAGATAATCCCTTCCTCTTCTGTTTTCCTTTTCTTGTTTGCATTCTTCGCTATTCTTAAGATGCTTCTCACTCCCTTCCTGTACGTTTTAATGCCCGCTTTCCTAAGCACTTTGCATATCTTTTCTGTGGTCTTCCCCATACTCCTTATTCCAAACCGCTCTTTTTCTTTCTCTTCCTCTTTTTCTTTCTCTTCCAATTCTCCCCTGCCACTTTTCTTCCTTCTTCTGTTTATGTCCAGTCTATCCTCCTTCTAATAGTCATTCTTTTCCAGCTGTTTCCATAGGCTATTTATTTTGCCCTTTTCACATTCTTTCGTGCATATTTTCTTGGTTCTGTCCTCCATATTCTTTATAAATTTATTTTTGTCACCTCACTTACATCACTTCTTTCGTGGCAGAATACCCCTGCTGCACACTTCTTCTGATGCCAAGCGGTTTCAATTTCAATATGAATGTAGAGGAACTTAAAAATGTCAGTTTACAAGAGTCCATTTTATACTCTGCTAGGCTGACCGGGATTGGACTTAACAGCTTAAAGTGTGATCCGAACCACTCTGCAGTGTGCTTTCAGTGGGGATCGACCCCGGAACCCATTAGCCCCGTCTAGTTCGCTGCACTTTTTCACACAGTGCACTCACTAGTTGGTTACAGACTCGTTTACTTCGTTGTTTGCAATACGTACTGAAGCGGTGTAATGTGTCGTGTATGGTCACGTGGTGCGTGCTAACCAATCAAATGAACATTTAAAAGCAGCAGACAGGCATTTGTTGAATCTTCTGAACTTGAACACCGCTATTAGTCTACTTGGTTGAACGCCATTTCCTTGCACCAGCCTGACACAGGGACATACCTGCACTACACCCAGTGTCAAAAAGTGCAGCGAACTAGACTGGGCCTCCGCCGGTTATCGAACCCGGGACCCCTTGATTGCAAGGCTACTACGTTACCTCCACGCTATTGGGGAGGCTCTATTACATGGTGGTGAACCATATCTCCATTTACGAGAAAGGTTGAGAATGGAATCGCCTTCGAAACCTATTATACATGCTCGTAGGGGGAAAAAGTGAAATGCGTCAATGTTGCTTTCAAGAAAGTGCAGCTAACGAGTTCTCCAGGAATCAAAACGGACGACCTTGACTTCCGTGACTGTGGGTTTTACCTAAAAGAGTTATGTGAAGTCCTTGCGAGATGTACTAAAGCGCCGGTCTCGACTGTCATCGATTTCTGCCCCCGGGAGTGTAGGTGTGCTTGCTTGAAAAAGCCATTCGTTTGGTGCATGGAGCAACTTGCATTGGATGCAACCCAGTGTGTGCACTTTGAACGTGCATATTGGCTGACTCCTAACCCCTTCACGATATAAATAATACGGGCAGAACAATAATTCGGAGGAATTTGCATCTCCCGCGTTGCAGCTTTTTAAACCACTCGATTTGCATCACACAATGCGATATGAAATTTTAATTAGAAAAGGCAACAGCTCTTATGCAGTGCGAATGAGTATAATAACGATAAAATTAAAAGGCCAAAGCATTACCGTGAACACCATGAAATTTATGTAGGGAATCGAGCCTTGCCTTCCATGTTCATAGACATGTTTATGAATGACGCTGTTCTGTCTCCTCTTATACATACTTGCACCAGTTAAGATGGGTGGTTTCTTGTCCTCTGTCAGCATCTTCCAGAAATATCTCGACAAATGAAAAAATATATCTGTGCATGCTTACCACACCAGCAAGTTTAGTAATGGAGGAGAAAGTTCGACAATGGCCTCAGTTCGCAGGCATGCATGTGCCTGCATGTGGACCGCAAAGACTTCGTGAGGTACACAGGCACTAACTCAAAGTTGAAAATACATGTAGATCTGCTAAAAGGCAGGAAACTTGTGCAACGTTACATACAGAAATCTGCTAGATAAAAAAACAAATTAAGGTTTTCATTTGACACTCCGTTGTATTTACTAATCAGTGTCATTTAACCATTCATCCTCATTGTCGTGATTAACCAAAAGTGTCTAACGTTTAATAAAATAATTGTGTACATCTGTGCATATAGTGAACCTTTAAATCTATTTAACAAGCCTGTTTCAATTTGACAACCAATCCGAGAACGAACAGCGGATTCGCGCGAATGAGAGAGAGAGAGAGAGAGAGAGAGATTGATTGATTGATTGATTGATTGATTGAGTGTGTGTAGAGCGAATTAAAGGAATTCGCACAAAGATGCGCGCCCCTTGTACTCGTACTCGAGAGAATCGATCGTTAATCATATTCCCAATACAAAATTTCCTAATGATCTGAAATATCGTAGAGAATTGGTAATACCGCCCGCCCTTTTCACCTCTCAGCATTCGCGAATTTGCTTCCAATGCACCAATAATTTAAGACTGGTAGATTGAAGAACATTTGAGAAAACAGGGATGCCGAAAATGTTCTTGGACCGTAGTTGTATCTCGCCATTGTAATGTTAGTGCAAACTTTTGTAAGTGGTGCCCGTGTTTTATGCAATGGGGACATTGAAATTTGAACCACTCCGGTGATCAAATTAGACCGGTGAGAATTGTCAGTTAAACTGTTATGCTTATTCCCATTGCGCTCGTACGATTTCACGTGCCAAATGAGAACTTCAGAACTAGGGTTAGAGCCTGACCAAAACATGAATGTTTGTTCCGTCCGTCATCCAGCTTTATTTATTTATTTATTTATTTGAACACAACAGGCGAATGCCCAATTACAGTGTTCCATATTTTCTGCTCGTATGTAAATGCTAAAGTACATTGTAAATGTACACCAAAGAAAGTATAGTTACTAAAAACAAAAACATTAAAATAATAATACAAGTATAATTGAAAGAGTAACAAAATGTCAGACAAGAATTGCCTACATGAACACAAAATTTCAAATATTACAATGTACAAATAATATCTTTACACTCAGTTTCACATCTGAACCACCACGGACAAAACAAAATATAAATAGATACTTACAATCCTCATTCGTTCTGAGTATTTGAATGAGTTGATATTTAAAACAAAACATTCGGTAAATTATTAATTAATATTAGCATAATTATTAATTTATAAATCTAACAGCAACAATTTTCAGTAATATTTATTTTATTTATTTTTCATTAACCACAACAGGCTAATGCCCAATTACAGTGTTCTACATAATTGAGTATAAACTACGAAAGAAATATAGATTTATAAAGAATGCGTTCATGTTTACATGGTTGACATCTATTCTTCCATCCTTTGAATAACTTTTTTGAATGTCTTAATAGGCATGTGAAATATATCTAATTTTGGTTCCCTTTCGGAACATCTGTTGTACAGTTCACACATTCTCCTGATAGGTGATTTATTTATGATGATCGACCTTCTGTTACTACAGTAAAGGAGGCCCCCTTTGGATCGTGTCTTGGAGATAGGAACACGTATGTGTATTTGTTCTAGTAGATGTTGCACTTTAATATTATTGTTCATGATTTTGTATAAGAAACAGAGCAATACTATTAACAATGGTGCAACCGAATGTAAACTCAGAATGAGAAAAAGCACCCCTATTTATGTTATTGTACAGCTAGTTGTTTCGTACTTGCAAGGTATATTTGTGGAATATTTAATTATATTAGAATATCATTTCAACTTTATTAATTTGAGCACTCAAGTTTATTTATTTGGTAAATAACAGTGTTACTTCGATCTTCGTACGTAAAGGTATACAATAATTCCGGGGAACAGGCAAAAATATAATATTTTTGTCACCGATCACTGTCGCTAGTCGCTGTTGATTGACTTTTTGTAATGTCTTCGGGATGTGCACGGAATTATTGTGCATTTATTTAAAAATGGATTTTGAATGGCGTTATTAAGTTTAAATATTACACAGGTAACGGAGACATTAACATATCCTACAATGTAATAGTAGTAAGCTGTACGAGCTTGAACATTTCCCATTTCTTAACACATGATTGACGTAAAAACTATTTGCACGTTTTGAGTGGAAATGTTTAAAAAAAAATTTTTTTTGACATTGGGGATATTTTAGAATTGAAGGTGTTTTGGATAGCAATAGATAAAGTACCGAATCAGAATTTGCAAATATAGTTGAGATTTTAGGTCTAAAACGTAGGCGTGAAAGAAGAGCATGTGAGCTTTACGGAGTCGAGAACACTCCAAGCGAACCTTGTGCCTCGTTGGTTCACTTACGGACTCTCCATCGGACTTTACAGGTTCGAGTCCTGATCTTGGCAAGTATATTTGTGAATGCCCCTTCGTCAGTTTAATTTAATCATCGCTTATCCTCATTGTCGCGATTGAACAAAAGTAACTGAAAAGTTACGCTAAATAACAAAAATACAAATAAATAACAGAGGTGCGCAATTAGGCCTAACCTAACCATGAGCAACTTTGGTTGAATTCCACAAGAACGAAACTCATTTGAGCGCATGTTGAAATGCTTGGTCTAACCCACCATCGCACCAGATTGAAACTTTTCAGATTGCCTCTGTGTCTGCCGAAACAGCTGAAACTGGGTTCAAGGTGACTGAAGGCTGCAAGAGGGTGTGTGTGCGTAGACCACAAACATTTCTTTTATGGATATCATCTGCTCTCCTGGGGGTTCCAGGGGGGTGGTTAGACCCCACGTGACAGTCGCGTGGCGAACATCCGGCCGGAAATGCTGCGTACTGCAGCTGTCATTGCCTTCAGTCTCCGCCTCACCTTGTAGGTGAGAGAAGATGGCCATATGGGGGCAACAGCCTGTGGTTTCGGCCGTGTTCGGATCCTTAATCGCCGCATTTCGGAACAACGATCCCCTAGTAGGAGTAACATATGCTCACCAGGCAATCCTGATTAGGTATTCAATCAGACAACGAATCTTTTTGTCTTTGATATCGGTGTAATAACTTCTCTTCATTGCGTTCTGTTCTCCATTCACTGCAAACAAAACCACATGACCTCTGTTTCTATTTGATAGTTCTGGTGTTATCAATATATTAGTCGTAGCCAGTGGCGTGAGGTGATTTTTATCCTTGGGGAAGGAGCCGTATGATTTTTTTTAAACTTCAAAACGATCTTTAATTAGTAGCTATTTGAGGTTGAAAAGTACTATTTCTCTGCCTTTGCAAACTCATAAGTTATTTTTTGAAAAAATGTTCTGTTATATTTAACCGTACAGTTTGCAACACTACGGTAGATACAGCAGCAGCAGACCTCCTGACGTACTGCGACAAGTCTGGTGGGAACGCAACGAATCACATCACCAATACGACAAGAGATCGAGAATGTGTGGAACCCTACCTCCACACTCTTCATGGCATAAGTATATAGGACATTTAAAGTTGGACTCTGAATTATCAGTATTGCACAATTGTAGTAGGTTGTGCTGAGAGATCTTAGATAATATGCATGTATGCACTGCATAGAACCAGCCAGGATTATCGCAATGGCTTATCGATGTGTACACCAAAGAGTGTCCAAGAGAACATTATTTTTGTGAATTACTCGCCCGTAGAGGAAAAACTGGCGGCGTTTCTCAAGGTTACTGTTGTGAAAATAAGCGAAAACAAGTCCAAAGGACATTTCAAAGTTGAAGCAGACAGATAATTGCGTCCTCCCGTCATTCATAGCGTCAAGGACAACCGTGGGAATCCAAATACACTGAAGTCCGAAACGATTGGGTAGTGGACTAGAGTGGACCGTTAAGCATTGTGTCGCTCTGTGTGCTTCCTATCAGGATTTTGATAAATGTTTGCCGCGTGAAAGAAGTTGAAAGGTGATTACATTTCAGTAGGTATTAGCAGGGTACGAACTAACGGAGATGGAACAAAGGTGAATTTTCTTCCTTGGTAACGCAAGTGCCTCACATGTACGGTTGTTCACGTAGTAGACAAATATTTTTGCTTTCAATCATCAGAAGTACAATTTACAGGCTTTACATCGAACTATTGTGCAAGTAACGTATATACGCAAATTTTATCATCAAGAAATGCTTAACGGTATTTTATGTCCTTCTGCTGATCTTCTGGTAAGGCACCCAAAAGTCAACCTCGGTTCTCCGTAGTACATCCCGGCAACTGCTTCTTGCAGGCCAACGAGTCTCTGGCGCCTGGATGCAAGGCCAAGAGTAGTGTTGTCTTGTATTAGTCCTATTGTGTGCTGTCAGCCTCAGCTTTTCAATTAGGTAAGGATATTTTATTCTCGGAAACAGTATTGTTTTATTTCTTGTTAACTAATACATGAATGAATTAGTTTTAAAAGTTGAGTGAGGAAGTTTTTAATATTTTTTTTTTTTATTATTTTCTTGTTCAGGGCCTGACCTCAATTTTGTTTTTGTTAAGGGGCTTATCCTCTTATTAAGTGACGGGCAAAAATAGCCTATTTGCTGATATGCTCATTAATTAAAATCAACCCATCACTTTTGTGTGTTTTTATTGGCTAAAAATGAGTGAGAAATATGAATTTAATGGATGCATTAAACGTTCGCAGCAGAACTGTTTCGGAAAATTCATGTGTAGAGGTGAGTAAATATTGTTTCCATACAACCGGTTAACTTGCGTAACGACTATTTTCAAAATTTCATTAATAAAAAGATGGGGTGATACTGTCAGTGGAACAGTTAATGCTCCGAAAATAGACTACTGAAAAAAATAATGATTTTGTTTTCCTCTGGTAGTTATTACTATTACTACTACTACTGTTGTGCATGTATCTGCTCCAATCATGAGAGCACCCCCCTTCCTCCCCCATAAGAAACAAAGTACAATTTGCACACTGGGCATGATTACAGTAGTAAAGTAAAGGGTCTCCCCGGTGGGATGCTGTAGTGGTAACGTCTCCTTGTAATCAAGGATCTCGAGGTCGATACCCGGTGGTTCGGATCCCACCTTAAACTCCCAAGTCCATTCCCGACCAGCCTATCTGTGCAGAAAGTGGACTTAAAACTTAGCTCAATAGTAAAGTAAACTTTAATATCTGGCCAGAGACGTATTTATATACCCACGAAAATATAGTTCACTCCCAAGCCACCGTTACATCAAATTGCATTACCATAGCCGTTGCATGGCATTGCAGTGGTTAAAATGCCTTATTCAATTCCGAGAATAGTTTCGCGTCCAGTAGATCTGATGAAGTGCTTAGGCTCCTCCAGATCGTGCCGAAATGAGAAAATGACTAACGTCATCGAAGTAGCACTTGCCTGCAAGCTTAAGCTCGTTTTTAATAAGCGCTATGATTTATTTCTTCTCGTGTACGCAAGGTACTTAGCATGAAATGGTGAGTGGAGGGCCGCTTAATTTCAAGCTGCACGCTGCGAGGCCGGAAGCGCGGGGCTGGGGTTGTTTTCTCCCCCTTCGACGTCTGGATGTCGGTTTCCATGGCGACAGCCTCCCCGGAGATGAAAGGGAGGGTAGGGACGAATGCAGAACTGGAATCGCAATCAGTTGCCATGGCTTGCGCGAGCGGAGGGTTGCCTGTGTTGCAGGCGTGAGCGGATTTTGTTGCGTGCCGTGATGGCGTCGGAGTGCGTGCGTGCGTGTGTGCGCGAGTGAGGAAGAGAGAAGTGCGTGTGCGAAAGTTGCTAGCGTCGATAGAGTTCAGGGCGTCCGAACATTTGCGAATTTTTTCTCGAGTGTGGAGAGGCTGGCTTTAACGAGTGGCGTACATGGATCGTTTCTCGCATCCAGAATATTGGAAGATGCTGAAGAAAATACTGGGTATTTTATTATTCTTTCTTCTGTCTTTTGTTTCAATTATTGTAACGGATGCGAGAAGGTAACCTGTAGATATTTGGTCAGAATATCTTGTTGGATTTCATCATTCGAAGAGTTTGAAAGAACTAAATCAAGTCTCTCGATGAAAATATATTTCTACTAAGTATTACTCACGCCTGGAAGCTTTCAAAAAAGATTACCAGTTGGTTTCTGTTACTAGAGTTGAAATATAAATATCCGTCAATAGTCTGTGATTTCAGGAACGCTGTGCTTAAGCCCAGTTACATTAGACATACAACATTGATTAGTTAACCGTTACTGGTGTTGTACGTTCGTCCTCGGAGGTCGATTACACATAGGGCACAAAGTAAATTTTATGGAAGCAGTTTTCGTTTTGGAGAAGACAGTACATATTACGTACATTTGATTGGTGATCGTATCACTTTATTTTGCAATCTAGTGTGCACTGTTTATATTGTGCATGTTCGTATCGTTTTCGAAGTTTCTATTTTAGGATTCGCTAGGCAATATACCGAGGCGGATCTATCAAATCAGGCTGGAACGTATTTTGTTTTGAAGAAAAGTCCATGTTTAATATTTGCTGGAATCTAAATCGAGATGCGAGTCCAAGATAAAACCCTTCTCCATATCGGTGTCTTTTGCCCGTAGGTTCTGGTCACGTCTCCATACAGAAATGGGGTAGAGAAAAGGTGGAAGTAAAACTCTATTGGTTACAATTTGCAAAATTTTCGTTGACTAAAAGTTTAATATATGCAACAAGGGACTGGGAGGCAATTTTAGGTATGTGTTTCATTGCCTCTAACGGGCATTAAATCGCAGTTCTCCTGCATATGGGCCGAACCGTAACCATTCAGCTGTGAGGAAGATTCCTGTATAATTCACGTCATAATCTAGAGAACTTAGTTTGAAGTTTACATAATGTGAATTTGTGTTATGTTTTTTTTTTTGAAGTGGTAGGTTTCAGAAATTATTTTTTTGTTATTTTAGATTTTGTGCGTGTACTGCTTTAGTACTAGTTCATTGTTTACGTTATCAGTAGGGAAGGGATTTTAAGGTGCAGCACCTTTCGAAAATTTTAACTTTTTTCATTCCGATCGTTTGAGATATGTATTTTAGGACATGAAATCAAGTAAAATAAACACTTTGTTGCACCTTTTCGTGAGATTAGCACATTTATGCCCTTTTTGATCACATTTTTCTTTCCTTTTTTCACGTTTTGTTAAATTGATTGGACAGAAAAATAAGTGGATTTTCTCTCTTCTTGAGCAGCTACATAAAATCCTAGTCTCACCTTGTAGAGGTGAACGATAACTATAAACTGGTGTAATATAATCATTACAGTCCCAGTAGTTCCCAAGATAATGTAGCGAAACCCGCGAGAGAAAACACAAACTTCAACAAAACATATTCGGCAGAACCACACTTCTCTATGCAGTCCGCTCGCATTATATACAGAAGGTGCAGAGAAAGAGAGCATTGACTAAACACATTTTATCAGCTCCTTTTTTTTTTGCACCTTTTTGAAAAGATTTTCAGAACCTTTCCTTCCCTTTCTCGACCATAATTTTTAACCTTAAAATCCTTTCCCTAGTTATGAGACTATCCAGTGCCATCTGAAATCTTGGTCAACGAATCATTCTAGAGGATGAATGTCTTGTTAACAGTGCTAGAATCCCATTTCTTGCCTATTTTTGTGCATAGA
Source organism: Lepisma saccharinum (assembly GCF_977018435.1). NCBI lineage: Eukaryota > Metazoa > Arthropoda > Insecta > Zygentoma > Lepismatidae > Lepisma > Lepisma saccharinum. Next base: position 54,842,999 of record NC_139249.1, read on the forward strand.
ATTATGAAAGTTTTTATTTTTTGAGCAACAAATGTCATAGTGTTGTCTTTTCTATTTTCAGCCCCGCGATCGGGCGGAAGCTCCGGGACAAACAACCTTCCTCCCATTCTGTTCCACCAGGTCCACGGGGACAACATCCGAGTGTCCAGGGATGGCGCCGTGGCGAGGCGAGCGGAAAGTTTTTGTAAAGGAATAACCTTCACCAATAGGCCTATCAAAATTAGTGAGAAGGTGAGTTCTATATTTGTTTATTTTTTTTTTTAAATGCATGTATATGACAGGGTCAAATTTTGCATTCATAACTAGGGCTCCGTATTTGTGAGTCTCAAGAATGGCCTTCAGTATTTATTTTTTCAAAACTGAACAATAAACTTCCTTTAGATATTAAAATGTAAGCTTGATTTCTTCATAAAGGCAAAAAGTTACGGTACCTGTTCAAGTATTCGACCGGATATTTGTTTCTTGAAACTAATTTAGTTAATAAAAAAATCTATTATTTCTTATTTTCACGTAAAGATTACACACAATACACATTAAAGTTTTGTTTTTTCTATTTTTATTTTTTACTCTTGTTCACTCTTTCCTTCTCTTTTTTACTTGAGCTGAAATAAAATAGGCTGCCCTTGTAAAATTTTGGAAGTAGTAAATGCGACTAAAACGCGCTAAACGGCCCTGAAGAAGTAAAATGCAGTTCAGAAGCGTTAAAAATGCTTAAAATGCATTAAACAAAAATAGATAGGCCTATAAATTCTTCTGTTCTTAATTTATAATCCTAATATTGATTATATTAGGACTACTACTACTTAATCAATTTTATATCACCAATCTGATCCCTCTGCTACAAAAATTTCTGACTAACTAACTAACTAACTCTCTAGCCTTCTTAAACCCGAAGGTTCATGGCTGCAGCAACACAGGCCTTCCATCTGTTCCTATCTTGAGCAAGTTCTATATACTCTTTTCCATCCCTACCGATTTCCTTTAGGTCCATCTCAACGTTGTCCCTCCATCTTCGTCTTGGCCTTCCTACAGGTCTCTTACCATCTGGTTTCCCAACAAGAATCCTGTAAACTCCTCTTTCCTCTCCCATTCGTGCCACATGGCCTGCCCACCTAAGTCTTCTTGATTTAATTATTCTAATAATATCTGGACATGAGTACAAATTATGTAGTTCTAAATTATGTAACCTTCTCCACTCACCTGTCTCCTCATCCCTTTTAGGTCCAAAGATTTTCCTAAGGATTTTATTTTCAAATACTCTCAATTTATGTTCCTCTTTCAATGTAAGGGACCAAGTTTCACATCCATATAATACTACAGGCAAAATTACTGTTTTGTATATTTTAACCTTTAGTTTCTTAGATATTAAACGAGAAGACAAAAGTTTATGAAGAGAGAAGTAACATGCATTTCCTGAATTAAGCCTACTTTTTATTTCCTCTTTAATATAATTTTCATTTGTTAATATTACTCCTAAGTATTTGAATTTGGAAACTGGTTCAAACGAGTTGTTATCAATAATTAGATTTTGATTATTACCTAACACTTGGTTTCGGCCTGTAAGCATATATTTAGTTTTCTCTTTGTTAACTTCCAAACCTATCTCTTTAGCAGTTTTGAAAAATATTTTAGCATTATTCTTAATTGTATTCACATCATCCCCCAGTAAGTCTACATCATCTGCATATGCTAACAACTGAGTCACACCATTTAATTTTAGTCCTTCTTTAGTTTCTTTTACCTTCCTTACAGCATATTCTAAGGCAAAATTAAAGACCAATGGAGATAATGCATCTCCTTGTTTTAACCCATCATGAATTGTAAATTTGTCAGACATATTATTACCCACACGAATTTTACTTTCTGTTTCACTGGTGCATATTTTTATCATACTAACAAGCTTCTTAGGTATTCCAAACTCTACTAATATATTATATAATTTATCTCTTTTGACCGAATCATATGCTTTTTTGAAATCAATGAATAGCTGATGGACATTTTGATTATATTCCCACTTTTTTTCAAGTGTCTGTCTGATGTGAAAAATTTGATCTGTAGTTGATCTGTTACGTTTAAATCCACATTGATAATCACCTATAATTTCATTAGCATATGGGGTTAGTCTTGTTAAAATAATGTTAGACAATATTTTGTATGTTGTTGAGAGTAGAGAAATTCCACGGTAATTATTGCAGTTCATTTTATCACCTTTTTTAAACACAGGAACAATTATGGATTCTTTCCACTGTTGAGGGATTTCTTCTTTATTCCATATTAAACAAATTAATTTATGAATTTGACATATTAATGAATTTCCACCATATTTAATTAACTCAGCTGGTATTAAATCAATGCCAGGTGCTTTGTTATTCTTTAGCCTTTTAATAGCATCTTTAACTTCAGTCAAGTTAGGTTCTGGAACTAAAGGTTCTGCTGTGTGGACTTCATTTACTTCTGATTTATCTCCTACATGGACATTTAAAAGGTCATTAAAGTAGTTCTTCCATCTATTTAGAATATCGCATGGGTCAGCTAGAAAATCACCCTCTTTATCTTTTATCAAGTTTACTTTAGGTTGCCACCACTTTCTAAATTCATTTACACCTTTATATAAATCTCTGATATTTTTATTTTTGCTGTTTGTTTCAATTTCGTCAATTTTGCTTTTCAAGTAATCTCTTTTTTTACTTCTAAACGTGCGGTTAACTTCTCGCTTTATTCTATTATAATTGCTTAGATTTGTATCATCCGAGTTATTTAACCATCTAAGTCTAGCCTGATTTCTTATTTCTATTAGATTATGACATTCATTATCAAACCACGGCTTACTTTTTCTTGGTTTATGGTATCCTATACTTTCTTTAGCTGCTGATTCTATTGCATTACGTATGTGCTCCCAATTCTTATTTACGTCTGTTTCATTTATATTTTCATCATCATTTAAATCCTGCAAAACATCAAATCTATTTGACAGTTTAATTTGGTAATCTTTCTTAATTCTTTCATCAACAAACTTTCCTGTATCAAATTTTATAACTTTTAGATTTTGTTGCTTATGATTTATCACCGAGAGTCTTTCTCTTAATTTAGCAATTACTAAATAATGGTCACTGGCACAGTCAGCACCTCTATGTGTACGAACGTCAATTATACTAGTATGCCTTCTCTTATCAATGAGAATATGATCTATCTGATTATGAGTTTTACCATCTGGAGAAGACCAGGTATATTTATGGATATCTTTATGTTTAAAAGTGGTACTTTTCACAATTAAATTCTTTGAGGTTGCAAAAGTAATCAATCTTATACCATTATCATTACTTAATTCATGAAGACTTTCTTTACCAATCGTGGGTTTAAATGTCTCTTCTTTGCCAATCTGTGCATTACAGTCACCTAACAGAATTTTCATATCATACTGAGAAAATTTATCAAAGACCTGTTCTAACTCTGTATAAAAATCATCTTTATTATTATCATCTTTATCTTCCGTTGGTGCATGTATGTTTATTAAAATAATTTTACACCACCTACCCTGTAAAACTGCATATGATATCCTATCATTAATAAATTCTACTGTTTTAAGAGCCGAGATAATTCTATTATTTATGAAAAAGCCTGTTCCAAAATTATGATTTTCAGTACCACCATAGAAAAAAGTATAATTTTTAGTTTTACAATTCCCTTCTCCTGGCCACCTAACTGCCTGGACAGCTACTACATCTAATTTATACTTCACTATCTCATTAACTGTACACTGAAATGCCCCAGGCCGGTAAAGGCTCAGAACATTCCAGGTGCCTAATTTAATATCCTTATTCCTAATGAAGATCTTATCCTTAGTCCAGGGACCTCCCAAAGTAGTCCCCACCCGGAGATCCGAACGGGGGACTATTTTACCTCCGGAATATTTTACCTTGGGAACATCCATGGCCTTATATTTCTGTTTCTTGACATGTCTTTTTACAGTGCAGAGTTGTCAGCTCTACGCCTAACCCCCAATATGAATGGAGGAACTACTACACAAGACAAACAAAAATTTCTGACCTTTTGAAAATTAATGAAAAGCTGTTCTTGACCTCGCAAAAAAAATCCCGCAGACGCTCTTGAACAAGAAGAATGTTCAATGAAAAGTTTCGTAACTTACAGTTATCCTATTACTCCGATCAATAAACAAGATTCGCCGCCATTCTGTTGAATTCGGCAACTGAACGGACGCGGAACAAACACACACAATTATACTGATCATTTGAAAGTAGATTCATATGCTCTAAATTTTATTGTGTGGAGATTGAAGATAAACATTATTATGGGAAACATGTTGCATTTTATGCTGTGTAAGTGGTAATATAATGATTACAACCTCAGCGTTTGTTCGTGTAGTACACTCAACGGCAAGGGAAACAGTAGTTAAATTGTCAATCATAATTTTCATTCGGTGTGTTTTCCACTGTGCTGATAATTAATTTAAATCAAAATGTCAATAAGTAGACATCTCTTTCGAATCAACAGAATTCCGTTCCTTAAAACAGCACAGGATGTAGAGTAAAAACAAATGAAAAAAGAAATGGACAATTTGCATATTATCGTATTTTCCGTTGGCTGTACGTGGCCTGAAAAGAGATCGGCATCACAAAATATAATTTCTTGCTGAAATCGCAAACACTCCTCTGGAGTACACTAATTGCTCACTTGTATATTTACGTTTAAGTTACGATTCAACTTTACGCAAGAAGTGTGTGTATCTGAACTGTTTATAAAGTTCTCCATCTCTTGGTAAAGTACACTGTAAATTAATTTGTAGCGTTCCTTGTTGAATTTGTTTTATGTTACGCTTATGTTTGTGTACACTCCCTTTCAGATAAAAGGGGCACACACTTTAATTGTTTAGCTCTCCCAACCGGACAGCTTTTTTTTTTTTTTTCGGGACAGGAGTCTGTCTATCTTTATAAAAGCTAGATGCATTCATTGGTACTATATTACCAGGCACATAATGCTTTAACAGAGTACTAACCAGGAAAACTGACTTACAATGGTAATACCATCCAGGGACATTGTTGAGAGATGCCTTTCCAAAAGTTTCCATGGCTTAAAGGAAACTTTACTCTATTTTTTAAAAAATATCCTCTGAAATGTATTTGAAAGAAAATCGCATGTAGGTCACATCAGTTTTATTGTTTTAGTTATTGTTGGAATATGGACAGTTATCAGTGTAATAATGTGTCTCTTCTAGGTATTCAAAACACTAGTCAACGTTTACTTTTTATTTCATAAGGATTGACCTGTCATTCCACACTTCGATTCATGCCATTTCTTATTAGAATCAGTGAAATACCATTCGTTGTTCATATTTGTTGTTCGTACATTAGGTAGAAATACTAAATGTAGTATTTAGACTCCTCTTTCAGAAACTACAATATGCCGGTCATAAGGAAACTTAATGTTGCACAGTGTGTTGTATGTGGTTAATACATAGAAAACAATATAATTTATAAACCTCATTAAAATTACATAACTATATTCAAATTTGGTCCTCCCGCAAAAAAGATAAATCGCTCCATTTCCACGATGGTGTTAAATAACAGTGAACAAAATTAAATAGTAAAGTACATTATATACTTTAAGTAGCTGAAACAGCAAATGCCAATATGCATTTTAACGAGGACCAGGTCATTGGCAGCACTAGATTATTTTGCGTTCGAGGTATAAGGAAGCCTCCTGCTTCCTTTTAGCGACGAGGTGAAACTCGAGGGGGAAAGAGACCAGCGTTGAGGGATAAGATATGGTTCTCCAGAAGTAGCTGCTAAATATAGAGGTCGTTTCCTCACAAATCGCAAGCTGCTCATCCAGCCCCTCTTCTGAGGTTGGGTAAATATTGAGAGAACGGGAGGAAAACGAGCCTCCGTGAACCACAATCGAGTAAACGGGCGGTTGGTCTTAATTTTGATGCGTGCCCATTTTGCTTACTATTAAGAGAGTTTTTAAAGTTCCAGAAGGTGGGCAGTATGTACACTAGCAATGCTTAAGTTCGATTGTTGACTTTTTTTTGGACTTGAATGCACAGTCATTGTATTTAGCAGCGTTCGAATTAGCGGGGGGAATCCCCCCCGGCAAAATAATATTTCCACCCCTGCCAGGAATTTTTTATTTTTTGTATATATGAAAACGTATATTTTTTTTAAATTTCTTAACTATGTAACAAAAACACAATTGAAAAATTATTTTTGTCCATTAATGATCCAGTCTTGAACTGGCGAAAAGTATCCATCCTTGTGGATTAAAGACAGACACCATTCTGCAACTGATCAACCCCACCGAGTCGAGGTTTTCAGCTTAAGTTTTCATGGCACAATGCTTATATTTTACATGTATCAAAGTGTTCGCAAGAAACTTGTAGATAGGTTAGATGGATGTTAAGTTTAATCTTGGCAATTGGAATTTGGTCAAGTTTTCGGTGTTATTGCTTCGATAGCTATTTTTTGTGTATGATGGGTTTGCTTAGAATAGTAATTGTTTCTAAATTATGTGTAAATGTTATCATAGATTTAATGACCTAGGCTACAACCAATGTTCTACGGTACTTAGACCCGAGAGGAAATAGTTTAGTTTACTGACTAAACTCTGTACCAGCTAACTGTAGACCAGGCGAACGAGAACAAGTATATGCGCAAGTAGTGACGCGAGACGGCTCCACCAGTGAACAGTGAGAGAAACGGGATTGTGTAAGCGTTGCAAACTTTTGAAAAGGATGATACCGTACGCACATGGCAAACGGACCGTATTTTTATCTACAGGTCCGTACGTAAAAAATTTTTAGGGAAATATTAGAGATAAAACTGCAAGTGGAAATTTTGACAAGCCATACATTCAGCTTAGCGTACGGACTAAGGTCTAGACCGTACGTCCGTACATGTACGGTCAGGACCGTACGGTTGGGAACGCTGCGCTTTCACCACTCGATTTTCCTTATCCTTCGATATGCGCGACCCTACTCTACAGTTAGCTGGGACAGGGTATAGTAACACACATACAAATTTCCATACCCCTTCCCCCCACAAATACGCCAATGAGTGGGCATCCCCCCCCCCAATGCAAGAAGCTTAATTCGCTCCGTGGTATTTAGTATCGTATTATTGTTTCCTGTAAATGATTTCGTAAAACTTACAAGTCCCTATATATTGATGTAGTACACTTAGTGTTAATATCAGTATTCTTAGTGTACCGCTGCAGGTCAAGTAACTTTCACGAAAAACATCATTCCGAAATAAAAATGTCAAGTGCTGGTTCCATCTTTGTTGATGGGTCGTGTAGTCACGTTTCTTGTAATTAATGTTATAAGGACGTTCGTTTCTTCAGTTGGCTCAACAGCGTTAAAAATATTCTGTAGCTCACATTTCATTTCATTATATTTTTTGCTTTTGAGAAAGATGTAATTGCATTACGTAAGCAAACGTTGAACAAATTAAAGAATTTTACCCTGTGGAATGCTAAACAACAAAAATAAAATATTTTTTCTTCTGAAATGCTTACGTTATTTGTGAAAACTATTGTTATACACGGACTGAAAATGCACTAAATACTAAATTATTACAACATGAGTTGTTTCAATAGGTGTCTGTTCAGGAATAGACGATCCACATCACATGGTAACGGTAAAGTTCCTCGTGCCATGAAGGCACATTTAGGGGATGTGGGGGTAAGGCCATTCTAGAGGCGCTCCGGCCGGCTCCTCAGGTACCCATACCCATTGACTTCAGGTGGAATCGAACCAGGGTCAGACGCCCTACAGACTAGACCACAGCGTCTGTTATCTACATCACGTGACCTATTTGTATTCCTCGTCGGCTGCGTATCTAACAAGGCACCTGCAGCCTTTCGCGATTGATTACGCTTCTCTCGTTTGTTTTCTTTAGGTGTATGGTTAATTTTCTGCCGTGTGCTCTCATATAGCCGGGCTTGGTGCCGAAATTGGCAAGAAAGGGCCCGTGACAGGTGCAATATTGGTTAGGCGTATGGGTTTTGACACCAACAGTGTTGTGTAAGAATGTTGGCTCGCAATATCGCGTGAGCGAAGTGGGCAGATGGATGCTTTTGGCAATGAATGTGGACATTTCATTCGTTCCTGTCTGTTTACAGAGACGACAAACCGATACTTGAATAGCGTTCGTGCTAAGAAACGAGGGTGGTTCGTACATATTTAATGTCTTGCAGCGAGATCGGAGTTTAATTTTACCTGCTGGTGAACTTATTTCACTAATCAATTAGGTTAATCGAATTTTAATCTTGCTGTATTTGCCTACGACTGAATACACACAAAGAAAAGTACTGCTTAGATTTTTTACTAAAATTACATTAATACTAATATTATTGTAAAAAAAATGTTGGATGCTCCTTGCAGTGGCGACGATTGAGTTAAGGGGGGGAAGGGGCAAGGACAGTTTACTTTCCCTGGGTCGATAAGGTTTCGCATAGTACGTGGGCAAATGTGCTCGCCACTGCTTCCTTGGAATACTTGAACAATGGCGTGTCCAGAGGGATAGAGGTTGTAACCCGCATCCTTTTGCTCAGCGTTCACCAAAGAAAACCCCAAATGCAGTGAAAGATGACAAAATATACGACTCAGGACTGGCTACTACAAAAAAGTGGCGTAACCCTGCCACTTACGAAAATCCTGGGCACGGTACTGTACCTGAAAACAGTTTGGAGACTGTCTCGAAAAAGATTGGCCAAGTAAAATGTCTTCTACAGGTTATCAGAAAATTATTGAATGTGTGTTACCAAATTGAGTGTAAGCCCTTTGAAACGATAGGATTTATCCAAAACTGACCAGTTAGCAATTGGCTAAGAGCTGATATTAATTTATCATTTAAATTTTTTTATGAATAAGTAAATGTAGTGATATTGAAATTAATCCAAGAAATTGATCGTGTCCTTTAATCGTGGCAATTGGATCAGAATTTTGTCTTTAGCAATTGTAATCAAAAGACGAGGGAAGATGAGATTCGAACAATTCCAGCATGAAGACTGCGAGTATTCAAACATACCATTGACAATAGTTTACAGTTATGGTACCAGTGCAATAGGTTAAGTACGTTCTCTGGAATGTTATAACATTCAAATATCAGATGATTAACGATCACAATTTACTATATGCATATTGACAATTTCTTAACTTAACATGTGGGGGGATTAGCTTCATTAATATGCCCACGATTCCAGCATAGTTCGGGAAGATAAGAATATACTAGTAAACGAGATTGAACATTCTTTTTTTTTAAATGTAACCATTAACATTCAAATTCTCTAAAATACTACAGTGAAATGGGAGTAGCAGAGTTTTGTTAGAGAGCCAACTAGAGCTAGATATTTGCTTTCGCTTTTCTGTTCGAAAGAAGAGACAAAAAAGTGTTGGAAGTTCGCCAGCTTCCTTCCATGATGCTGATAAGCATCTACATTTTCCCTGACAGTGTTGCCACTAGTAAGAATATTGTTGCCCCTTTTTGAATTGTCATATTTGAGATATCAAATAATAATATTACTTTAGACAATTAAGGTGATGAACTGAAGGCTCTAAACTTAACGGCATCTTGCTAGATAATGAGATATCAAACCACACATCTATTCCAGTGCAAGGAGTTTTTCTAGTCAGTTAACAAGTTTATATTTTCAAATACGATACAAAAAAGATTAAACCTGCTTTATGCTCAGAGAGGCTGATAGGAACTGTGCCTGCATTGCAAAGTGAGATCGGAACCACTGTGCAATGTGCCTGCACCATGGATTGAACCCGGTACTCCTTCATTACAAAGCGACTGCCACTGCACCATTGGAGAATTGACTCTGAATTGCACACGAAAATTTGTTGAAAATATTCTGATTACTACATTAGAACTAAATCGATGCCGGTGAATATGCTTTGACCTACTTTTTATAAAAATGTCTTCAGTCGTGGATATGATGTACGTACTTGCTAATGTGCATAAATGTTCTAAATATTTCTAGCAATGGGGTGAATTAACACAATTAAGAAAATGCTTCCCAGCAATTCCAATTTCTCCTGGTAATTTGTGACTATTTAGTAGGTCGGATTGGCAATTTCTTTATAATAAGATGATTGCTTCGTTTTAAAATTTAGAATAAAATCTGGCTTTAAACATTTTATCATTCTTACTTTAGTCACTTGTAAGTAAACATGGTATATCATTTTCTCGCCTTTCAGGTGTGTGTCAAGTTCCTTGAAGTTTCTAATAACTGGAGTGGAGTAATAAGATTTGGTTTTACGTGCAATGATCCAATCAATCTACGAAACGGTCTTCCAAAATATGCCTGCCCAGGTAAGAAATCACTCTTATCTTTCAAAAATGTGTGTGTGCATGGGTATGCAGACCCAATGATTAAACATTATCAGATGTCAATGATGGAGAAATATAATGCCATGAACTGGTTTTAAGCAATATTTGTTTAAATCTCCACGTCTCTTTAAACATTTCATATTTAATAGTTGGATCACATTTCTAGAAGCTGTAAAATTTTAATTTCCTCTTTATAACCAAATTCGAAAAGTAAAAATAAGATTGTAACATGTGTGGAACTCGGTAATAGGCTTGTCAGCATTACTCTTGTGATCATAATATAGTTTTTCAATTATATCAAAAATATATACTACTTGATTACTTTAAAACTTGAATAACGTCAATATTCAATATTTAGATGAATGTATTGACTTTATTCAAGTTTTATAGTACTGAAGTAGTACATTTTATGATATAATTGAAAAATTTATCTCTGATGGTCGCAGGAATAATGTAGATATGTCCTAATGCAAGATGGAAAGAATTTGTTTTAGCCAACCATTCTAGTTGTTGCAAGTTAGAAGCCTTTTATATTTTCCCAAACATGCATTAATCATGTTAGCTTTATTTGTTGATTGTTAATGACTTATTACTGACAATATTTTTTTAAATATAAAACTTCCTGGAAAATGCATAGTAATTTTTATTAACGTTTCTTTCTCTTCTGTAGACCTGACTAATAAACCTGGCTACTGGGCTAAAGCGTTGGCAGAGCGTTTTGCGGAGAGAGATGCTGTTTTGTTTTTTTACGTAACTCAGGCGGGTGATGTTCATTTTGGGATCAATGGTGAAGAAAAAGGAGTGTTCTTCAGCGGAGTGGAGACTAGGGGACCACTGTGGGCTTTAGTAGATGTTTACGGAAATTCAACTGGCATTGAATTAGTTGGTAAGTAGCCAGTTTGCATTCATCCACGAGGAAAGTTTTATTTTTACACTTTTCATGAATGTTGCCTGAAAGTACTAGTATTAAGGGCACACCCAAGGGGAGGGTTGGTTGGGCTGCAGCATCTCCCCCCCCCCTCCCTTTCCAATAAATTAACTAAGAATATTGAGGAAAAATGAAGTGATAAGTAGTATGCAGGAATACTTCATATTGGAAAGTTCGAAATTCATAACACATTTTCTACAACTATTTTTTTTCTGAATTATATATTTGTGAAATAAATTTGTGCCAATCTTATAAGTACACCCGATCTATAAAAACTGAGTGTATATCTTTCTTCTTTTTCTTTCATACATACACTGTCATTGTACATAATATGGACATGTGTTATGAGTTTTCACTTATTCTGAATATACCGGGCGTTTCAAAATGATTTGAACGATTTCAACTTGTAGTTTATTCATAAATTGTCAAAATAAGATACAATTTAACACGTATGTAATGTAACTGTCAAAATTTAAGTGGCAATGGTTATTGCGAAGTTAACCCACAAAAGCTCAATGGGAGCACCCTTCCTTACTCTGCACTATCTACACATCAGTATGGTAATCTACGGCCACTCACACACATTTCACCATGTTCTCATCAATGGTTTACACCACAGCGTTAATGCTATACAGTTCTTTGCTGGTGGATCTTCATGAAATTGTAAGATGCAAAATGCTTTCTCCTCACCACTGGCAACCATTTTACAACTGGTCAGCCTGGCACCTGGCAGCAGAATTTAGAACTACTGTGAACGTTCAAAAAAACTTAAGGATCCGTTTGAATGTATTTCACAGCATATTCGATTGGTGATCATGTTGTATTACTCATGAAACGTGTTTTTATCGTTCAAATCATTTTGAAACACAGTGTACATACAAGAGGACAGCCCCCACCCCATTCCACACAACATAAAGATAGCTTGGCAATGCTAGGAGGTTTTTAATTTCAAATAAATGTGTTAATGTATAATAAATGTGACTCATAGGAAAATGTTCTAAATGTTGGCCAAACATGTATTTTCACACAAAAATCTTAAGCTTTCCTGCTGGAAATTTGTACTGTTTTCAGTAGACAAATTCTACTGTGTACTGTACTGAAATTCTGTTGTAGATCTACTGTACTCTACAGTAGGACTATTGTACTGAAAAAACAATGTAAATAATAATGCATAATACTTGCTAAAATATATTATAAAATTATTTATTGACTCCAAGAATAGACAAATTAATTCTTGACACCATATTTTCAGTGATTTTGAAGTGAATTGGAAAAGCAGTACATGAACTGAATTTCTACGGTTTTTCTAATGAATACTACTGAAGTAAGATATATCTTAATGAATAAGTTACTACAATTCTTTAAGAAATTACTCAACTTTAAAGCAGCGAGCAGTTTGAATATGAGTTGATTTTTTTTCAGCATGGAATTTCCATTGTTATTATTATATCTGTGTAATGAAATTGCAGAAAGGATCCATTTTTTGATCAACGTAGTCAAGTGTTTGCTTGTTTTGATTTTTCAAGCATTGAGGGTCAGGTCTTCATTTAAACTAATTTTTTGCTATTTTCGTGTGAATATATGAAGAACAATATGTCAACTTATGTATAAAAGAGTATGTTTTTTCAATTTTCTACAAGTGCGTTAACCACAATGAAGCTACTCTTAAAAACGTGTTCACTTTATTTGATTTCTTTGTTGTGTGAACGCATTCCTAAGAAGCAAGTTCCACATGCTTTACCATACATTTATTTTAATTGTTTATACAATTTTTCCATTGCATTTTCAGTTGTATAGATAAGAATTTTCATTACTGACAAGAATACTGCTTTCAGACAGCAATGTACTGAACACAATAAAATATGTTAGTTGTACAATTATATTACTGAAAACGTTAAGAGTACAGTTCAACTACTTAAGATAGAGGAAACAGTTGGACTACCAAAAACAGTAGAAAACATTAGCAGTACAGTGTATCTACTGAAAACAGTAGAAACAGTTGGGCAACTAAAAACAGGGGAAAACATTAGCAGTACAGTTCAGCTACTGAAAACAGAAGCCTACTAAAACAGTAGAAGACAGTAGCATTACAGTTCATCTACTGAAAACAGTAGATGTTTCAAATCACCCATTGATCTACTGAAAACGGTAGACAGAATTTTCAGTAGGGATGCACTAGGTTAGAAGTCCAATATCTCTTAAAATAAAATCCTGGGTACTGCAGTGTGTGGTATATCTACGATTGAGAATAGTTTATCCAAACATAAATGTTTGTAGTGAGTTACTATGTCGATAAAGATGCCTTTCCTGCCTTACTAGTTTAAAAACCAAGTAGCAAACCAACTACATCAAATGTGTAGTTTTCACTATTGAGTTTGAGTTTTTAAGTCCATTTTATACACAGACAGGCTAACCAGAACTGGACCCACGGTTTAAAGTGGTCTCTGAACCACTGTGTGTCTACTGGGTGTCAAACCCAGAACCCCTTGATTACGAACCAGCAATGTTACCGCGGCCCCATTTGAGTACACCTACAGTTGAAAAGATCTTACCAACAGAATTCATTGCTGTTTTTAAGTTTCTTTCAAATAATAATAACGATATGATTTTACTACTGAGCCAGAATTGCAAGGGCCTACACCCAGCTATTCATTGGATGATGCATGGTCAGTGAATCATGTCCCATTGATGCTATTTTTCCACTGATGCTAATTTTGATATTAAAGATCTAGACAGGAAAATATACAACTATTAGTGTATTAAATATGATCTCCAGCTTCGTAGCACGTTACGTTCACTGTCCTCCACCCAGCAATGTAGTACATACATTTATCCTACATGCGGTCCCATATTTGTATAGTGCATAGTGATTGTATGCAATGGTGTTTGGTAAGTATAGGAACAATTACTAGTGTCGGGAAGGAGAATCGAACCGGTCCATAGTTTTTTTGAAAGTTACAAAATAGCAGAATGTTTTTTTATAAATTATAAAGGTAACAATGAAACCACACGAAGATTCACATGTGCACAAGAAATATTTTAAAAAGTTTTTAAACATAAACTATAGTCTTCCAAATGTAATACTAACCTTTGGTTACAGATCCTCGACACCAACTAAGTAATTCCAGACGAAACCTTGTTGAAAATACATCAGATCTGGACAGGTTCATCTTGCCATCTCTAACATCTTTAAGTTTGCAACAGCGAGATGAAACTGAACTTCCAAGTGTGCGTTTTCAGTCAGGTCTGCATTTCAACCCACTTCCCTTTCACAGGTGAGTTGAGTAAGGTATGAAGCAAATTACTTGGTGTATATGTGTGTCTATATATATATATATATATATATATATATATATATATATATATATATATATATACACATACATACACACACACACACACACACACAGTAGAGCGTCGATTATCCGAAGTAATTGGGGGACATGGGTGTTCGGAAAACTGGTTTGTTCGGATAATCGAACTGTACATGTTTATTTGCCAAAAAGAAGTACTGTACAGTAAATTTATTCATAAAAACAGGCATCTCTTTAAGTATGTATTACAAAGTAACGTACAAAGGCAACTTTAGTAGGAATATATAGTATGTGGTACAGTTTATTAAACAAAAATATGTACATATTACATACGCATTTTGCATGAACAATACACACAGTACACAAAATTAACATTTAAAAAAATCCTTTATTTTGGTCTGTCTAAGCAAGCCTACACGCTTACGAGCAGCTAAGTCACGTACTTTTTTCATTACAGATATCTGAAAGTGAGCGAGTACACAGTTCGGTTAAGCGGTCGTTCGGTTGACCGACGTTCGGATAATCGACGCTCTACTGTGTGTGTGTGTGTGTGTGTGTGTGTGTGTGTGTAAAAATTAGTTCTGCCATTGTTACTGCCAATATTGCTTAGAAATTGTTGTCAAAATTGAAAAGTTTTTGAGGCAAAAAGTTATTTAAAAGGAATGAAATGGGAAATGTTAATGTAGTACTTTAAATCTATTTGATATATATTCATATGTATTAATCCGCCTACATACTATGATACTCCCTTGTGGTGCAAGGAGCCAATTGAGGCTGCTGCCAGGCAGCTTTTCATTGGATGATGTGTGGTCAGTGCATCATGTCCCATCACAGCTGTTTTCTCGCTTTTTAGGTTGGAGTTCTCCACTAGTGCTTCCACGTACATCCCTCATTTTCCTCATTTCATGATGATGGGTCAATACCAAAGCTCCCACTGGAAATCAAACCCAGGACCACTTGCACCAAAGTCGAGAGTACTAGCCGTTAGACTAAACTTTCTAGTATAGAATATGATTTGCACAGCATGTTTCTGTGCCAAGGCAACAGTAACGTGAAGCTTCCATAAAGTAAAATGATAAATTAGGATTGTTTTTCACTGAAGTTACTCTGAAATTATGAGCAAAAGAATTTTCAGATTATTTTTCTAAACCTTAAATTTGCCTACAGTTAGTTTTACTTTTATAAAATCTTATTTTTTTTACATCCATGTAAATTGTTTTGAATATTATTTTATTTTGTAGTGTGTAATCAGGAAAACAAACTGAAATTGAAAATGTTTAGCATCTCGAATTGACTTTGTGCATCAACCTTCCATCATATGTCTATATTCTTGCCATCATCTGCCTGAGCTTCAATCGGATACGAATAAGCGTGTCTTTTTTTATTGTAGGGAGTTAATTTTCTTTGTCCACTGCAAATAGTGGTACTTCGTGTATTTTGTTCATATTTTAATATCTTGTGCAGCCAACAGCTGATGTCCTAAATATGACCCATATATTTGAGCAAAATGTAAAGGAACCTTGTAACAAATTATAACTACTGTTAGTTTTCTTGAGTCATTACTAGGTTGCTTGATATATTGCCTAAAAGAAAATTAATTTAGTTCTTTGACTATGAATATATATTATTTTAGTTCAGTCTGTTTCGAGCCCACTTTATTCTCAGATAGGCTAATAGGGACTGGACCTACAATTTAAAGTAGGATCTGAGCACTCTGCAATGTGCCATCATTTGCGATCAAACCTGGGACCTTTTGTTACAAGGTGACAAGGTGACTACTTCACCTTCGTAGAGGCCCATATGTATTTTATATTCTTTTATAGAATTGTACACATGTTTGAGTTGAAATTGTTGAATTAATGATTAATTTTCTTCTCTTTTTTCTTCTAGGACAAGAGGTCGGAATATCAGATTAAGTAATGACCATTGCATTGCCACCCGTGCAGATGTTGAGTTTTGTCATGGTTACGTATTTACAGCCCGTCCAATAAGATTCGGAGAAAGAGTAGTAATTCAGGTAATTACGTTAATATTTAGGTTACATGGTGCTTAGTGTGTAGCTATAAATTTCTGAATGTAGGAAAGACTTTATCTGCTTCAAGAAAGTAGACTCCTGTAAAACTATTGTCATTCGTCAGAATTTTCAATGTTTGGAACTTTAAAATGTAATGTTGTTTTTCTGCTTAGAGAAAAAGAAGGAAAAATCTCATTTCAAGTTCTATGGGTAACAGTTTATAATTACTCTAGTTTTGTGGCCATGAAGTAGGTTTAATTATGTTTCTAAGTACTCTCAGTAAAAATAAGTATTAGTGTGTTAATTTTCATCCATGTTAGTCAGGTTACTGCAAAATTTCATTGAAAAAAAAATGAAAAGTTTATTGCATTTTTTAAAAAATCACTATGTAAATGATCTTAAGAGAAGCCAGTGTCCATCTTTGATTTATGAAGGAGGTTCTCTTGTTCAAGGTTCCCATTGACATGCCAGAAAAAGTCAGGAGTCTGAGAGTAAAAATGTCATGAAATTTTGAAAATATACTCCAAAACCTTGTTAAGTTATGAAGTACAATGTTTTTTTGTACTTCCAAGGATTTGGAAATGGCATAAAGTTCAGCTTTCTTGAAACCGCTTCTTAATGAGAAATATGAACTTAAATAACATCTTTATATACAATTTTTGTACATTTATATTTCACGTATGTTCATTAAATTTCATTTTCTGGAAATTTCTTTAGAATTGTCTGGAGGGGAAAATCCAGAAAAGTTAGGGAATTTTATTTTCCAAAATGAGTGGGAATCTTCTTGAAATGTTCAAACAGCTGTTCTTGCATTACCAATGAGGTTAAATCAGTGGTTCTTTTTCTTGTTTTTTTTTTAAAAAAAAAATCACAAATTTTGTTTTGATCTATGTGTTTTTAGTTAACTAAATCAAGTTAGAAGTTAATTGCCCTCAAAGAATTACCAGTAGTGGATAGGGGCAACGACTACGTAGTTTAATATTGTAATTAATAGCTTCAAAACTTTCACCAAAAGAAGCTGTTTGACAATATTATAGCTTTTGATTGTGGCAAATCTCATGTGAAGTTTTTTTTACAGGTTCTAGCAACAGAACCAATGTATGTTGGAGCCTTAGCATTTGGACTGACTTCCTGTAATCCAGCTAACCTGCAAGCACCGGAACTTCCCGATGATTCAGACCTCCTGATAGATCGTCCAGAATATTGGGTTGTGAGCAAAGATGTGGCGAACTGTCCTCAGCGAGGGGATGAACTCAGCTTTTGTGTAACCCCTACTGGTAGGTATTTAAAGATGGCTCTGTTCCATTAAACTTGAATTAACCAAGTTAAACAACTGGTTTTCATTATTTAGATTGCTGTTATTTACTTTCATGCACTAATACATTTCCATCTTCAATTATGGAAATTTGCATTCAATTACATGAATCCACGATTATGATTAGGGATGGGCTGGATTTATCAGTTTATGCAGATTGTAGACATATTGGTCTGTCAGTTTTTGGCAAAATTACCAACAATTTGACGGCTTCAATAAATCAATAAATAGCCTGTAATTTAGTGCCAAAATCTCTAAGGTAAAGTTTAAAGTAAAGGTGCCCCTGTGCCATGAAGGCACATGGGGTGATGTGGAGGGTATAGAGCTCCACATATTCATGATCTCTGCCATAGTTGGATGATGTGATGAGCATAAATATTCTGTTATGTTGTTATTTTCGTGAAAACACACCTGTAATTCACAGTTTTGTAAGTAAATGTCTAAATATACAGTTTATTTCTCAAAGCAAAACCCAGTGTAGTCATGCCCACGTACATTAACTAAGGAGGTTAATAAGTCACTCGTGTGCTTAAGGTTAGTTGAACCTTTGGCCATTGTTAGGTCTAGTGTTTTTAAACTTTCCTCTCCTTTCGAAAAACTGCTATGATATTCCAAAATCTGAAAAAGTATGTGTGCTTAGAATTCATTATAGATCATCCACTTGAATCTTCATATAATTTGCTTTTGATGTTGTCTATATATTATCATTAAGACTTATGTAGCCATGAAACTATTGAGAATATCAAGGTAACAATGAAACCACATGAAGATTCACACGAATGTTCTTCAGGAATTCTGAGCAAGCATAATTTTTCAGATTTTGGAATATCATAGCGGTTTTTCAAAAGGAGAGAGAAATTCAAAAACAGCAGCCCTGGTGCAGGCCAATGGTCCAGCTGAGCTTTGAAGAACATTTGCAATTTTATATCTGATTGGTAGAATATCTGTTATCAGTGGCAGCAGTAAACAGTTCACATTGGTCCATCTCTACTAGAAATCTAATATCAA
Organism: Lepisma saccharinum; assembly: GCF_977018435.1. Taxonomy (NCBI): domain Eukaryota; kingdom Metazoa; phylum Arthropoda; class Insecta; order Zygentoma; family Lepismatidae; genus Lepisma; species Lepisma saccharinum. The sequence goes on from NC_139249.1 coordinate 54,861,930, forward strand.
AATTAGCATCAGTGTGAAAATAGCATCAATTGGACATGATTCACTGACCATGCATCATCACCCAATGAATAGCTGGGTGTAGGCCTTGGCCCTTAACAGGCTGTCGGCACCATCATGGTCGAATTTAGAGGGGGGTGGGGTTCAACCCCCCTCCCTCGAGAAACTTCTGGCATATTGGATTAATGGAAGTTCAGGAACCAAAATCCGTAAATAATTTTCAAAAATTTACTCAAAGCTTCACAAAATGACAACAGGTAGACAATTCTGAAATGATAAAGCTAGAATTTTCATACATTTGGAATTTTTAAACTTTAGGGAAACAGGTTTTATTTATTCTTGGAATCGCAGTCCACCTGCAGATCTCCAGCTTCGTAGCACGTTACGTTCACTATCCTCCACCCAGCAATGTAGTACATACATTTATCCTACATGCGGTCCCATATTTGTAAGTGCATAGTGGTTGTATGCAATGCTGTTGCTAAGTATAGGAACAGTTACTAGTGTCGGGAAGGGAAATCGAACCAGTCCATAGTTTTTTTTGAAAGTTACAAAATAGCAGAATGTTTTTTTATAAATTATATTAAATATAATAATAATAATTATTATTATTATTATTTATATTCAAATTTCTGGTGAGTGAACCCCCCCCCCCAATTTTTTCCTGCCTCCGGCCATGTGCATTGTGGACTTCCAGTTGGTGCTGAGAAAGAATTAGCTAAAAGGATACATATTTAATACACTAATAGTCGTATATTAAGTAATGATAATGGTATAAGATTGATTACTTTTGCAACCTCAAAGAATTTAATTGTGAAAATTACCACTTTTAAACATAAAGATACCATCTCCAGATGGTAAAACTCATAATCAGATAGATCATATTCTCATTGATAAGAGAAGGCATACTAGTATAATTGACGTTCGTACACATAGAGGTGCTAACTGTGCCAGTGACCATTATTTAGTAATTGCTAAATTAAGAGAAAGACTCTGTGATAAATCATAAGCAACAAAATCTAAAAGTTCTAAAATTTGATACAGGAAAGTTTACCAAATTAAACTGTCAAATAGATTTGATGTTTTGCAGGATTTAAATGATGATGAAAATATAAATGAGACAGACGTAAATAAGAATTGGGAGCACATACGTAATGCAATAGAATCAGCAGCTAAAGAAAGTATAGGATACCATAAACCAAGAAAACGTAAGCCATGGTTTGATAATGAATGTCATAATCTAATAGAAATAAGAGATCAGGCTAGATTTAGGTGGTTAAATAACTCGGATGATACAAATCTAAACAATTATAATAGAATAAAGCGAGAAGTTAACCGCACGTTTAGAAGTAAAAAAAGAGATTACTTGAAAAGTAAAATGAACGAAATTGAAATACAGCAAAAATAAAAATATCAGATATTTATATAAAGGTGTAAATGAATTTAGAAAGGGGTGGCAACCTAAAGTAAACTTGATAAAATATAAAGACGGCGATTTTCTAGCTGACCCAAGCGATATTCTAAATAGTTGGAAGAACTACTTTAATGACCTTTTAAATGTTCATGTAGGAGATAAATCAGAAGTAAATGAAGTCCACAAAGCAGAACCTTTAGTTCCAGAACCTAACTTGACTGAAGTTAAAGATGCTATTAAAAGGCTAAAGAATAACAAAGCACCTGGCATTGATTTAATACCAGCTGAGTTAATTAAATATGGTGGAAATTCATTAATATGTCAAATTCATAAATTAATTTGTTTAATATGGAATAAAGAAGAAATCCCTCAACAGTGGAAAGAATCCATAATTGTTCCAGTGTTTAAAAAAGGTGATAAAATGAACTGCAATAATTACCGTGGAATTTCTCTACTCTCAACAACATACAAAATATTGTCTAACATTATTTTAACAAGACTAGCACCACATGCTAATGAAATTATAGGTGATTATCAATGTGGATTTAAACGTAACAGATCAACTACAGATCAAATTTTTCACATCAGGCAGACACTTGAAAAAAAGTGGGAATATAATCAAAATGTCAATCAGCTATTCATTGATTTCAAAAAAGCATATGATTCGGTCAAAAGAGATAAATTATATAATATATTAGTAGAGTTTGGAATACCTAAGAAGCTTGTTTATGATAAAAATATGCACCAGTGAAACAGAAAGTAAAATTCGTGTGGGTATTAATATGTCGGACAAATTTACAATTCATGATGGGTTAAAACAAGGAGATGCATTATCTCCATTGCTCTTTAATTTTGCCTTAGAATATGCTGTAAGGAAGGTAAAAGAAACTAAAGAAGGACTAAAATTAAATGGTGTGACTCAGTTGTTAGCATATGCAGATGATGTAGACTTACTGGGGGATGATGTGAATACAATTAAGAATAATGCTAAAATATTTTTCAAAACTGCTAAAGAGATAGGTTTGGAAGTTAACAAAGAGAATACTAAATATATGCTTACAGGCCGAAACCAAGTGTTAGGTAATAATCAAAATCTAATTATTGATAACAACTCGTTTGAACCAGTTTCCAAATTCAAATACTTAGGAGTAATATTAACAATTGAAAATTATATTAAAGAGGAAATAAAAAGTAGGCTTAATTCAGGAAATGCATGTTACTTCTCTCTTCATAAACTTGTCTTCTCGTTTAATATCTAAGAAACTAAAAGTTAAAATATACAAAACAGTAATTTTGCCTGTAGTATTATATGGATGTGAAACTTGGTCCCTTACATTGAAAAAGGAACATAAATTGAGAGTATTTGAAAATAAGATCCTTAGGAAAATCTTTGGACCTAAATGGGATGAGGAGACAGGTGAGTTGAGAAGGTTACATAATTTAGAACTACATAATTTGTATTCATGTCCAGATATTATTAGAATAATTAAATCAAGAAGACTTAGGTGGGCAGGCCATGTGGCACGAATGGGAGAGGAAAGAGGAGTTTACAGGATTCTTGTTGGGAAACCTGATGGTAAGAGACCTGTAGGAAGGCCAAGATGAAGATGGAGGGACAACGTTGAGGTGAACCTAAGGGAAATCGGTAGGGATGGAAAAGAGTATATAGTACTTGCTCAAGATAGGGAAAGGTGGAAGGCCTGTGTTGCTGCAGCCATGAACCTTCGGGTTTAAGAAGGCTAGAGAGTTAGTTAGTTAGTTAGTTAGTTAATAGTCGTATATTTTCCTGTGTCTGATATTAAAGATCTACCTGTGCAGAAGAGATTTTTTTTTTTTAAAATAAGGGAATTAGATTAAACATTTTTTTCTGAATATGTAGAAATGGTTAATTGTGTTACTTTATTTCTGATAGAAGTTATCTTGTTTCAGGTGAGGTCCAGTTTTCAAAAAATGGCAGTGCACCTTCAGTGTTCATGCACGTGGACCAGACTTTACAGTTGTGGGCATTCTTTGATGTGTATGGCACTACGCAGATGATCCGCATTCTGGGTAGCACCATGGAGCCCCTTCACTTTTCATCCACACCAGGTGAGAGATACTTCTTTTTTTTTTTTTTTCAGATAACTATGAAGTTGCGTAATCCATGAAACAAACACCAGAGTAAATGAAATTCAGTTCAATCCAGTCTTGCTTGTGACTGTGAAGGAAGTCATGTTCTTTTTACAAACACATTGTTGGAACAACAGTTGGAAATTCATGTTGTTCACACTTAACAGCAAGAAAATAAGTGAGAGAATTATGTCTCGATTGCTCAAGACATTGATATATATGAAGCATAGTTGAAATAAGGTGCATGTGGTCATCATATCATGTCCTTGATTAATCTGTGGTGGTAAGTTCACGGCTGTGGAGAGCCAGCTAGACACCGGAAAGTAAGATCACATCTGCCGGCATTGAGAACCACAGCTGTATGCTGAACATGGTATTGGACAGTGCTTCAGTATCCAGATAGCTGATATCCAGTTTGCATGTGTTTGTGAAGTGTTAAGCACTTACCAAGTGTTTTAGATCGTATTGTTTTAGTCTACTGCTTTTCTGCAGTCTAATAATGCCACGCTATCCGTACAATTTAAAACAATTAATTTTTTTGTACTACTCTTGCATCGCTATGAATTATTGTAGAAAAGTCAGACGTTTGGTGAGATAGTTCTAACTGTAGTAGAAACAAAAAATAGTAGCAAGAGAGGAAAAAGACTAAAAGAAAGAAGGGAAAAATTATATACGCTTTGTTTGTTTAAACTATTTTTGATTTACAGTGACATATATAGTCACACAGACGTTTGATGAGAGATAGTTCTAGCTGTAGTAAAATCAAAAAATAGTACTGATAATCGAATATAGTTGAAAAAAACATAAAGCGTATATATACACCTTCCGAACTGCAGCAGCACAATGCTGAGAGCATATGCTGTATTTGACAAAAAAACAAACAAAAAAACTACATTTTCCAGTAGCGACTTGTTCAACAAATTCCACACTTAAGGGGTTAAATACCTATAAATAGCTTGTAATTCAGTGCAAAATTTTGCTAATAATTTTTATAAATATAGACACACAGTTCGTATATCCTAGTTTTGGGAAGAAAATGTCTGAATATGCAGTTGCTTTTTCAAAGGTAAAATCCATTGTAACCTGGTTTCATTCATCAATAAATGAGGTTAATGAACCACTCATTTTCAAGAAATATTTGCAATTTCATGTTGGATCTGTAGAGTATTAGTGGTCAATATCAGCAAAAAAATTCATAGCTGTCTACCTCTAATATATTTGTTATAAAATTATAGTTACTTTACAGTGTTGTGAATAAAGGTGTTGGTTTCCTTTCAGTATCATCATCGCCTCCAAGATCTGAACCAAGTCGCTTGAGGGTGAATCTGCCTAACATAGAGCCTTCGGTGACGATCAACCACTCGGTGACAGGCCCCTCAGTGTCGGCTCCAGTTCCTCAGCATCACAGACTTAGTGTGGATTCCACGGCCATGTTAGTAGTGAATCTCCCGCCAGCTCACTCGAACTACCTCAACCAGCATGCCCATTCCCTACACCAAGCGGCACCTGCTAACCAGCCAGTGCTGGAGGAAACGCCTGCATCGAGCCTCACGGTGGGACTTCCTCCTTCGGCATCAGGAACCTTGCTGTCTACATATAGTCATACATACATAGAGGTAGGTTATTCTGGTTTCGATTGGTTTGTATATTTTTGTGCTTGATATGAAATGTTGTCTGTAGTCAGTCATACTTCAGGTAAGTTCCCCGTGCATATAGCACCGTGCCATGAAGGGACTTTTAGGGGATAGGGCCCCCACACATTCTCGATCTTGAACATTTTAGAGGTTATGTGATCACGACCATGCTCCAGCTGCCTTTACCTCCCAGGGTTGCCCCCAGGTTCCCATTGATTTGAGGCTGAGTGATCCTCAGATGTGGGAACAAGGCTGGAAAAATGCCGACCTTAGATCACCTACCCTGCGAATCGAACCTGGGTCTCCCTCATGGCACTCAGAAGCCCTACCAACTAGACCACCGTGGCAGGGACCAATAGAATTGTCGCAGATCAGGAAATCGTGCAATTGTATGAGGGCTGCTCCATATCAGCCCCAGAATTAGAGAAATTAAATTGCATAAATCACTTGCATGCATATAATTGCATTTGTTTTCAACATAAATGCCACCCATGCTGTACTCTACCCCTATGTTGCAATATTTGCAATCCCTCCAAAAGGTACAGTGCTACCAGGATACCCACCCCTTTGTTGGCTCTGTTCTAGCGTACTGAAGTAGACTTGATGCAACTACAGTATTTTAAAGGTTGAACCTGGACCTTGACATTTAGGCACCATTTGGCTCCTAATGCATTTAATTTAGTTGCCAAAGTTGGTCACCAAACTGAAAACTTAGTCCCTTAATTATGTACACCTCAATTAAAAATGAAAAATATAAACATTATTATTAACTTTGGTAGTGATTCAAAATAATAAAATATATTATCAATAGCATTTACAATTTATTACGGACCCCTAGCAGTTAGTCAACCACTTTGTGATAAAATCTGTCTTGTAAAAGTGAGCAATTTTAGTGTCTGAAAGAATTGTGGATATTTGTTTTTATTTTAATCACTACTTAATCATATACTTATATAACATTTCCAATGTAGAAATCCTGAGAGAGAATACTGTAACTGGTCTTGGAGTCACATTTGACAAGGCTTTAAATTTCCAGACACACACACTGCATGCATCCTCAGTGAAGCACACAGGAACCTAGGATTTGTGATGAGAATGGGTAGCCAGTTTAAGAAAAAGAAACCTTTTTGCTACTTTACTATAAGTTTGTCAGATCAAAACTTGAATATGCCTCAGTCGTTTGGGACCCGTTACTTAAAAAGGAAATCGAAAAAATAGAGAAACTCCAAAATAAATTCTTAAGGTATTTAATATATAAATTAGATGGCATTTATCCAAAATTCACTTTCATGTGACATCTTACGCAACATGCTGAGTGTCCCGTCCCTTGAAAAAAGAAGACAGATGCACCGCACCATTTAACCTTCCTTTCCAAACATGTCAATGGAAAAACAGACTCCTCCGCACTTCTCACAAAAATAAACTTTTATGTTCCATACTCAAAATGAAGACCTAGAAATGACCTCTTTCAAATTTCACGTGGTAGATCCTGGATGGCCGAAACGGATCCCATGAGGAGGATGTGCGTGTTGTACAATATAGTCTCTAATAATACCCCTGACATTGATCTATTTAGACCTAAAAGCAAATATATTATGTGAACCCTGTATAAAAGCATTGTAACAAAGCATGTTGTATACTTTATTATATACCACCCTTGTATTATATATTGTTGTTATGTAATGATTATTCTGTTCCTTTTTATAGTTTATTCTAATTGTTTTTGTTTTCTCTTTCCAATTCTTAATTACTTTTGTTTTGTCAACCTGTATGTGAGCTTAACATCAAAGCACTGTAACTGGGCATTTGCCTGTAGTGTTTAATAAATAAATAAATAAATAAATAAATATTTATTTAGTCTTTGGCAAGTACAATTTGTTTCATAAATATAACTAGCATGCGAGTGGAAATTTGTAACATCTTTTGAGCCATTTTAAATATTTTACTAATTTGCTAAATACTGTAAATACTAAAAATTGTATGAGAGCTCAAAATTCTTGTGTAACATTAAAATATGTGTAGTGGTTTGAATCTTATTTTTCAACCACTGTATTAAAGAGAGGTAAAAAAAAATGTCTTTGTGCTCTTATCAAAGATTGATAGTAACCATTTCTTGAGAGCTATTGCGTACCAAGTTCCTAAATATAGGTAAAAAAAAAAGGTAAAAAAAAGTAAAGTGTTCCCCTGTGCATAGCACCACGCCATGAAGGCGTATAGGGGGTGTGGGGGTAACGCCCCACACTTCCTTGATCCGGTCGTGAGTGAGGGTGATGTGATCAGCATCACGCCCCTGACCACCTTTACCCCCCAGGGTTTCCCCCAGGTACCCATGTTATTCGATGCTGGGTAGGCACCGGGGCCGCTTCCACCGTTAGAAAAGTTCCCGGATTTGAACCGGCCGGGGATCGAACCCGGGACCTTGAGCATGGTAGTCAGACGCGTTACCGACTGAGCCACCGCGGCCACCCTAAATATAGGACTAGACACAATTCCTTTATTTCAGTAAACAGTAACTGGTGGTGGAATGATAAAAACTAATAAGTAATTTCAACAATGATGTGTTGGAACTAATTGTAGAAATATTGGACATGGTGCTGTATCTGGTCATTGCTATTCTCACCATTATTTTAGTACACATTTTAAAAAAAGAATTACAAAAAGAGGCTGCAGGCAAAAATACGAACATGTTGAGTAAGAAATTAGTAAACAGCTATGTATGTTGAACACAGCCACTGTTGAGTCACCAAAAGTTCCGAGTCTGCTTGCAAAAACGGACTTGAAAATTTTACGTAGGTGCAAAACCAAAAATTCTAATCAGTTTGCATTATATATTTTTATTACTACTTGTTTACTAAACTGATCCAATGGAACCTCAATTTTACATTTTTCAGGGACCAAATAAACATTTACTTCTCTCCAACTGCTGTACACGTCACAGCACCTCAATTGGAATAATCATTGCTTTTTACGATTACTTTCACACACATAAAATGTTGGCTATGATTCCATGCCATTACTGACTGCCATGAACAGCACAACTCACTCTATGCTGTAAACACCATGCAGTGTTTCCAAAGCTCTGAAAACCTGATTTAAAAATTGGACATTTTAAATCAGTGCTGATTCTGATGTTTCCAACATTAGAGAGAACTTGGGCAGGCTCATGGAAATATCCTATCCTACAACATTAGTCTTCATTCATTTTGTACAAGAGTTTTAAACACCTCCACTATGTTCCTAACTTATTCAATTACATAAGAAATAATGCCCTGTTGTTGCTGAAACTTTTCAGCAGCTAAAAATGCTATAATATTGTGTATCGTAGGGCCAATAAATTCCCTCTGCACTGAATTTATAAGTGAAAATATTAGGAGGCAACTGACCCCTTTCTCTTCCATGCAAATGCCTATGGTTGACAGTACACATAATAGGCACATAAATGTTTGGTTTGCATTATATATGTTACGCTTATGTTATGTAAATGCAGCATATATTATTTTAATAATTTCATTTGATGAATAATAATCATAGAAATTGGCTAAATTTTGGTGTAGGTTTGAGAATTTTAGTAGAAGGCGTAAGAGGTTTCATGTAGGGTCCATATTATGGCTTTCAGAAACTCTGCTCCATAATTTATTAGAAAACCATGAACTAATCATGTAGATTTAATCCCTGAATGTTATCATAATTTTGAATATGCATTATTCTTGTCTGCTCATAATTTTATTCTCTTTTCATTATAGCCAGTGTCTGCAACCTCATACTCTACATTGGACACAACAACTTGGGACAGCACAAGCAATGAATGTTCAATCTGCTACGAACGACCAATTGACAGTGTTCTTTACATGTGTGGTCACATGTGCATGTGTTACGAATGTGCAGTGCAACAGTGGCGAGGGAAAGGTGGCGGCCATTGCCCACTTTGCAGAGCGGTGATCAGAGATGTGATTAGGACTTACAAATCCTGATAGCAGGCATCACTCTGGACTCTCGCGTGTTTTCCTTCCCGAGAGATGGGCAAGTACAGAGTGAATAATCCATACACACAGAGAATCATGGACTGAAAAACCAAAACTGCATAGGAAACAGATGCCGCCACGATGGTGGCTTTTCAATAGTGGCGTAGTTGTATGCGTGTGGTGCTTAGAAGTAGCCCCTGAAGTCAATAAGAGACTGCTATTGTGGAGCAGTGGGGGTGGTGCGATGGCATGAAGTACCTTATCAAAACCAAAGAGAGAGAGGGAATCGAATGTACAGACGAGACTTGGTGGTCCAGTCAACAAACAGATTGCGGGCCATGCTAGCCTTTCGTGTCTACCCGACAAGTTATAGTGAGCTACTATGTCCAGGTATTTGTACTTGTTAAAAGTAGCCTTTTTTTCTACAGTGTTTTGTATAAATGTCATTCGAAGCAAGCGTTTAAATTGTTTTTTGTACTTAAAATATACACAAACTGACATGTTCTTTGGTAGACTATGGTTGATGTTGGAACTGAGAATTTGAATACTCATTGAAGATATTAATTTTGTATCATTTTATGTATTTATTCTGAGTGGAGATGCGACTCGTGTTCTTTTTTCCTTTATAATTATGAATGAAGGATAATTCCATTTGTAATTATCAAGAGATTTTTTTCTGAAATTAATATTAAGAGAATTTTGTACATTACTATAATATATCAATTTTTATATGGGCCTCTGATCCTAGCTCATGCCCACAAGCAACATTCCATAATTAGGTATCACGTCACCAAGAATGGCCAAAGAAGTAGAACTGAATATTGACATTTTCCAATCTGTAGTTTGCTTCTTCAGTGATTTCCAGATAGTTTTTGCTTTTAAATATCTTAGAGAAGTTTTATGTTCAGTTAATGCAAAGATGTAGAAAGTCCTTAACTTTTTTCTCTAAATGTCTTCCATCTATTTCTTGGATGAATCTTACTTCCAGTGTGGCGAATTTTCTGCATATATTAACACACTGGGCACTCCAGTAAATGAACATAGTTCCCTCCAGTTGCATTTCTGCTTCAGGCATGGAATGGTAGTGCAACTCTATTTACAATAGATGGTAATATCTTCTTTCTCTCTCTCTTTCTCGACTATCTGGAATTGTAAAATATGATGCGAGGCATCCAAATTAGAACTTGTAACATAAGTAAATCTAGTCAGAAGTTTACATGAAATCAAGAGTTTGAAAACAAGTTTTTTTAATTGAATGCAGCCATCTTGAAAATGTCTTTTTCGTACCCTGTTGTCTGAATGTGAAATTGCCTATTTCAAAATTATAAAAAAGGCATAAAAACAATAAATCATTAAGTATGTCAATTGGGTAAGAAAAACTATGCTTTCAGGCTGTTTTTGCAGTAGCTGGTCTGGAACATTTCAAATGTTGCCACCAGTAAAATCCTTTGTCTAATGAAAAAATTATCTTGATTAGGTTTTTGCATTAAGTCTATTCACTTGTTTCATAGATCTTAATTTAAGCTCTTCCTTCAATATATTTCCTTACCAGCGAGTATTAACCAGAAACAAAAAGCGTAAGATACCGCACAAGAGAGAGAAATTCACATCTGATGTGTGTTTCAGAAATAATAAATATAATGTGAAAAGGCTTATGGAGGTAGTTGCTACAGCAAGTTTTCCACATGGTTGGTTGTTGTAATAAATGAACTAAAGCGATATTGTTAGAATTGTTGTTGGTCACAGTGAGTTTCATCAGGCTCTTTCTCACTCTTCAATGTAGAGTCTGTTTTTTAGTATCACAGTGTGTGTTTGTACGTTAACGCTTCCATGTAGGGATGTGAAAACAATCTTACATTTAAACTGTTCCTTCATTATTTCAAAGTCTCAGTTGGGTTTCTTGGTGTCTAAGAATATCCAAAACACAAATTCAGTAAAAACAGTGACTTGCCTGTGTTACTGCAGGACATAGTGCAATATTAATTTAATGTTAGAAACTGTTTGCTTGTTTTTCTCTTTCTTCATGTCCGATGACACAGTTGTATTTTTTATTCATATTACTCCTGTGACTATTATTGACACAAAAAATATTGTTTGGGAAACATGCTAAATTGTTATATTTTGTTAAAATGTGTGGATTCTGCATAATCAATTTTTCACTATGTAAAATATGTATATAATTTTACCTATTTTTCTATTTATATGCATAATTTGTGTTTTGAAGTTTGAAGTGTTCAATTCTAGAAATTTTGTTTTCTTTGAGCATCCCTAAGTAATGAGTGTATGTTGTATGTCTAGTGTCATGCCTTGGCACATATTTGTAAGTTTTCTAATTGTAATACATGAATAAAATAATATTGTCAGCAGTTTTTCTGAATATTATTTAAAATAGCATAACCACAATAAGTGAATTACAAAATGGAGAAAGGTGTAAAGTAGTGTATTCTAAACAACTTGCTCATTTTTACACATGTAAGAACCAAATAGCATTTCATGGTGTGGTGCAGTATGCAGTAACGGGGTGAAAATATTGTATGTTAAGTTTTGTGTTTCTGCATTGCTTTTAATTTTACTGATAAATTTCAAAGGTTCATGGTTTTCATTAATATAGTTTATGGCATCTGGGGCAGAGGTAGTACAGAGTCACTGCATTATTTTGTAGTTGAGATTTCTACTACGTGGTGTTGCTGGGCTCTTCTCCTGCTCATTACATTGTGGTTTGTGCTTATTGGTCATGGTGAGTCAGTTTTCTTTTGCTGTGTGGGAATCTTGTACTATTTCCTCTTAACCCTTCGTTGGTCACGTGAGAAAAGTTACGTCGATGGTTGTGCACAGTCTTCGAGACAGTTTTTAAAATTTGCCAAATTAATGGTCCAAAATGCCAAATCCTCAATTATTATGATTAGATCTTTTCTTTCAACAATTGAGATTCTGAAAAACTATAAAAATTGAAATTCTATAAAATTATCAAAAGGTACTCTTCGTTAATCAGGCATGGAACGGCAGATCAGATTTTCAGTGAGAACTAGGTATGCCTATTGCCGCACATGGACTCAGACAGCAAGTGTCTTCAACGAACCCTCCCTAGCAGCTCAAATATCTTACTAAGACTGAAAACAAAATCGTGGGGTAAGGAGGAAGTTTAGAAACAGCTAGACAGAGAGAGGGTGTTGACAACAATCATCAATAAATAACGATCTTAAAATGACACGCCTGGAACGGGAGACCATGCACAATCAATGCAGGATTAATGCTAACCTTGTCTACCAAGAGAAAGTAAAGTGCTTTGCCCCAAGTTTTGGCACTCGACTGGCGCCACTGCATACTGCACAATGCATTATTTATTGTAATTATTATTATTAACTTTTTTTTGTAGGCTCATATTCTGGAATTTTCTGTCCCAAAGTAGAAAAGATGTTCTTCAGACACTAAAAAAAAAAAAAAAAAAAAGGTAAAGTGCTCCCCTGTGCATAGCACCACGCCATGAAGGCGTATAGGGGGTGTGGGGACACTAACACATCTAAAATATTCTAAACCAGATATGCAAACTACAAATCTTTAGTAAATATAAGTCGCATTATTTTTGAGTTTTTCAATTTCCTCATTTCAAAATTTATAGGATGTAAATATCGCAATGAAGAAAATATCGATGAATCGTTGGTGCTCGGCAGTGCGGTTTGGCACCCCTTAGGCTGCCCCTAGCTGCAAGGTTGGTTCAGTTACACTCAAAGATTGATGAAATATTTTCTGGTAGACTCTACTTTCAGGGGTTATAACTACAGGTAGGGTGAGGTCATTTTTGTAACATCTCTATCTGTTCTGCATTTGCAGCTTGGGAGCCAGTCATAACTCTCAAAGTATCCAAGCAGCAAGCGAGCTGCTCACATCTATCTCGGCTCAGCACCTATCGCTAACCCTGTTGATAAGACTTCTTACCTGGACTCCTGCAGTCAGCTGGAGGTGTCCCGGAAATGATTTCACTCTATCAAGATCCTACTTTCTCTCAATCACATTTGATTTTTCTTCTATTTATTCACCTCTTTCTTTCTCTGCTACTCTATCGCTTTCTTCCTATCGTTTTGTGTGTGTATATATTTTTATCTTCCTCTATTACTTCCTATACATTTCCATCCTTCTTTCCCAGTTTTTCATTTCTTTTATTCTGTTCCACTACATTTCTCTTCCATTTTTTCTACTTTTCGTTCAAGAGCTTTGACAAATTTTTGTAGGGATTAGACAATCAATAAATAATTAATAATAATGGTTTTGATTGTTATTATACAATAATAACTATTATAAACTAATGAAAACAACTTCATTCCAATTGTTATTACTATTCTTACTATATTCTTGGGAAGACTGTTCTACTCCATCCACAGTATGAGTGAATAGTTAGCTTAAATCTATTCTTCTATTACTTATAATATACTGCCCTTTTTATTTTCTACTATTGATTCTGCTCAAGTATGTGTTAACTCAATTAATGATCCTTTTTAGCAGACACACGAGTAACCTTCTCCAGGTCCTACAGTAGCTGCAGTTTCATTCATTTCGTGAGTTTACCCTTTGCTGAAAATCCTGTAGAACTGGTAGCAAAAGTAGGCAGGCATACTTTTTCAAGCTAATTATGGTTAATATCAGCATTCTATGTGTTGGGTATAGCGTTCTTTGGTCTAAAGTGATAAATGTCGAAAGTACAGTGCCTTGAATAACGTAGCGTGGAAAACGGCACGGTTCTGCACGCTCTGGCTGGTTCCACTCGAAAATGATCTGCTAGAGGCACTGGTGTTGGAGCCGGTGATTGGTATTCGTCTGCTTATAATGGAAGTAAATGGAGTTTTCGCTGCGTCTGATTCTTTTACATGAAGCATTTCTATGAATGTGATAATTGCTATGATATTTGGTACAGTGGTTGCGAAGATATTAACAAACATTCTGGACAGTCGACCACGTCCTGTTACCGTCATACTTTCGTTAATAATACGGGAGAAAAAATATGCGTGGAATGCTCTTGGCAACAAAATTTTTGCGTATGAATTAGGTTCATTATTATTATCATCATCATTTCTTTTAAAGATATACACACTGAAGCATTTGTATTTTTGATATTTACTGTCTCTTTTCTTCCGCTTTAAACTAATCGTGGCGATGATGATAATGCTGATTGCATGAAACGACAAGGGGAACCACACAAAACTTTCTTAGTGCCATCGACATGAGTGTAAGGCAACTTTCAAACCAATGGGACAAGGGACACGGGATGTTCACACTGTCACACTAGTGACACACACTTCCAGACTGTAAAATAGCATTCATTGCACATGAGGGTCCAAACAGCAAACGACACGTTCATATGGCGTATTCACATGCTACTTGTTACTTCGGTCGGAAGCTCCTTAAAGGAAGGGTGCTCAGACCGAAGCAACGTGCTACAGGGGGAGTTCCCAACTAAGTGACAAGCGACATGGCGCCTTCAGTCTATTAACAAGCGTTGCTTGCGAACAACAGATAGGTGACACGATAAACCGCACATTGCAACAACAGATCTAGGCGACACGATAAGCCACACGTGTCGCTTCTGCATCGCTCAAACTGAGCCATTTCCTCAATAGCTTGCAACATGTTGCCGTGCTTTGTTGTTCGCGCATACACGATGCAATGAGTGTCTTGCTTTAGTGATATTGCGCACCAAAGCGACAAGCGACAAGCAGCACGCGACACTTATTGCTTGAGGATTTCACCAACCGAACGCTGGCCTGTGCTCCCCGTCATGCCGCTACGATGTGAAATGTTGCTCTTGATTGGCTCCTTTCCAAGTAACATGTGTCGCTTCGGTATGAAAGTTGCCTTGGACCGAATGACCCGTGTCGCTTTGGTGTGAAATCCTCGTATCATTTCATTTGTCGCGTGTCGCTTTAGTCTAAAATCTCCTTGAGGAAACGGTGCAGTCAGAGCTTGTGTCCCTAGGGTTTGAAAGGCTGCATTGATTTCCGACTGCTCGCTTTCAAGCGACACTTGTGGTTTGTCGCCTCGGTATGAAATATCTCTCAGGATACTATTTATATTCGTATAACATAGAAAAATAAACTCTAATACACAGTCCAAGACCTGACGTCCGGAATCACATTGCTATGTTTCTTCTTGTGTTACACACGTATGCTATTTATTTATTCATTTTATTTTACTTTTCTTTCCAAATTAATACCATTTCGTGACTGCAAATCAATCCACAAATATAACTGTTTCCATCAATTCACGTACCGCCTTTCAAGACAAACAAATCTACATAATATATTCCAAAAACTAACAAAGGCGCATTACTTTCATAAGAAAATTAGCACCGACATTGATCGCACTGCCATCTATGTTTCTCATCTGTCTGGGGAACCAGTTTCTTGGGTCGTTTTCCACACTACGTTATTCAAGGCGCTGTAGTTGAAAGTAAAGCATAGACACTTTAATCAGTTTCAAGAATTTATTTTATCTTCTCTTCTTACATCTCAGCACCTGTTGAATTGGAAGTCCAGATTTTCGTATTCAGGGACGTTTTTCCTTGTTGTGGGCAAGATCTCTTGACACTGAAAGAAAAGCAATTGAATGCATATTATTTGAACAAGCGATATAATGAGAAATGCACTTCTAATCACGAAATATTGTTTTAGTGCTCAATGTCTAAAGGTATAACCAGTGGCGCAGGTACATTGAACCACCCTAATTTTACGAAAGGGTACAGTAACTCCCTAAATTCGTAGATCCAAGGTATGCACCTTGTACAGGGTCAACGAAGTTAGTAATAACTGTGTATATTGATGCACTTGTAAGTTGAATTGCATCTTCTGCAAATATGCTGTATAAAGAAACAAATTGCGGGAGTACTAATTGAGGCGAGTGTACCTCTTCAAATAATTTGTCTGTGCAAGATTCTACTGTTCAGGGAATCTCACTTCCATAGCTAAACATAAAAGGTTCATTTTGTCAAGAAATGCTACATTCTTTTCCAGATGAATTAAACAACAGTAAACTTAATGTACTACATTGAGGTGCTAGTTAGTTAACTTTTTTCTAGAAAGTTGAAAATAGTTTAAAATGAGTGTAAAACGATGGAATAAGATAAAGTTTAGCTTTAGGAAATCAAGCTCTGACCTAATGCTTTGTGTAAGGATGGCGGTGCACATTGCGAGATAAGATATAAATCAGCTTCTGAAGAGTATATGACTGTCCTTCAATTTCGTATTTTTACAAATTGGATTTTCAGAAACTGAATATTTCCATTATACAGTATTAGTTGGACGGGGTAAAGTTACAGTGGTGTGGGTCACTTTTTTTTTTTAAAAAAAAAAAAAAAGACAGACATAGAAACCAGATCGAGATAAGTCAATCTGTTAACAGAGAACGTGAAGTAAATCGGAGATTCATTCAACTGTCAACAGATGCGAGTTTAAGGTCTTGTAATAAAGGAAACAGCTGTTGTGTTGATCAGCAAAGTGCTGTTAGTCAGACTGTTTTTTTCTTTTTAACAAAGTGACTTACACCACTGTAACTTTAACCCGTCCAGTTAAATTTTAAAAATTGAGATTTTTGTACAAGAAGTTCCAGTTGTAAGCTTATTTTGTAAACACACAAAGTGTAGGATATTGGAAAATTTTAAAATATTGAAAACCAATTTATCAAGCTGTCTTAAGTGTTCAACTTTATAAAATTGAACGAGACTTACCACTGCCTAATTTAGACAAATTTTAGAGATATGGTCATTCCAACATTCCTGTGCGAAGTTATGGTGAACTGATACTGCAGTTTTTAACTTAATGCTATTCAGACACGTTGGAAAGTCGTTATGAATTGCTCATTCTCAGCCAATGAGAAGAGACTAACTTGTTTATGCAACTGATGGACTATTGACGTCACAGTCACCATGCTTCCATAAGACAAAAGAAATAAAAGTTGTCTTGGTAATATTTTCCCAATTTTATCGCTCATTGTTTCAATTGTCACACCCCATGCATTTGTGGGATTTTTCATTATCTTTTATATTTACACAAATTATAACTTTTCATATTCCGTAATTATGAGCAGAATTCAATGCATTCTGTCACTTTGTGCATAATTAAATACATTGAAAATGTCATGTTTTATCAGATTTCTTTTGCAGATATTTCAGTGACCTTACAAATACAACGATATTTTAAACTTTAAATAATGAAAGCATACCATCTCATTTATATTCTAATTTCGAGACGAGTCTGAGATGGTGTTTTAAAAACGAGATGAGAGTGAAACGAAATCTTTCTAGGCGATATAGAGACTTCATCGTGTCCGTCTTGTGAGGGATGCTACCAGCCAGGATTTCCCAATAGGCCCGGGCCTAGAGCGGCACTTTGGTAGGGGCGGCACGATTGTTTGTTTTAAATTTATAAGGAATACCTAATTCTCGGATTGCCTCTTTTTTCTCCGGACACACAAATGGAATGACTTAATGTAGTTGTATTGTAAATATAAGTTAACGAAGAATATTTCTTAAGAGAAATAGGCTAGCAGGCCTCGGAACTAGTTTACTAATTTGTTGTTTTAATTACCGACGTTGTTTCGAATGTACAGTATTGTGCCATCTATTGGCCGTGAAATCAACTTCCTACTTCGGCGATTGCAGCATGAACGTGGAGCCTGCCGTTTGCTTTTGAAAAACAACACCGGCTTGGCTGCGTTCCAGGAACGTCGTTCCTTGTTACTGCCGGCATTGGCCGCAGCATGTGATTCGCGTTGAAGTGTTGAGAATTAAGAGTGGCCTGGAGGTTGGCATGAAAGTAATTTCCTGGCCGATGCGATACAGAGACACCTAGCGACATATCAGAGGACTAGGAATTCTTTTCGGCTGTCCTAAGCCTGAGGCCAGAGAACCTTCCTTCCCTCACCACCCCTCTCCCCTCCGCGTGACTCCCGCAGTGAGGTTTCTAGGAAAAGGACACCCACCTGTTTCTTTTAATTCTGGTTTCGGAGGCTAAAATTTCTCCACTGGCAAAGCAATTCGCATTTCACTGCTTGCTGGCTGACTCTTGCATGGAGCGAGACGAGTGGCAGGCTCCAGAGACAGAACCTTCATCACTGAAGTTTTGATTGAATAAATTTGGTTGATTACAGTGGCTACTATAATTATGTTGAATTTTCTTGTTGAGGTTGGAATTTTATCGATTGAGAGTAAAGAAGGAGGTAGAGAATATCAGTTGAAAGAAAGTATTTTTTTTTGAAGGGGGTGTTTTTTTATACAAAATCAATATACAATAATAATGATAATAATAAGGCAAGAATTAGTAACAATTATTATTTCAACTATTAACGAATCGAGTCCTTATTAGAGATGGGCAGGAGCGAAACTACCTGGAAATTAAAGAGGGGAAACGTGGACATGCGTAATAACATATGGAAAAACTGAAAAGGAGAAAGACGGACAAAACAATGTACCAAAATGTACAGTAGTAACAAAGATGTCAGGAAACAATAGTATAATATTGAACTTACACTTTGATGAAGTAATTTTCTTTGTTATGATCTGAATTAAGTCCCTTTGCACAGTTCTCATCGTTGGAGTTCACAGCAGCTTTAATCGGCCAAGATTAATTGATTTTGTTTATTTTACTTCGCCTTTCTGCCACTCTTGGCTAATGATGATATGATGTAATCGATGAAGAGACGCTCACGAAGGACACGTATACCCAGACCGGATTCGAACCCGGGACCACTGGCGTCGTAGCGAAATGAGATAAATACTCCGCTACTGGGCCGGCTAATCGGCCAAGGGTGGGGACAAACTCTCAGTGGTGATGGGAATTCCCTGTGGAAACATATGACCAGTTCCTGCATCACATTAGTTGCTCTCCCCTATTGTGATTTTTCCCAATGTTAATTGATTGCTTCCCAAGTGAAATTTCAGTCCAACTAATTATTGTATGATCTTCAAGATCAGCATTATACGTGTTACAAAGTACTCTTAAAAAAATCCCAGTGAATTGGTCAAAATAAAGTGACAGAATTTCGAGGAGAGGCCGAACCTCTGTGGACCCACACTTGGCTACGCCAATATACGTAAGTAAACCCGTGGTGCTACAGCCCCTGAGGGCCAGAGCCCACCTACCGACTGCCGGCCTCACTTCCAGTCCAACCAGTTATGTGCGGTCAACACGACGAACCCCTAATCTTTGTTGTAGGTTTCCGTGACTCATTCATAGCTTCCCAATCTCCTCACGATGGTCGGTGGCAACCGGTCCTATACACAGGCCGAAATCTCAGGAGAAAAGTTGATAGGTTTCCCCTAAGAGACTCGAACCTGCGCGCATCGCATCCACGAGTGAAGGGAGCTAACCGAGCTAGCTCACAGACGTCCGTAATTTCGCATATTGTGAGCGAAAAGGCAACAACACGAACAATTTTCGCTTTCAATTGTTCGTTGACTAAGTAATAAATCCTCTCCTCAACTGTATTTCTGATTTTTTATTAGCGTTGCTTTTCTGCCACGTTTGGCTAATGGCGACGATGAGGATGAGTAATGATATGATGAAATTGACGAAGGGACACATACAAAGAAAACCCATGCTCAGGCCAGGATTCGAACCTGCAACCTCTGGTGTCGCAACGGGTTGTGCTAACCACTCCACCACAGATTATGGCAAATTTATTTCGTGATAAAGAAATATTTCTGAATGAATTTACTTTATCAGGGTACAAAATTTCTACGCTTTTCAGTATTCACTTCACAACAAAAGTAAGCATTTCACTTGAAAAATCTGCATTCCTCTTCTATAGTGCTTTTCTTACTCCCACGAAGTTTGGGCAGCGATATGGTTCTCTGAAACTTTTACAGAAACGCTTTTCTTCCAGGTAAATCCTTGAAAATCAAGAAACAGACTCATGGGAGACAGAAAGTATTCACGCTGCCCTCCCCCAGCTGGCAAGATATTTTCTTACTTCAGAAGTAACCTGTCAATCAGCTTGCTTAGTTGACACAACACCTAGTCTATAATGGAATGTATACCTGTGTAGGGAAAATTGGTCAATGTGTTAAAGTTTGGATGAGTCTGGTCTTGTATCACGAGAAAACAGAAAACCGGATAACTACAAATGTATAGATAATTTCAAGCATGAAGTGTTAAGTGGGGCCAAGGCGGGCCGCATTAGCGGATGCTGGGGCCCACATGCGGCCCGCGGGCCGCGAGTTTGACTGGCCGAAATATCAGGAATAAAGTTGTCACGCTCATCCACGAGACTCGAACCTGCACGCGTCCCATAGCTGGAGCCCAAAGCATGACGCCTTAGACCGTACGGTCACGATGCAGAACAGCTTCTAATGGCGAAAAAGTGGGGAACTGTTGGCGCAAGCATTATTAAAGGGGTGTCGAATTGTTATGTACCTATCACTTAAATGAAATAAAAATAAAAGTCTTCTCTGAAAAACCAGGTAAATGTTAAAATGTAATTTATGTAATTTATGTCATATCGCTTTGTTACATTTTTTTGTATGATGGTATGTACCTATCACATAAATAAAGTAAAAATAAAAGTGTTCTCTGAAAAACAAGGTAAATGTTAAAATTTAATTTATATAATTTATGTCATATCGCTTTGTTACATTTTTTGTATGTAACTATCATTTCATTAATACTGCATTCCGACTTTCCTGCAGATCGAAGGTCTTGGAAAAACTCGCTAGAGGCATCTGCAGATAATTCAGCGAGTCGAGGAAACACAACTCCTTGCCAACGCTCATGTACAGTATCTTTGTGCCATCCCTCTTCATCAGCTCGGCGAAAACAAACATACCGTTGTATGCTTTAAAATTATGAGCCACCAGGACAATCTTCTTAAAATGGGGTCGTTCCACAAACAGATAATCCATAAACTGCTTTACTGGATCCTCTTCGAAGCAGTGTTGTCGGATCCCGCAGGCAGCACAACTGTTTTACATATCAGGATCGGTCATACAATGGTCACACACTTGCTGCACAACGCAGAGACACGTTTCATGTACAAATGTGTCTGTTTACCCACGAATGGAGTGCACTGCGTCGCCTCGAAGTCATAAAACATAAACAGGTATCGTTTCATGTCGTGCCCTTCGCCACGTCCTTGGTGCGGTTGCATATAGCATAGATGGTTTATTTCACGGCTATTTTTGCATGTTTTGCAGTATCGATAACCGCATCTATCTTCCTTGGTATAGGGATGCGTTTGATCCAGCAACTGGAAGCACTTCGTGAGTAGTATAAAAGTAGCGGTTCTACGCAATCTTTTGTAGGTATCCCCTATTTCTATGCATTTAATCTCAGTCGTATCATATTATGATGATTTTTTGTGGATTTTATAGCGTTCGATGACGTTCCAGTACAATTTTCACCGCAACTCGGTTTTTCCTACCTCATCCTTTGTAGGTATGCTCCGATCTCACGTGATATAACTTAACCTATTCACTTCTTTACGACCTTTTACGGACTAAGTTAACCTGCAAGTGTTGTTTTTCTTTGGTTACGTATTTTTTCTTACGATCTTACGTGATATAACTTAACCTATAATATTTTTTTGCGATCGTTCATGAGTAGTTGGAAACGGTATGAGCTTTGACTTACTTGTGTAATAGGTGAAACGGTAGGAGCTAGACGCATCCTTTGACCTACTTTTGAAGTAGTATAAAAGTGTTGTTTCAAACTCATCATACGTAAGAATCTCATCACAAGTAAGAAGCACCCTCAGAGTAATCTTCTACGAAGTACTTTATTGATTTTTCACGTTACGTTCGAACCTCGAGGGCCCTCAGAGTAACCTTCTACGATGTACTTTTTTGATTTTTTATGTTACGTTCGAACCTCGAGGCCCCTCAGAGTAACCTTCTACGATGTACTTTTTTGATTTTTCACGTTACGTTCGAACCTCGAGGGCCCCTCGGAGTAATCTTCTACGATGAATTTTTTATTTTAATTTTTCACGTTATGTTCGAACCTGGAGGGCCCTCGGAGTAATCTACGATGTACTACGAGGAAGGGGGGGGGGGTTCCGAGTACGCTCGCGATTTTTGAATTTCGCGGAATTTTTGATAGGCGACGACAGAGCCATCTATGAGCAAAACTTGAATGTTGGAATTTTCTGTCAACTTTTTTTCACTACGTCGACTTTTTTTCACTAAAATATATCATTTAGGAACCGCCATCTCCTTGTGGTAAATTTGGTAATGGCCAATTTGAAAATTGAGTCAAAAATAACAACGGAGGAGGCGATTGAAAGGTCGGAAAAATGACAAAAGGTTTCTCCAATCTAGGGAAGGGTTGGATTGAAATTTTGCATTTTTTAAAAAAAATATAAACACATTAAATTTTTGACTTGATTGCAATTTTACTTGCTGTCCCCGAGAAATTCTATATAAATAACATACCTGAAAATTCTATTGTATTTGCGACCATAGTCCTTTAACTTGTTTTAAAGCTACATTCGAACAATTATTTCAAGTTTAAAGGTGATTCCTAGTTTTTTCGATCACATTGAATTTTTTACATGGTCAGATTTTACTTGTTGTCCCCAAGAAATTCTATATAAATAACATACCTGCAAATTCTAATGTACTTGCGACCATAGTCCTTTAACTTCTTTTTCAAGTTTAAAGGTGTTTCCTAGTGATTTCGACCAGATTGAATTTTGACTTGATCAGGCGTTACGTGTTGTCCCCGAGAAATTCCCTATAAATAACATACCTAAAAATTCTATCGGTTTTTTACTTAACTTTTGATTTGTGTGAAACTGTATTAAAAAAAAATTGCATCCACGAGTTTCACTCGCAAAAATGATAAAACCGAATGCGTTACTTGTGGGAAGCTAATATCAAGAAACAATTTATCAGTACATAGGGCAAGATGTAGCAAAACAGGTTCGAGAATAAATTGTTTGTTACCTTCGAAGCCCTGTCCTCATGCGGAAAGAAAATTAGCGTTCCTAATCCAAATAGGCATCTGAAAATTTGCAAACTATCGACTGGATCTCTACCGAAAAGTAAAATTGACAATCCTTCGACTGATGCGCCCAAGTCAAAACCAATTAAGTTATCCAATGAACGTATACCAATTAGGTCTGCATTTAACGGCCAGCTCAAGGATTTCTCTTTTACGTCCGAACCAGGCTGTGGCATTCCTAGTTTCTTGAGCGAAATGAAAACATCTATAATAAATATTCTGAAAGATAAATTAACAAACAATTCAATTAAAGTATTTGTTGATATATTTTCTGAATACGAGAAATTCGATGGCACAACGAATATTTTTTTATCACAGAACGAAAAACTACAGTCGGGACGCGCTAGCAACCTGCGTGGAACCACCGGCTCTGGTAGCGACGCGCAGTTGCCGGATTCACCTACTTCAGGATTTTCGCGAGTCCACAGAAACACGTGTAGGATTAAACATCTGGTTAAACAGTCAACAACGGGACACCTCCATTGTTCTCATTCTCAGCAAAAACAACTGATTCTTTAACTACTACTTCTGTTCATTCATTCATTTTTTATGTTTTTACATACAGGTAGATAGAAGGATTAATTACACATGTACCAAATGTATCATTAATGTTTAGGAAATCGAGCAATTGCCAAGCGTTTCGTTGTAATTAATTGAATTAATTATTGCCAGAGCCTGTATTATCCTGTAACTTCCCAAATCATCTCACTTCACACACCCACGTGTGCCTCCCGGATGGTACAGTGGTAGGGTAAGCGTCGTCGCCTTGTAATCAAGTAGTGCTGGGTTCGATTCCAGATTAGCCGTAGTGTGAATAAAGTGGACTATAAAACACCAACTCAATCAATCAAGCAATCAATTCACACACAATTGATTTGTTCTTGATAAATTCTTCTCTGTAATACAGTAACTCAGTTCTGTGAAATTCTGTATAAAAGGTAAATTTTTGTAGGTTCCGCAAAATATAATTTAAAAAACGTGTTAACGAAACCAAGTTGTACGTAATTTGTTTATACGTTATTCGCCCTAATTTTCAAGAAATACATTTCATTTGTACGTTCTGAAGCTTCAACTATGTCACAGAAGTATAAATCCCATGTCGTTACAAAACAAAGGGCGAGTTTCATATACAAAAACAATAGGCGGGCATAGCTGCGGTCGGTATGGAGTTGCGAAAAAGACAAATGTCGCGGTGTGACAAAGAAGGCAAAGAGAGGCGGCATGAAATCAAAGGAGAACGATTTGCCACAGTTGTTCATAACACAATACGCATTTTCTTTTGTAGGTAATTATGATACGATACAACACAAGTAAAATATGCCGGTAACTGATGCTTCCAATGTACCATAATAAAAACACAACAGAGGTTCTTTCAGTGAAGGTTTTCGGTTGCTGTGTAGAGCAGGAAGATAAAATGTTTCATGCTTGCCAGAATGTAAAATTCACACGGGAAGTTAACGTTAACCTACAAGAAACTTCAGATTCAAACTTCTAGATTCGTTAAATTATCACTTTACAACGGAAATAACATATATTAGCATACTGATACGTACGTGCTTAATTTCGCGTGACGCTTAATTTTTTCCCGAGCTTGCCAACAGCTGATTAGCCTGTCCGTCTGTTTGTGCGAACGTGGCAACGGAGAAAACCCACAGCCACATGGCAGCCAACGAGGAGACAGACTTTTGTCATGTTCTGCCGTTCTGCGTTCTGATTGCACGCCGCTTCTTATCGCGCCCCGACTGTAGGTTCTTCATGTGGCGGACATCGATAATTTGGACGACTTCTTCGTATTCTAATCTTTCCAACGAACTGGTTAAGAAACACGACAATTTCGAGGGTAGGGGATCACTTGGACATTGTGCGGTAGTCCTCACACATTGATAGCTCAATTAAACAAATTCACGCCTCTTCGTGCTTTCAGCTATGTGCCTCTTCCACCGAACATTCAAAATAAGAGGGCTGTGCTGAACATACAAAATAATGATGCAAAGTGCTTTCTTTGGTGCATCTTGGTGGCTCTGTACCAGGTTGATCAATCAAATCATCCGGAGCAGGTATCTCATTACACGCAATATGTAGATGAGATTGAATATGCCATGTCTGGCATCGAATACCCTGTGGCGTATTTACAAACACTAGAGTGCTGCAGAACCAAGTGGATATAACACTTTCTTATTGGCTGTGCGCACCGGAAATGTTTCTGTTCCGTGTCCATCCTTACTTGTTTGTTTGTTTACAAGAAATGAAAAAAAATCAGACTCGTAATTTTTTAGTAAAAAAATGTAATAAATGTGTCAAAATTATGTGAAGATATATATTTTTGTTTAAAAAAGTGTAAAAATATTCAATGCAATCGTTTTCTAGTGATAAAAATCAATATGGATTTTGAATATCTCTGGAAGTAGAAGCATAATATTGTTGAACCGGTTTAACAATACGTATCAAGAATCTTTGAAAATGATATTGAGAATGCAATAAATTATGTAATAAACACTACGATAGACTGGGCAAATAACTAAAACTTCGAATTGAGATTGTTTGCAATAACCTAGATATGCATTTGTATTTTCTGAATGATCATAAGTAGTTATGGTCGCGATCATAGGTCGCGGTGGCTCAGTCGGTAACGCGTCTGACTACCATGCTAAAGGTCCCGGGTTCGATCCCCGGCCGGTTCAAATCCGGGAACCTTTCTAACGATGGAAGCGGCCCCGGCGCCCACCAAGCGTCGAATAACATGGGTACCTGGGGGAAACCCTGGGGGGTAAAGGCGGTCAGGGGCGTGATGCTGATCACATCACCCCCACTCACGACCGGATCAAGAAAGTGTGGGGCGTTACCCCCACACCCCCTATATGCCTTCATGGTATGGTGCTATGCACAGGGGGAGCACTTTACCTTTTTATCATAAGTAGTTACAATGGTTGCAATGATGAAATTTTAAATAGGAAAAGTAATTCACTTCACGAAGAGTTTTGTTTTGCTGTATTTCAAAACATTAATTACAAAAGTATGCTAATAGGGGGTTTCTTGTCTTGTTAGGATCAATCTCTGAAATCTACACTGTAAATTTGAACCCTGCCATCTAGCGTTTTCTCTTACACCAATTACCTTAAAGGAACACTGGAAATGAAACTTATTAACTTCCGGAATGACAGCCAATCAGAATCCACATATCGCTGGAGGTTCTGCAGCAATGTATGGTTTGTAAATACGCTAACCGGTGGCAATATCAGATATATCGAAGTTCGAAAATCGGGCGCGGGACGGTGAAGGCAATCGTTTTGTCATTAATGTGTATTCTTACATAACAGATAAGTATGTTGTACATCCCGTCAGGATAATAATGTTGATGATGACAATGCTCGCGTAATAAATCTCCTTCTCGTTTCCGACGAGTATTGTCATCACTACTGCCTCATTCGTTTACTTTCCCGATTGGTCAGAAGTCAAATAACCAAGTATGAACATCATATCGAAGTTTTTCCAAGGTGCTTAACCGTGTTGCGTCAGAGAAACTTGACGAACTCAAAATCTATTGTGGAGTCGACAAGCCCGTGCGAATGTTGATGCCAGTAGCGAAAGAGGTCGAAGAATTTAAAATGCACAGGGCCTTGCTTGAGCATCCGGCTATCATCATCGCGGATTTCGAAGCTTTCCTCAAATCACTCTCCCACTGCGAACAGGTTCCCGAAATTTCCTCCACCACACCTTACCAATTACATGAAGCAAATAGTTACACTTGGCAGGCCGAGTGGGATGCGGAAACTGGGAACAAGCTTCACGCTGTTAAGCCCACCATAGGTGCTTGGCGTTCCTCGTCCCGTCCCTCTCGGCGGGAAGAAGTTATTCTTACCCGCATGCGTCTAGGACACAGCCGTCTAACGCATGGTCACCTGCTCCAAGTGCTGGACCCTCCGTTGTGTCGTGTTTGCAATGTTTTATTAAGCATTCGACACATTCTCGTTGAATGTGTCGATCTTGCTTACCTCCGGCAGACTTTTAACCTTTCTGGCTGTTTGTCATCCCTCTTGGGTGATGACAGCAGTATTTTAACAAATGTTTTTAGTTTGTTGCGAAGAGCTGGGCTCTTCCACCGTCTGTAAGGAGGTTTTTAGTTTGTTTGTTCTGACTTTTTAATGTGTCGTGTTTGTCTCGTGCAGGTCTCTTTACAACCTTGCACTTTTAGTTTTTCCCAAAGGGCTATCTACACCCCTTTTTTAAATTTTCAGTCAGAATTTTAGATAAAGGGACATTTCCCCGTATACATAGGAGGGTGCGAAATGGCCTTAAAAGCCGACGCACCCAGAAATTTTAATTGAACCAATTCGGTTACGTTGTCGTATGGCAGGATAAAATAGATGAGCCTTACGTGTACCGCGGAGTAGATGCTGTCGAACGTTTCCTGGAAAACATGATCGAAGAGGTTCCAAAAATTGGCAGCTTCTTGCAAATATCGAAATCGATGCTTCCGTTATCTACTAATGAACTTCGAACATATAATAACACTGATGTATGTGCGGTGTGTGATCAACACTTCACAGATGAGAACCGGAAAGTATTTCACCATTCGCATGCAGACGGTCGTTTTATCAGTGGAATCTGTAACATATGCAACCTTAAAATCCAAAGACCGATGTTTGTCCCAATATTCTTTCATAATGGATCCAATTACAACTTCCTTTCTTTAATTAGGAATCTTGGATATGATTCAGAAAAAATAGATATTCTTGTTCAAAATGAAGAACGTTACATCTCTATAAGTAAGAAAGTTAAGATTCCAGGAAGAAAACAAACCATAGAGATGAGGTTTCTAGATTCGTACAGATTTCTCTCTGCCAGCTTGGATGCTTTAGCGAGTAAACTTTCTCACGAACAATTCAAAATAACTAGAGCTAGTTTTCCCAACGTAGATATAGAACTTATTAGACGTAAAGGCATTTATCCATATGAATATGTAACCGATGAATCTAAATTTAATGACAACACTCCCCCGCCACGGGCAAAGTTTTACAGTCGACTCAAAGGTTCAGATATTACGGACTAAGAATACGAGCATTCAAAAGTAATGTGGGATAAATTGAAATGCAATACTCTCGGGGATTATCACGACGCATACTTGAAATTAGACGTAACAATACTCGCAGATGTTTTTCAGGCATTCAGGAAAACGTCAGCGAACATTTACAAGTTGGATCCTGCACATCTTTACAGCCTTCCTGGTTTGGCGTGGTCGGCCATGTTGTTCCAAACAAAAATCAAGCTGGAACTTATTTCCGACGTGGACATGCTGCTTTTTATCGAGAGAGGGATACGTGGGGGAATGGTTCAATGTTCGCAGAGGCATGCAAAAGCCAATAACATGCACATTGCCAATAATCAATATAACTCGAATACACCATCAAGTTATATTATTTATCTGGATGTGAACAATCGGTATGGATTTGCTATGATACAGAAACTTCCCTACGGAGGATTCCAGTGGGTTGATCCCAACTCAATTCATATAAATAATTTCGACGATAGGGAATGTGGTATCTTCGCAGAGGTGGACCTCGAATTTCCAGGCAATTTGCACGGCATGTTTTCGGATTTACCACCAGCACCCGAAATCAAATGTGCACCCGACTCAAAAGAAAATAAGCTTCTGATGTCTCTTGAATCTAAATAGAGATACGTCGGGCACTACAAAAGTCTACGGTTTTTGATTGGGAAGGGAGTTCAGGTAGTAAATACGAGAAGAATACTCAAGTTTAAACATTCGGAGTGGTTGAGACCGTACATCGAGACCAACACAAAACACAGAATCACCGCCACTTCAGATTTAGACAAAGGATTTTTTAAATTGATGAACAACGCGGTGTATGGAAAAACGATGGAGAATGTTAGAAAGCATATAGACATAAAATTGATTTCGGATAAAAATAAATGTAGAAAGTGGGTGGCCGATCCTAGATTCAAGTCGCGAAAAATTTACAACGAGAATCTGGAACTTTTTAATCTCGAAATAAAATTAATGAAATTCAGAAAACCGATTTACGTTGGACCTACGGTTTTAGATTTGTCGAAACTCCACATGTTCGAATTTTATTATGACGTAATGAAACCATTATATAATGATAATATATCACTTTTGTACACAGACACGGACAGTTTTATTTATTCCATACAAACACCGAACTTATACGAAGACCTGAAACATCCTGACATGTTCAATTATTTCGATACTTCTTCCTATCCCAAACCGAACAGATTTGGAATTCCTTCCTACAACAAGACGGTTCTCGGCAAATTGAAAGATGAATGCAATGGTAGTAGTACAGTAAATGTGCCTTTGACGACAACCCTGATTTTTTGACCTCTAAGAAAATCGCACCAAAACCTCAATAACTCACTTTCTCTCCACGTTCCGCGCCTCATTTATTGCGCTGACGATGTTTCACAGCGCAGAAAAGCAGGTACGAGAAAATACACTTTCTCGTACTTCAAGTACGAATGCGCCTTATCGTAATTTTCTAAGTCCGGCCATGTTTATATATCGTGACCTTTGTAAACCTCGGAACGATGTGATATTTCTGCCACACACGCGCGCGCGCGCCTCTCATTATTTCCGTATTGTGACGTGTTTTTTTTAAGCAAACAAACAAATAATAATAATTGTTTTTTTTTAGGATTCCTGAACCCTATAACCCCGCCAGGGTGCGTGGTGCCCAACCAAAAAAAAGGTTCTAACGGCTGCGGTTAGATAACCACACCTCTGTAGAGTTTCACGTGTTTTTTTCTTCTCAAAGGTCCTATGGGACACCTCTGTTTGTCAAAAATTCGAGATATTTGCAATTTAACGCAGGACTTTTGGAAAATTTTCGGAAAATTTTTGGTTCCATGACGACCTATGTTTATTTTGGTATGGGAGGACAGAGGACACCGGGACTCGACCAACACACTAAACCCGACCTTTCTACGACTATTCGTTCAAAAGTTACGAGTGATCAAAGTTTTGGGGGGTGGGTTAACTTCTTACCCCTTGACCCCAGGACCACCAAAACTTAGTATACGTATTCTACACCTCCAAAATCGACAGGGGGTTTCTAACGATACCGGATGGGGGTGTTTTTCGATATATTTTTTCGATAACTCTTACTATTTTCGAGATATTTGCAATTTAAGATTTTTTTAACGCTGTGGACTTGGAAAATTTTCGATTGATGAAAAAAGTTGGTTCCATGACGACCTATGTTCATTTTGGTATGGGAGGACAGAGGACACCGAGACTCGACCGACACACTAAACCCGACCTCTCTACGCGTACTCTACGTCACCAAAAAAAAAAAATCGACAAGGGGAGATTTTTCGATAACTCTCACTGTTTGCAAGGTACTTAGGTTTTTGATAGACGACAACGATGGAGTCATCAATGAGTAAACATCTGAACTCGGTGAACAAGTCAACTTCTGCATGCGTGTGTGTATATGTGACGTCGACCTGTTAAGAATGTCACGTCAATAATACTAGCTTGGATATGTCATGACCTTCTCTTTTTTATAGAGAAAAGAGAGAGAGAGAGAGAGTCATGTAACTGGTGATTTGCTTGGCTAAGGGGAATTTTCTGAGAATTCTTTCCATTCCAAATATTCTTGTATATGTGTGTGTGTGTGTGGTTGTGTAGAGATTGATGCGCTTATGTATGTGTGTAAACATTAAGGCATTGACTTGTTAAGAATGTTACATCAATAATACTGTCTCGGGAATGTTATGCTCTTCCTTTTTCTCTATAAAAAACAGAAATTTGTGTTGATTGTTTGGTTAAAAAGAATTTCCTAATTATTTGTTTTGTCACAAGAATTGTTTGCATTCCAAACATTCCTAAGTGTTTGCATAAAGATTGATACACTTACAGCTATATATGTGCATTAACTTGTTAAGAATGTCACATCAATAATACCGGCTCGGAAATGTCATGTCCTCTCCCTCTATAGAAGGTCATATAAATGTGCTAATTGGTTGGCTAAGAGGGATTTCCTGATTAGTAAATTGAGGTTATAAATACGTACGTATAAAGGTTTTGCTAATATGGAATGCTAAAGCTCAGTACTTGGCTCTCTCAGGGATTCGAATTCTATTAGGTTAAACAGCATAGAAATTTCACAGCAAGAATTCTCATATTTACTGACGATATTCTTAACAACCTGTGTTGTGATTCCACTATAAACTGTATACAAAATATGCAGTCCCTAGAATGAGATGGACGAGGCTTATGAACCTCGACCTATACAGTTGTACAATCTGGCAATGAATGGATGTTTTCTTTTTATTAAGCATAGCAGAGTGTTTTCGCTTATTTTAATATTAGGCAACAATGTTAGAAAGTGGCCCCCAAGAATACAATTTAAAATCACTAATGTGATATGAACCTTTTTACTTGAGTGTATTTGAATATGAAAGTGAGGTACTTTGAATAATTGAGGAGAACAATCACAAATAAGCTTGCAACGGTATTGGGAGGTGTCACGATTTCAAACTTCAGACGATTTCTGTTAATCTGCTAAGGCGATATCAGTACGAAAATTTGTAAAAAGGAAGAGGCAATTTTGGCTAATGGCAACGATGAGGATGAATAATGATAATTATGATGAAATTGATGTGTGGCACTTAGAAAACAAAACTTCAAAGTGTATTGCACCAACAGCTACCCCCTCCCCCAAATACAAGGCAGTTAACAGAGGTGTATATTTGTTGGTTTACGACTCTGAGGGCTTAAGTTAAAGTTACTATGTTTACCTATAGCTATACATATTAAAAAATGAAATGACCCGAGCAATAAAATATAACAATACCGATTCTGGCTTTTTGTCGGATGACGTAGTGGTAACGTTGTTGCAATCCCACACCTCTGATGGCGTATAGACTTAAATGTTTCCATAACATGAAATACTGTTAATGGGAATGTGTTGTTTCTAATGTTCAATATAGAAAGCAGATAACAAGAAAAAGAAGAAAAGAAATGTTGCAGGCAGATACGGAGCCTCAACCCAAACACATATATGATCAGACAGGATGTCAACAATGCATTCATAACTAACATGTGATTATTCAAAAATTGAAATAGTACAGTGGGAAACAATCAACTAACTAACTCTCTAGGCTTTTTTAAACCCGAAGAGAGCAAATACAAGCACAAGCGTAAATAATTAAATAACTTACAAGGGGCTGAGACATGGTTCGAATTTTTTGATCTAGGTATGGATGCAGACAGGTTCTAAGTTTTGTGTGTGAACACAATTGATAACGGAAAAATCCCTTTCAACACAATAACATAGTGGTAATGTTGGTTTTGCCTTGTTCCCATCGATAACATAGTGGTTACACGAAAGAAAGAAAGAAAAAAAATTAAAAACACTGTCCCTTATTTGGAAATACTTCTCGAAATTATTCAACCACTTTTTTGCTCTTCCTATCTTCGTAACTAAAAAAATGTTTTGTCAAACGTTTGGATGACTAAGAAAATATTGAAACATATGACGTAATAATAAAATGTTGTTGCATTGTAATCAAATGAATTCGTTGAATATGTAGAATATGGTAGGATATATTTTAAAATGTTAGAAGCTATTTGTTATGGTATTCTTTCTCTTCCTCTCTACTCTTTCTTAAATTTTCATCATCATAGTTAAAATTAATCCAAGAGAAAATATATATTTTGTGTTGACATGGGAAACATGCAATAAAAATGCATGATCAATAGTTAAGGTCAAGAGCTGAATAAAACAGTAAGGGTGATACACGCAAGCTTCCAGCTGTGTGATTAGTACAAAATTGAGAGATGGAAGGCTTCTGTTGCTAAACCTTCGGGTTTAAGAAGGCAAAATAATTAGTTGGTTAATACGGAGCTAATTAGGAACTGGCTTCATGCTGCAAGCCTCGCTCTTTACAAGTTTATTTCCGACATGATCCTCATTTTTTTTGTTATTTTTTTTTACAGATAACATCAAAAGCCGTGACATGGCTATTCTATTCACAACACAAATACTTATGTTTCTCTTTTTATATCGCAACGATGAAGATAATTAGTACTATATGGGGGTTCGGTGAATCTCAGACTTCCAAGAAAAATAAAACTACTGTAGGATTTTCCGTGTAGCAGTGAGACACACTAACTAACTAACTAACTCCCTAGCCTTCTTAAACCCGAAGGTTCATGGCTGCAGCAACACAGGCCTTCCATCTGTCTCTATCTTGAGCAAGTTCTATATACTCTTTTCCGTCCCTACTGATTTTCTTTAGGTCCATCTCAACGTTGTCCCTCCATCTTCGTCTTGGTCTTCCTACAGGTCTCTTAAGTAGGATTAATTCAGGAAATGCATGTTACTTCTCTCTTCATAAACTTTTGTCTTCTCGTTTAATATCTAAGAAACTAAAAGTTAAAATATACAAAACAGTAATTTTGCCTCTAGTATTATATGGGTGTGAAACTTGGTCTCTTATATTGAAAGAGGATCATAAATTGAGAGTATTTGAAAATAAGATCCTTAGGAAAATATTTCAGCCTAAAAGGGATAAAGAAACAAGTGAATGGTGAAGTTTACATAATTTAGAAGTACATAATTTATGTTAGTTTCCAAGTATTATTAGATTGATGATTAAATCACGAATACGTAGGTGGGCACGAATGAGAAAGGAATAAAGGAGATTTTACAGGAGTCTTGTTGGGGAAAACCTGATGGTAAGAGACCAAAACGAAGATGGAGGCGAACCTAAAAAGAAATCGGTAAAGATGGAATGGAATATATAAATCTTGCTCAGGATAAGGACAAATGGAAAAACTATATTGCTGCAGCCACGAATTTTCGGATTCAAGAAGGCTAGAGAGTTAGTTAGTTAATTGATATTCAATGTAATATAATTTAACATATTTCAGAAACCAAAAGTCAGCAACATGGTATTCATATTGACAAGGTGATTCCTGCAAAACCTTTTTTTTTCAGTATTCGTCCAGAATTGCGTCTATCTCTCTCGTTCCTATATAAACGTTTCAACGTTCTATCGGATGCATCAACATCGTTTACCGAAACGTTTCAACGTTGAAACAACTTATGATGAAATTCTTACTTATGATGAGTTTGAAACAACACTTTTATACTACTGCAAAAGTAGGTGGAAGGATGCGTCCAACGCTTTGGCAAGACAAATCTTCTCATCAGATACACCCTTCACTGTTACGACACTTTTTTTACTTGAGCGTACCGTTCTCTTGGTAGAAGTCCTCGTGATGTCAACTTTTTCCATCCATACCCGACAGGCATATCGATAACAGATGCCCTCAACTGAAGTAAGTCTGTCGATAAAAACGTAGCATTCAATTGTAGAACTCGAGCTACCACATCCCACAACGTAGTTACAGGCCAATAGGATGGATAGACTCATCCGTCTTGTTCTCAAGCACAACTCCGATATTGTCCGATGGTTTTGTGTCCGATTATGATATGCTCCAACACTGCATCCAATCCTTCGTTCACCCAATTCATAGAGTTTATCCTGCTGCCTACATCTTTCCCAGGAGAATTGAAAGAGAATATCATTGTCGTACAAGTGGCATTGTACTTCTTAACAAAATGCACACCTATCGCCTTGATATCTACATATTTTGTATAGGGTAAAGGCAAGAAAAACTT
This sequence comes from Lepisma saccharinum, assembly GCF_977018435.1. Taxonomy (NCBI): domain Eukaryota; kingdom Metazoa; phylum Arthropoda; class Insecta; order Zygentoma; family Lepismatidae; genus Lepisma; species Lepisma saccharinum. Next base: position 54,896,700 of record NC_139249.1, read on the forward strand.
GCGCTCTGGGTCCATTTCTTCCTCTTCCTGATCCATCTCTTCATCCTCGACACCAGATGCATTGTTAGATGATAAAGCACCGGCTCCATCCTGGTCACCATCTAGACTTCTGATCTCCAATTCCTCCTTGTCATGATCTTCCTCTTCCTCGGCCTCCTGGAATTCAGCTGAATTGATGAACGATGAAGCTCCAGCTCCGTCTTGGTCAGCGTCCAAACTGCGTACTTCGGCTTTCAACTGCTCCAGCAGTTCTTGTCTCCTACACTGTTCTCCACGTCCAAGAAGGCGAATCACCTCCTGAAGAACCAAGCGCTTCTTTTCTTCTCCGCCGAAAACACCTTCTCTAGCATACTGCTCCAGTAGAACGTCACAGCAGCTCATGTAGACTTGTCTCGATGCCATTGTCTTCGTTGTTGGAAAATCGAACAAGAGGTTTTCTTCTCTCAACAAGCAGACTAAACTACTGACAATCTTAGACTCAGCCGTCTTTATATATACATGCCTATCAACTACGTAAGCATTCCCATGGCTCTTCTACCCTAGCTGCAGATGCAAAGTTAACACGTCAGCGATCCCACACTTTCAAACACCTGCATGTGGCAACCGGATGCGATCTTCGTATCCCGTGGGAAAAAATGTGACTCAACTCAAAACATACACTCTGACATTGCCCAACATCACGGATCGAAAATGCCGAGTCTGATTTCCGTGGAAACCAACGAAGGTCGAACGTGTCTCATCTCCAACTTCTTGCGCAACCGACACCTGCAGTCCTCCGAATTTGATATGCTTCTCGGCATCCGTGGGAAAATGTCAAATAGTACGTGCTTTAGCGTGGGAGCTCAACAATCGCTGACCATGCACATTGTCACATTCGACATCTGCGATTGACACCTGGTCCGCACTCTTTGTGTTCTATCTGATAGTCAGATGCCACAAACATGCATTCTTATTGGTTCACACAGCTGTATATTAACCCTGCCATAGCACAGCACGGCCAGACGAGAAAAATCTATCGACTGCAAGCAACTAATCCATACATATCCAATCAATCGGTGACGTCACCGATAAACAATACCTTCCCACTCCCTTCCATAACGCTGCCACAAACAAACACAATCAATCAATGATGTCATCGATAATCTATACCTAGCCACGTCCTTTCATAGCAATCAATCAATGCCCATATTTGGAAATCGTTGTTTTCCTAAAAAATACAAAAACCAATTTTTCCCAAAAATTGAAAAAAAAATCACAAAAACATATATTTTTTTCCAAAACAAAAAAAATAAAAAAATCTTTATCACATCGATTTTTGGAAATCGATTAAGGTAATCGATAACTGATCAATAAAAGTGGACTATAGCTATGTCTAAACTACTCACAGGGACATGTCAGGGTTATGGGATGAGTGCTGGAGTGTTTACCACCTAAATCTGTGTAACAGGTCCCGGTCAACTTTGGCTGTATGCGGACGTGCATTATCATGCAACACAACCACCTCGGAAGACAGGAAACCCGGTCTCTTGGATTTGATATCCTTGCGTAGGAGTGTCAAAGTTTCTGTGTAGTGTACTCAAGTATCGGTTGCACCTTTCTCACAAAACTCGCTGCAGGGGTCCCTTGAGATCGAAGAACAATGCAAGGAGCACGTCGCCGTGGGAACTTTGCATAGACTTCGATGTCTTCGGTGGTGGGGAGTGGGGTGCTTCCACTGCTAACTTTGCCGCTTTGTCTCTGTTCATACAGATGCCACACAAGGATTCACCCCCCATGACAATTCAGCAGAGGAAATCACTGCCTTCCTGGTTGAATCGGAGGAACATCTCTAGTGACATTCCATTGCGAAACAGCTTTTGTTCTGCCATCAGATTGTGGGGAACCCACTGTGCGCACACCACCCGATACTGGAGGTTGTGTTTCATGATGTTAAACACTGTGCTGTGACTTGCCCCTGTGGTCTGTGCACCGTGCTCCACTGTACACCGTCGATCCTGTTGAATGATGTCATCATTTGCGACAGATGGTCCAGGTCGTGGATAGTCCTGCAGTGACGTCTTCCTTCACGAAACCTCCGTCTACACTCCTTCACCCGCGACAGAGATAAACATACACTGCCGTCATTCGACGGTGACTGTCTCACGTACAACCGCCTTCCGACTCCAGGAAACGCACGATTGCTCGCTGGTTCATGATATGTTCGCTCACACTCGCACTACTTCACACGAACTGCGACGTGACTGCCATCTACCGCTGACAACGGAACCCCCTTCCAGTGGCAAGGAGTTTCGTGGAGCCGCTGAATCTACACGTCAAGATGTACGAAGTGACCTGTTTTCCACTGACTGGTCCTTATCAGAGATTCCATCCGCGCTGCAAGAGAGGCCCAGGTCCTCCCCCGCTTCTCCCGTCCCTCACGACACCCACGACGACGTAGCCTTCCCCCGTAGCAACACTCTAACCACTACACCACGCCAACACAGCGTCAAAAGGCCAGAAGATTTATCCCCACGCGGCACACGAGGGTTGGAAGTATGAAGTGTTCACCAACCAGTGCTTTTCAGGAGCCGCTGGCGCCTACGTCCATCCCGCGGCCTGGTCTCGTCCCCCGACCCATTCGCCCCTCCGCAGTGCTGGCTCTCCCCCCTTTAGGCCTGGCCTCCACGGAGAACGTTTTTGCCTTAGGGCTGTGCACGAATCTGCAGTGCTAACCTCCAAAGCACTGGCGTACCAAGGATTTCCTTTTTCTGAGGAGGTGGAACTGTAAAAGGGGCATTATAAAGCTACGTTCTAGTTCTGGAAGGATACACTTAAAACATTTCGTAATTTCGATTTCTAACTTTCATTTTAAAGGTTGTTCATCATTTTAAGAGTGGTTTGTATTTAGCAATTTGCTTCTTCCCGAGTTCTTTACAGTTTTCATTTGATTCAAAATTTTTATTTCCTCAAAATTTCGGGAGGCTCTAGCCCAATCAGTTTTCCCTCTTCGTACGCCAGTGCACCTCACCGAATCTCCTAGCAGTTCTAGTCTGAATCTGTGTGATATACACAGTTGGAGAAGAGTTGGAAAGTGCGATAACTGAACGGTTTGTTTGACTTTCCCTAGCTACACGATCGAAAGACCACTTGGCTGATATTCCAACTGACCCCTGGCGGGAGAAATATGTACCAGTACTATGATACCCTAGAGCCGTTCAATCCAGAAAACCTTGAACGGGTTGGGGGAGGGGGCGTTGAAAATTCGAACACGACCTAAGTCTCGGGTCAATTCTAACGGCACCAGAAGAATATGTTGGGGGGCGGATTTTTTTTGGGGTGTCAAATATAATATAGAACTAAATGCTATGCAACGAATGCATATTTCAGGTAGGTTTCTCATCTAGTTCTTTTTGTTTGCAGTTCGAGGTCGAACAGGTCTATCGGGGTTATCCTCACACTAGCCCCCTTTTCTTAGCTGGGGGATGCTTCGTTAAGTTTGGAATGCTGCTTGTACGGATCAACATGGAGACAATGCGGTAGGCGGGGATGTTTTATGCAAATTCTCTTAATTTGTTGTATACAATCTACCTAACATCGTCTCCGTTCCCCATTTCGAAACCTTGACCCCCGGCGCCGTCACTGTGGACCACCACGGGGCGATACGTCTGGCAGTGAATTCTGCGTTTGGAAAGGAAAATGTTATAAACCGGAAGTAGTGTCAGCTCAGCAGTGGCGTGCCCAGGATTTTGCCATCTTTTCCATCTCGTTTAAAAATACTGGATTAAAGGGGAGGTTATGACCCCACTAACACCTTTTGAGCACGCGACTGCAGGTCCACTAGCTCCGCAGAGGGAATCTTGCGTCCAAGCAAGAAATCTCAATTGCAGGTGGCTGGAATAGTCGCAGCCTCGTTCCTTTCTTGGAGAAACTACGCACGTGGGAGGGCGGTGGAGCATACAGCAAGGTTTGGGAGGACATCCCATTTTGATATCTTTTGCCGCTTCCACCAAATCCCCATTTGATGCCCCAAAGGGGTGGATCCCAAGACGTTTGGCTGGAATTAACCTCTGTCCGACGCTAAAGAAGCAGTTTTCCAAATTTCCTCTCCCACCGAAAAATCGCTATGACGTTCTAAATTATGGAACATTATATTTGTTGAGATATTCAGAATATTTTGGTGGCTACGTAAGCTACGAAGCAAATATCTTGACAACAGCAAAATCAATCCACTCGAAGATTCAGTGAATGCTCTAGAAGGATTTACATTTATGCTTATAAGCAGGTGTAAATATTCAGATTTAGAAGTATCCAAGCTTTCTTCGAAAGGAGAGGACTTTCCGAAAGGTGCTTCGCTGGCGGCGGCCAAAGGGCCAGTCGAGCCAAAACGCCCACCACGGAACCCAGGCCTAACCCTAACTCTCCCCTTCCCCTTCCCCCTAAGGCTGAGGAACCGTTTGAAAATTGAAGTCTATTTTTACCCCTTGGCCAAAAAGTAGTATTTTCGAAGGTGGGTTTCTTTTTCTTTTGGGCTAAGGGTAAGTCTCCTTTAAAAAAAAAAAACGCCAAATCTTTCGTTGGAATCTGAAAATGAGATTATTAACTTTGATCATGTTTTATGGGAAATGATCTAAAAATAATAACTTTACAAGTTTTCGAATATGTTGTTCATAAAAGAACTTCCAAAGATGAATGCTTTCCCCAGTGTCATCGACACTGCTGTTCTTGAGATATACCACAAGCAGGAAAAGAACGTAAGTTGAATTGTTGTCGTGTCACGTCTACTTTATGCACAGATAATATAATTGGAACTACAATTTTAGACCTAAAGTTGAAATTGGAATCCGAACCACTATGTGCCTCCAGCAGATATCGAACCCGAGACCCATTGAATACAAGATGACAATGTTATCACTACGCCATCGTGGAGGCCCTAAAATAACATGAAACGAAACAAATGCGAAAGGAAAAATTTAGTTTCTTTGATGTCAGCGTGCCTTCAGACGGTAGAACAACCGTTTCATGCCCAATTCACAGACTGCCTGAATTCCCAACCGATTCACCGATCATGACCCCCGACGGAGTGTGACACGTGCAGTCTTATCGAAACTCTTCCAGATTCATAGATTTCTCACCTCCCCCGTCCACAATACGCGCCCACCTCTTCGAAGGAAGTACCTTACCACTCCCCACAAGCACCTTCATTCAATAAAAACACACGAATTGACGTGGTTGTGCGAAGTGAACTTTTTGTGATCCAAGTGAAAGTTGTTTGGTTTATGCGATATGGACGCTGGAAGAAATAATGAGAAGCTAAGTTTTATTGATACGTATGTAAACTGCATTACTCCCACGTCCTTCTATATGTAATATGTCGTTAACAGATCTTCAAGAATGGCTATTTTTCTTGCAGATGATACATTTGAATAATTCTCTCTAATAGGTAGAAAGACAGTGTCCTATCCTAACCTAACTTAAGTGGGGAGGGGAGGGGTGAAATCTATGAATTGGGAAGAGGTTCTGCACGTGTCACACTCCGCCGGTGGTCATGATCGGTGAATCGAGAAGGAATTCAGGCAGCCTGTGAATTGGGAATATGTGAACTGGGAAGTCACCAGAACAACCTATGAATGAGCTTCAGTTGCAAAAACGTATTGTTGCTGTTGTTGTTATTTTTATTATTATTATTAATAATTTTATATTTCGCCAAGCCGTTGAAAATTGAAATATTAAGGACATTCAACCTTTACTAGCTTTATTGGAATGTGTAAATTATCCCACATTCCCGGTCCCTGGATGACATATTCTTCATACCCCGGCATGGGGCCAGACGTCACCATAGGTAGGGAAAACCGGTCGTGTGATTTACTTACGGTCCAGGTTCTTTTTTTAGTTCGGTACTGAGACGGTCATTTATTGTCGTACTAGTGGGAGGCGGAGAAAGAATACCTTGAAATGTTACACATTTCGCTTTACCTTAGTTACGTCGACTGGAACAATAATAATACACTAATAGCATTATACCAGATACCTGAAAAACATCAAATGATAACACGGACGAACTGTAAAAAATATGAATATATTGTATCAACGAAAATATTGGAATTAACAAACGTTTTTAAGCCCCCTGATTCATTCTCTCTCTCTCATTCGCACTTCTGGGGAATGTCACATGGGAATATACATACAAATCATGGATCTAATCAACATACCATTTACTTTTAGTTTAAACATTTACGTGAAATTAGGTCATTACTGCTCGCTCCTGTGCTCATTTAAATCAAACGTGCGCCAGCCCTAGGAAAGCAATTATCTGAAACAATAGGTCGGCGTAGTTAAACTTTTCGTTCGAATGAATATACGAATCAAAATCGTAAGCACGACATTTACCAAGTTTCTCGGACGGGGCTAATACACACAAGCCTCTCTCGTTCATTGAGAACAATTACATCATTACTTAGTGATGCAAAACTTAATCGGTTTCAGCTGCCGGAATACAAAATCAATCGTCGGCGCGAGCAAAAATTACAACAAGAACACTATGCAATAAAGAATACTACACCCGCACGACCTTGCAATATAAAATACGGTTTCAACAAATTTAAAGACTAATCAGTCAACCTTTGACAAGCTAATTGACGCTACTGGGAGGTTGGTTACACAAAAATGGAGCACACTTTGACAAGTTACACGGAAAATTAACGTAATGGAAAGTAGCTTCTAACTCTAAATGCAGACAATCAAATTATTACATATGAACATGAAATGGTCTTTTATATAACATTATAACGATAAAATCTTGCTAATTAGCAGGTAAATCAATTAATCATCGTAATAAGCAATAATATGCATTGGATTGTTGCTGTTCACCGGGACTTGGACGGCAGAGTGCGAAGGACTAGCCTGTTTCCCGAGAGAAGAGGCCGAGCCTCGGGTAAAGAAATATAAAAATACAACTTTGTTACCAATGGTCAGATTCAACTGAAATTAAATACAGCCCAGCAGCAGATTATCATCGACGAAATCCCCAAAGCAGAATGTGATAGGAGATAAATTAAGCCCGATATTAAAGGTTAAACAGCTAGACTGGATAACAATAGCTACAGACTCCCTGGCACTGTCTTCGGAACGAACGTGCAGGTTACAATAGGCCCGAGCTTTGGCTAACCTCTACTCGAGGTGCTGCTCGAGAAGGGTCAAAGAACTCCAAATATACGGGCGAAGATAGCAGGACAAGAGCCTACGATTTGATGACAATTTAGCAACGCTTGGACAGAGAGGGTACCGTAACAGACCTTTTGAATAACAAATAAATAGACGCGCAGAGAAGGGAAACCACCAGTTTTTACTCAGATTTTCTTCGATGTGTTATCATCGTCAATCTCTCGAGAACCACCCGCGAAAGTATCCGCTTTGTGTCGCACCGTTCCGTGTTGTGTTATTTCGCACGTGTCAGTGTACTATCAATATGGAGTAGAGACAGAGAAAGGCCCTGCTGGGGGGCGTCTGACCCAGTTGCCACCTTGAAGATGCGGAGATCCTATCTTATCGCCCGGAAGCCATCTATTGACCACGCCGCAAACATCCACGACTTCACCACGAGGACTTCAGTCAGAGCCGACAAAGGTAAGCCGGAATGGACGTGAAAATGGATAAGCTTCGTTCGCCCCGTCGTGACATCCAATGAACTCGCTTTAATTACATAAAAAATCTCGAACAGACATTGCTTATTACGGTGATTAAATTGCATCAACTATAATTTTAATATGTAAAACCGTACAGCGTTCAATTATCCATTCATCCAAAGTATTTAATATTCAGATTGTACGACGCTATAAATTGTCAACATAATTATATATCAGTGATCCTCGTTAACCTCAAAATTAACAATATATAGATTAACATTCATTCAACAACAACATGTCAAATTAAGAACTGTTTAAATTAATGTAGCTAACTGTAAACATGCCGCCGAACTATTATTGTATTAATTACTACTGTATTTTGGATTGCCGAGAAATGAATGCGAGAGTGAAAGTATGAGTGAAAGGGGCAATGATGTAATGTTTATGCATGTGCTCTTTTATAGAAATTACAGTATATATATAGAACTAACCCTGTAGTGTGATTCGTTCTACCCTATGTAATCTCTTGGGCTCCAACTGATGGCACTTACCCTGAGACAAAAGGTAAATAGGTTCTTAATGATTGCCTTTTGTTTATCCGTTTAATTGTTTTTGTGGGTTTGACATTACCGTTGTAATGTAGATCCAGACTGACGTCAGGCACGTTAAATAAGTAGCCGTAGCCGAGGCGTACAGTTAAAACATTACTCAAAAATATCAGACACGGAAGTTAGGTTCGAGGTTCCTGGGTCCTTTGCAAATCAATGAGATTTCAGCTTTTACGGTACGGCGTTGATACAAACAATCATGCGTACATGGACATGAACCATCTGAAGAATCCTCTACCCAAACTCTGCTACATCGTGGGATCGTTCATCTTTCCTGGATGCGGGGATTTGCACAAAGTTCCTTTGCGGCGAAAATGTTCCTTCGAGGTAAACCGCGACGAAGGGTGGTTGCAACGATATCGGGCGCTTTCACTTTCATAGAACGTCGCGTATCCCCTCTTCTCACAAGCGTCGGCTGTACGTTCTCACTCGTCGGTCCGGAATCTCTCTTGTGTATCGGGCATCAATCAAACGTCGTCCTGGAATCATCTCTCTCTCTCTCTCTCCCATTGGGCTTCTGTCGGGCGTTGATCTGAAATCATCTCTCTCTCCCTCTCTCTCTCTCTCTCTCTCTCTCTCTCTCTCTCTCTCTCTCTCTCTCTCTCTCTCTCTCTCTCTCTTGTACCGGGCTTCTGTTGGGCGTCGTACTGGGATAGTGCTTCTTGCCGTCGGGCAATGGTTGGCTTCGCGGGATTGTGCGTCGGTGGTTTCGGCTTTGGTGTCGGCTGGCTTCACCTGATGGTGGTGGTGCATCGTTGCGGGCGCCGGGAAAGGGCGACGCCCCCTTTCTTTATCGTGTTAGCCGGCCATCGTTATGGTAGTTCTCGTTTGGTAAAAACAAACCACCATGAAATGTTTCACAGAATAAAGCACACACTGGTAAAGTCACTATCGGTAACTCGCTCACGGTTCGCAAAAAAGTACAAAGTTCACGGAAACAAAACAATAAGTGCACGGGAGTCTAGCGTGGAGATGCTCTCTCTACAAAAATCCTGACAAACTGTGTGCCAAACTCGAAGTCCTGCAGATTTATGTGAGATTCAAAATTGTCCGTTGAAAGGCATTTTTCCTCTGACATCAGAACACAAGGTAGCAAAACTGTTGTGCGAAGAGGAAGACCCCACTAAATAACGAGTGAAACAGTGCGCTATCTATCGGTGGACGTGCATGGCGCTAATTTCAAACTGTCTAATGAATTCTGTAGCACCTTGTATTTTGCCGGGACCTACAGTAATGAACGTACAAAAGAGAATTACGCAGAACCGAGTCACGTATAAAGCAGTCTCAACTGTATTTAGTTATAGTTTTTAATAAATGAAAAATATTACCTTCCGCGAGGTTTGGTTTATGTGTGTCTTACTCGTATCTTTCAGAGACAACACAGTTACCCATCGACAGATTGCAAATGCTGTATCCTGGGAAGAACGACCGCGAAAGCTTGGTAAGTACCGTTTGTTCTCTGTTCTGATTTCATTATTCATGATTTAGCGTCGCTACTCTGCCACTGTTGGCTAATTGCGGCGATGACGATGAGTGATGAAATTGATGAAGGGACCAAGCCGAGATTCGAACCCTGGTTTCATAGCGCGCTGTGCTAACCACTCCGCCACCACGAAGGTCGGACATATTCTCTGCCTCTCTGATGTTATAAATATACTCACAAATTTCTCAAAAGATCGTCATTGAAACGTAAGCCAATCCAGGGGTGCCCATCCTCCCCCCCCCAAGGCCAATGGCGCATGCCCCCAAAATCTTGTCATTCACGTAAGCAAATCTATTTGCGTGAGTTCGTTCATGGTATTAGGTAAATATCCATAATTATGCAGATACGTGATTGCTGATAAAGTCTGATTAGGTTCACATAACCCAAAATTTAAAAATAACAATAATGGAATAAACTTGTACATTTATTATATATAAAAATAATACCTTCTTTTTCTGAGTGTAGGCATGAATTAATTACTTTTTATCGGATAGATTATGTTGATTGTGGATATGTAACAAATGGCTGTATGTGTAAGTTCCATAATAAGATCAAAGATCAAAGCGATCAGCTTATGAATCAGATAATATACAATAATAAACAACGCCATTTATATTTCGGTTTCTATAGAGAGGTAATTTTCCTCCAAAAATAAATGTGCTCTAGAAAGTGACCAAAATATAATTCATACATTCATTCATACTTTATTGGTTTTAGCTGTTATACCAGCTCTACACCAAGTGTCCTAAAAATATGTCATGCATGACACTGTTACACAAATTACAAATTTTGAATATATACAGTTTTCTTATACATAATTTATCTACATCATTATCATACAAATTTAAAATTGATAATAAATACAATTGTTATATCTGGTGACTATATCAAGTTACACATTTTGAATATTTACAATTTTCATATGTCTATATTAATATCATGAAAAAATCTACAAATGATAAATACAATTGTTACATCTGGTGACGATATTAAACAGGATAAAGAAGTTGGAAGAGGTATTCCTTTCTTTATTAGATTCTTGAATAACATCTCCCTTTGAGTGGTATAAAGTGGACATTGAAATATAACATGATGAGCATCTTCCTGATCTAGATTGCACTTGCACATAGGTGAATTTACTAAATTAATTTTATATAAACGGTGATTTAAACGTATGTGACCTGATCTCAATCTTAGTATTAACACTAAAAACTTTCTGGGTATATTAAATGTATAAAACCACGGAGTCTTATTGTTTAAATTTAGTACATTTTTATATGAATGACCCATATATGTAAATTTTTGTTTGACCCATATCTCCCAATCTTGTTGAATTTTGTTTTTAACTCTTGGTAACATATCTGTATATGATAATAATATATTCGTTCTGTGATCCATAATTCTTGCTTCTTTAGCATTTTTATCTGCCAGTTCATTATAATGAAACCCTGAATGTGCTGGTATATATGCAAAATGAATTGTCCTTCCCTCTGTAGTTAACTTACCATACAATCTTATTATGTAAAGTACCAATGCTGATGCCTTATATAACTTCTTATATGAAGATTGCACACTGTACAAAACACTTTTAGCATCTGTTAATATTAATATCCTTTTATCTGGAATATTATTAATGTACATCAATGCACGATATATTCCATATGCTTCTGCCGAGAAAATAGAACACTCTCCAGGTAGTCTAAACTTTTTAATATTTCCATTTGAAGAGTCAATAAAAGCACATCCTACTTCTTCTTTATTTTTTGATGCATCTGTGTATATGAATCTATAATTCTCCCAATTTTGTAAATATAATTGAATATTTTCATAACTTGTTAATGAAACATTCCTTACCGGTATTTGATCATATGAAATTTCATAAATTGGATGTTTGCTATGCGTTATTATTGTAGAAAATAAATCTTGAAATTCTATTTTACATTGTAGGAAAGTTGAATATTGTCCCTTTATTTTGTTCTCTTGATATAAAATCCATTGGTCTTGCATAAGTTTATTTACTGGATGTTCTTGTGTTTCCCAGCACTTGAAAACGAATTTATTTGTAATCCATTTGCATCTATACTTAAAAGGTTTTTCTATGGATTCTAAATAAACTCCTACATTGGGAGCTGAATTCATGAGACCCAATGATCTCCTCAAGACTTTTCTTTCTAAACTATCTATCTTAGATAGAATTCTTTCTGTAGCATTTCCATATATGCTGCATCCGTATTCTAGCTTAGACCTAAAAAAGTTTTTGTAAAATAAAAGCATTATTCTTGGGTGAGCACCCCAATTAGTATTTCCTAAAATTTTAAGCATGTTGAAAATTTTTTCACCTTTAGCTTGTAAATACCTTATATGATCCATCCACATTAATTTTCTATCAAAATTAATTCCTAAATATTTTATTTTATTTTGAAATGGAATACCAGCAATTTGTGTCAACGTATTTGGATATTTATGTTCACTTTTGTTATTAAAACATACAGCTGCTGACTTGTTCTGTGATATGATAAAGTTCATTCTCTCCAGCCAACATTTCACTTTATAAAAATTATTTTCTATTTTCTGAATACCTTCATATGGATTACAAAATGATCCTAATATACACAAGTCGTCTGCATACTGAATTATTTTTATTGTAGAATTATGAAATTGAAATATTCCTCTCATATATATATATTAAATAATAATGGACTCAGTGGACTTCCCTGAGGTAATCCTTGTGAAGTGGTACGGGGCCCACTAAGTGTGTCCTGAAACCAAAATAATATTTTCCTATTTATCATCAAGTTCCATATTATCTTCATAATTATTTTCGGAGTGTTTGTCTGATTTAACATATCAATTAATATATGAGGATCAACGCTATCATATGCACCTTGTTCTATCTATAAAGTGAGCAAATGTATATTGTTTCTTATACATTGCATTTTGAACATGTAATGTTAATGTTGATAATGCATCAATACAACCCTTGTTTAGCCTAAAACCGAACTGATAGGGATAAAAATATTGTTCTTTCTCAAAATACCATTCTAATCATTTTAATAATAATCTTTCAAATATCTTCTCAATTGTAGGAGCCAACGTAATAGGTCGATATGATTCAGCTTCTTTCGGATCTTTAGTTGATTTAAGTATAGGTAGTATCAGATGTGTTTTCCAGTTTTGTGGCACATTTCCACTTCTCAGAATATTATTATAAATATTTACAAGTTGTTACCCTGCCCCCGTGTCAGGGCAACAGTGTTTTTTTCTCTTATTTAAATATTTTATTAATATGTTAATTAATTAGGTAATTACGTGTATAAACATATATATGTGTTATTAGTGTAAATCAATTTATTATGCATTTTTAGGTTCATATTATTCCATGTATAAATACCATGTAGCTCTCTGTTTCTTGCTTCGTGTTTCGAACGTTCAAAAGAAAGGCGGGCAGTTTAGCTGTTAAAAGATTAAAAATTTTGAAAGAAGGGCGGTTGGCAGCAGACGCCAACCAAACATATATAAACTCCCAGATGAGAGTAGGGGAGGTCGGCTGTTGGAACTGAGACATGGAAGGGAGAGGCTGTTTTTGCTTCGGTTAGCTAGGACCGGAGGACAGATCTCCCGAAACGGATGCTGTAAGAGATTGGATTGCCGGGCAAGCTAGTGCCTTGGTGTCCAATTTACAGGTAAAAAGGTAGTTTGTACTGGATGTTATTTTGAAGTAATTACGGTGCGCCGGGCAGCCTAGTGCCTTGTCACCGTGGAGTGTTGAGAAATGTACACGTCGGGCGGCCTAGCGCCTGTTAAGACGTTTCTTGGAGTAACGCGAGTCTACCTTGTGACAAGCGTACTTCAGATGTAATTCATGAAATGTAAAGCATCCAGGTACAAACAATAGAGATTCCAACATCAAAATTAGAGTTTTGGCCCGATAAATAATTAGAGAAATGAACGTTCGGAAACGACTTGTATATACTTCAAAATTTTACGTTAATTAAACTATAGAAATTATCCAAAATTTCCGTTTTTAATTTCACACATGCTGGACAAGGTAATTTATCCCCCTGATCATAAAGGTTTCGCAAAAGGTTTTCCGTTGTCTCTTGTAGTTAATTATATAATTATGTTGACTTGTAGCAACCCACGTGCCTTGTCGTACAAAGAAAGATACCCCTAGACAAATCTGAGCCGAGTACGAAGTGCACCGAACCTCGAGTGCGGAGGTAAAGTGTGGAGGGCCAAGCGAGTAACATATTTATTTGTGGGCTCTGTCCGGGATTGAACTTTTTTTTTTTATTTGAAAGTTAAGGAGAGAAACGGACGAGGATCGAACCGATGATCTTGCGAAACAGAAAAGGGGAAGTTACAAGAATGTCGCTTGGTAACTCGAGCAGGTCCAGCCCGACCGAGTCAGAACTTTCTGTTGTTGAGGAACAGAGGTGCGTTCCGAGAGTGACAACGGAGGAAATTCGTTTGCCGCTTCCGACATTTGAGGGAAATGTAGGGAAGGAAGATGCTTTTTCGTATCTGGATAGGATTCAAGATTACGCGAGAACGCTGAAAATTGCTGAAGATGATCTTCTGAAGCAGTTTATTCCTCTTTCGTTGAGAAATGAAGCGAGGGAGTGGTTTTTGTTCACGGAACCGTTCGCTGAGTTTTCACAATTCAGGCATAAATTCTTGCAGGCTTTTCATGGATTGGATTATCAGAGAGAAGCAGAGTTATTTTTGTCGCAAAGGTTTCAACTTGCTAACGAGGGATTGGCGGAATACGTTCGCAAAGTTGACAGGCATTTTAGTAGGATAAAGAATTCGGCTTCTGCGCAGGAGAGAATTGACTTTGTGAAGTCGCACTGCAATCCGGTATTTAGGGATTATTTGTACAACAAGACATTCACTTCTATGAGAGAATTGAGCGAGTACGCCCTAGAGCTACAAGCGGAGTTTTTGGAAAGGCAGAGATTCAAATCTTTCGTTTCGGAAGACGAAATTTACAGCTGGTCTTTGAGAAAGTCATTTAACCAGGAATGCGAAGAGGAGAGGGGGAGAAAGAAATCTGATATTTTCTTGGACCCTGTGAGCATTGGTTTTGACCGCCCGAAAGTCGAGCGCTTGAGGGTTGAACATGTGGTTTCACGCCCTCCACCCTCGCGGCTTGCGGTGAGGGATGAAAACAAACAGAACCGCTTTTCAAAGGAAAATTGCCAGAGAAATAAATTATGCTACACTTGTGGACAGAAAGGTTGCAGAGCTTCAAATCACCGTAGGGAAAACAAGATTAATGAACGTGGGAAGGACGTAACAAAAAACTCGTAGAGTCGCCACGAATTTGTCAAGTTCGTGGCGTGGAAACTGCAAATTTTACGCGGAAGGAAAATTTTTCACCTCACAATGTAAATGTAAAAGACGTAAGGGAACCTATCGTTTTATGCAACGTGGCTAATGTGGAAGTACACGCATGTATTGATACGGCGTCGTCCAATAACTTTGTGTCTTTGGAGGTCTTCGAGAAAATGAAGACAAATGGAGTGAAATTGAAGGGTTGCAGAACTAAAGTAATACTTGCGGAAGGAAATGTGGAATCTCTGGGGAGTGCTTACGTGAATATTAAGTTTCACGGACACAAGGCTCGGGATCAGATATTTGTGTTATCTAATGCTAATCATGAAATGTTAATGGGAAGGACATTAATGGCTAAGCTGGGACTTATACCCATGATTCATCGTAACGGATGGGTAATTGAGCCTGATCTTTCGAAAATCGTGCCTTTTGATGCGCCGCCGACACGTGACAGCGTTGATGCTGTTGGTTCTAGGGGACTGGGTTCGACCACGGATGGTGTCGAAGGAGTCCGAGAGAACGTTTCTGCTTGCGGAGCGGAGACATGTAGCAGCGACATCAAAGAGGAGGGGGTTGACGAAGAGAGAAGGATTGCCATGCTGATGGAGGGTACCGATATCTCAGAGGAAAACAAGCCGAAATTGATTGCCATACTGAGAAGGCATATTGATGTTTTTCAAGATAAACCGGGATTAGCAAAGGATTACGAGGTTCGTTTGGATGTGAATAACGAGAAGCCGTTCCGAGCGAAACCTAGGCCACTTTCTGAGCAAAAGAGGAAATTAATGAATCAGGCGATTGAGCAGATGCTTGAGGACGGGATCATTGAAAGGGGTGATACAGATTACCTTTCACCGCCTATCCTTCATGTGAAGAGAGATAACACATGTAAAGTGATCATCGACAGCAAAGGCTTGAATAAGAGATTGGAGGCTAGACGTAGAGAAATACCTGATATTAGGTCGACAATATGTAAGCTTTCTGGGGGAACTATATTTACAGTTCTTGATATTCCGTTTGCATTTGCAAATATGCAGATTTCTGAAGATACAAGAAAATATGCAGGTTTCTTGACAGAAATGGGAACGTTTAGATACAAAAGGTTATTTTATGGCTGTCGTAGTGGACCTTTTCACCTTGCGGAACTGATGCAGAAGACGCTAGGAGAGCATTATCAAACTGATGCAATATGTTATTATGATGACGTAGTGATTGCAAACGCTACCGAGGAAGAACAACTAAGAGTGTTGGATTCTGTCCTGGGAAAGATGAAAGACAAAGGACTGACGATTAGTTATCGAAAGTCGCGTCTGTTCAGAAAGAAAATTGATTTTCTTGGGTTTACAATTACAGAAAATACGATATCTTGTGCAGAAAGTAAGAGGAAACAGGCAGAGCAATTGCAGCGTCCCAGAAATGTCAAGCAAGTTAGGAGACTAGTAGGTTTCTTAAATTTTCTGTCAGATTTCATAAAGGACCAAGCAAAGATATCCAAACCGATCACGGACTTGTTACAAGGAAATAGGAAATTTTCTTGGGGAAAAGAACAAGAAGAGAGTTTGCAGAAGTTGAAGGATGCAATTGTAAATAGCCCTGATCTCAAGATTCCTGACGTTTCGAAACCGTTTCACTTGTTTGTAGACTGCTCTGACATAGCGCTTGGCTATATCGTCGCTCAGGAGGACGACAAAACGAGAAAATTGCAGACTGTTGCATTTGGGAGTAAGAAGCTGTCTGAAACTCAGCGTTCTTATTCTGTCACAGCGAAAGAGTTATTTGCGTTGACCATGGGTCTGGAGAAATTTGAATATTACTTTCTGCAAGCACCGGAAGTGATAGCTTACACTGACCATTCTGCGCTCGTGGATATCTTGAAATCTTCTCAGATTCCGAGCCACATAAACAGAATGATAAACAGGGTGACCAGGTTTCCAGTTACAGTAAAATACATTGCCGGTAGGAATAACATAGCGGTTGACTACTTGTCGAGGATCGAAGCGGGATTCTCTGAGAGGGAGAATTACATTGGATCTTCGGATGCAGAAGAAAATTATCCGATAGAGGACATCAAGCCTGAAGGATATTTCAGATTAGAGATGCCTGATGGGACGATAATGGAACATCATGATATTCCTAAAGTCGAAGGCAAAGTGTGTCAGAAATTCGACCGGAAGAATAAAAGGAAAACGGAAGCGATGTTTACAGATGCAGCTGGCAACACTGTAAACGGAAGACGGACGGACGGACAGAAAGAAACTTCGCCGCCCGTAGATCTTAACGATAAAGATATGTGGAAAGGAGAACAACAGAGTGATCCTTACTTGTCGAAATTAATTGGATGTTTAAATGGGGAAGAAGTTGAAATAAAGGATGCTCGAGAGAAGAGAAAATTTGACTTTTATCTGCAACATTCCTGTCTCGACGATGATGGACTGCTTTACCGTTTCGTTGACGAAAACACTGGACTTTATCCACCGTTTAGCTCCAGATTGAAGTTGTGGGTACCAGAGAAGTTGAAGAGTGAAGTACTTAAATCTTCGCATGATGATTTATTATCTGCGCACTTAGGACATGGAAAGACATTGTTTAAGGTCCTAGAGAATTATACTTGGGACGGAGTAGTCAAAGATGTCAGTAACTATTGCAAAAGTTGTATCACTTGTCTTCAGTATAATCCTGACAACAGCAGAAAGATGGGATTTATGAACTCGAGAAAATCTACTGCGCCTGGATACAAAGTGTTTCTGGACATTTTTGGACCACTGCCTACAAGTACGAAGGGGAGATACAAGTACTGTTTAGTCATTCAAGATGAGTTCTCAAGGCACATTACTTTGACACCGCTTAGAACTACAACGGCGAGGACGATCTCGCAAGCATTCTTGAAGTACTGTTTTCAATCAGGATTCCCGAAATACGTTGTCAGTGACAACCAGAGTGTATTTCGAAGCAAACTGTATTCGCAGACGTTGCGTTCTGTTAATTGCAAGCCTGTCTATATTACGCCATATAGACCGAAGGGAAACAAATCAGAAGCAGCTATTAAGATAATCAAGCAAGCACTTGGAAAGTTCTGCAAGGAACACTCGTCGTGGGCTGAAAACTTGGACGCGATAAGTTTTGCCATTAATAATGCAACGAATTCGATGACTGGATTGAAGCCGTCATTCTTGTTCTTTGGACGTGATTTGTACACGCCGCATGACACTCGGAAAATGGAGCTTCAGAGGGAAGATGGAACCGGGGAGGACGTCACGGCGGAGAGACAGATGGATTACGTCATGCAGTTAAAGGAAAGAATGGGCGCGACTTTCGAATTTGCAAGAGAAAAAGAAGAAAAGACGAGGCAAAAGGCGTCAAGGGCCTACAATAAGGGCAGAAGAAGGGTTAATCTTCGTGTAGGAGATCGAGTACTGCTTCAAGAGCATAAGATTTCGTCTGCTTTTAATAAGCAAACTGCGTGCTTTTTCCCGAAATTCAAAGGGATCTACAGAATTCTGAATTTCACTACTCCAAATAATGTTGTTTTGGAAAAGGAAGGTGAGGGGAAGAGAGTTCTGGCTAACGTTGACCAGCTGAAGGTCATTCCAAGAAGAAATTTGAGAAGTGTGAGGGAAAGCACTCGTCCCTAAATTCTACCCTGAGAATCCATCTCAAGGGGAGGGGGTAGAAGGGCTGTGAAAAATGATGAAAAAGAAGCCGAAGAGTCGACTTCTAGTTTGTACAGTAGTTAATTAAGTTCCTGATTTATTGTCGCTACATATTTGAGTTCTGGTAAATTCATTTCTTGTGAATGTAAGATTTAAAATTACGGACTGTTGTATTTTATGTTATGTCAACCTTTTGCCGATAAAGGGTGGTGACAATTGTGAACATGAAGACATGAGATTTTCATCGCTAAGAGAATGCTGAAGGATGGCAGTTCGATGCCCGAAGAAGGAAGGGAATTCCTTAAAGATGAAAAATGGAAAAGCCATATTTAAGTCGGGTCGTGTGATCGAACGATAGAACTTTTTGAAAGCATTTGAAGCTGAAATTCGGCAGGAGTCGAACCGAGTACCGCGGATGTCCCAGACGCAAGGACTAGGGGACTAAGAAGTCGGGAGTTCTTCGGATGGACCGAGAAGGAGGCTGAGTCGACCCTAGAGCGGGAGCCGGACGTGTTCTTTGGAAGGTGGAGGAGCTGAACCTGTCTGCACCTGGGAGCAGTCCTGATGACCAGATGACCGAGATGTCCAGGAGGTTCCAGGATTCCCGGAGGAAGAAACCGTGTGGAAATAGGCTATTTAGTGCAGTGAAATCGAGACTCTTCTTTTCAGAAAGACGGTTGTGATGTGTAGTGAAAATAACTTTTTTCAGTGAACTTTTCTTTTTTCAGATACAGTGCTTAACTTTTCTCAGTGACTTTAAGACAATTCACACAGACTGAAATTTAAATTTCAGATTGAATTGTAACGCTGGGGAGGGGGAATCTGTTACCCTGCCCCCGTGTCAGGGCAACAGTGTTTTTTTCTCTTATTTAAATATTTTATTAATATGTTAATTAATTAGGTAATTACGTGTATAAACATATATATGTGTTATTAGTGTAAATCAATTTATTATGCATTTTTAGGTTCATATTATTCCATGTATAAATACCATGTAGCTCTCTGTTTCTTGCTTCGTGTTTCGAACGTTCAAAAGAAAGGCGGGCAGTTTAGCTGTTAAAAGATTAAAAATTTTGAAAGAAGGGCGGTTGGCAGCAGACGCCAACCAAACATATATAAACTCCCAGATGAGAGTAGGGGAGGTCGGCTGTTGGAACTGAGACATGGAAGGGAGAGGCTGTTTTTGCTTCGGTTAGCTAGGACCGGAGGACAGATCTCCCGAAACGGATGCTGTAAGAGATTGGATTGCCGGGCAAGCTAGTGCCTTGGTGTCCAATTTACACTCGCGTTACTCCAAGATGTAATTCATGAAATGTAAAGCATCCAGGTACAAACAATAGAGATTCCAACATCAAAATTAGAGTTTTGGCCCGATAAATAATTAGAGAAATGAACGTTCGGAAACGACTTGTATATACTTCAAAATTTTACGTTAATTAAACTTATAGAAAATACCAAAAATTTCCGTTTTTAATTTCACACAAGCTGGACAAGGTAATTTATCCCCCTGATCATAAAGGTTTCGCAAAGGTTATCCGTTGTCTCTTGTAGTTAATTATATAATTATGTTGACTTGTAGCAACCCACGTGCATTGTCGTACAAAGAAAGATACCCCTAGACAAATCTGAGCCGAGTACGAAGTGCACCGAACCTCGAGTGCGGAGGTAAAGTGTGGGGGGGCCAGGCGAGTAACAAAGTACTTTTAATGCATTGTCCGATTGATGTCCTATCATTTCATACGTTATTCCGTCGTATCCTGGAGCAGTTGATTTTATATTACTTAGAGTTTCTCTTAATTCTTGCAATGTTATTTTTGAATAAATTTCATCACTGGAACTTATATTATTTATAATCTCGGGTATTTTATTTTTTACATAACTAGGTGTAAACTTTTTTTCAAAATGTTCTTGCCAAATTGTTGTTATAGGTGAAACTCTAATTTTATGTCCTTTTTTAAGAAAATTTATTTTTTCCAAATTGTGTTTGTTTTAACAGATGGTGATAATGATTCACAGAATTATTCCCATGCTTGCCTTTTTGCTTTATTAAAGATACGTTTTGCTTTAGCAATTACTTGTTTTAAATTTATCCAATTATTTGGCAAAGGTTGTTCAGCAAATATTTCAGACAATCTTATTCTTTCTTCTTTTGCATCTTGACACTCATCATTCCACCAACTTATAGTAGAAAAGTTGTTTTTATTATTAATTTTCTTCCGTTTAGCTACAATATCCATTGCATATGTTATTAATTGTAAATAACGTTGACACGTTATGTTTTGTTCCTGTTTAATATCTTCCATTGAGATATAAGAGTCCAAAATTATAGAATATAATTCCCAATCGATGTTTTTAACCTGCCACCTTCTAATTGGTAATGAATATATTTTAGGTACTGAGTGTGCATCATTTAACAGTGTAATGAAAATTGGCAAATGATCACTACCCCTATTCACAAAATCTACTTCCCAAAACAATTTATTTATTATATTATTTGACACAATAGTTAAATCTATGGCTGTTGGTGATTTACCATTCCATGGATAATGAGTAGATGACCCATCGTTCATGAAATGTAATGATCGATCACTAATCCAGTCCAAAATACTACATCCTAATGCATCTCTATAATTACAACCCCTTGCTTCGTGATGAGCATTCATATCACCTGTGATAATGACATTGTCGTGGACATAATATAATAATTCATTAAAGTGTGTTACTTTAATATGTTGAGATTTATAACTCGATGGAATATAAATTGAAACTAACGATTCTGGTAATGTTACTCTCTTAAATTTTATACTTTCATGTATATATAAACCTACACCTCTTGTATCTTTAGTATGTAAATTAGATATTAACTCGTAATGAGGTATTTGATAATATTGATGCTGTCTACCACGAAATTCGGACAAACTCAATATACCTGGATGATGCTCATCTATAATTTGTAATACTTCTAATATTCTAGCTGTAAATGAATTTATATTCCATTGCACTATAAAAGACATACCTATTGATCCTCTTCTACAAGTTTAACTTTCTGATAATATTGCAATTATCTTTCCTATAATTTGTTGCATTGAAATTAAAATCTTCTGTTTCTTCCTGGAATCATTTAAATCACGAACTGATTCAATCATGTCTGGTAAAAGGTCCAACAATGACTGATATATTTCCTTTTGTCTACAAGAAACTGATTTACTATCCGAATATCTTCTGCAATTTATATTGTCCATCTCTTGTTCTTGCTTACTATAAGGGGATTCTCTCAAATATACTGGATATTTGTATTTTATTTGTTCTTTTTCTGTGTCTGATGAGGATGAAGAATCCACGTTCACATCCTTTTTGTTTTCCCGTAGGAGTTGTACAATACGTCTTGTAGCCGTTTTCATAATCTTCTTTGGAGGTGATGTAACAACTTTGCTGTATTGTACTCTCATTTTTTGACCACTATTCTCTTTTGCTATTTCTTTTGTTCCGCCATTTGAGTTACAAACTCGCACAATAACTCTCTCTGCCCTCCTTGCAACTATCACTTGTTGGTGCATTATTCTCATTCACATAACTCTTTTTGATGGGAGGGAATTCCAATCCGCTTCTTCGAACAGTTTCATGTTGAAATTGATCCCTAAATAATTTAATTTTTTGTTCACATGATATATTTTTTGAATTATTTCCCGTCACAATACCTTTTGCTTCATAGTATGAGATGTTTTTCTCGGCCATAATAATTTGAATTTGCTTTTCATCCTGATATTTTGAGCACATTTTGTTGCAAGCATTATGATCTCCTTTGCAATTTATACATGTTTCACTCATTTCGCAGTTTCCTTCGTGATAATCTTGGCCACATTTATAACACAATTTTTTACCCTTGCACTGTTGACCTGTGTGAGCAAATCTGAAACATCTATTACATTGCAACACTGGTTTCACACGTGGCACTACCTGAACTATTTGTTTTCCAACTGCTATGTACAGGGTTATTCATAAGTCAATGTCACATTTCGGAGTTTTATTGTGAAATAAGTACATGACATATCAGCATGAATGATATAAGAAAAGAAAGACAATCTCAAAAAGTTTGTTTATCATACCTTACAAGTGCTCAATGTGTGCACCTTTGGTTACAAGGGAGACATCCAGGCGATAGTCCAATTCTGCCCAGTCCAATTCTGCCCACACCTGCACCAGCATGTCACGGTCTATCGTTGCTATCGCTGCTGTAATGCGAACTCGGAGGTCGTTCAAATCAGCTGGAAGCGGTGGAATGAACACCCTGTCCTTCACATATCCCCAGAGAAAGAGATCACAAGGTGTGAAGTCTGGGGATCTTGGCGGCCACCGAAATGCTCTCTCGTTACCTGAGAACGCCATATTGTACACTGCTGCCGCCTAACGGTCAACCGCGTCACCACAACATGCGCTGTTCACGTGACACAAACTTGGAGAGTTTCTGATTCCATACTTACATGATTCGGACTCGCACGTCTCATACATCACGCACACGATGTTCCCCTAATGTGACACTGACATATGAATAACCCTGTATTGTGGTAAAACTGTCCCCTTAAAAGTTACACATAAGACTTGAGTAGGTTCAAGCTTAAATGACCCATCATTCCGCCATATTTTCTTCTTCATTCTTTCCATCTTAGTCACTAGCACTGGGCTTTCTATACTACTTTCCAAATACTGCATTTCAAATTCTGTGGGTATTCCTAACACAAGGCGTTCCTTCTCCACTAAAGATTTAGGAATTCTGGCATTTACTCCTAACTTGTCTAATAACACTTTATTTTTCACAAAGTTATTAGCTTCTTGTGACGTGTTGAATAATGCTCGAACTCTATTTCGTCCACTTTGATCTACATACTTTACTTTCACATTATTATCCATCAACATATATCCAACTTTAACTGGATGCAAATTTCCTAACTGTTGGTTTCTACTTTCTATTATCACTAAATAGGGTTCTTTGGCACCTATGTCATACTGGTATATTTTTTCTTCATGATTGGTAGTGTGTTCCATCCTAGAACTTTTGTTACCCATTTCCTTTTGTATTGTATTGTTCTTTCTTTTATTCGGCCCATTTACTTTGTGTGAAATGTCCATGACATCATTTACATCATTTTCTTCATGTTTTGAATCAGATGATATTATATCAATATTATCACTGGTTATAGTATTATTGCATATAACACTATGTCCGTGCTCAACAATATTGCTTCCCTTTTGATCCATTATGATAAATAAACGAGACAGTTAAAGCACATCTCTAATACAATCCAAAGAGATATTGAACGTCTTAAATTGTAATAGATTTGATTATTATCAATCAACTTTTGTCCTTTTCTATCACAATAGATAATAATCTAAACACTACTTAATCTTACTACACAAGTCCTTCAGTTAAATCCACATAACATTCGATTCAATCTAGCGAATAATCTTGCTTATTGAACCAATACGCCATTTTTTCCAGAAGAAAACTCGAAAACCCAAAATCTATATTTGAATTCTCTCCGTTTCGACCAAAATATAACATAATTTTTTACCTTGTTTTTTAAACACTTTATGCCCTGATTTTGGGTTTTTACCTTGTGTTTATTGGCCATTTTTGTCCTATATAAGGCATATTTTTGAAAGTGTCCTCAACGCCCCTTTTGTTTTTTTTACACTTTTGCCTTGATTTTGGGCGATTTTTGTCCTATATCTAAGGCATATTTTTTTAAATACTCTAGAAAGTTTCAAAAATATAACAGAATTTTTACCTTGTTTTTTAACACTTTTACCCCGATTTTGCATATTTCTCTTTATGTTTTGGTGATTTTTATCCTATATAAGGCATATTTTGAAAAGTGTCCTCAACGCCCCTTTTGTTTTTTTACACTTTTTACCTTGATTTTGGGCGATTTTTGTCCTATATAACGCATATTTTTTAAATACTCTAGAAAGTGACAAAGATATAGCAGAATTTTTACCTTGTTTTTTTAACACTTTTAACCCGATTTTGCATATTTCTCTTTATGTTTTTGGTGATTTTTATCCTATATAAGGCATATTTTGAAGTGTCCTCAACGCCCCTTTTGTTTTTTTACACTTTTTACCTTGATTTTGGGCGATTTTTGTCCTATATAACGCATATTTTTTAAATACTCTAGAAAGTGACAAAGATATAGCAGAATTTTTACCTTGTTTTTTTAACACTTTTAACCCGATTTTGCATATTTCTCTTTATGTTTTTGGTGATTTTTATCCTATATAAGGCATATTTTGAAGTGTCCTCAACGCCCCTTTTGTTTTTTTACACTTTTTACCTTGATTTTGGGCGATTTTTGTCCTATATAACGCATATTTTTTAAATACTCTAGAAAGTGACAAAGATATAGCAGAATTTTTACCTTGTTTTTTTAACACTTTTACCCCGATTTTGCATATTTCTCTTTATGTTTTTGGTGATTTTTATCCTATATAAGGCATATTTTGAAAAGTGTCCTCAAGTACCCCCTATAGTAGTGATGGTGCAACCTGCGCCATAATCCCACCCTCAACCATTAATTTTCAATTAAAAATCAATTATACGTTTAATGCTTTTTCGTATTGATATTCTATATGTCCTAACATGACGACATGGATAATTTCTGTCTCCATTTGTCACGGTATCCAGTGACATGTCAAAATGACAGTTCGATATTAATAATTTTGTTTATTTAATCATATTATGGTTAAATGTAAAGTGTGAAGTTTGGTTTATGTTATCTGAATATTTCCAATGCATATGTGGTAAAATTGATATCCGAGCAAGACATCGGGAGTTTGGAGACGGGTTTTCTGAGTGATAGCACGAACCGTCAACACGGCAAAGTACATGACATATTTGCAACCGAAGCGGCTCGTCACGGAGGAAAGATGGACATATTTTCGTCAGGACCAACAGAGGATTCGCCGCGGGAGGGCAAACTGCTTTTCAGCGGAGCTTCACGGATGACCAGTATTCCCAGCTAGAGCCCAAGCTAGCGAGAACCGAAGACACGGCCTGTGACCGCGCTTCGAGACAATGAGCCAGGGTCATTTCCATCTCGTCAGAAACTGAAGCCAAGCCATCTTAACGTATTTTCACTCTTTTTCCCCTACGCCTTCTCTTTTACGACTGAGAAGGATGCCAAATTCTATAGTTGCAGCCTCCCGTTTTCTGTTTCCGCTACCAGAGAGAAGTTGAGAAATTTTTGTTGTGCCTTGCCTCTAAATGTTTCCCCTGCTTCGCCTAGCCGGGTTCTAATCGAATGCTTTACCGGGGAATTTTGCAGCACATCCCCAACTACAATAATGTTTGAGCAATGGAATAACCAGACGGAACAACCCCTTGAAGATAGATCCTAACCCGTGACCCCTTTGAAACGGCGGACCTGAGTAATATGGGAGTCCATAACCGGCCTGCTCGAGATAGTAATTGCGGTACAGCTCTCCTCTGTCGTATTTAATTTTATCTTAAAATGAAGTTTAATGGACAACTCCCCAAATGCAAATAAGGGTTTACGGCCCGCATTGTCCGTTAAAAGGATTTCAATGGTGTCGAAATAATGCTTTGATACTGATAAATAATGAACAGGATTGAAAATAATACTTTGTAAACGTCCGTACGGGACAGAAGGTATTGTAAACAAACTGAAAAGTGGAGCTTTAGTATCTCCTACCATCTGGTGGCTTACTATGTCGCTGTACACCATAATTTGTTGTAGAAAGCCAATTCTTAAATTTGCTTGTTTCGAAGCTTGTGATTGTTTCACAATATTCCTATCTGGTTCAAAGCCCAACTGTAATGCTAAGATGGGCGAAGATTTGACTGTAGATAATTGAGAATCGTAGTTTCCTTCCACAATGTTTGCCGAGTAATTGCACCCGAAACGAAAAAGCACTTCTCCTATGTGATTTTCATTCAAAACTTGTAACACAGTGTCTACAGTGGGATAATAACCAGATGGTACAATCATTTTTCCACTCAGCCTATTTGGCTGACCTGGCCGTGAGTTTTCAACTGTCCATGCAATCTCATTTTCCCCTTTCATGACATTGTAAAGACTATTAGTAAAGTTGACTTCAGAGAGTTCTACAACCCATTCTCCAGAATTTAAGTTAATTGGATATGAAAGTTAGGTACTAAAATGAGAAGCTGTATTGTTTCTGCCTTCAGCGATCATCGTTCCGCTTTTTTAAAATGTAATGTTACTCTCGACGCACCAAACTGATTTTAATAGTATTTCAATTGTTTCAAAATATTGCTTTTCAACTTTTATGTATTGTCGTGGTTTGAAAATATAACTTTTCTTTGCACCAAATTCATAGTCTACAGTGCTAAATGTTCTTATCACTGGGCCGATTTTTGGTTGAGATTTCACAATATTTCAGCAAATGTCAATCTCGTGTGGAATATGAAAATCCATGTTGCACTAATACGAGGAACAGGTTCGTACTATCCCTGATCCCATATCAGAATGTATAAGTTCCTTTTTCTCTGGAACAGATAACGAATAACCAAACACAGGAGCGAAGGAAGGCGACAAGAGTACTTTCATGCTTTCATCATGTTCCAAAGTTGTTTGCACGTAAATTGTCTGCTAATGAGCATCGCATCCTAAAGTTACATGTTGAGCAAGCACTTTTCGTTTTGGAGGAGGAATATTCGAAAGCAACAAAGAAATATTGGAATAAAATCCTTCACGGACCACACTTTCACTCTAAAACACATCGTCTCTGTTTTTATGTTTATATTCATATGTAATAATGTTGTTATCTCAAACAATATTATAGAAACTACATGTTAAATGTATTCAGCTACAGCAACGATCCACTTTTGATCCAATTCGATTGACTCACTCAACTTTGTGCGATAGTAAGCAATTGAGTTGTCTGGAAACAAGTCTAAACTTGCATTGGAGTGTAAAGTGAGATAGAAATCGTCTCGTGCCATAGTGTCAACTAACCTAAACTTGAGTAATATCAGAAATAAATACCCATGATCTCATGGCTCTGGGATACCCTCGCCAATGTACAAACGCCTTATTTCCTTTTCGTTTCAATATTTTTTCAATAATAAAGGGTCAATTTGGATCCACTTTAATTTTCTGTAATTCAGGTTCGTAAAATATCTCTGTAAAATGTCCAATTAGGCAAATAACCTTTTTCGAATTTGAGCTTGTTTTTACTTATTCTTATGTAATTACCAATATTAAATTTAAATTTGATCTTTTCTTTTGGTTTAACGCGCGAGCGAGACCACACTTGTAAAGCATTATCGAAATTTACTTCTGCAGGCGCCATTTTTATGGATCTATGGTAAGAATGATTGTAGGATTTAACAATTTTAGTTAAAATATCAATATATTTGAAAGTATTATTTGCAGTGAAATGCTTATACAATTTTCATTTCATAGTACGTATAAATCTTTCGACCACGGCTGCTTTCATTTCAGAATTAACACTGTAATGTTGCACATTATACTTGTGAAACACTTTCTTCACATGAGACCACACTTGTAAAGCATTATCGAAATTTACTTCTGCAGGCGCCATTTTTATGGATCTATGGTAAGAATGATTGTAGGATTTAACAATTTTAGTTAGAATATCAATATATTTGAAAGTATTATTTGCAGTGAAATGCTTATACAATTTTCATTTCATAGTACGTATAAATCTTTCGACCACGGCTGCTTTCATTTCAGAATTAACACTGTAATGTTGCACATTATACTTGTGAAACACTTTCTTCACTCTCTTCCTTTGTCTGTCTGACAATACATTGGAGGATATTCCTACATATTTATAATCTTTGAGATAGCCGTTGCCATAACCGCCCCTGATTTGTTTTTCACTGGGACACAGCACGCTTGTCTTGAAAACACATCAAATGCACAAAGAATGTTTTACGTGCAGGAACATGTAAAGTATACGCATCCTGTTTTGACAACCAGTTCTGAATTTGAGTTCGACTTTCTGTTGAAGCCTTAGATAATTTTTCACTATTTGAAAAAGACGTAGGAGGTTTATGTGTATAGTACAAAGATTTCAGATCCATGTTACAAGTCCTCACAAATAAATTCAGGTTTCCTTTTTCTTGTATTATACATATTATACATATAGGTATATCATTGTAACAATACAGTTACATATAATTTAGTGTAATACAATAGATGTATCTGTGACAACTTGCATTTACATATTGGAATGCAGGAACCGCTTCAAGACACTTTTTCTTTTATGTTCTCACGAATCCTCTCTTTGAAGGAACCAACAATAGTCATTCATTATCGATGGATCCCATTTTCCTTTATAACGCTGCTCCATCTGCAAAATGTCGTGGTGGAAGAGTTCACCTTCTTCGTCGCTCACATCACCCAGATTGTTAGGGATAAAATTGAAATGGGAATGCAGGAAGTGGATCTTGAGAACATCCTGCACCCCAATACCTTGTAATTTTCAGGAAGTGTTTGCACTAGTCTTTCACTATCTTCTTCTTTCTTGTTGCCAAGGAATCCTTTCACAACAGCTTTAAATGAATCCAATGCAGCAAGTTCCTTGGGAGAAAGTTTTTCTAAAAAAAGGCTATCATTTAACAATTTTCTAATTTTAGGTCCAATGAAAATTCCGTCTTTTAATTTTGCATCACTCACAGCAGGAAAAATTGAACGTAAATATTTAAAACCGTCTCCTGTTTTGTCCATACCTTTTACAAAATTTTTCATTAGTCCTAATTTAATAAGCAAAGGTGGAAAGGGTAAATTTGACATTATCTTGAACTGGAGTGAATTTTTCTCTTACTGGCCGTTCTGTAGGTATGTAGTGGTGTTGAGTATCACGCCTGTCCCAGAGACACAGAAAACAAGGATATTTGGTAAATCCACTCTGCATGCCAAGTAGAAGGCCAATTACTTTAAGGTCTCCGCATGCCAACGGTATTTCTCGTATTTAATTGCTTCAAGAATATGGCACATATTTTCGTAAGTTTCCTTTGTGCTACAGGCACAGAAGGAAATTTATTACCATTATGTTACAAAACTGCCTTTTAACTAACTTTAGATGCTTCAATAAATAAACGTCATTCCTCAGAACTATGTTGCATACCTAACTTTAACAATAGACTACCTACATCATTGCATGTACAAACTCCAGAATGTGTAATGTTGAAAAATGACAATAAATCGTAATTTCTGTTTCTGTACACTGAAACCTTTGTACCTTTATTAAGTAACTTCCATTCTTGAAGCCGAGAACCTACAAGCTCTGCAGATTGTTTAGATAGGTACAAATCACGTAAAATATCGTTAAGTTCCTCTTGTATAATGAGATGAGGCCGTTCTTCTTCATTCTCACCTGGAATATACGTGTCATCGTTTTAGGTACAAGGATCCACCTCCATATCATCATCAGATGGCCCAATCAAATCTGGCAATGTAGAAGGTGGCACTGGAACGGGTACGTTGTCGCCGTGCGGTATGGGCCTTATTGCGGAAGGGAGGTTTGGATATTGAATACACCTCTTGTTTTTAGATGAAAAACCACTCACATTTGTTAAGCAAAAGTAACAGTCATCGGTATGTTTTTTTTGTTTACGCCAAACCGTTGTAGTACCAAATGACAAGTGATCTTTCTTACCCTTCACCCACTGAGTAAGTCTTGCGTTACAATTTGTAAAGACCACGTGAGGTGCCCAATCACGATCTTGGTCGCCAAGAGCACAGCCGAAATACAACATATATGCTGACCTCAGTAGTTCCGAAATCGAACGCCTACGATTTTTCGGTGTAAATACAACTACGTCTTTGCTTCTTCATATTCGAACAATGATCGCTGCCACACGGTAAAACACTCTACCTCGGCTGAAGACTATGATATGCCTGTGATAGCAGGCACCCTGAATGACACGCGTTCGTTTAACCTAACGCAGCGCCAAACAATGCTTCCTTCCTACCTTCTTTCCCACTGGTTGTCGGTGTGTGACAATGATACCTTTTAACAACAATGTGGCTTTTCAACAACGCTTATTTAAAATATATACAAATAACAAAGGGAATACGATAACTAAAATGAAAACAAACACGTCTGTTGTATGAAAACCTAATTAACATTTACTTTACCGTATGCATGAAAAATAAGATCAATCAAGAACTCATAAACCTTACGTGATGGGAAAAAACTAATTTCTTTTTTGAAATCAGCATCACCGAATTAGTAAAGTGCACCATGTTTCTTCCGTGTACATTTTTCATTATAATTAATCCTGGAGATTCAATATCCATATTTGCAATATCAGGTTGTCCTTCAACAAACTGAATATTTGTTTCTTGACAGAATTTAAGTTTTGGTCTAAGAGCCCCATATGCCCGAGTATCGATCTTCGTACTTGAGTAAATATTTTATTTTTATAAAATACGATAGGTCACACTAAAAGTTTTTAGACACGCGCAAGTAAAACACTGGAGACCAAAAGTATGAATGCTATAATTTTTCAAAGTATTCGCCATGACAGTTGATACACTTGTTCATCCGCTCAAACCAAGTGTGAAAGCACTGGGACCACACATCTGCAGGCACCTCTTGAATGCACTGAACGAAGTCGGTGACTGCCTCCTCGGGAGTAGGAAATGAAGAACCTCTTAATGTATCCTTGATTTTAGGGAACAGGAAGAAATCACAAGGGGCGAGGTCGGGACTGTAAGGAGGATGAGTCATTTGTTCGATGTTGGAGGCTTTGAAGAATTCAATTGTTCGTACTGCTGTATGGCTGCGCGCATTGTCTTGATGCACAATAATGAGACTTCGTGGGCGTTTTTCACGAACTTTCCGTACGATCTCCGGTAAACAAACCGTAGTGTACCATTCAGCATTAACGGTCCGACGTCCCTGTAGCGGCACTGTTGCAATATGGCCCGTCCGACTGAAGAAAGTGGCAACCATTTGTTTGCCAACACTTCGTCCCTTCCTGACTTTTGTTGGTGGGTCTTCATCCGGGAAGATCCACTGCGTCAACTGTCGTTTGCTCTCGGGTTCATAACAGTACACCCAAGTTTCGTCACCTGTTACGATGTCATACACTGCATTTGATTGTCCTTGGTTAAATTTGTCCAGCATTTTCATGCAGCATGTGACCCGTGCCTGCTTTTGCTCCTGAGTAAGATGGTGTGGGATCCATCTGGCACAGAGCTTCCTGACACCAAGGCGGTCATGCAGGATCGTTTGAACCTGACTCATACCAATACCCAGTGTTGCACTAATAACTGCATATGTCACCCGGTTATCTTCCTCTATCATGAGACGCACTCTGTCGACGTTTTCTTGAGACGTTGCTGTCACAGGACGACCATCACGTAATTCATCACTGAGTTTCTGACGTCCACGTCGAAATTCTAAAAACCAATTAAACACAGTCGCACGGCATGGGGCTTCCTCCTGAAATGCATTTCGGAGCCTTTCATAACATTGCTGCTACGTTAAACCTGCTCGAAAATCGTAAAAAATCATTGCTCTGAAGTGCTCCCGTGTTAAATCCATTTTACTGTACACACACGACAATAATTGACTAATTTCTGGCACACAACAATTAACAACTATAAATTCTGCAGCATTATCACACTTCACAGACTACTAACTTCAACATATCCTAGAGACAATGTATTGCTGCAATCAGGGTTGCCGCATCTAAAAACTTTTAGTGTCACCCACGTAGTAACTTGTCCACAAATGTAGTCTTCCCGCTCTGAGACGGATGGACACAATCATAGCAAACAGGTGACCAAAGCGAAAAATCCATTGGAAACTGAACTTTGTTCCAACATGAGCATTTATTTTATGTTCTCTTGCTTGAAAAGCGAACACAAAATGGCTGACCTATGCGTTGTACACAGTATAGGTGCTAAAATTTGGGCTGTCGTCTCTATTCGGTGCTTGAAATGCATTTTGTCTACAAAATACGTATCCTTCCGACATTCACATTCCGGGGGAACGTGAAATATAGTTGCTATGTTTTTAGCGAAATGTACTTTTGACTTGCTCATTTTTCGTTTCAAAAATCAAACTAATGTTTGTTACATACATGTGGAACATTTTATCTTTACATCCCATATGGTAAGGAGACATAGTTCTCCAATTTTCGGCGTTTCGTGTGAACTGCTTGGTGATTTTTTTGTTCCTTTTCCGAGACTACCTCCAAATTATCTTCACGTTTAACTTTTCGAGGGTTTTCAACCACTCTCTTCTCAATTTCTTTTATAACAAGTTTCTTGAAATAGTCAAAATTAATTTGCAATTGTGTCCTGTAGTTTATGATAATACCACGCACTTTAATGACATGTTTCTCATTGTTTGCATAATATTTGTTTTCCATTTTATATGCATAGTTCTTGGGTTCTTCATCAAGAAAACATGAGATTTCATATGGGTCTTCAATCTCATCGGTTAGTTCACCGAGAAATAAACCTGTAGGTAACAGGGTTTCACCCTGCTTTTCGACATGGAATACAGAGTCAGTGTCCACATAATGGATCGATTATTTTACCTGTACCATGAAGGAATATAAATGCATTCTTCCATAAGCAGTGATAAATGCCGAGGCAAGCACTTTGGACAATACTAGTGGCGAATTGGCCGTTTTCAAGTCTACATAGTTTACAAGCAAGCATTTTTCAGAAATAGGGACAACATTTTTAATCTCAAATTGTGGATTGAATAGAATATCATGGAATTTATTTTCTGTATTGATAAAAACTGACTAGTTTTTAAAACGGATTCTGAGAATTTACCAAATAGAGAGTTAAGGAGTATTTTGGATATGTAACGCAGCCCCACATTGTATCCAATTTCTTCCTTGACAAGCTGAATGCCCTCATGTTCGAAATAATCTAGAATACACTTGTCTTTGTCCTGTTCTGTACTGCAAGTGGAAGGATATCCTGAGGACTGTTGTTTCAGTCTAAGAAAAGTATCTACATATTCTCTGAACACATTATTCGTTTCTTGTGCTGAAAAAGAATCCCATACTTCATAAGTTTTGAGTATTTTGTACCCTTCCTCTACAGCCAACTTGAGTTCTTCTGATACCCAGGTGCAATGTAAGTATCTTTGGTTTTCTGTCTGAGGGCACTCTTCCTGACTCTCACTTAGTGCACATGCATGGCACAGAGCAAACATTAACTTGCTATTGCACGACATGCCAAGCACAGGTAAGTATAAGTCTTTAGGCGGGAGAACATTGCACATTACAAAACCGAATATGTTTTCCACTGGGGGAAACTCGGAAGTGTAAATTACAGGTAGGCATATTTTGCTGTTTCATCATGGTAGGGTACAGGGAAACAACATCTAAGGGTTTTATACATGAATTCTCGCCATCTTGGCGTTCGTATAGTGCCCCGAAAAGTTCTGTACAGCTGCCATTGAAGGCATGTTTCGGGATAAGAGGGCTGTCAAGGAGGTAGCAATTTTCAGCAATATATTTCCGTTGTTCCGCGTTGGGTTTGATTTCGTTATGGAACTCACATTCCCATTTTTCAATTACTGTGTACCCCATTTGCTCCAGCAACGTGTTTCTTGTTACTGTACGTTCGTTTCTCTGATTTAATGTTTCTCCTGTTCCATTAAGGTGTTGATTCCTATTTTCAGGGAAACATGACTGGCAAGCGTGAAAGTAGCAGCCAAGGAAACTCTACACGGTCTTTGTCTCTTCATGGGTCCCATCCAGCTTATAACGGCCTACTTTCGCTTCCCCGAGATTGTCAGCGTGCCGCAATGTGATATTGTTGGTATACTCTACCCATTTCAACCATTTCAACGAAATTACTGAATAATTATCCTGGTCGTGGGATCCCATCGCTGGAATCTTGATAAGCATGTTTCCTTTAAGAAATTAACCCTGAATATCCATGAGGCTAAAGATGCAAGTGTGGCACATCTCAGAAAGCACTCAATTCCCGATAATTGTTCAATTAAATTTGAAAATTTAATACACGCAGCAGCAAGGATTTCCACATCACTTCTCAAGTTGTGAGTCGGCTTGTAATATCTTCTTAAAGACACACTCCCACATGGTTTCAACATTGTAACCTTCAGACTATAGGAAACAGATTCTGTTGTTTCATACCTGAATTCCGCTGTCTTCACATGGTTGATGTATTTATTATTCTCAGTTCTATCCCGTTGATCATTATTACCTCCATCTTCTTATTATTATTATTTGTCATTCTGGTTGTTGTACTCGGGATACATACTTCTGTTGGTGGTTATACACCGTGTAAATTCGTGAAACCAACATCACAAGAACTCGTAGCAGGTTAGCGTCTCTTCCTTTAAGACGTCCACCCAAAACATATTTTTCACTGGTTCTTCCACCGTGGATGATGGTGATCTTATTTTGCTCCTCGACATAAGTTAACCATTTCAAGGCAAACTTCGACATTGTGTCGGCATGGTGGTACCCTCCTTGAGGAATTATCCCTATACTATTACTAGGCATAAACAGTTGTCTGTAGATTAATGAACATACGGATGCTATTGTAATACACTTCTGGAAAATGTCTATTTTACTAATGTCAATAAAATCCTGTCTCAATTTTGAGCACCCCTGTCGCGATAGTGTCTCATCCTTGATACAATATTCCAATAGGTGTTCCTTGTTGTTGAAAGTAACATTTTTCTTACACTCGTTTTCGTACAACAACAAAAATTTGTTTTAATCATCCACTGATTTCATGTAGTCATATCCGTATGCTGAAGGTGGTAGCATTTCTCCTACGTAATTTCGGTGTTCGTACGTATTCCACACATGTGGATAATATCCTTTCTGAATTAGTAACCAAAAAGTTGGGAATATCCTGCAAGATTTAATTGAACATAATTTAAACTGTCGATGAAATGTAAAGTCTGGTACGTCATGCTCAGAATTATTGTTACATTCAAAATAATTCTAAGTTCCATTCCTCTCTCCAACATTTGTGTTGCTGTTCCAGACATGATAAAAATGTGTCAACAGGATCATCCTAGAAAATGTATTGTCGTGTACCACAAACTCGACAGGACACTGATAAATCTTCTTGTAGGTAACACCCATGGCAAGCTGTCTGCAACACAATTAGGTAGGGCACGTGAAGAAACTCATTATTTTCTTCTGTGTAAGGAATATCAGTGTAACATTGAAAATTGTAAAATATAAACAAAAAATTCGATTGTTGTTGAGGTTTTGGAATTGGTATGTAACAGAAATGGTTAATGGGTTTCACCTGTCTGCACGAATTACAGTATTTGCTGTTGCAATCATGTTTCTTTTCGAACCTGTTATTTGTTAACAATCCTGTAACATTTTTGACACTGATGAATTTCACTACAGACTGTACCATTTCCGAACGGGGTAGAAATATGACTGGTGAAACACTCTCTGTTTTTGAATGTTCTATGCCATACCTCACATGTTTTGAGAATATCCGCTTGGGGTATACATGGCGGTTTCGCACGACACATGGAACAGATCTGCTTGCATAAATGACTGTGTGGTTTGCCAAACATCTGCTCATTACACCTCCGGCATTCCTGTTTTGCTGCAAATGCAGCAACAGGGTTCAGAATCACGTCAAAATGTTGTTGAACATCATCGTACAAAAGGTACATAAATTTAGAAATATTTTTCACTTGTCACTGAAACAGAAGGTCTTTAGGATCTCTCAGATTGTTGTAAACAATTAGTTTGTAATCTGTAAAATATTGTTGGAATTTTCTGAGTTCCGGAATTCCACTCCCAATACATGTATCAGCTGTCAGGTTCACTCCGGCTTTACGCATAAGTTCAAATCCTGGTTTCTGTAGTTTATAACCATCCGTGTAGGATATATAGGCGGGATCTTGATTTGCATATGCCTTCCTTATAATCAGAGCTTCCACCAAACACAAAGGTTTATCTCTCTTTCACACACGTACAAGACTTCTTTTCAGTGAGGCTGTCATGTAATTTGGTAAACAATATACACGTTTACCACCACCGCCAACAGGTATGTCAACATGGTCGGCTTTTAAAATTAAACGGTTTGTGACCAAAAATGTTTTAGCACTATGAAGTATTTTAGACATAATATCCCAACTCATACCAGGTTTCAACTGATCACATCTATGCCACCCTACATATATGTCTTTTACTGTCACATCGGATACATTAGAGAGTGTGAGTCCTATTTTATCACTATCCCTCGCACCTTTCTTTTCATAAATAAGTATGTTTTTGATTCCTTCATGAATCCATGTTTGGGGATCGACATTTTCGGGTTGTTGGGCAAAACTAAATTCTACTCGCTGTCCCTTAGGACGAAATTTTGATTAGTTACGTTCGTGTATGTTGTGCAATATAATATTTCCGATAGTTTGCCCAATCACCGATACATGTTTTCATTTTCTACTTTTCTTATCTTCCGTAGAATCCGAAATGGAAATAGGCTCAGTGCTGAACGATGTCTTCTTCGAGGTTTCTTCTAGTACTGGATCCGGTCTCCATGACGGTCCTGGCAAGGTTCGGGGTCTGATCTGGATACAACGTTCCTTGAAGTTCCTGGTGATGTAACGGGGTCAAATACGGCTATCTGCTTCCCCTGGGTAACTCGGGATACAGGAGCGGGTGTCGATGTCGGGCCTGTTGACTCTTCGTAAATATCTGCCCTTCCTTCTCCGGTAAGATCGGGTACGGATGTTGTCACTGTCCGTAGTAACCTGTCATACTTCTTGACTAAGGAGATACTTTCTCCTGCGATGATTTTTTGTGCAATGTGCACCAACACTTCCCGTAACTGTCTAGGTGTTTTGTAATACCCATTACGATATAGTACTAACAACTCGTCAGCGGATAACTGTAAGTCCATGATCGTACGATGACTGTGTCACAGAGACTGTCTTGTGAAGACAACACCGTTCTTTATATATGCAAGCATGACAAAGCAGTTCTTTAAAGTTTATCCGTTCCTGACTAATATGAACCCCATGTAATCGTCCCGAAAATGGTTAACCGTCTTCAGATGTTTTCCTGACTACTATAAAAGCTCATGTAAAATTCTTGGAAATAGCTGACAGTCTTCAACAGATGTTTCCTGTTCCTAACTCATTGTAAAATGCTCGGAACTCTCTGACCATTTGCAGCTGACAAGTTTCATTTGTGCGACACTTACCTGATGGGTTCGTAAATTATCGTAATTATCTAACCGTCTTCAGCTAGTAGCTTTTACCAGTGTAACATTTTGCTTCTGATAGATATGAAACATCGTATAAACTTCTCGGAAATATCCGACTTCAGCAGATAGTTTCTCAACAATTTTCAAATTTAGTTCTAATTTAGGTGGGAAAAAAAACAATTGGAGATTCTGAATCTGCGCGTTTCAGAAAATTGCTCGATTGGCAATTTAGGATGAAAAAAGAAACTAGGAAACCGTTGGTTCTAGAAATGTGAAACATGGTTAGTTGGAAAAACGACTTCAAACCAAGTCCGAAACCGATCGAACCATCTTTCTATCTCGATTAGGAACGGAGATTTGAACATTTGAAATTTTGAAGAAAAGTCATTTGTTTAAAAAAAATAGTAGAAATTTTTTTTTTAAAAAAAGTTGAATTTTATTTTTGGAAAATTGAAAATTCTTTTGGAAGAGTTGAAACATTTTTTTGAAAAAAAAAGTTGATTTTTTTTTTAAAAAAATACTTTGAACGTGACCGAATTGTGACCTGACCATGGCCTGACTGTGACCGGACCCATGTACAAACTGAACTTAAAACATCAATCGATCGGGATTTCGCCGATGGTGCAGTGACAGCGTTGACGCATTGTAATCAACGGGTCCCGGGTTCGATACCCTGTGGAGGCATATAGTTCTACTTTAAACTGTAGAACCTTGACCGGACCGGACCGTGACCGGACTATGACATGATGGATCGTGACCTGCCGACCCTAATTGAACACAGTAGGGCCTGTCCCACAAGGTTTAATTACCATATAAACACCCTGTATTTCAACTGTAGGTTCTGTCCTACTACCATTGCCATTTACAAACTGAACTTAAAACATCAATTGATCGGGTTTCCCCGCTGGTGCAGTGACAGCGTTGACGCCTTGTAATCAACGGATCACGGGTTCTATACCCTGTGGAGAGTGGTTTCGGATCCTACTTTAAACTGTAGGTCCTGTCCCGATTAGCCTTACAGTGAGTAAAGTGGACTTGAAACATCAGTTTGATCAATCACTCGATCGATCGATCAGACCCTAAAGAAGATACAACATTTTCTACTATACCCTCATATGTTTATAAACAATTTCTGTTTTCCCCATGTTATACAATGAAACAATTTCGATCTTGCATTATATTAATTTAGATGGCTGTATTTTCGCTGGAGAATCTGTGTCAGAGGATGTAACAAGGAAGTAATGTGAATCAAGTTATCTCTTTCATGCAGACTCAAAGAGGAAGTTGTGGTTGTTTATCTCTGGCATGCAAAATCAACAAGGAAGTTGCATTCGTTCCGTTAATGACTAAACCCTACACGGAACTGATATGTATGTGTTCTGACCATCACTGCAGAGTTTTCATTCTTCCTTAACGTCTTTTCTGTTACAGTGTTGTAGTGAAGAAGGGAGAGAATTTTGTAAGTATGTTACATCTATTTATTTCGATACAATAATAACATTTACTTATATTACAAACTGTTTTATTAATTCAACTCATAGCACAGGTTTTTTAGATATTTCTTTACACATTCCTTGTTAAAATATTGGTACTTTAGTATAGGTTTTTCGCAGTGGCGGCGATTAGGTTCCAAAACTACGGGGCAAAGTGCCAAAACTGGAGGGGGCAAGGACAGTTTTCTTTTCCCTCGTAAGTAAGGTTTAGCATAGTGCGGGGGCAAAAGTGACAAAAAATGGGGGGGGGCATTGCCCTCTTAATCGTCGCCACTGGTTTTTCCATATATGACATTTTTATTTTCGAGCACATCCC
The DNA here is from genome assembly GCF_977018435.1 of Lepisma saccharinum. Classification (NCBI taxonomy): domain Eukaryota; kingdom Metazoa; phylum Arthropoda; class Insecta; order Zygentoma; family Lepismatidae; genus Lepisma; species Lepisma saccharinum. The sequence goes on from NC_139249.1 coordinate 54,936,396, forward strand.
ATTTTCGGTTATGCTCCAGGACCCCCACAATATGTACAGTCACTTACATTTTCGACTTTAAACGATCGCATTGAAAGGTTATACAAGTCAAGTCGGAAGTGTCCGTGACCGCACGGAAAACTTAGTTAATGGATTAGTGATTGTTAGTTTATTCGTTCAGTTTTCTCTTTCTTAGCATCTCCACCATCTCTTTCCCTGTTTCTCCTGTTTTCTTATTATCTGCTCTCTCATTCCTCACACCTTTAAATAGTGCCATCAATTCGAAACATATTCTTAACGATAAATGCCAGGGTACATATTGCGCTCTCTCTATGTTTTCTACAAAATCACCAAACGCTGCCGCATTTCTTCTCTTTTCAATAATGAAGCTGAATATCTTGACCAATGTGTCCACCTTCACTTCAAAATTTTTACTCGTTTCTTCTAGTTGCCGCAATATATATTCGGCCAACGCGTTTTCTTCTCAGAAATTGACGTAGCTGGCGACGTGCTTTCTACTTGTCGTTCGTGAACTTTGCTTCATAAATTTCTTCTCTCTACTGCACACCTACGTCACCATATAGGAGACTGAACCCTAGTGGAAGTGTAGTCATCTGAAAATAGACAGAAAATTTAAAAAAGGTAAAGTGCTCCCCTGTGCTTAGCACCACGCCATGAAAGCGTATAGGGAATGTGGGGCTAACGCCCCACACTAAAATATATTAGTTAAATATTTTACACAAACTGTAATCACTGTTATATATTAATTCACATATATTTTCAGGAACATGTGATGCAACATGTGAGGCTTTGCGGAATGCTTACTATCAGCATGAGCTCGGCGCTGAAGACGACGAACATTTCGCAGAGCTCACCAGGTCTGTTCAGAGGTACCTGGAGGAGCAGGTTAGAATCGAACAGAAGCACCAGCGTTCTTTTGCCGTTTTTACTGTTCCTCATATACTGAATCGGGAAAGGCTCCAGGACAATTTTCGTCAGTATCGCCAAAGCGAATTATTTTTTCAGTTTATTTCTGATAACATTGTATATTTTGACATGCTATTTTTCCTATTATATATGTAGCATACCTAATAACTTCTTCCTTTACAGCCGATATCCACATGGAACGGAATATATTTTTAATTATTATATATTGTTTTTCAGAATGTGCCGACGAAATGCCCGTAAATCCAATAACCTGCTCCTGCGGATCTCAGAGATTATGTTCCTCCTCCTGCTTATCCTTTTCCTCCACCTCCTTCTTCTCCTCCTCTTCCCCCTCCTCGTGTTCAATCGGAGCAGGAGGAGGAGGATCCGCCACTCATAAATCTGGCTGAAGAGGAGGAGGAGGGACGCCTTACGCCACCGTTATCACCCACAGCAGAAGAGGATCGGGAACAGCCAATCCCCCGCCGTTGAGTGCAGCTGTACCATCATCATCATCATAACATCTTCAAATAAACCTAAGATGACACAGGAAACCTTTTTATTTTCTCACCTTTCTAGCTGTCTCGTTTTCTGCTTCCGACTGCTATGATCTCCGGGAACTCACGATGGGGGTTTCTGTTCCCGAACTGGTCTTCAACTTTGCCGATGCTGGGAAGGAACAAATATTTATGTTTCAGATTCTCATGGCTTGAAAGGCAGTCGGAATATCCGACCATCTCTTCCAGATCTAATTCAGGATCTTTTATTCTTAGTGTCTCGCTCAGTGATTCCTCCAAATTCGTACCACATCTGAACCATCACAACACCTCGGACATTTTCAACACGCATTCCGTATAAGCTTTACGGAATTAGTGCATTAGTGTCGCGACATCACCCTCCTCAACTATCATTTATTTCCTGTGGCACCCGAACCGGTACAAACGCGGAATTTTCCCAGATAGGTTATATGTACATGTTCCGCATTTAATTCAGATTCCGTTTCCATGCACATACATTCTATCGGGGAAATTCCTGACACTACAATAAAAGGTCCTGCATGATATCCTCGAGTCGCCACCTTACCGGCTACACGACCACTCCAGACACGGTACGGTAGATGGACGTATACAGGCGCTCTCTAGAACTGATAATGCGTCTCGTATAAACCACTTCTTCGACTATTAATACATTAAATGCTGATCGGATAACCTTGACTCTCAATCTGCATGCAACTTTCCTCCGCTAAATCGCTATCGTAAAATGTCACCAAAAATAATTCCCTGTATCTTACAGGTACGTCGAATATCAACAATTTTCAATTTGCACTTTGAAATCTTTTCCTTTTGCAGCCTTTCATCTTTTTTGATCCGAAAATCGTTGTACGGTATGCGAGAGACGTTGTCCTTTCGGGAAAACGCTCTGTATACCCGTACAAGGGATTACACTCCCACTTCCTGTCAAAACTTACAGCACCACCGACAGTGTCTTTCCTGCTACGTATCATTTCTTCATACTGATGCTGCGCAGCATTTTTCTTCCCACAGCTTACGAAATTGTCGTTCCGTTAGGTATTTCGGAGCACTTACATGGGGTTTTTCTTTCACTTCTCCTTCCCTAGGTAATTCTGACACTATCGATGGTCGTGGTGATCGTGGACGAGACGGTAGTGGACTGGAACCCCGTACTGTCTCAACCTGCAGCAGTACCTTCGCAGACTTCATACCAAACACAACGGTCACAAATGTCAACAGCCACGAAACTACGGTCATTTTTTACTCACCTTACGGTACTTCACCTCTGATTCCTGCACGGATTTCAGACAGATAACAATGACTCTGATGATCTTTCAACGGTGATCCGGTATCTGCTGTTCTGTTCCAGATGAAAGACGGCTCTGCTGATTCTACAACGGAGATGGTGATTCTGGCAACCTCACAATCCGCTAGTCCTTTATATACCTTCCTTCCGATCTACGTTATCAATACATTCTGTGCGCATTCGTTCGTGCAGAGCGTCCTATCTTCTTCCTTTCCCTGTACACTGTACACTGTCGTCTGCTCCAAGAGACCTACTCTTTTTTTCTCTATTTATTTTCTTTACATACGGTTTCTCCGACACATTTCTTTCGTTTTGATCTTCCTCTATCACATGCAGACTCCTATCTCCTTTTATTCAACACCACGCGTATTCTTATCATACGCCTTCCACGAATTCTTATCTCAAGATATCCGGACCACCGCTCCACACATAGCACTCAGAACTTGCGACAATTTTATAACCTCTCCCTTAATCACCATCCCCATTGACAGTCCGGAAACCCATATCTCCATCCCGACAAACACGCCACACATTTCACTCAGCCGTTCCAAGAATTCCATAACAGTCAAACACCATCTGTTCTCACCCATCAATAGCCCAAAAACGCATATCTCCATCCCGACAAAAACGCCACACACATATCACTCCTTCCCGTCCTTTTCAATTAATGACCGACAGTAGAAGGGAAAATACTTTAGACCAAACAATAGACCCTTTAATTGACATTAATGGTTTTTTAATTCATTTTCGAGGGGTGACGCTATTGTTATTTAATCTAGCGCCACGTGTCGTGGGTGGAGGAGGAGATGAGTCATCGATGACTCATGCACACGTGTGAGTTTGAAATTAATGGTTTTCCATTAGTGCACAAAAGACACTATTATGTATTCCGTTTTCGGCCTAAGCTAACCTTTTGTTGTATATTATATATGCGTTTCTGCCGGATATGAGTCACAGATGATTTATACAGACGTGGGAACTTGGAATTAATGGTTTTCCCATTAATGTACAAAAGACATTTTCGGCCTATTCTAACGGAAGCGTCGGTGGTGAGTCATATTTGGTATAATTAAGGATCCGGATTTACCCGTATTCAACCGGTGCCGACGCGTTCGATCGGAGGTAGAAGATATTATAACACATGTTCGCTTTAAAGGCGAAGAAATTGAACGATGTATCCTATATGAAAACGAAGTATGCGAGCAGAATCCATGTTATTAATATTAACCTGTTACGGAAGAACCTGTTATGTGGTTGCATTCATCGGCACCCCCAAACCGCGCGCGTTCATGGACACGGGAGGGGGAAGAAAAGTTCTCTATTGTTACGGCCCCCATCGCTTGGTTTTCTTCCGAAGTTGAATGGAAGTCAAGTGTCGCCAAATTTTTACACACGAGTATTGATTTTCTTTGAGGTTCCAATTTTATTTGGTGGAAGTAATCTACGCGGTATTTCTGCCGCCTTTCGTAACATTGCAAAGACTATTTAACCAAATCCGTAAGGAATTTGGCTGAACTAGGAACATTCAGTTCCAGTATCTACAAGTTAAAGTGGATGCGATCCACTATTTGCCCTTATTTCGGGGTTGCGAACCACAGTCCATTTGATTATTGCCTTATAAACATCAGGATTCACGTAAAATTGACCAGATGTTTTTACTGTTAGAGACAATATTTCGCATTTTTTGTGTATTTTTACTCAGAAAACGCTATTTGAACGATTCAAGCAAGAGTTCGCATGGGAATTTAGACACACAAACTGTGTTTCTTCAACTTTAGCTGAAATTTAGGTTTATTTTTTTACTCTAATATCACAATTTCTTCTATTCAGGCAACATTTTTTATTAAATTTTGGACTAACAAAGACATTTTTCAACTTTTAACTTGTTATTTTAAAAGTTTATTTCCATTTTTTACTCTAATATCACAATTTCATCTATTCTTGCAGAAGTGTTTATTGCCATTTTGACTTGCAAAGATAATTTTTTCAACTTCTTTTATTATTTTTTCTATTTATTGCCTTTTGTATCTTATATTTTTAATTCTTAACTTTGAGTTTTGTTCTTTATTTAAAAAAATTCTCTAATCACTAAGGAAGAAGTACTTTTAAGTAAAACTGTACCCACAAAGTTTATTATTACTATTATTATTAGTATTATTATTATTATTGTTGTTGTTTTTGTTTTGATGTAGTTGTTGAATCTTGTTGTTGTTGTTAGGGTTTATTGACTTCCACTACGCTATTTTTGGTTTGCTTCGTAGGAAAGTTTGTTTATTTTAGAGTTTCCTCGGTATTTTCTTACTGTTAGGGTAGGTAAAGTTTCCTAAATATATGAGTAGGGTTCCATATGTTTTTCATATGATGTGATCACCACAACTCTCCAAGTGCTTTTACTGCATGTTTCCATTTTTATTGAGGCTTAGTGATTCCTAGAGCCACTTTATGCATGAGAGAAAGCTTGAAAATTTTGATCTCAGATAGCCGTCAACCTTATGTCAGAGTATTTTCGAGTATATTTTAGTCTTATTATGGCCCACTAGAATATCATGGCTTGCTTATTTTTTAAGTATGTTGCGCAGTTATCGTATTTTTGCTTTTGCTTTCTAGATAAACTGTATGAAATGTTTAATATTTGTACTTTTTTGCACTTATAAGAGGCCAAACTTTTACTGTAACTAAAATTATTATGTCTCTAAGCACTGAAACCCCTTTACCAAGAGTACTATAACTGAATGTTTATTAATATTGTTTCTTTCATCCCTTAAATATAACAATTTAACAATATAATGACAAATCACAGGACAAGTCGATGTTAGCAGATGACTACGTGGCTCTTAAGTCCACCTGCCAAACTTTTCTTACCATGCTATTTACCTTTATAGTCTTTTATTCGGGTACGTTTCAAGTACTATTGACTTTTTGAGTGTTTGATTAATACCAGGGGTTATTTGTATCTGTTATGCTGTATTATTCGAGGCTTCTATTTTTTATTCTACATTCACTATATGTCCCTGAGAACTAAATTCCACTGACTGAAGCTTAAAGCTTAGGCTCTACAGCATGTTGAATGGTTAAGCACTGGTCAATATGAATTTTACAGAGGCTAGTAGGAGGCATAGGAACACACGCCAGAGCCTTATTAGCGTGCAAGAAGCACTTTCAGGGAGTACTACGAGGAAACGAAGTTGATTTTTTTAGGGCTTTACCAGTTTCACAGCCAATATTTGCTATTTCAAGTAACTACATGCACCAGAACATTTTACAGCCCAACACTAACTAGACTTCAATTTATACTTTATTAGGTGCTAAATGTAGCAAGAACACTGATTGTACATACTTTTGAGAATCCAACTATTTCAGGATTTTTTCTATGTAAGCATATTTTTATTGATTACTAACTTTAACAGACCAATCAGGAAGACGCCAAAATTCACTAAACTTAGTACTATAGTGTATGTGATTGCATGAAAAGTAGAAATTATAACATCCACAAGATTTCGCTTTTTTTTGCTTTTGTGACTAATCGTGACGCTGAGGATGAATGGATGGCCAAAAATCTTAAGGACTGGATGTATTTTACCACTACAGACGCCTATGTAGAAACACTAGAGTACTGTTAGCTTTCAAAATTGAGGTTATACTGTACTGTTTTTGAAATATTTCGTATTTGGCACGTTACAGTTATATCCATTTCAAGACAAATATTGCTAAAACTCTCAAATTTACTGGTACAAGTTGATATTTCTGCTATCAGAGGAATTAACAACCCTATTTTACAAACAAATGGTATTGTTTACACTTTATTTACTTCAATCTGAGACTAATATTTTACAGTAATTGAATCATTCAGCCCTAGTCAATACTTTACTGCATCAGAAAGTTTGTTATTAATCTAATAAGTATGCTATTTTGTGATATTCTAATGCAAACGTTGTTTAATTCACTGGTTATAATGCAAACTTTTGCACAAATTCGATATATTCACTACCTTCAAACCAAACAATTGTACTTATTTAGCGCATTTCATTTATATTTCTTGTAATTAACTTATGTTTCTTATAATTAACAAACTAAACTAATTACTTTGGCATGTTAAAAACCTTATTTTTTACTATTTCCTATTCTATCAGGTTCTATATTGCTGTTTTTATCAATTATGTAAGACCACACTCTGGTAAATGCACATATATTCTCTTTTATACACACGCACGTCACACACACACACACACACACACACACACACACACACACACACACACACACACACACACACATACACACACACACACACACATTTACACACTTATACGAACATACATCTGACGTTTTTCAATATTTTGCTATGAAGTTTGCATCCACGCTATTCAAACAAGGGCAGGCAATGTAGTATTTGTGAGTATTAGTAATCCCAAAGTGGTGTTTTGGTGTCCAAGTTCAGATGAGAGGCTGTTATGTGCCTTTTGCAGGGGATTGCATGTGAAGTGTATGCATATTGAGCATTATTGAGTGTGTAGGCTTCCAAGTTTTGCTGTTATTTTCCTATAATTCTGTGAGACTGTAGAGAGTTCTCCCTTTTCAACCACTTTTCTTTCATTGATTGGATACTTTTTGGGAACTTAGCAGTTTTTTATGTTATGAAGCAGATTGTTGTAGAATATTTTGCATGGTCTTTTGTGATATTGAGTGCCTGCTGTAACGGAAGTAAGTATCTTTCCTTCTTGTGTTGATGTTCTCGTGTAGGTTTCCTATTTTCGGTCAAGTTGCAGTAGGGAACTTAGCAGTTTTTATGTTATGAAGCAGTTTGTTGTAGAATATTTTGCATGGTCTTTTGTGATATTGAGTGGGTGCTGTAATGGTAGTAAGTATCTTTCCTTTTTGTGTTGATGTTCTTGTGTAGGTTTCCTATTTTCTGTCAAGTTGCAGTACTTAGAATAATCGCTACTGTCTTATTGATCTACGAAGCTCCTTTGAATAATCATTTGCATGTGACCCTATACTCCACGTTGTACTTTGTTCTGGGAGCTATCTTTTGAAGCCTTGGCATTCTGCTAGTACAGTATTATTATCGTAGAGGTAAATTAGTTCGTGAAAATATGTATTTTTCTGATTAACTATAGTCGCTTAGTTGTTCTAGCAGGTATAAGTAGTTACTGCTGATGTTGTTAATTTTCTATTCGCAGGGGCTATGTATGATGTAGCGTATTTGTGTTGGCTGTCCCTTTTATTCCTATGTTGTTGAGTTTCTCCATAAGCATGTCCTGTTTTACTCTATTCTATGCCTTGTTGCTGCTAGATATCTGAGGTATGTTGCTGGTTCATATCTGAGGTAGCTTGTTTGACTATCTATTATTTTTGCTATGGCTGTGGCTATTGATGTCCCTTTCTGAATTCCATGTTGGTTTCTGTTTATCCTTGTTGCTGCTTGTTATCTGTGTTAGGTTGTTTGACTTCAGGACTATCCTTTTTTAACTTTATTGTTGATTGCTGTTTTGTTTATTTCCTTATTTGTTTTTATTTGTTTACTGAATCTATTTGTTTTGTGTCTTGTAATATTATTTACTATAGTAACAAAATTATTTTCCTTCCATCCCACATTTATTATTCTGAGCAACAGAACTTCTCCTTCTTTCCTATATATTTGATTATTTCTGGTGTAAAAGTACATTTTTTTTCAAAGTGAATGTTTTAAAAGTACAATTTTTACAAAGTTAATGTTTTAAAAGTACAATTTTTACAAAGTTAATGTTTTAAAAGTACAATTTTTACAAAGTTAATGTTTTAAAAGTACAATTTTTACAAAGTTAATGTTTTAAAAGTACAATTTTTACAAAGTTAATGTTTTAAAAGTACAATTTTTACAAAGTTAACGTTTTAAAAATACTATTCTTTCAAAGTTAATAATTTAAGAGTACAATTCTTCTGCTATTTGAACTTTTGTACAATTTTGTTATTTTTGTTAAAATAAATATGTTAGTTGATATAAAATTACAGTAAATTTTCAGGAATTTATATATTAAATTTCAAAATAGTGTTATTTGCTAAAGATAGCGGACAAAATAAATTAAACTTTGACAAATACTGAACAAGAAATATACAAGTATGGTGATAAATATCAATCTTTAAAAATAATTTTGTTACTATAGTAAATAATATTACAAGACACAAAACAAATAGATTCAGTAAACAAATAAAAACAAATAAGGAAATAAACAAAACAGCAATCAACAATAAAGTTAAAAAAGGATAGTCCTGAAGTCAAACAACCTAACACAGATAACAAGCAGCAACAAGGATAAACAGAAACCAATATGGAATTCAGAAAGGGACATCAATAGCCACAGCCATAGCAAAAATAATAGATAGTCAAACAAGCTACCTCAGATATGAACCAGCAACATACCTCAGATATCTAGCAGCAACAAGGCATAGAATAGAGTAAAACAGGACATGCTTATGGAGAAACTCAACAACATAGGAATAAAAGGGACAGCCAACACAAATACGCTACATCATACATAGCCCCTGCGAATAGAAAATTAACAACATCAGCAGTAACTACTTATACCTGCTAGAACAACTAAGCGACTATAGTTAATCAGAAAAATACATATTTTCACGAACTAATTTACCTCTACGATAATAATACTGTACTAGCAGAATGCCAAGGCTTCAAAAGATAGCTCCCAGAACAAAGTACAACGTGGAGTATAGGGTCACATGCAAATGATTATTCAAAGGAGCTTCGTAGATCAATAAGACAGTAGCGATTATTCTAAGTACTGCAACTTGACAGAAAATAGGAAACCTACACAAGAACATCAACACAAAAAGGAAAGATACTTACTACCATTACAGCACCCACTCAATATCACAAAAGACCATGCAAAATATTCTACAACAATCTGCTTCATAACATAAAAACTGCTAAGTTCCCTACTGCAACTTGACCGAAAATAGGAAACCTACACGAGAACATCAACACAAGAAGGAAAGATACTTACTTCCGTTACAGCAGGCACTCAATATCACAAAAGACCATGCAAAATATTCTACAACAATCTGCTTCATAACATAAAAAACTGCTAAGTTCCCAAAAAGTATCCAATCAATGAAAGAAAAGTGGTTGAAAAGGGAGAACTCTCTACAGTCTCACAGAATTATAGGAAAATAACAGCAAAACTTGGAAGCCTACACACTCAATAATGCTCAATATGCATACACTTCACATGCAATCCCCTGCAAAAGGCACATAACAGCCTCTCATCTGAACTTGGACACCAAAACACCACTTTGGGATTACTAATACTCACAAATACTACATTGCCTGCCCTTGTTTGAATAGCGTGGATGCAAACTTCATAGCAAAATATTGAAAAACGTCAGATGTATGTTCGTATAAGTGTGTAAATGTGTGTGTGTGTGTGTGTATGTGTGTGTGTGTGTGTGTGTGTGTGTGTGTGTGTGTGTGTGTGTGTGTGTGTGTGTGTGTGACGTGCGTGTGTATAAAAGAGAATATATGTGCATTTACCAGAGTGTGGTCTTACATAATTGATAAAAACAGCAATATAGAACCTGATAGAATAGGAAATAGTAAAAAATAAGGTTTTTAACATGCCAAAGTAATTAGTTTAGTTTGTTAATTATAAGAAACATAAGTTAATTACAAGAAATATAAATGAAATGCGCTAAATAAGTACAATTGTTTGGTTTGAAGGTAGTGAATATATCGAATTTGTGCAAAAGTTTGCATTATAACCAGTGAATTAAACAACGTTTGCATTAGAATATCACAAAATAGCATACTTATTAGATTAATAACAAACTTTCTGATGCAGTAAAGTATTGACTAGGGCTGAATGATTCAATTACTGTAAAATATTAGTCTCAGATTGAAGTAAATAAAGTGTAAACAATACCATTTGTTTGTAAAATAGGGTTGTTAATTCCTCTGATAGCAGAAATATCAACTTGTACCAGTAAATTTGAGAGTTTTAGCAATATTTGTCTTGAAATGGATATAACTGTAACGTGCCAAATACGAAATATTTAAAAAACAGTACAGTATAACCTCAATTTTGAAAGCTAACAGTACTCTAGTGTTTCTACATAGGCGTCTGTAGTGGTAAAATACATCCAGTCCTTAAGATTTTTGGCCATCCATTCATCCTCAGCGTCACGATTAGTCACAAAAGCAAAAAAAAGCGAAATCTTGTGGATGTTATAATTTCTACTTTTCATGCAATCACATACACTATAGTACTAAGTTTAGTGAATTTTGGCGTCTTCCTGATTGGTCTGTTAAAGTTAGTAATCAATAAAAATATGCTTACATAGAAAAAATCCTGAAATAGTTGGATTCTCAAAAGTATGTACAATCAGTGTTCTTGCTACATTTAGCACCTAATAAAGTATAAATTGAAGTCTAGTTAGTGTTGGGCTGTAAAATGTTCTGGTACATGTAGTTACTTGAAATAGCAAATATTGGCTGTGTAACTGGTAAAGCCCTCAAAAAATCAACTTCGTTTCCTCGTAGTACTCCCTGAAAGTGCTTCTTGCACGCTAATAAGGCTCTGGCGTGTGTTCCTATGCCTCCTACTAGCCTCTGTAAAATTCATATTGACCAGTGCTTAACCATTCAACATGCTGTAGAGCCTAAGCTTTAAGCTTCAGTCAGTGGAATTTAGTTCTCAGGGACATATAGTGAATGTAGAATAAAAAATAGAAGCCTCGAATAATACAGCATAACAGATACAAATAACCCCTGGTATTAATCAAACACTCAAAAAGTCAATAGTACTTGAAACGTACCCGAATAAAAGACTATAAAGGTAAATAGCATGGTAAGAAAAGTTTGGCAGGTGGACTTAAGAGCCACGTAGTCATCTGCTAACATCGACTTGTCCTGTGATTTGTCATTATATTGTTAAATTGTTATATTTAAGGGATGAAAGAAACAATATTAATAAACATTCAGTTATAGTACTCTTGGTAAAGGGGTTTCAGTGCTTAGAGACATAATAATTTTAGTTACAGTAAAAGTTTGGCCTCTTATAAGTGCAAAAAAGTACAAATATTAAACATTTCATACAGTTTATCTAGAAAGCAAAAGCAAAAATACGATAACTGCGCAACATACTTAAAAAATAAGCAAGCCATGATATTCTAGTGGGCCATAATAAGACTAAAATATACTCGAAAATACTCTGACATAAGGTTGACGGCTATCTGAGATCAAAATTTTCAAGCTTTCTCTCATGCATAAAGTGGCTCTAGGAATCACTAAGCCTCAATAAAAATGGAAACATGCAGTAAAAGCACTTGGAGAGTTGTGGTGATCACATCATATGAAAAACATATGGAACCCTACTCATATATTTAGGAAACTTTACCTACCCTAACAGTAAGAAAATACCGAGGAAACTCTAAAATAAACAAACTTTCCTACGAAGCAAACCAAAAATAGCGTAGTGGAAGTCAATAAACCCTAACAACAACAACAAGATTCAACAACTACATCAAAACAAAAACAACAACAATAATAATAATAATACTAATAATAATAGTAATAATAAACTTTGTGGGTACAGTTTTACTTAAAAGTACTTCTTCCTTAGTGATTAGAGAATTTTTTTAAATAAAGAACAAAACTCAAAGTTAAGAATTAAAAATATAAGATACAAAAGGCAATAAATAGAAAAAATAATAAAAGAAGTTGAAAAAATTATCTTTGCAAGTCAAAATGGCAATAAACACTTCTGCAAGAATAGATGAAATTGTGATATTAGAGTAAAAAATGGAAATAAACTTTTAAAATAACAAGTTAAAAGTTGAAAAATGTCTTTGTTAGTCCAAAATTTAATAAAAAATGTTGCCTGAATAGAAGAAATTGTGATATTAGAGTAAAAAAATAAACCTAAATTTCAGCTAAAGTTGAAGAAACACAGTTTGTGTGTCTAAATTCCCATGCGAACTCTTGCTTGAATCGTTCAAATAGCGTTTTCTGAGTAAAAATACACAAAAAATGCGAAATATTGTCTCTAACAGTAAAAACATCTGGTCAATTTTACGTGAATCCTGATGTTTATAAGGCAATAATCAAATGGACTGTGGTTCGCAACCCCGAAATAAGGGCAAATAGTGGATCGCATCCACTTTAACTTGTAGATACTGGAACTGAATGTTCCTAGTTCAGCCAAATTCCTTACGGATTTGGTTAAATAGTCTTTGCAATGTTACGAAAGGCGGCAGAAATACCGCGTAGATTACTTCCACCAAATAAAATTGGAACCTCAAAGAAAATCAATACTCGTGTGTAAAAATTTGGCGACACTTGACTTCCATTCAACTTCGGAAGAAAACCAAGCGATGGGGGCCGTAACAATAGAGAACTTTTCTTCCCCCTCCCGTGTCCATGAACGCGCGCGGTTTGGGGGTGCCGATGAATGCAACCACATAACAGGTTCTTCCGTAACAGGTTAATATTAATAACATGGATTCTGCTCGCATACTTCGTTTTCATATAGGATACATCGTTCAATTTCTTCGCCTTTAAAGCGAACATGTGTTATAATATCTTCTACCTCCGATCGAACGCGTCGGCACCGGTTGAATACGGGTAAATCCGGATCCTTAATTATACCAAATATGACTCACCACCGACGCTTCCGTTAGAATAGGCCGAAAATGTCTTTTGTACATTAATGGGAAAACCATTAATTCCAAGTTCCCACGTCTGTATAAATCATCTGTGACTCATATCCGGCAGAAACGCATATATAATATACAACAAAAGGTTAGCTTAGGCCGAAAACGGAATACATAATAGTGTCTTTTGTGCACTAATGGAAAACCATTAATTTCAAACTCACACGTGTGCATGAGTCATCGATGACTCATCTCCTCCTCCACCCACGACACGTGGCGCTAGATTAAATAACAATAGCGTCACCCCTCGAAAATGAATTAAAAAACCATTAATGTCAATTAAAGGGTCTATTGTTTGGTCTAAAGTATTTTCCCTTCTACTACCGACAAAACTCTCAGGGTTTCCGGGAACCACTATCCTTATCACAAATACAGAATAGTGTTTTCCGCATCCCCATGAAAAACATATCACACAAAATTCCTGGAATTTTCACCGAAACAGGAAACGCACAATTCAAACAAAACCAACCGCCGCAGACCGTCACCCTCCCCGACAACCAATCAAAATCCTCCCCACAATCTCAACCCCACCCATTTTATGACGTCACACCAATCAAAAAACAAACAACATTATCTCACTAACACCAGAAACACATACCTCCTTATCTAAACACATTTCCCCTTTGCTGCCTGAATTTAGGTAACGCCTGAAACGCTTATACGAATCCAAGAATTCACAACAACAATTTCCCCTTTTCCGCCTGAATTTAGGCAACACACATAACTCAAAACCTGGTATGCGGGGGTGTATACTACTGCGATTCATTAATGAACTGTAATGTTCATTTAATAAAGAGATTGCGCGCGATAGAGTGGCTTGTACAGAATCGCGACACATTTACATTCATATGACATTCACATGCATTTTTAAGTACGAAACGCAGATCCACAGGAACTGACTTCACATTTTTGATCAGACCCGTTTTCTCCATCAAAATTGTCCTTCTACTCAAGTTTCTACTATGACTTGTTATTGTTATTTTTTAAGTCCACTTTATCAGTGGCCGTGCGATCTAAGCCGCTGTGCTTTGGATACCGACTGTGGGACGGCATGGGTTCGAGTCCGCCTGGGTTCTCGGGCTGTGTATAGGACTGAAGGCAAACCACCATCGTGGGGAAATTGAGGAGCTACGAGTGAGTAGTGTAACCCGGTCTGGGAAATATCCTATAACAGCTGACTGTCATCACACCACAAGAACTTTTCATCATAAATTTTCACATTTTTGTGCAGTTTCTCTTTCCTTAATTAATTTGTGCATATGCCGCATGCGCTTGGGGGGACTAATGTCAGGCTTAGGGGGGGGGGGTAGCCCTCTAGAACCTACCTAACTACGCCCATGCTTAGGGAAACAAGACAGTATAATAATTGCATTTTATTTGACATAAAAGATTCGTGCGTAAATGTAAAAGTATTTTTTATACAGTGGCGTGCCCAAGAGGGCGTTAGAGGAGTTCGTTACCCCTCCTTTTGGCCCAATATTCCTAAGAAAATAACGTCAAAGGCAGGAAAGATAGCAAAATGAGGCGTGACTATTAATGAAAGTATACATAATCCCCTCCTTTCGAAAATCCTGTGCACACCATTGTTTGTATATGATGGAACAAAATCTCAGTGGTTTTTATCTTACGTTCTGACGGGAAAATAGGCCACTGGTAAAATTATTCCTTAGTAAAGTATTAAATAAATACCTTTCAGACGGTATTAGTTAGCCCCGGAGAATTTGACTCCGACATCTGTAGCCCCCATCCCCCACCCCCGTCCCCCTTACTTCAGGCTAGTGCCTTCACTGCGTCTGTCTCAGCAAATGCTGCAATGTCACGACACAATGCTAAGTGCACAGCAACTTCATCTTCGCTAAACTCGCCTTCTGCCGCACTCTTTTCGACAAAGAAACTTTAACATTTCTTTGCCGACTTTGGTTCCCTGCGTAACAGACTTTGAAAATATATAAAATGGTATGTATTCTAGACATTTCGTAGAACGAATAGAACGTTGGTATTAACATGATCACTAGAGCCATGAAGTTTGGCAAAATGCCTCTTTTTATCTACTGCATATATTGATAAAATCTTTCCGGGTATACGTTTCTTATGTTGTTTCGAATGTTTTAGAAGCCTTTTCATTTTGCCTATTTTGCCTATTTGGGACCCCACTGCCTATTTTTAATTATAATGCCTTTTTTTTTGCCCTTTTCAATGAAATTTGACCATTTATTTTTTTAAAAAAAAATGTGTATATAAATTATTTTTCTCCCAAAAACGTTATTGGCATTTATTTTTCTTCCGTTTATTATGTGAATAATTTTCGCCTTATTTAAGTAATATTGAACTCATGCATGTTTCAACATTGCTGAAGGAGAAAAGTGTGAGAAAAATGTATTTCATGCTCAGTTAGGATATTGCCTTTCGGTTAACATTTCCTTGTGCATGATTGACTGCTGAAGTGGAGAGGTTGATTTCGAACACAAAAAGATATTTCTGAAACCTCCCTCTCGAACCCGAAAATTTAAGGAAGTTGCATCTGAGCTTAGTTTACCTTCGCAAGCAGTCTTGACCAGATGGGGAACCTGGATATCAGAAGCTACATATTATGCTAACAACCTTGAAAAAATTAGTGAGGTGATAGATGCTCTTCCAGAAAATGAAGCGGCTTCATTTCGTGAAGTGAAAAAACTCCTGTGCTATTCAAGTTTATTTTTGCACATTATGGTGCATTGTCAGAGACAATTACAATTATAGCATCCATGAAAATCTACGAGGAATCTATGCAGCAGATGATGGAAGTGCCAGGAGAAAAGGGGTCAGCTGTTGCGGAAAAGTGCTAACGGGTAGTGAGTGCAAATGAGGACTTGAAACAATTGAAAACAATTTGTGATATTCTAAAAGGTGAAAATGCTGTTACCAAAATGAATCCAGCTACATTAGCTTGTTTTATGTATGCTCCAATAACTTCTGTCGAAGTAGAAATATTATTTTCCATTATGAAAAACATTCTCTCTGATAGACGACTATCAATGAATGATGAGAACTTAAAAAAACACCTTCTAGTTATGTGCAATCAAGACGGAGAAAATTGAAATGCTCTTCCCAATGTAGATCTTAACATTTTGCCAGAAATTATAGATAAAAGTAAGCGACTTCCAAATGTGCCTTTTTCGGTTTATTTTGCCTTTTTTTCATTTTTTGTGCCTATTTTCCACATTATAAATGCCTTTTTGCCTGCCTATTTTAACGAAAATAAATGCCTGAACTTCCGGGCTCTAATGATCACGATGCAATTCGCGTTAAATAATTTTCCGAGCAAGACTTGATGGTATCTTGAAAGCATCTGAAATTTTTGTTTCAGTGTGACTTGGAGAAAAGAGGAGGCAGAAGTAGGGTTAAAATAAAACTGTTTTTCAATTTTAAAAAACCCACACAGAGCTATAGGCAATTAATGAAAACCAGAAACAAGAAACAATTCTTAACAAGAATGCTGACGAAATATAGACGACGAATCGAACTGCCGCTTATCTTTATTGAGACTGCGACTAGTGCAGGAAAGTAAATGCGGCTTCTCTTTCAGAATAGGATCATTGCTTTCCTGTTTTATGCAAAACTAGTAACATTCGACACTCGGTATGACATGACATAATTTAACACACAGTTTGATATGACAGTAAGGGTTAGTATTTTGGATTCAACATAGGTTCTGAAAAAGGTGTGTGCAAGCACCCCTTTCCCCCCTGACCTAAAGAAACTAGATTCTTGTGATACCTTTAAAGAATTATACAAAGTTCGAAATAGCCTTTTAGATGCAGTACAGCGTTTTGTGAATCAACTTTCTCTGTGTTAACCCGAGTCAATAGCCCCTCCCCAGAGGCTGTCTATGTGTAGCAAGCTCCTAGCCAGGCGCGTCGCGTGATAATGTTCGCATGAGCACGTGAACACTCATGTAAATGTTTTAAATTACGTTCATATTAAATGCACACACACACACACACACACACATATATTTATTCGAAAAAAAAATAATTAATTGATTATGGAATATATACACACAATTTACTCAGAGTTGACGTCTTTCACGTCTGATAACTTTTTAGAGAGTTGGTAACACTGACTCCCACGGTGTTCCACGGATTGCGTTGAACACAATTGCTTTGCGTGTCGCACTCGCATCAAACCGACAGCTAAGGGACTGTTGGCCACTATACCGCGAAAATGTTTACTGGGCTGTGCGAACATTTGGTGCTGGGAGTCCTGATTCCAGCGGCAATACTTCTTGCATTCGGCACCAGAGTGCAGCATATACAAGGCATGTCTAGGGGGACTCTGTGCTCGAGACGGTCTGCGAGATTTTAGTGAGAAATCGCTGAACCTGGCGTATTTTAAATTCCAGTGGGCGCTAAAGTTCACGTAATAGTGACGAGCGACTTTTCTTTAGAAACTAGTCTGCAGGAGTTACATATCTTTCAAGGTTTATATGATTTGCGCATGTGCGTCTAACGGCCATTCAGACTATACAACTTTTCTTTAGTAATCGACGTTTTTAATGAAAAAAAAAAGAACTCTCACCAACTTAAATTCCAAAGGAAAGTGCGGACGTGCATTTTTCTGGTAACTATACTCAGAATAGTATGGAGTCTTAGGACTAAATAGCTGTTACCGAAAACAGTTATCAATTGATGTTAGTAAATTATTTTTACTATTATCTACGTTATTAGAATATGCTTATTGTGAAGAACAAAATATAACTTTCAGAATACTAGAGATGCATTTTTGCTACACATCATATTTTCTTCTTTGAAGTTAGAAAGTTAAAATGAAATATGCATAAAATTATCTCATTTGAAATTAAATATTTTTTTAATCTACATATAAACGCACAAACATTGAAATTTAATTTATTGGTTGGAATAAACCTGATGTAAGTTGTTCTTTACAGCACTTTTTAAAAATATATTTTGCATTTTTCACGTGTAAATTTGATTCAGCAACTTTTAGCGCATGTTGAAGATTTAGCAACTTCTGCGTTTCAATTGTTGGCAACAATTGTTGCTGTAGGAGAACTGCAAAGGCGACACGTTATTTTTGGAAAGGTCAAGTTCCGTTCGTTTTGCGGGGCAATAAAAAAGCCTATGCTCTTTGGCGGCAACCGGCAAAACACGATTAGAGTGGTGTCGACTGTTGAGAGCGCGATATCTATTGGCAAGCAGTTGGGTGAATTTATGTGCATTGGCTTTCAGACGTGCGCGCGCGTGTGTGTGTGTAGTGTAGTGTTGTGTTTTGTACACTACTCCCAAACTTCAATCATAAGCATCCCAACCGAGTTATTGCATTACCTTCTCAATTTGAAAGCCTCATGGCTTGCTCCGGTCACGTGACTAAGCGTCATCAACTAGAGGCGAGATAGCCGCCATGTTTGATTTGCTTCTTCGGAATCAATGTTGGACCTTTTTAGTGAATATGGAATTGTAATGCAAATTTAAGAACTGTAATCGAGTTTACATGACGTATAAATATGCTTAAATGTGCAAGAGGTATGGTGTATAAGTGTTGTGTGCTCAATTGCAGAGGCAATTATGATGAAAAAGGTAAGAGTAACGTTCACATTTCTTCAAGACGTTGTTAAAAATGAGAAATTTTTAGGGCAATTCCATTTGATTCAGTCACTACGAAAAGATACAACTTAAGTAACAAATGTTTTATACTAAAAAATAAATAAGAGTAATAGTTCATGATGTAAACATGTCATGTGTCCGGAATAGGGATCAAATATACTCGTAAATGTGGACAACATGTCTACATTTTTTTAGAAATATCAAATAATTTACCCTGAATTACAAACGTTGGTTAATATTACGTCTACCAAAGCAATTTGTTAGTGTAAATTTTATGCAAGCATTCGATAAATTATTCATATTATTTACACAAATTTTCAGTTTCAAAATGTGCTTAATGAAAGAAACCTATACAACGGGGCAAAGTTGTTACATGTGTACGTTTATTCTTATTTTATCCCGCTTTATGCTTCTTTATGCTAATCGGAGGCTAATGGAAGATATGTTGTACAATCAAATACAAAGCTGCGATGTGTAACAAGAACTTTTCGTGTGTAAAACTATCCAAGAATATATTACTTATGTTTCAAATACAAATGTTTTCACACAGAAAGCATTTTGTTACTTAGCTATGTTAATATGAACTACAAATGTATTAAATTTTTAAAACTGTTTCATATGAACTGCTTTTTATTTTTTGTCTTTGTGAAGCTTCAATGTTCGTAAATTTGATTATTAAATCAGTGATAATGTTTATTGTGTCATAATTTATTAACATTCTTCACGATTTCTTTAACAGAATGTAAAACACAGTGTAAGGAAATATTCCAAATGTTTATTTCCCAACTGAACGTTAAAATGGAAATATTAATCTGCTTTTTTATTTTTCAATGAAACTCTTAAGTTATTGTCACAGATCTTACTAACGACAATGAAAAGATTAAATTTGTTTATTATCTTTCGTTCAATAAAGTCAATTGGATCGAAATTACAATGTGACAAATGATTTAGGTTTAGTCTTTATCACAGTAATGTAACATTGCTCTTGTACCAATTTCTTTCGCTTTTGCTGCAAGAATATAGAAATTAAGGTTTTGTATTGAGATTGTATAGCTACACAGAATATCTGCATTATCTGGTTGATTAATTTTGGGTAAACTTAAAGACAATTTAATTGATTAGGTAACTTGGAAAGTTTACGGTCAACCTAACATGTTTTTTTGTTTTATTTAATCAATTGATTTTACATACAAAAGTTCATGCAAAAGCGGTTACGAGTTTTACTGTAGCTGACCAATATTCCCGATAATATTTTTCAAAGATATACAATGTTTAAATTTTTCCGTCAGGAAGTTTCTAGCGGTTTTCAACTCTTTCTTTGTGCTATGGTAGGAATTTTTGAGGTGGCCATAGTGACTTCCTGAATGAAAGTTTTGGTGCAAATATTCAATATTATAAATTTTTCTTCTAACTATATTCATCGGGAGGGTAAATGTCGAAATTTAACTTCATAAGAGAAATAAATATACCTTAATTATCTACGGTAAAATGACGACAAGGAGTTTAGAGCGTTAAGACGATCGCCTCCAGATGATGACGTCTTGACTGAGCGCTGTGGCCTGAACCTCAAGATGGTCTTGGTTATTGTGGACGGGGCGAGGGCATTCTGTATAATACCCAAATATTCATTTTCAATTTCAATTTTCTTTATTAAAGGGCAAGGTTGAGCTTGCGGCTGTTCTACCACAGATTAACAAGATCGCTTACTTCCTATCTCTCCTTTGTAATCTGTGCGTATACTAAAAATGGCATGTGGAGCCACCCTACGGCGCCTTCGAAACTTAAAGCGTTGTCATAGCAACCTCTCCGCCAATCACGTCTTGCTCCTGGCAGTGACAGTTGAATGCGTCTCAGCGCAATGATCCGCTCACCCCACCCTTCCATTCCTGCTTTTATTTTCTGCTAATAATTCGGGACATATCTCGTAAGGTCGTATTAATTATTTTATTTGAGTGCATAAAAATGTTCTACAAGGATAAATACCATTGTTCAGTTAATGCATATTACGTTTGAATGATTTCTACATCTAAGTTACGAGATATACAGAATTAGTAGCCCAGAAGTACAACATAGGAAAATAATTACAAGTTCCTGAAATTCCAGCACGTAAATCATTCCGTTGTGCATGAAAAATGGTTCGTGTATTATCTGTGGTAAAAAGTATTTTTATTTCGTATTCTCCCTATTATGTGTTGCTTTTCAGACATTTTGGGGGAAATCGCGATTGTAGCTTGTGTAAAGTCTACAGCAATGACTTTGTTCGCAGATCAATGCATTTTACCCCCTCCCTCGTCGTAGTTTGTTATTTAGCGTCGCATTTTTCCACTTTTAGGTTAATCGCGACGATGCTATGAAAAATTGATGACAAAAAGAAAGCTCTAACTGGGATTCAACTCCAGGACCCCTACATTAACTGAACAATGGTATTTATCCTTGTAGAACATTTTTATGCACTTAAATAAAATAAATAATACGACCTTACGAGATATATCCCGAATTATTAGCAGAAAATAAAAGCAGGAATGGAAGGGTGGGATGAGCGGATCATTGCGCTACCCAAAGGTTTCTAAAGGGTGTTCGAGCCATGTTGCAACATTTCCCAAATTGTCTTTCTCTTGATAACAATTGTTGCACAGTTTAACGTGAGTGGCAATCTGCAGGATACAGCACACTTAATATCAGCAACTGTTTCTGGTGCCGTCACTGAATGTCTAGTATTATAGAGGGATCGGCTGTAATTTTCTCCCTTTTGTACCATATTCAATCGTAAGATGTAGACACTTTTGATTTACCAACGTAGAAAATTCCATTCGTCTGTCTATGCCCTCATAAAACGAAAGACAAATGCAGTCATTTTCTCTGCAATTGATATCAGTGGAGTACCTTGAGAGGGGGCAGATTTGATGCTGAAAATTCCAGAGAAACAAAAGACAGGATTCGAAGGTTTTGTCTCAGGAAATAAGAATCAAACATAAAACGTATTATTAAAAACTACTGATGGAACATTAGCGCTATTCATCTAACGAAACCATTAATAATCGGCTGGGGGCTTCATCACACAGTTTTTTCTTATGGGCTTGAGCCCACCTGGGTTCAGTCTCTGGGTTTTCAGCCTGTGTATAGGACTGGTGGCAACCCACCATCCTGAGAAAATTGGGGACCTACAAGTGAGTAGCGTAACCCAGTCTGGGAAATCTCCTATAACAGCTGAGGGTTCGATGTGCTGACCCCACGTCACCCCATTACTGGCTGAAAATCTCCACACCTCTAGGTAGGGTTGTGGGAGACAGACTGGCAGTCAGTTGATAGGCCAAGGCCCTTCCAGGGCTGTAGAGCAGTGGATCTGAACCTTTTTCAGTCGGGGACCCACCTTGAAGGATATTCCACTTCATGGGACCCATAAGATGGGCACCGGCGGAATTACTTTGTAGGGGTGTGCACCCAGTTTATAAACTTATATTTGCTCTTTTACAACAACACGGGCTGAATTTAAATTGTTAAAACAATATATCTAAGTAATTTAATGTATTAGGTTTTTAAGACCCAGTTAACAAAGTTTCGAGTCTAACTTCCCGACCCACCAAATGTACCCTCAGGACCCAGGAGTGGGTCGGTCGCACCCTATAGGTTGAGAAACAATTCTGTAGAACCATGGATTATGTTATGCTGTACATGAAAGTAAATATTTTACACTACAGTTAATTTCTATCATAACTTGCATTCAGTGTTCCGTAGATGAAATAATATTTTGGAAAATACAACATAGAAACTAGTTCAGTGCAGTCTGCCATGAGAGAATAGAATAAAATAATAGCTATGAGTGACACAGCTCATTGGGGAAGTTATCAAACAGAATAACTTCTGGAATTAAATTGTAATTGTTTTTAATTCTATCAGTCTATTTCTCTGTAAAAACTACTATGATGATGATAATGCATAGTTATGGGATAATAGAGTAAGAAAAGGTCACGCCTTACACAAGTTAACCTAGAATGCCTATATAGCAACCACTTCATGTCGAAGTTGTATAAAATTTCACTTTTCTGGTTTGCATGAGAGTAATTTCAACCCATTTCTAAAAACGTGTGGATGTTTGTAAGATATATTATTAACTAATCACTGCATGCTTATTCATTTAGTATTTGTCAAATATCCCTAATTTTTAATCTTGAATGGAAGTAGGAATATGTCATACAAGCGGGTTTTGATCGAAGTTACTTACTGGAACCACTCTACATATTGACTACAATTTCATCATATGGCATTACATATTTCATAGTTACACAAAATCTGGACTCGAAATATGAATGTCTTAGAATACAAAACAAAGCAGTCATGTAGTATGTAGGATCAAGCTAGATAAGCACACTCCCAGCCCCCCCCCACTCCTATACACACACACAATGGAATTATAAATACACCACTGAAAGATCTTATCCTGCACAGACATGTATTTTATATATTCATATACTTAATACAGTACTGAAGATGATACAATCCATGCATTCAGAATAAATATTGCACATGAATTTTAAAGTTAACTGAAAGTCAAAAGAAATGTGCAAATTTCCAGTTGATGACAAAGAAACCAACAGTAGAGAGATTTCACACCAAAGTGACATGTGACATATGTCACTTGGAGATGAACCAATGAACAGTAACGTTTCACCCATAGTATATGACATATTGACAAAATCCCTGCAACTCATTATCAGCTTCTAAATAATGTCACACATGTTTCTAGTCAGTCTAAAAGAAAGTGAACATAAAGAATTAATAAATAATCATTCTTCCAAGCTTCACACTATCAGGTCGATCATTGGTGCATGATGTTTCTCATACCATCCCTTCCATCAAGAAGTAAATTTAACTTAGCTTCGTATCGAAATAGGTGTCTCACTCATGATGATTTGCTGCAAGGGCTACACCATCCAATGTGTCGTGTCTAAATGTTAAGTGATTGGCTTATTCCTACCTAATGTGTAGATTATACTGGCTTATTCCTACCTAATGTGTAGATTATACTTTCCTCAAACTTTTGATCTTACCAATTATTGACCAGGTTGAGAGATAATGACAGCACTTTAACAAATGTCATTACCTTTTTCAGAAGAGCGGGGCTCTTATACTGTCTGTGAGGAAGTTCGTAGTTTTGTGTATGTCCTTTGCAAGTCTTTATAACATTTCACTTTCAACCTTTCTCAAGGGGCTCTTCACACCCATTTTTTAACTCCGGTGGAGACCCATAGCGTTTCGGATCCCACTTTAAACTGTAGGTTCAACCCAATTAGCCTTTCTGTGCATAAAGTAGACCTAAAAGAACTGTTCAAACTCAAGTAAGGACATTAGATAAGATCCTCACATACATTGAATGGCCCAATATGGTCATATATGCCTACAAGCCCCAAAATTTATTTCAAGCATCTTACTTCCAATTACATATATGCATCATATTGTTGGTATTAAACATATGAAATATTGAGTAAAAGACTATAAGAAATCCTTAAAACCCTACATCAATTAATTTCCACTGTATTGAATATTATCATAATATTGTTAATGAAATTCCATTAGACAAACCATTGATAGTCATACTGATTGGTTTCTTGGTCAGACACTCACTATGGTGACATGTTATACTTCACCAAGAATGAATTTACATGTTGAAATTTTCCAGAAGAAGAGAACAGTTTCAGAGTAAGTACATTACTCTTAATGATTTAATACTCATACTGTGAAAATGTAAAACATTATATTCTATTGCTAATAACAAATGTAAGGGAAAATAAACAAACACATTGTTATTAAGGTATATATATATTTATTGAATCACTAGTAATTAATATATTTTGCATAAGGTATAATAATCTCTTTGAGGACTTTCACTGGAATAAAAGTTACAGAAATTATTAAAGCATCATTAACACACTCAACAAACATTTCCATAGTAGGTTCACATTTGTACAGTCTCAAACAGAAGAATGTGTGCATTTTATTTCCTTTAATCAAACTGTTCAAATATTTTACAGGACTGTTTAGCTGAAAATCATATCAAACTAATTAGTTTGCACTAGCCATTACTAATTGTAAATTGCTTAATTAAAAGAGTGTTAATTGAATAAAAAATCTTGTATTACTTCAAATATAGCGTGATTTTTGTGGGAAATAGTTGAAAATAAATTTAACTGTTATTCTTACTTTTTCAATTGAATATGAAGTTACAAGGGGAGAGGAGTAAATCTCCATTCAGTATAAAAATTTTATTGTGAACATCCGTATGTGAACCGCACGCGACGCCACTGCTCCTAGCCAG
This sequence comes from Lepisma saccharinum, assembly GCF_977018435.1. NCBI lineage: Eukaryota > Metazoa > Arthropoda > Insecta > Zygentoma > Lepismatidae > Lepisma > Lepisma saccharinum. The sequence goes on from NC_139249.1 coordinate 54,961,740, forward strand.
GGTCGGATGTGGACAACTGGGGCAATTGCCCCGTGCCCCCCTCCAAGAAGAAGCTGTGAAGGGCCTCCACCAAAAATATATTTTAACCAGCTGGCTATGCTTGTGAAAAATTACATAAGAAGTTGTATTTTAAAAATTTTAAAAAAACTCCAATATTGTCGTATGTCTGCAATCTTCTGGATCCAATTGTAGCACAACTCTCAGTCGATCTGTTTGTAGATATCTGAAGCTCAGTATACTTTATACCATGGATTGATTTGGCTGTGGTGTGAAAATAAGGCACACTTATTCAAACAATCAATTCTCAGATGCGGTTAAGATAATACATAATCCTACGAAGTACATAACTTTCTTTCGTCTTCAAAGCATCACCTCACCATTATCAAACATTGGTGGATAACTTTTATGTGACATCACAACTTTAAAAAATGTTACTGATATATTATACTTTTATGAAAGGACACGTAAATGTGTTATTATATGTAATATTGCACCTTGTTTGTAATGTATATATTTTGTTTAATGTTTATTGTATTATATGGTCTATTATGAGTAGTTTAATGTATATCTTCATGTTTGCGAGAGGTCACTTGTGAATTTGTATTTCTAAACATTTGTAGATGTCAGTTTAGTTGATAGTATCCTTTTGTAGATAGTGAGTGATTCATCTGCACTTGAATCTGTGTTCTCGAAAATAGTATAGAAGCGAGGATATCGCGTAAGAAATAACACACTTTCGCCACGGATCGACGAAGCTTTTAAACTTAAAAAGAACTCCTCGGTTTTGTGCATACATCTTGGTATGGTAGTTCGCGGCGCAAGCTAGGCCTATGCGACCATAGGTACGCCGATAGCCATGCAATGATGCTATGCACAATACTGCAACCATTCTAATTTAAATAATAAAGCTAACCTAAGGATTAATTTGGAAATAAAAGGCTAAAGAGAAAATATTGGCTCAGTTATTATTGCATATCTCTTGGTGCGGAAGTTCGGGGCTAGGAATATGTGATCATAGGCATGCCGATAGCCACGCATTGAGTTTATGCGTTTTTAGTTGAGTCAGTTCATCGACAAAGCGAAATCCTCGCCTTCGTCTCAAGTATATTCGCATTATAATTGCCATAAATAAAGAATAAAACCTTTTAGTTTATCTACTGCAGCAATGTGGTTTCATTTCCCTGTGCTGTGAATATTGTCTTTGCATAACACTATCCCTGTACCTGAGAGGAGTCTGTGTACTTCACCGAGTCCCATCGTTCACCGCTGATTATTATTAAGTTATTATTAATAAATATAATAATACGTTTAATGGTATAATAACACAACGCGTCTATTCTTAGAACGTTTCAAAGGCAGATGTCGTCCCTGGAAATTGCATTGTTAGCCGTCTTCTGGAATGACATGTTAGAGAGATTTGATTCTGCGAGCAAAATACTCCAGGATCCAAGGTTAGTTCTTCAGTCTGGCATTGACATTTTTGAGATCTTTAAAGAAGTTCGCAGAATCAAAAAGGAACTCGTTTTCTGAATATGAGGAGATAACCAGAAGACGAAGTGGCACAGAAGACTACAATAAGGAACACTCACGTCAGCGGGTGAGAAACGTCCAACTGAATCCTCTTGACTATGAAAATGAACCTCAGATCCACCTCTCGCCTAGTGAACATTTCAGAATGGAAAGTTATCTACCAGTGTTTGATCAAATCACCTTATCACTCGCAGACAGGATTTTTCCCTATGAAACTGTCAGAAAGAGGTTCAGTATTCTAAATGAACTTGCAGTGGCAACTCCAGCACAAATTACATCTGCAGCTCGCGAGCTTGTGAGCATCTACTAGGAGGATCTGGACACCTCGCTAGAGAATGAGCTGATCAGTTTGCACGCCTAGTAATGTCAAACACCAGGAAGACATCCCAATGGAACTGTGTATGTATGATATTGTATGTAAGGACCCGTTCCGCAGTACATTTCCCAATGTCGAAATTATCTTTAGAATGTATTTGGTCTTAATGGTAACAAACTGCAGCGGAGAAAGATCTTTCTCAAAAATAAAATTTGTGAAAAACAGGCTTCGTGCTGTCATGGGACAGGATCGCTTATCTAATTTTTGATTATTAAGCATTAAACATGAACTTCTTCGTGAATTGGACTTCGATGATATAATTAGTACATGAATTTTCGGCGAAAAAGGCAAGAAAAGTATGTCTACTATAAGTGTTAAGCCTTTGTGAATTTTCTTGAAGGTAGAGTAGTTACTACAATTTCCACAATGAACCTGTTGGTAATTGTTCAGTAGATGGACCGTGCATATGTAGTGACATATTTACTCTTAATTGTAAATAATATCATTTATAATAAATTATGTACGTAAGTACAGTCTACTACTGAGGTTTCTGTTTCCGTCTGAACCCCCTTAGTATTTACTATTATATTGTAGTTACGGTGTTCACTCTTTATAATATAGTGTAGACATTTAGACGCAGAATTTTACTGCTGCTATAGCGCTACAATTTTCGTCCTGTAACTTTATTTTACTGCGCTATTCTCCCTGCTAACCTATCTGCGATATGTTCGATTGTGAATGACTACTGATTCTAAAACCACGTCTACCATTTCAACTGCTGAAAATTGGTGGTTAACATATTGAGCTAATAAAGCTCGTAGTAAAAATGATAAAAAATTGGGGGCCTCCACCCAACATTTTGCCCTAGGGCCTCCACAAACCTTGATACGGCCCTGCTCCTAGCAAATGTTTTTCGTGACATTTGAGAAGAAACGAGCATCGAAAATAGATATGTCGAAACTTGTCCATAGGTTCAACGTTCAACAATATGAAGGATCGTCGACTAGATGTATGTACGCACTGATTGATTATTGTGCATTTTTCTTGCATGATATAAAAATCTGTATGATCAGATGTGGTATGGAGTGTAGTAAGGGATGAGGTCAGAAAAAAAAAACGTTAGTATTTGTATGATTTTTCTAAATTTCCCGTGTTATATAAAACTTAATAATCCCCAGCCCCTTGACACACACATACTTTGATTTAACGCCCCCTCCGATAAACCGTGAGCCCTCCCTGGAGATCTGGCCTGTGTCCTTAAGCGATCTCGAATAATATATATATTCAATATGATATAATGAAACAGTTAGACCAAACTTACCGAACCACTGAGCTACTTCCCGCATTCGATTGTGATTGGATTGATTTGGTGTTTTAAGTCAAATGTATGCACAGTGAGGCTAATCGGGAATGGACATACAGTTTAAAGTGGGATTCGAACCACTATGTGCCTCCACAGGGAATCGAACCCGGGACCCATTGATTACAAGGCGACGACACTACCACTGCGCCATCGGGGAGGCCCCCTCTTTTGAAAATATATGACGAGCTACCAAGTGTAGATTGATTTTTTTTACGGTCCTTGGGTGGTTTGTAAAAACTTTAAGATATTTTTGATTTTGATTTGATTTAGTTTATTTTACTTCGCGTTTTGTGCCTCTTGGCTAATTTGCGAAGATGGGGATGAGTGATGAAATGATGAAATTGATGAACGGACATTCACAAACAACCAAGCCCGACCGGGATTCGAACCCGGGACCCTTGGCGTCGCAGGGCGATGTGCTAACCACTCGGCCACAGGGTCGGGCAACTTTAAGATATACTCGTACAATCATTTTTAGAGCCCTAAGAAGCCAGGGACCCTTGGTTCCAATCCCGGCATGAAGAAGTGTTTCTTTTTAGTGTCCCTTCATCAATTTCATCATATCATCACTCATCCTCATCGTCGCCACTGCTAAAAGTGAGAGAAAAGCAACGCTAAATAACAAGAATTAAATCAAGTAAAATCACATCAAGTTATAATGTTTAACTTCTCTGTAACAAATAGGGTCTGTTATTTCTTAAAGAGAGTTCAAAACATGTAAATACGTTTCTTATAAACACAGTAAAATTTCAAAACTTGTCCCTAATCATTATCATTTGCCTCTTACGTCTTACCATGTAAATAAGGAGAATGACACTCACTTTCATCCACAATATTTGTTACGTTGGGTGAATAGGTTGTCACATATATTGGAACAAGTTGTCTAGATGTCCATCCCAATGGCGACTCGTGGAATTTTTGGGGTGTAGGAATTTATGGGAAACAGACCGAGGAAAGTTTTCGAAAATGTCTTCAATTGCACAGTGACATGTATCGCCTGTACCTTGGATTAGCCATTGAATTTGTAATGTTAGCTGCAGGTCCTCCTTCCCTGCCTGCCATGTGTGGATTAAGAACAGCTTTGCAAATACCAACTTCCTGATAAGAAAATGTGCTGTTTCAACTCATAAATGTGATAAAATTTTGCTAGGTTTTATTATTACAATTATTATTAATTTATTATCATCCTTTTCTGATGACTGTACTAGTATTCTATGGTTCAATCTTATTTACTTTGCTATTTTGGAGTTGTGAACTGCGTTATTGATTATTTATTGTAGTTAAGCAACATTAGGAATTTCTACCATTCAATAAAATGGGTTTAGTAAAGCGCTTGAAAAGAGTTGAAGAAAATTCCATGACTGGTAGCGGCGTCTGATTGTTTTATTTGTGACCTCTAACTCTTTCTACCGATTTCCTTTTATAAAATTTTCCTTTCCTCCCTTGTTAAATCGGGGAGGATAAAGAAAAGATTAAAACATGAGGATGAATCAGGGCCTGTAAAAGCTTGTCCCTTGGTCGGCATACTTCCTTTTGTTTGAAACAAGTCCGCTAGAGAAGTACAAACAAGAACTGGAGATTTTCTTAAAAATTCATTTTTGAGATGATGCTGGATTTTCCATTATGCCAAAAGCAGAGTGCTAGGTGCCAACGAAGTTCAAATTTTGCTAGGTTTAGAACCATTATGCTAGATTGGCATCACTGTTGAGGAACCCACGGGACCTTCCTCGCGGACCGTATAGACGGTGTTAAAGGCGGAGCTACTGCGGAGCATGCCCACTCGTCTGGTCCCCCTCGAACATCCGGTTACGCTTACAGTGCTATGGATGTTAATATGAAAGGGCAAAGTGGAGATTATTTTTCAAGGAAATATGGTGTCAACTGTGTAGCATATGGTTGCACAGTTCGATCGGGAACAAATTTATTGAGTCAAGTATCACTTCGTAGGTTTCCGAAGGTCGTAGAGAGACGATACCTGTTGATACAAGCAGAACAAAGAAAGGATTGGTACCCGGAAAGGATTTGTACGACTTGCATTTTGTTACAAACATGTTGATCGTTTACCTGCGTATTGTGTTTAATGTTGGCCACGGGACGAGACGGGACAGGCTTTTAAAAATTCGAGACGAGACGAGATTGATCATGGGTCCAGATACAAACGAATATTTTCGAGACGAGACAGCATTTCACAGCATTTCCACGAGACGAGACAGGCCAAAGTCTCGTCTCGTGGGCAACACTAATTGTGTTGTGGTGAAAAGCACGCCTCTTAGTGAGGTTTCAAACCGAAGCGACAATAGGGTGACCAGACACATGCATTCAAAAAAGAGGACATAGCATGGTGAAAAAAGAGGACAGTGTCATAAAAAAGAGGACATCGCAAAAAATGGGAACACATTTTGCCATTACTCATAATTTAATCAATATAAAAATAAAAAAAAACTACCAACACTTTACTCACAGATAATTCTGATGATATTTTCAATAAATTCCTCCTACTTTTAAGCAACGAAAGCAATCTCCTAATCTATTGTTTAACATGACAACCATAACTAAGAATATCTATAGTTTGAAGCATAGAATTTTACTATTTTTTCCAATTCTTGGATATTAGAATGTAATATCCCCATATGTGAATGCAAATGTTACAAGTAAGCTTCACTTTAACTTATTTCCAAAAACGAAATTTAAATTTTAGGTAGTTTATATTGTGTCAGGAAATATGATTTTAATGTCACGAACATGTTTGCACTCTTTCAACAGCAGGGGAAAGTGACAGCCACCGTACACTTTACCTCATATTCGTTTCTTCCATCCTTTAAAAGCATGATATATTCTTGCTTAGAACATCATCATTCGTTATTTCATAAAAGTAAATATGACTTAATAATAAGAAAATTCACACTACGCGTTTTTGTATCGCGTATATTGACTCTAAAATGAACTGGCCGACCTCTGTGGCGGAGTGGTTAGCACACCGCGCCACAATGCCAGAGGTCCCGCGTTCGAATCCCAGCTTGAGCATGAGTGTTCTTTGTGAGTGTCCCTTCATTAAAATCATGATATCATCGCTCATCCTCATCATTGCGATTAGCCAAAGGAGGCAAAAAAGCGAATTAAAATAAACCATATCAATCAATCGAAAATGAACTGCTCAGATTACACGTGTTTGAGAAGTCTCAGATTGCGAAGCAACGACTTAAAATAATACGTACTAATGTAATGACTAGGAGTGGGCGGGACAGAACTATTTTTGGTCGGGACGGGAGAGAATCGCGATTTCCGGATCAAGCCGGGAAATTTTCGGAACTGGAAATGTTTAAAAATTTCCCGACGCTGTGGAAATCACGAATTTTACGTCACTGTCTTTTATTTTATTATTATTATTTTTACAATTTTCGAGAAGTGTCAAGACACTTACAATGCAGAAAACATCAAGAATTGACTACTTTTAAAAATTACCATTTGAAGGTTCCTGACTGCTCGGGATCCTGAAAAGTGTGGAAATAATTCCCCGAAGTTGAGATCGGAACAGGAAATTCTTTTTACCTATCTCGGTACCGGCTTTTCTGGATCCCGCACACCCCCACTAATGACTCAGTTAGGAAAATGATCGTGTTCAGCTCCCAGATGCTAGGTGAGCATTGCTCGAATACTTAACGCGCCCAATCTGGATCCAATTTTTCTTGCAGACTGAAATCAATTTTGATTTAATAGGGCGCAAATAATTTCATGGGACGCCCTTGCATTCTCTCTTTTACAACTTTTGTGCCTCCCCGATGGTGTAGTGGTAACATCGTAGCCTTGTGATCAAGGGGTCCTGGGTTCGATACCCGGTGGAGGCACAAGGCAGAGTGATTCGGATCCCACTTTAAACTGTAGCTCTAGTTCTGATTAGCCTTTCTGTGGACTTACAGCCACAAATCGATCAATCAATTTTACAACTTATTTTCATTTAGATCGTTCGGCGCCCAGAGCCGACTTCCGCCATCCCCTAACTACAGTTCTAAACTTGAGAAGACTAAGAAAAGGAGGTACTGCGAGCGAAGCGAGCAAGAAAATTTTACGAAAAGTATTTTTATTTGCATAAAATTTGAAGTTGTGGGCGGTAATTGCCCTCTGTTGGAACACTTAGCCGTCAATGTTTGCCCCCCAGAACTCATTTCCGTCCAAGGTTGGGGCAGCAATGACCCCTGTGGTTGCGCCACTGGATGCTATCAAAAAAGGAGGACATTTACAGATTTCTAAAAAATCCGCCCGGACGCCGGACAGACACCTAAAAAGGAGGACATGTCCGGATAAAAGAGGACGTCTGGTCACCCTAAGCGACAAGCGACAGCAGTGGTTCGTACCGAAGTGACAAGCGACACATTTAGTCTATAAATAAGCATTTACCGCTCATGGGAAATCAAGTCTCAGGCGGCACAATACACGCCATTGGAAATCTGAGCGACACGTGCAGCTTGTCGTGTCACTTCGGTTCGAAATATTTCATTGATCACTGAGGATTAACTTTTAAGTGGCACGGAGATTACACACCGAAGCGACAAGCAACAGCCCCTTAACTCCAAAGGAAACAATTCATCTTGCACAGGAGTATAACAGACTGAGACGACACGATGCATGATACTGAGAAAACAATAGTCCAGTCCAAGCGACACGTGCATTTTCTCGTGGTGAATTGGTTCCAAAGAAAGCTTTCAGACTGCAGCGATACGTGTCTCTTGGAAACCAACATTCAAAAATAAACATCACCTTCCAAATTAAGCGACACGACAAATTGCAGGTGTCGCTTGTCGCTTGGAATGGGCCGTTTTATCAATACCGTGCATTGTGTTGCCCCGGCCTGTTATTTGCGCAAGCGTGACTGGTGAATGGTTTGCTTTAGATCGAATGCTTCTGTGCGAAATCCCGATTTCGCTTGTCGCTTCAGTCTGAAAACTCCCTTGTTGTTTGAAGTAAATTCGTGCACGTAAAAGTGGCATGCCATATCATAGCTTTTTTTCTAAATCCCTCAGACGGAAAGGCGACGTTGAAAGCACATATATTTACTAGCATTTCTTATGTGTCATTTCATCATTCTGCAGATTTGTTGGGAAAGATTAACTTAAGCATACTTTATAACATAATAATATCACTAGTTTTATAGAATTATCTTTCCCTCATTTTTCCATTTACAAAATAATTGAATATATCAAAACTTTCGTACGTTTTGAGTTCGTCGTGCGTGTACATGAGATACACAACTGGCGGCCACAAAGACACGTCATATTTTAATAATCTGCTCTGTAGTTGATCATCCGACGGATTCTATACTTCCACTCCTTCATAATAGAACTGTAAGATTTTTTCCAGGGAGGGACAAGGAAGGTATTTTTGTCCAGAGGGGGGCCAACATGGCATATTTTCCCCAATAATAGTGTTCATCCCTCAAAAAAACATTGCTTAAATTTGAATTTATCATGTTCGTGCCATAATTTACACACATTATTGAGGCTGAAATTAAATTATATATGTGAAATATGTAATTTTTGGTTGACTTTCGTTTTCCAGGGGGAGGGGGCACGGCCCCTCCTTCCGGACGCCCATGTGTAAGAAATACCTTTCTTGACTATCGTCGCACAACTGATGAAAACAAGAGCTCATTTCTTACTTTGTATGCCGGTGAATCTGCACTGGCAACAACGGGGACTGGCCTAAACCGGAAGTTCCGGGTGGACCGGGCAAGACCTCACCAATGTTTATGTTTACATTTTTAACACGGTCTATAACTGGGCATCTGCCTGTAGGATGACGAGAAAGGATGCGAACCTTGATTGCGCTCAAAATTTTATAACGCTCATTAAACTCTTAAAAAGTAGAAAACTGGAAATAAGTATAAAGGATACTGTAGGAAGTTCCTCATTTCCTACATGGAGGAATCGCCACTGGTCCATCCATTGGCAAAAGCAAAAGCAGATATTTCTGCCAAGGTTTCACTCAAAAATTGCCTCTCTTAGGGCCGGTTGCACCATCTCCACTTAACACCATTTTGCGGTTGTTCAATGTCCGCCTAACGTTACCTAGCACTTAAAGTCCCGTGTAATGTAAGTGGCGGTCGGGGCTCCGCCTAACGCGTTAAGTGCCAGGTAAACATGGAAAAGCAGTACACTGTGCAGCCAACAGATACATGCAGCACCTAGTATAATCTGTGTTTACACTTTTATAGTTGATAAAATGGCAAAGTCTCGATCAGCTGTTGCAAATTGCGAAAGTTTGCTGCATGTTTTGCATTACCAAATAACAGCAAAAAAAGGCGGATTTGTTAATTATCCCAGGAACGGCAATAAATAAAGCAACGTTTGTAAATATATGTGTAGAAATAAATATTAGATGGTCATTTTCGTGTGTGTTCCGAAAAATGTTGTATATTGATATTAGCATTAGCAGTTTCACTGTAATTTCGTATGTAGGATTTGAGTGCACGAGGGTACAGAAAATAAAACCAGGTTAAAGTAATGCGTTTGATGCTTGCAAAATTGTATTAAAATGCCGTTCCAAATAAATGAATGTGTGTTTGCTGTAACAATTTTTTTCAACCAAACGCAATACACGAAATGTACACCATGCATCAGTTGCTTTTTCGCAATTTGTAATCTTTAAGATTAAAACATGTGTAATATTATTAGAGTCACTTCCGTCGCCATTGGTGTGAATGTAACATTGCAAATAAACAAGTAATGTGTTGTTTCCGAATAACAACTGGCAAAGAATGCACGTATAATATTTAGCAGTAGCTATTCTTACCGTCCAGTTCATACATATGTACGTACAAGGAACAATTTCCGAATGGTGGTGTGTTTTTTATAAACACACACATTTACAATAATAACCTTGCAAGAAACTACATACCTAGTAGTACATAAGACGTAATACCAATGTTTTAAGAAACGTATACATTGTATATGTGTGATTTTGTATGTTAACTTCCAAAATTGGCAAAAAAAAGTTTACTGTTAACAAGCATCCTTACGATGTTGACATGCATGTACAAGGAACAATTTCCTACTGGTTTTGTACCTAACCTAACCAACCCTACCCTAATATTCATGGGAGAGCATAAGACGTAAATGCCAAAGTTTTTTTTTGGTATTTACTACTTAGAGGAAACGTTTTATGCGAAGTAACATATTTTTCATTACATTGTGCGAGATTTTGTACTTTAACTTTAAAACTGGCAATAATAGAGACAGGTACAGCAGTATCTTTACGGCGTTGATACGTATATACAAGGAACAATTTCCGAATGGTGTTACGTTTCGTAGATACAAAGAAAATGCACCATTGTAATAAACCTTGCACGAATCTACATGCCTGAAGATGCATAAAACGTGCACTCAAGTTTTTTTTTTTTAACATTCATATGCAATACACATGATCTTGTATTTGATTTTTCAAAATAACTGGCCTAAAAAGACGAGCAGCCAGGGGCAGCATTAGCACCTTGGGAAATACATGCTAACAACACCAAACCTGGCCTGCCTAACCTATCCACGTAGGCATATAATAGCATAAATGAGCATGTAAATAGGTTTGGCAAATTATAATTTGTTTATTTAAGCTATTATATACATACGTGGATAGGTTAGGCAGGCCATGTTTGGTGTTGTTAGCATGTATTACCCAAGGTGCTAATACTGTCCCTATCGCTCGTCTAAAAAAGGACCACAGCTTGTACGTATGTACAATGTATATTTTCCTGGTGAATATTACTGTTTTTTGTAAAGAAATATATACGTTCTTGCATTGCACTAGCATATAACGTTGCACGAAACTACCTGTCTGAAAGTATATACAGCCTGGAGTTTCTTCTTTTTTCTTAATAAGAATAAAACATACGTACATCAGTACTACGGTACTTTACATTACTATTTGATTCTTCCTTTTGTGCTAAGATGATAGTAATTCCCAAAATGTACCTTGTACATGGATCCGTTGATTAATGATTTTTTTTTGTGGTATTCGAATTTGTTTTGAATACAAAAATTTAATTTTCATCTGCATCGTTAACCAACTTTCACAAAAGCTGCATTATAAATAAAGAAGAAACCTATAAGATGGTCATCGTTGATAATACTAATACTCGCTATTCGCTAAAGAAGGGGTTACGGATTGATAAATTATTAACAGAAACGAATGATAAATTAGTAAGAGCAGAATAGAAGATTGCTCTTCTCATTCCGTATATTTACACAAACTCAGATATGTCAGCCTTGCACTAAAAATTGAATAAATGTAACTTGCATTTGTTACGACTTCGTAAAATTTTGGTCACTGTTTAGTAGTGTTTAATATTTTTAAAAAAGTGACCGTATGTCTTACTGAAAAATAAGACGAGGAATATTCTTTTTTGCATTATGTTAATTGGAGTACGTGAAAAATAAATTGAAAATTTTGTAAGCATCCCACTACTTCGAAAGATTACGGGTTATATTGTATCATATAACATACATTTGATATTATATGAGAGTACGACACATGCATTACCTACTTCTATCAGCTGTTTCATTTTATTGCAATAAATATTTAGTTTTTTTAAACATATTTCAGTTGAAAAAGCATGCATTTGGAATTGACAATCAGATATTAGCACGTAATAAACAAACAAAACACAATCGAAAACACAACTTTCTCCAGTTTCTGTTGCCAGGTCGTACGGCAAGCAGAAGAAAGTTCCACCTTACAAGGCCGAGGATAAAAATGCTTGGTGCAACCCACCGCCGCCTAAATCTCCCGCCTGTCGTTATCCAGCACTTTGTAAAGTGGCAGATTGAGTGGCAATGGTGCAACCGGCCCTTATCTAGTCTATTCTTACCAAACACCTCACGAACTACTGGAAATGATCTCCCGAGCTACCGGTAGCTCGCAATCGACGGTTTGGTGATCCCTGAGTTAGACTATGAGTTTTCTGTAGACAATGCTGTTCAGTAGTAACGCGTGCATTAAAATATCTTAAAATTTTTATCCCCGCATGCAGCCTACCTACACATGCAAGAAAATATTGTGTCGCAATTTCGTGGCTCTTTTGTTTTCTTGGTTACTACTAACGCCATCTGTACGTAGGTCAATGACGTCACCTCGCACAAGAGAGTGACTTCCTGTTTTGTGTATGAAGTGTGCAGACTATTTTTTTCAGCGTACCTCTTTCTTTTAGTGTGTGTTAAAATGTTAAATATGGAAACAGATAAGATAATAGAAGACACAAATACGAATTCACAGGTAAGGTTTAAAGTATATAGTGAGTTGGCCGAAAAATAAATCGTACGAATGCAAGGGTACATCGTGTGTCGCCATCTTGCGTCTTGAACCTAGTTAAAGGTGCCAACAAAATATTTGATACAAGTTCCATCTTGCAATTTCGTTGTTGTTAACTTGCATATTTGCAACAGGGTTACATTACTTAATTTGGAAGTTGGTGAATGGTAATATTTTATGGTAGTACCTCTTGAAAATACGGCACATCTAAAAGAGGGTTTGCCCGTTTCGTCACCAGTTTCACTGCAGAATCAAGGTGCGATAAGTAAACCAACGACGTTTATTTTCAAGCTGAATCTTTGTATTTTAAAATGCTATTATATTTTCAAGTACATATGTACATTTCAAATTTCGTCTAAAGTTGAAATTTGTGTTTCGTTTGATATACATCGGCAAATTTTGAAGCAAATTGACAGCTGTGTTTGCACTTTTCTTTCGCGAAATAAGTATGTTCTTATCTTTATTAAATATAATAATGTTTCCTTTTTTACTCCTTCACGGCAAGAACTGTGAACCCAAACCAAATGATGAGAGATTATCTGTTATCGAAAATAATTATTGAAATACTGTTGTACATTGAGGTATCGTATAAACAGTAATATATAAAAAAAATCATCACCCTGTGTCAAATCACGAGACGCGATGATAATGGCATTTTGACAAATGTAGCCACTCTTTTTCTGGCTCTGAATGAGAATAGGGTCTTTTGATATAGGAGAAATCAAGGTACTAATCTGATATTTCCCGGACAGATTTCTTCATTTTTACAGAAGAAACTACTTACGGTAATAAGTTCCTGTAGCATTGTCTTAACATCTGGAAGGTGTTTTGTGTGATGTGGGAATGATTCATAGCGGAAATTCAACCACTGATGCATAGCCCCACAAGCCCCCCAAACCATTTGCAGAAACATACGTTCTTCAGTTACAAAAACTTTCTTTTTTTTTTTTAAAAAAAAAATTGCAATTATTTTGATCAAAAAAACGTGAATACACGTTAAAGAATGTTCCGCAAAGCAGATAGGTAATTACATATGTCAAAAATTGACAAAACGAAGAAGTTTTAGGTGTCCGGGGAATATCAGATTTTTACCGAAATCAATTCTGAAGTTAGCTATAAATTGAGACTGCTTTAATGTTGTATTACCCATTTAATGTAGATCTGAAGGACTGTATGTCGTAGAATTTTGACAATCATTGTCATACGAAATTTAAACCTTAGAGTACTGTTTGGAGTTCGAAAGAAAGTTATTTATGTGGGGAAAAACTTACCTTACGCAAGCATGCACGCTCGCGATTGATAGAAGTGACACTAAGTATCATAGGCTAGTGGGAATGAATATAGAAGTAAATTGGAACCTTCCTGAAACAATGAGTGTGCAGTTTTCATCTCGAAAAGTGCAATTTATGGGCAAAAATTAAGATGTTGTTTCGCAAGCACGATGCATCCCACAGACTACTGCCATTATTTCCCTCTTCCTGAATGTTCACAGGAGGCTCGAAGGAAGAAAGTACACATCTGAACACAGCATAGTAAAATAATAACTACGATTATTATTGAAATGCTAAGCGAACTAAACCTGACCCACCTAACCTAACTATGAAATAATGTAGCATGGAAAGCATTTAGGGATATTACTTTAATGCTAAGAGAACTAAATCTGACCCACCTAACCTAAGAATGAAAGTATTTAGGGTTATTAAAATGCTGAGAGAACTAAATGTGACCCATGTAACCTAACAATGAAAGCATTTAGTGTTTTTAAAGTGCTTAGGGAACTAAACCTGACCTGCCTAATCTAACTACGAAAGCATTTATTGAACAAAATCTTGAAGCATTTTGGCAGTAAGAAGAAAGTACACATCTGAACACCCCACGGTAAAGAAACAGATTCCGTGAAATGATATCAGAACCCCCTTTGTACCTCACACATGTGAAGTAGATAGGAGGGGCAGTTTGTGACTAAGACAATAGTAAACAAATGGCTGTTGGCAAGTACGGAATTATATAGGAGTATATGGAAGTGAAATATCATTGCCAAAGAAACGTGCGTTAACTAATCATTAAAACTCCACAGTATATGTTAACAGACGTAAATTGAAATTGAACCATATAAAAAAGACAAAGGTAACGGTTCAGATTGTTTTATTTTTTCAAATTCTCCTAGCAGGAAGACTATTTATCGTAGAATTTTGGCAACCATTGTGAAATAAAATTTTAACCTTCTTTAAAGTAATGACCACTGTTTGGATTTCGAAAAATGTTATTTAAGTTGAAAAAAGGAACTTAAAAATTACCTTACGCAAGCATGAGCGCTTCCCTTGGACAATGTATTTTCCTGTAAGTATTGTAGACTAGTGGGAATTAATGTAGAAGTAAATACGAACCTTAGTAGAAAGAAGAATGCATTTAGGGACTTTATTTTAATGCTAAGAGAACCAAACCTGGCCTGCCTAACGAAAGCATGTTTTTAACAAAATCTTAAGCGATTGCTAAAACTCTGCAGTATGTGTTAACAGAAGTAAATCGAAATCGAACCATCTTAAAATTGTATGCTTAGCATGATGAAATCACAATAAAACAAAGGGAACTTGTCCATAACTGTATTTTGAGTTTCAGTGTTACTTGCTTCAACTTATTTATAATTTGGGAGTGAATTTACAATACCCGACCCCTCCCTGATTTTTGTAATATTTCGCATACTCACTAAAATTGAGGCCTCCTAATCACGAATTTGAAGTTAAAATTTTGGGGTCACGTGTAGAAATTGCAAAATAAGCAAAATTGAGTGGTCTGCGATCAGAAAATAAACCCTGGATTTCTCCACGAAAACAATGGTTATTTCAATATTTTACGTTTAGAACGAAATTTTAACTATGTTTGCCTAACCTACCTTAAACTTACCATGAATGGGTTGTGGGGCACCGTTAAAAAATGTCAGTTTCATAGCACTTGAGCGACAAATTTTAACTACACAATCGTGATCAATTGTCCTAAATTATTGACTATGCGAAATATTAATGAATGCCCTGTATTATTAATATGTACCCAACTAAAAGTTACGAAAGAAAGAACTTTATTTCCTATCTTCAAAGTCACCATCTTCCTCACACCACGCAGATTGCTCAACAAGTCAACGCTACGTTGAACAAACATGGTTTCCGTGCTTGTATACGGAGAAGGATCGCAGTAATTGAATTGCTTATTTTACAACTTCTACAAGTCATCCACACATGTTGACCTCAGATACTTCATCCGGACTACGTATTTTGTGAGTATAAGAACTAGGATAGAAATTACGGAAGGGGCTGGTATTGTAAATTCTTACCATAATTTGTAACTCTTGATGTCCACAAGATCATAACTTATTGTCTATTGGGGGCAGGGGGTTGCATGAATACAGTCACTAAAAGGTGGGAGTAGCAGATTCAGTTATTTTCACCAGCATTTTTCTTATTCGCTGCTATTATATTTCACACATTGCCAATGTTTTGCATGTACTAACCATAAACATAATGGACAAATAAAAATCTATGCACTATGAAAATTTATTACTAGTTATTTTTTTGAGATAGGTGGAATCTAACTGCCTAATGCAACAAGCAGCACAAATAATGAAATATCTTGCAAGAGAGTATGTATATTTTATAAAGAATCTTCACACTGTGACAAATCATGAGATGTGATGGAAATATCGCAAAGGCTGGGTTCACCAGCTGACAAATGTAGTCACTCTGTTTTCTTTTCCGGCCTCAGAACGGGAATAGGTTTTTTTTGATAATATAGGAAAAATCAAAAGCGGTGGATGTGTAAGTTAGCTATAAATTGAAGCTGCTTTAATGTTGTATTACCCATTTAATGTAGATCTTGTTACAATTTGACATTTATTTGTAGCAAATAAACATTGCAACATGGAAGTCAAATATGCGGATTGTGGCCTAACTAGCCCACATTTAGCTAACCTCAAATTACCTTTGATACACTACATTGAATTATTTTTGTGTCGCAATGTGCGTGAGACATTTAGTTAGTTACTGTTTAAAAAGAATCTGATTGGAGCATTTTATGTATTGTATCTATCATGCTGTTGGAGTTGTGCTTAATCATTGTGCAGTGTGAAAGAGACCAGAAACAAACAAACCTATTTCAAGGCCTGCAACACAAATTTGGAAAATATGTGGTAGTCGGTTTGGCATAATAATAGAGTTGCAAAAAAACTGGCTTTTTTGAAGGGATGGTTTTTTTCCGATAAAAGGCCGGCTTTTTTTGGAAAAAGTAACAACTGAAATTTTGGCTTTTTACCAATTACAGCTAACCTATTTCAATTGAAGTTACTGTTTGAGTTTACAGGTTTGTAGTGACATATTTTACAACTAGCTAAAATAAACTTAACCTGATGTAGCAATCAAGAGACATATATTGGCCAATTCCAGTGGACACATATTGCATAGTGGTTCAGACACAATTTTAACCCTAGCTTACCGGGGAGGGTCTTGCAGGCACAAAACCTCTATTATTTATATTTTACAACTGTTTGAAAATAAATTCATTTTTCAGGTTACGTGCCAATTACTCACTTTATGTATTAAAAGGTAAAGCACCACACCATGAAGGCATATAGGGGGTGTGGGGGTAAGGCCCCACACTTTCTTGATCAGGTCGTGAGTGGGGGTGATGTGATCAGCATCATGCCCCTGACTGCCTTTACCCCCCTGGGTTTCCCCCAGGTAACCATGTTATTCGACGCTGGGTGGGCACCGGGGCCGCTTCCATCGTTAGAAAGGTTCCCGGATTTGAACCGGCCGGGGATCGAACATTATAAATAAAATATAACTTTTTACTACGTTCAGTGATTGTGTTGAGTAATTGACAACGTTTCAAGGACCACTGTCGTCTTCTTCAGGTCGGTTTATTGGCTTCACGGTTGCCCACGAAGCTTCGTCGATGGCAAGGATTAGGTTTACATGGATAGGATAAAATATTGGGATTCCATCATAACTGACCTGTTCTTTTTTTAAAAAAAACTCTATGTAAAATTTTCCTACTATTAAAATCAAACCCCTCTGCTACAACGTATTAAAAGAGAATCCTTCCGAACATTTTTCGCTCATATGTTGACAGTGTCATATGTCCGGAGGGATTCTTTTTCAGGGAAGCTTGATTGTGCAATGTCAAACACCTGGTTTGATGTGCATGTTGCATATTATTGTAGGCTCAACTCCTTGTGGATGGGTTTCTTCCGGGTGTCGTCCAGGCCTCTGAGCATAATTACTACTGTGAGCAAAAAGATAACAATATTTAAGGTCCACTGCATGTTCATTATTTTTGTTTGTACTTAGTACAGTAGTTTTGTTTTATTGATTTTCTGTAATAAACCATGTTTTTCGTAATTGGAAGTGGGATTATTAGATTTTTTTCTTGTATCCCTTGGAGTTCGAATTGAAGAAAATTCACTGTTGTATATTCATGATTAAATTTTAACTTTATTTTATTTTAGTCCTACATATTATGATTATTAACATCTTAAAAACATTTCTTTAGCACTGCATTTGATATTTATTATCACCATACAAACATTTAATTATGTGTGCCATTCTGCTGTTTATTGTCTCATAATTAAGTTCCAGTTCAGTCTCTGAATCACTTTTTCTTCACCCTACATTATCAAAAATGCTGACAGATTCTTCATCACTCCTATTATCTTCTTCTTTGCATTCACAATCACTACTGCAGAGCGTGGGCCATATGTGTTCAGTTTTATTCCCGGATACCAATGGTCCATTCTGCAAGCATACTGTGCTACCAGTAACACAAAGGAAATTGTCTCTGAATCTCATTGATACATACAGCATCCGAAGACCAGACATGAAGGGGTACCAGAAGGAGACTGTGGTTGTCTGAATACAGGCAAGAAAAGATTAAGCTGCTGAGAAGCTTAGAACCGCATGTCTAGTTCCTTCTGAGAAAATAAAAAAATTAGCAGCATGTATTCCAGCCCAATATAGGGTTAAACTTCTAAAATATCCTCATTGTGTAGCTTAAATAATTTGGCATGACAATTTAGTTATTGTGTTAAATTTGCATGTTGCTGCAAAACTGAGATGCTTCCATACATATATTTTTGCCTGATATAATTCATAAGTTAAACGCAGTCATGTTTTAGAAAATATGGGGAGGCTGGTAAAGCATCAACATGGAATGCGAAAGACCTGGGTTCGATCCTTAGTTGAGCCACAGTTAAGTTATAATAATTTCAAAATGAAAAGTTCACAGACAATTTTGATCATGTAAGGTTAATGCATATTCAGAATTATAACATGAGTGAACCAGGTAAGAACAAACAGAAGACTTACCACTATCACCTAAAACAGGTGCCAGGCCCACAGTACTGAAGCCAAAACTTATTTAATAAATAAATAAGTAAATAAATAAATACATACATAAAATAAAATAATCAATGTCAATTTTATGCTATTTGCTCTTTGCTTCCTTTTTTAGGCTTTCGTTGTTAGGTCTAATAGGATGAGTATCACCGCCTGTGATTCTTGAAATGTAAATTAGCCCTCAAACCAAAAAAGTTGGCCATCCCTGTTATAGTGTTACTATTTATATGTTTTAAGTAGGTTAGGATTTTGATTAGTATTTTCGTATTTTTCACGCTTTCTGTTGTCTCCAATATTAAATTAGGTGATTTCTGCAGATTTAAAAATATACTTTGAAATTAAGTCAACATTATAAACTATGCAAGGACACAGGCATAACAATTGATAGCAATTTTTTACCTGGAAATAATTGGCTGGCAGCAGGGTACAATCCTATAGTCTATAGCCATTCATATTTTAGGCCATATGTTGAAAACTAGTGTAACATTAAACAGTTCTTAATATTATTAAAATGTGGGTCAGTTCCACAGAGAGAGTATTCTTCTAAAATAAATTTTGACCATTTTCTTTGTGCCAAAGTCTTATTTAATGTGGAGGTAAAAATGCCCAAGTTCTGATTATTTAATTCTGCATTTATGATGGTGCAGAGGAATTTTTTACACTGTTCCATTTCTGATTAGTCTGTTTACATGTGCTTCAGTGTCTTACTGGTTTCTTACTGCACATTTTCTGGAGAACTGTTTTTCCCTTCCTCATACTCCTATGTGATTCTTTGTTTACTAGCAGATGCTGTCGTTTTAGATATGGACTGTTGCTGCCATTTACTTCACGTGCAAGGGATGCTAAGGGGTATTTTGTTGCTAAATGCTTTCATGGTTATGGTAGGCAGGCCAGATTTCAAACTCCTAGTATTGATAAAATTTCAATGAAATCTTTTCGTTTTTAGTTTAGGTGGGACAGGTTTAGGGCTCTTAGCATTAAAATGACACAACTCAGTTGTTGTGTCTTGGGAAAACAATGCATGTTAATTTCATCTCAATATGCACAATGACCCTTCATTGTCGTGAGCATTCTCAAAGATTTGCGAGTCTGAGTCACTTTCAGTTCAGCATTTTCATATCAAGGGTGGTGTGAAATTACTAGCTTATCTTTCACTCTTGTGCCACAAAGAAGTTGTTTGAGGATTCCACACAGCCCTTTGTGCAATAGTGTGTGTACCATAAATGTTATTCAATAATGTCACACTCTAAACCAGTAGTTCAGACACCAAGGGTAAAATAATGCATTTACAAGGCAGAAATATCAATTTTGTAACGTATTCTTACTTCAAGGAATTGGCATCTGAAGAAGTACGTGCTAAAACAAGTGTTTTCTCAGTGTCGAGAATTTGTGGCTAAAGCGTGTGGTGTGGGTGTGCATACTGTGTCGCATATTATAAAACGGAGTAAAACATCTATCTCAGAAATTGGTGAACACTTATTCAAATCTTCTGGAAAACATGCTAGAAGGAGAAGAGTGTAACTAGCTAAGATGACTTTGAGAGAGATGTACTCTGCCGTTCTGCAGTCTTTGCCTTCAGCTAGCAGTTAGTTTAGCAACAGCGCAAAAGCACTGGCTGCATATTGGCTGAACTCATGTTCCTTCTAAAAGTGTATGCCATATAGTGAAGTAATTGAATCATCCAAAATGCTAGGCTTGTAGTTTATCGTGTTATTATTATTATTATTATATATTTGTTAGTCATTCATGGTGGAGTGCTTACTGAAATCAGTAAATATCAGATTTTTTAAAAGAAGTATGGATGCATTGTTGGTGAGCATTAATATAATTCATGGTAGGGAGGATTTATGAGTTTTTTTGTGAACTTATAATTCAAGTGTTTGAGTGCACCCAATATTTATGAAAAGTTGATGCCCCAAGTTGTCTCTCTCTTAGATGCCATGTATTCAGTATTTTGTCACTTATTTTATTTGCCTTTTTTTTATGGTGAAGATAATTTTTCATGCATTTTCTTACACTTAATCACAAAAGACTTCTGGTGTTTCACTGGTATTTCTCAAGTACTTTTCAATCAAATACTAAAACTGGGCTATGTTCTTGATGTGTGTGGGTTTGCTTCGTCGTTCAATCCTGTTTGAGCACTTGTTGGTATATAATAGTGTTTTGTTGTCTTTAAGAAAATAAGTCAAGATGGTCCCCGATCGACTTAGGTTGGACCGAGGTCCAACTTTGAAGGGTTGGTAAAACATTTGACAAGGTAGTTATTTATAATGCAATTTGCTATGAAGCTCTATAAGCACTGAAAGCATTCTCTTTGAGCATGCAAAACTGAAATGCTTCGGTTCTTAGAGCAAAGTAAGAAATTGACATGGCTTCTCTTGAAAACTATTGATTAGGAAGGACCTTAGTTAAGGAGTTAAAGGAAAACCATATGTTAACTATTGGTGGACAATATAAATAGCCAATTTGAAGACTTGGATTTATTTTTGCATATAGCCGTATTAAATGCATTTAGATGATTTTGAACATATTATGATGATATGGCAGGTGAACTTTAATATAAGCAAAAGCATGTGTGCGTCACTAGTTACAGGTTTTCTCACATAAAAAGAAGATCCAAAATACCTTTCCACCTAACTCAAAGATTACTTGAATTAAATCAAAATTGTACCAATATCTACAGCTGAATATGAAGGTGGGTTCAGTGCCATAAATCTAACTAACCTTTACATCGCCGTAAATCAATTTAGGTAACCCTTTTTTTTCATGAGGTATGTGCTCCAATTACCATTTTAAACCTTCGTTTTCAAGGGTATTAAAAGACAAAAATGGTTGAGTCATATTAAGGGTGGTTTGCACTTACAACTGGGGTTTCCTGAGTTTTTTACTTTTCATTTCAATTTTTTTTCTGAAGATTTCGGAGGGGGTAAGCTGTAACCCCTTCAGGCCCCCTTTGCACCTCTTGAACCATCCCTGGCAAGGAACCACCAGTATACAACATTTTCCATGTGGAAGAAGCTCTTCTGACAGTATTGACTTCAGAGTTCCGTTATTTCCACAACTTGCTTTTTACGACATAATTCCTCACAAGTTAATACTGTATGCAAGTTTAAGATCCACAAATTGATTTCTCCAAACTTCAAACTTACTTCCACACCCATTCTGTATCCATGTGCTCAATTCGTAAAAATCATTGCACCGTTGGAACCACTACATCCAGGTCAAGACTCAATACAAAGTTGTGACATGGATACTCAGCATGCTCTATCACCAATGCAGTGGAGATTTAGTGTTGATATTAGGGTTCCCAGATGCCCCGTAAAGGGCGAGAACATCCTTTTTTTCTTTAAGGTGTCTTGACAAAAGTCCTTCCTATGGTTCTATGTATTGGAAAGTATACTGTAGTATAAATTTAGGTATATAGAGGGTAGGGCAAAATAATTTTACTACTTATATGGTGTTTTGGTGGGGCAAAAAAATGTTACCACCGAAGGGGAAGCATACACATTTAATATACCCCTTCAACCTGTGAACCAGAAATGTGAATACATTTGAGCATTCTGTCTATCTAATGTTGAGGGCAACTAAACTCTGCACACACAGCACATCTTTTCAGATAATTAGTTACTACTTATGCAGAGCCGGTAGTCACATAAGCAAAACTTGATATTGTTTTGTGGAATTTAACTCAAAATACTGTAAAGAATAAGGTATATTGTTTATTTGAAAATAAGATCCTTAGGAAAATATTTGGACCTAAAAGGGATGAGGAGACAGGTGAGTGGAGAAGGTTACATAATTTAGAACTACATAATTTGTATTCATGTGCAGATATTATTAGAATAATTAAATCAAGAAGACTTAGGTGGGCAGGCCATGTGGCACGAATGGGAGAGGAAAGAGGAGTTTACAGGATTATTGTTGGGAAACCTGATGGTAAGAGACCTGTAGGAAGGCCAAGACGAAGATGGAGGGACAACGTTGAGATGGACCTAAAGGAAATCGGTAGGGATGGAAAAGAGTATATAGATCTTGCTCAAGATAGGGAAAGATGGAAGGCCTATGTTGCTGCAGCCATGAACCTTCGGGTTTAAGAAGGCTAGAGAGTTAGTTTTTTTCTTTTTTGTTTTCAAAATAAGGAAATCAATTGACCCATATACAATCTGGAACCCTAGTTAAATCACCAAAAGTGACAGAAGTCTGCACAGTAATTTGCATCACATACATTTTGCATTTTTAGTATTAAAACTAATTAAAATCACAAATTTATTCATGTAGTTTATCATGCACATTGATGTTGCTTCTTATAGCCACTGTTTTACATACATAAGTACGTATTACTGGCAGAAATTACCTCTACAAGTAATTTTTGTAACAATGTGCTAATCAAAATCTGTCGCTAAAAAGACCAAATGCAACACCCAGTGCCGGATCTACAAACCCCTTGCCCCCACCCTGCAAGATATTGCCAAAGCCCCCCCCCTAGCTAATTACCTACTTTTACACACACAACAACAACAACGGTGTGTGTATATATATATATATGTGTGTGTGTGTGCGCGCGCGTCTGTGTAATTCTTGATTTCTGTGTTGACACAGTCACGTATAAGCACCTAGAGGGTGATTCAAAAGACCCTTTGCACCGCCTATTGAAAGTAAAGAAGTTAAGCTGGATACAATTTGTCGTGATAGAAACAGGTTTGGTGTGGGAAGGGGGTTATATATATATATAACACTGTTTTCTCACACCTGGAAAATGAGACATTTCATTTGTTACAATCGTGCAGTCGTAACGTTTTCCGGATTATAGGTTTAAGAAACCTTGACAACTGCATTTATCGTGAAATTTTAGCCTGATTTGATTCTAGTGTGACTGCTATGCGGGAAACCTGGGGTGGGTGATCAAGGGATGAAATTTTTCCGACTTTGTCCCCGCATAACGCGGTTCTGGGGCCCACCGAGCCTCAAATCAAATGGTACCTGGGAAGGGGGGGGTAAAGGCGGCCGCAGCGTAGTGCTGATCACATCACCTCCAAATGGCCGACATCGAGAATATGTGCGGTCCTACCCTCACATACCCTAAATGTGCCTTCATGGCACGGTGCTATATGCACAGGGAACTTTAACTTTACCTGTATATATTGTATTCGTTTCTGTACCCCTGAGTAACTACGTTTATTTTTTACATACACGAACCCACTACTATGTATGTCAATGGCCGAGGGCCCCTAAAAGCGTATTTTTCGCCAGGCCCCCCTGCACTGTAAGGTTTTGCAGCTTGTAGATCCGGCACTGGCAACATCCAATCTTATGGACCACACAGATGTCCACATGGGCACAGAAGGAAGAGTTCAATCGTGGCAACATGGGCACAGAAAGAAGAGTTCATCATGGCAATGGCCCAAATTGCAAATCTACACAATTGTGCATACAATCAGCATCCTTTTCATGGTGGAAAGAAAAACTTACTTTTTAACAGGGTTCATTGTATTTAGTGAAAATGCCAGAAGTAAATGAATGAGGTGTTTTTCTTTTCCTCTTGGGGCTAGTTATATTTCATATGCTCCTGAATACGATACAAAAATGCATATACGGGCAAGAGTTGTTTTGTTTTCTTCTCAAAAGAGGAATTGCTGATTCTATTGTATGTGGCCTATTGTGGTTTCCCCAGCTTGTAACAGACCATACTTTTCAAGATACCCTATATTATTTTGTTTGAAGAGAAAAACAGTGCGTGGTGGCTTTCATTACAATGAACCAGGAAAAGGATATACCTTTTTTGCTTTACTTGTGTCAATTTGAGAAAGTAAGAGTTGTTGCATATCCTGAGTATTGTGTTAGAGCTTATATTCTGATGTATATAATTTTGAAATGTCACGATTGGTGATGCAAAGCTAGAGTTACTGCATTCGAATCCATGTGAAGGAATTTTTGTTCTTGTTTCCTCTTAAATTTTCCTCAATTATTCATAGTCGTGAGCTAGCGAAATACACGATTGATTCGCCCAAGAGAGAGAAATTCCATGCAATTTCCCATAATGTGTAGGAGGCTCAGGATGCGATTTGCCACCGCTAATTTTATTTATTTATTTGTACTTATATTATCCTGCTGAAGAACAGCTAAATAACCTTGGTACAGTACTCGAACACTCCTACCTAACCCTCCCACAACAAGCTCGGCAATTTTGTGTGTTATATTTTCAAATACTCAGATTTAAGAACACGCATACATGAATTAATAGTATCTGGAATAAGTGATGAAGTACGAAATCGTCAACTTCTCGCCATGCTTGTACTTTTAATTTCCGAGTTTTGCACTGTAATTGGAGTTGCAGGCGTGGTCTTCGACGTTGCTTATGTCCGATATGAGCATTGGCGCATTTACAATTTCATTTTGCCAGGTTGTTGGACTAGCGCGTTGGGTGTCCGGTTTACAGTCTCGCCACTGAAAGTTCCGGGTTCGAGTCGCTGCTTTGACATGTGTATTTCTTTGTCACTGTCCATTAGTTACCGGTCCTGGGTTCGATACTCGGTGGAGGCACATAGTGGTTCGGATCCCACTTTTTAAACTGTATGTCCAGTCACGATTAGCCTTTCTGTGCATGAAGTGGACTTAAAAACTCTAAACTCTTATTAGTTGCTTCTAATTGCAATACTCCCTCGTTGTCGAGCAAAGTAAAATAAAAAAAATTACAGAAAGTGCCGTACCGATACGATTGTATTCCAGCTGCATTTTTTGGGTAGGACTTTAGACGAAAGGTAAGATTTTAAGTACTCAAGTGTTGAAGCCAGAGGTTCTTGGTTCTAACCTGTGTAAGGCAGCGATGTATCACATTCTTTAAACCATCCCGTCGTAAGAGAGGATCTAAAATTTCTGATACAAATTCATTTAGAGTCCCCGAGGCCAGATAACCCCACCGCATATTAGTCTTCATATTAGAGCTATGGTAGTGTAGTCGGTAGGGCGTCATGACTGCCACACGGGAGACCCGGACTGGGTGATCTAAGGTCGGAATTTTTCCGTCCTTGTCCCCGCACAAAGCGGCTCTCGGGTTCACCCTGCATCAAATCAATGGGTATCTGGGGCTAAGGGCGGACGGAGCGTGGTGCTCATCACATCACCTCCAAAATGGACGAGGTTTAGAATGTGTACGACCCTACCCCCTCATCCCTTAAATGTGCCTTTATAGCACGGTGCTATATGAACGGGCGACTTTTACCTTTACTAGGCATATGTTTCTAATGTACGGATTTTAGTCTGCATTTGTCATAATTGAATATTACCCCCCCCTTTTTTTTTCTAATGACAATCTATCAATTTGAATTTTTGGGGTATACTGATCCTTTTTCCCGTTACCTCTCTACGCCAGCGCATCGATGCCGAACCTATTCGGGAAATATATTCATATTACTCATTTGTAAAGATGCTTTGATCTCTCGTAACACCTTGATACTTGAATACTTTGGCGAGTACAAACATCGTGGTTGGAAGATTTTGCGCTTTTGTCGCAAGTTAACCTTCAGATTCCGTCCTATGCTTTCTAATTCTTCATCGTTGCACGATATTTCAGTTCATTTTACCATCTGTGGTTTTGTCTGTGGCCGTGGTTCATTCTTCTGTGGTAGGTAATTTTCGTAACTATGTGTACCGTTACTGCAAGCGCAAATCATTGTTGGTAAGGTTGCTGCGTCATGCTTCTGTGCATCTCGCGCTTCTTTATCGACAGGAGTCACCAGTCCCCATTATTATTATTGTCTGTAGAGGCAAAATATGTATCTGTGTTGAGTACAGCAACCATCTTCGGCTTTGTTTTTGATTCATGTTTGCATTTGTGTGTGTACGTTCTGTTACCGGTTCTTCAGTATTTGTCTTGTCAATTATCACTTTTTATTCTAACCGTTCTGAAGCACGAATTATTGTATGTTGGTGTTGTTGAAAATTAGGTCGGTCCAGGTGACTCTTGTATTAGCGCCTGTTCATTGCATTTGTGAAGGCTCTTATGACAAGTATTTTCACTCGTGCGTGAAACAAAGCACGCTTGTTTGTCTTAATTGCATTCTCTGTAGCTTTAAGGTTCATTTCTAATTAGTGTTGCTCACGGGACGGGACAAGCCTTTTGAAATTCGAGACGGGACGAGACGGAATGCCTTTCTCGTCTCGTTTTCGAGACGAGACACGAGACGGGACGGGACGGCTTTTGAAAAGTCTCGTCTCGTCTCGAATGTCTCGAAAAAATAAAAGCAAAATATTTAATCAGTTGCAAATACTTGTTTGCTTGGAATAAAGTATTTCAATTAGAAACGTTGATAAACGTGTATTAAGTCAAAAGAAGACTATTCTAGAGAGAGGAATGAATGAATACTTAAACTTATTTTCAATACTCTTTCGAAACACAGAATTACTCCCCATTTTTGTTTTTCAATTTATTCCAGGTTAATAACTTTATGAAACGGTAGTACTCCAGATACTAATACAATTCTGAATAACATCAAGTAAAAGGGCAGGTAGAGAAGGTGGAAGGAGGGGCCAAAAGATCGTGGAGTGTCTGCGTCCGAGGTTTATATTGTAAAATTAGTCTCAGCTCTATAGGTTGGAAAGATAAACGGACCGACGGATAGGGTTTATTATTTTTTTTTAATTTTTACATCAAAGGGTGTACAGAAGTGAATGTTATTAGGAAGTAGGAAAAACATTGTGGGAAACATGGCAGTACAAATTGATAAGGAGTTGTTGGGAAAGTTATTAAGGAGTCCAAGATATTAGCAAGACTAAGAGGAGGAGATAATTAGGAACATTAATCTTGCATTATCCCACTCCGAACAGCTGAGAGCTAAAGAGGAGGAGAAAATACGGGAAATATGGAAATAACTAATTTGGTGATTTTAGTGTTTACAGGGAACCACGACAAGATTTTACCACATGATTATTTGCACGGTTTGCGAAATTATTAGAATGTTATGGAAATTTCGGATATGTCTTTGTTTAGACAATTCTTGTTGTTTCCCTCAGGCATTCTACAGGTGGATTCGATATTTTTTCGTCCGTTTGAAGATTATTTCCAATGTTTTTTTTTATTTATGTATTTCTTATTTAAGGAAAATACTATTCCTTGGATTGTAATAACGAAATACTGAGGCTGATATAGAATAGATTTCAAATGAAGGAAGTGCACTAAGTTCTGTATAGTCGTCGTAGAAGGAAACTTTGTTCTATGGGGACTCTCCGATGATACAGTGGTAGTTCTATGGGGACTCTCCGATGATACAGTGGTAGCGTCGTCACCTTGTAATCAAGGGGTCCCGGGTTCGATACCCGGTGAAGGAACATAGTGATTTGAATCCCACTTTAAACTGTGGGTCCAGTCCCGATTAGCCTTTCTGTAAATCACATGAAGGAATGTTGTAGCTGTTCTTTCTATTCTGTAAATTTAGCCTTCAAGTTTATGAGCAAAATACATGTAGTATCTACTGTCTACATTTTCACTCGTTACTAAACACATTTCACAAAGTAGTTTTATCGAACTTCAGAGGAAAGCTGACAGCAATGTCAGGGTGGCGGGAGCTTGTTTACCACCAGTGTGTATTCCGAGACTATTTTTCGCCGTTCCCCACTGACAGAGGTTTCGCTTTGAACAATGGACACCGTTGCTTCAGGGGGCAAACACCAAACATAGGGCGAGGTTGACCTGCAGTAGCGGGTACGTGCCATAAATCCAGGCCTAAAGTAGGAATGGAAGTTGATGCAAGGGAGGGGCAATAAAAATTCTGTAATTTGGTTTGCTTGCTGACAGGAAGTTTTGCAGAGAAAGCTGAAAAGGAAAACTGCAGACTTTGAATGAAAGAGGGACAGTGAACACAAGTTCTTTGTATTATTCGCCGACACACAAGCTTCCATTTCGAAGGTGAGACTATCGGCAGCGAAGTTATTAGAGGGTTGGAAGCAGTGACGACGCCAGAGGAGGCAGGGGGACGCCCCATGTCAGACATTTCGCCCCCCCCCCGGGCCCTTCAACTGAAGTTAATTAAATATCGAATAATGAGAGAGTTCATTTATAAGAGTATGACGATTTTCACCTTTTCAAAGTGGTGTATTCTGCATGATATCACTTTCCTGCTTATAATACCAACTTGATTAACAAATATTAATTTGTTTAGTATATATATAGAGCTATGTGTATGTGACTCTCCTTCAAGATTCGAGCGCCGACCCGGGCATAGGTGATTTCTCATTCATTTATGTCCTGTAATAGCCGAGATTAACCTAAGTTTTACCCAGTCTTAAAAACTGGGAAAAAGTGTGAATGTGGATGGTTTTAAAACATCACGAATATTTTCAGGACCACAAGACATCATCTGTAGTAAACGCAAATTATTCTAATCGTGGTCGTTAGTGACAACGCTAATTATTAAAAGACATTGAAAGTTGATTCAAGATTTGGTTGGTTGGTTGATTTGGTGTTTTAAGTCCACTTTATGCACAGAAAAGCCAATCGGGATTGGACTAATAGTTTAAAGTGCCTCCACTGGGTATCGAACCCAGGACCAAAGGTGATCGGAGAAAACCCGTCACTACATGTCAGTTGTTGTGGATTCATCGCGGTTTCTTACTATTCAGGGACTTGAATTTGGAGATGATGAGTCTGAGGAAACCTTAACAAAGGGAATTTCTTCGATACTCTTGAAGTTAATGAGGGGATTATTTGGAAATGTATTGAACGTGAACCTTAAAATGCAAATTACACTTAAAATTCAATTCAAAACATATCGCGGGCAGGTAAAAGAACGCTTATTAGGATTTGCCACTCTTCAATCATTGGATGCAGGTTCGCTCTTTCTCGTACATATCAAAATCGAAGAACAACTTCCCACGAACCCCATAGGTGCCTGTAATTGTGTAGCACAGACATACGTTGGAGTGATAGAGTAAGTAATGCCAGGGTCAGAATATTTCTTAAATTATGAGATAACTGTAACCTTTGTCTGATTTTTTTATCCTGTGATAACATTTCCCTGAAAGGTGAAACACAAATTTTGCCCAAAACTCTTCAGCATTACGAAGATGGTTGTCCTTAAAATCTTTGAAAAGGCTTGCTCGAAACAGGATGCTGGATGCAAACTGCCTCATTTGGCTGTTCTTGCCATTGAGAAGCTGGACGTACCAAAGGTGGGCAATGTGTTCTCCAACGCACATAGAGCAGAATTCTCCTACAGGAGAAGTGCCTCACATTGTTTCTAATACTCAAGAAGATTCATTTCTTCCACGTCACGTTTATTTTGCAAGAAAATTAAACTCTTCGAAGCATTTTTTCGTCATTTATATTATTATCTTATAACTTAAATATTTATATCAGTAGTTTCATCTCAAGAAAGACGATGAATTATAAAATTATGAACGTCTTCCAATACTGAAATAGGCCACTAGAGACAACGCAACTTACCAATAAAAAAGAATTAATGTCTTTATTAAAACGAATCATGTAGAGATAAACTCGTAATCAAGAAGTAAATTAAGGCAGTAAACGTCCACTCTAAATAAAAGACAAACACAAAACACCATACATGAATATAATAATAATAATAATAATAATTATTATTATAAGTATTATTATATATGTGTGTGTGTATGTATGTGTATATATATATATATATATATATATATATATATATATATATGTGTGTGTGTGTGTGTGTGTGTGTGTAGTGTTTTCGGGCGTTTTAATGTGACTGCCCCTCACAATATTTTGTTGCCCCCCCTTCCGCCCCCCCTCGTCACATTTCCCTGGCACCGTCACTGGTTGTAAGTAAATTTATTAGGATAAGGAAAGTAACATTAGCTGTTGACAGTGTTGCACCAAAGGACGTGATATGTGCTACTGTTTGTAAAAATTATAGTAAATTTAAGCAAAAAATTATAATTGTTGAGACTTGAGAGTTGTTTCCTTCATTTGATCGTAGGAAGAGGTTTTCTGAGACAGAGTGGGATTATTTTACACATACATGAGAAAGGGTGGTTGTTTAAAGATAGAGACGTATTTTGCACATTTTTTAAAAGTTCAGGTAAAACGAGAATTTAGCCTTACTGTTATGAAAAGAAATAACGCAGTACAGGGAAAGAATAACTTCACATTTCTCGCACCTGGTGGGATGCAACATACATGCACAAGAGTATTGCAGGAAGTCTATGAACGAGGATGAAAAGGGATATGTGAAATTTGACTTAGGTGCGGGTGAATTAGTGGATCCTAATATTCTTAAGGTTGATATTGTTTATTTAAGTCCACTTGATTCACAAATAGGCTAAATCGCGAACCTACCTACAGTTTAAAGTGCGATCCGATCCACTGTGTGCCTCCATTGGGTATCGAACGCGGGGTCCCTTGATTACAAGACCTCGACGTTATTACAACACCATCGGGGAGGCATCCATTTACACAATTTTTTGATTTCAATAACACGTTATATGCATAATCTGATAATGATGCACTTTTGGTGCATCTAAACATATTTTTTTCAACTATAGCATGTCTAAAAGAATCATTGAAGTTGGGATTTTTATAACTTCAGGAGGCACGGCTCTGTAAATGTGCGATATAAAATAAATGCAGGTTTGCCTTCCATACGTGGTGGTTTTGTCACGTTTCTTCGCTTCGTACAACATACACTTTTGCAGGAACGGCTTCTTGCATCCTCCTGGGGCCTTGCTCTAGCTAAACAAAGAAATATATTTGTTTAGCATAATCGAGGGTTACTTTTTCCTGCCGAACAAGGATTTTATTGTGATCATATGGCTTTGAATGACAGTATCAATGAAGATTTATGTACACTACTACTTATAATAATGAGCATAAAATATTAATGAGGAACTTTATTTTTCGTCAACTGGATGTAACATCCTTTTTTGTTATTCAGCAAATATTCAATTCATCACCTTTTTTGACATTAAACTTCTTGCCAGGACAGCTGTTTTTATGCAAATTTTGGCTATCTTAACTACATGTAAGCTAGATATTAGCTAATATTCGTGCTGTTATATTACTATTCTTCTACAATCTTTGTAACATTTCATGTAATAATAATAATAGAATTGATTAATTTACATATTCAAATGAATAGACCTATGAATTATATTAATGTATTAATTTACACATTTCCTTAATTGTTCTCGTTAATGTTATTATTATCATTTTTTCTGAAACACTTGGCTCGGACACCCTCCCCCGACATATTTCTAGATGCGTGCCTGCCGAAGGATAAATTAGATCAAGCGGTGGTGGTACCAGACTTAGAGGCTAAAGAGAAAACAAAGAAGTATGTGCGTCATAAGCTGAGCATAAGAAACAGCACAATATCACAAAGAAATACTTTTTGAAACTTATGTCATAGAAGATGTTTAACAATGTTAAGAACAATAATTGTAATATACTAAGTATTGAAATTTTAAATAGTCTTTTGTGTTCGTACTACACATTTAAAAACTTTTTTGTTGCTCCCGAGTGCCGAGCTTAGAATTTAAAGAAGAAATGTACATTTTCATAGTGCACGGAAGTTCGACATTCAGAAAGAAAGAAGGTCTAGTGGAAAACATTTCAAAACTTCCAAAAGGTATAGCAGTAATGAAAAGAGCACTCTTGTATGGAAGCCAGAAAAACCACAAGGTAGATTTTATAAGATACCTAGCAATCAGTAACGAACAAACTGCATTTTTAATATTAATGTCCTCATTATTAACGAACCTTATTTATTCTCACCACGCAATGGGTAAAATATTTGGAGCTTTATCCCACTTTCCGGAAAAATATTTAGTGTTTCTGCTTCTTTTGACTTTTGTTGGCATGATATCCCGGATCACTTTTTCGAGACGAGACGAGACAGAACCCTTCGAGACGGGACACGAGACGGGACAAACGAATATTTTCGAGACGAGACAGCATTTTCACGAGACGGGACAGACCAAAGTCTCGTCTCGTCTCGTGGGCAACACTATTTCTAATGCTTCATAATCAGCAGGCCGTCGAGCAGCCTTTAGAACAATGCAATTTAATTTTTTCTGGGTCTAAGAGCATTTTTTGCATTAAAGTAACTTGAAGGTATATATTTGGACTTCTTTGATGCTCTAGCTATTATGTCTAGTATGTACAGTGGTTCATAAATTTTCCTGGTGCCCGTAGTGAACTAGTATTTCTTTGAGGCAAGCTAAGAAAGTGAATAACAATTTCATATAGTATGCTGTGCGATTATGTTAAGTAGAACATACAACGTAGCTGACAGAGCTAATTTATATAATGAAAAATGCACTTTTGAAATAATTTTTATAAAAAATAGTATCTTCCTTAGTTTCTAGTTTTTTTGTTTGTATAAATATTTTTATTTTCAAATAAAATTTACGCTTAAAGGGTCGAATGACCTTTAAAAAACGTCGAAGCGATCGCCATGTTCTCTACTGTTCATAGGCGATGTATTGTTAAATTTAGAAAATCTCGTTGGGGTTGTGGATGGTAGGTCGTTCCCTCCACACTGCTCCTTAATTCGCTTC
Source organism: Lepisma saccharinum (assembly GCF_977018435.1). NCBI lineage: Eukaryota > Metazoa > Arthropoda > Insecta > Zygentoma > Lepismatidae > Lepisma > Lepisma saccharinum. Next base: position 54,995,158 of record NC_139249.1, read on the forward strand.
TACACGAGTGTGGCATGGTAATGCTTCTGTTTACACGATTCGTGACACACAACGTCTAAGTTGAACCCTAGCTGAAGTTATAGTTTTTGTTTGTCATTATGACATGACTCGTGAAGCAATAACTAAATATGTGGGTTAGGCAATGGTTTGCATGGCGCAATGTAAGGGTGCTTCCTATACGATGTGTTAAGAGCTAAGGCAAGAACGTCCTGTTTGTCTCGGAACATCATTTAGGATAGATAATCACGAAGTCTACTTGTACGTGGCAGCATAAATTTTATGCGAGATTTTCATTGAGAACATACACATACACACTCGAATGCTTCATGGAGGCCTCCTCGATGGCGCAGTGGCAGCGTCGTCGCCTTGTAATCAAGGGGTCCCGGTTTCGATACCCGGTGGAGGCACACAGTAGTTCGGATCCCACTTTAAACTGTAGGTCAAGTTCCTATTAGCCTTTCTGCGCATAAAGTGGGCTTAAAACTCAAACTTCTTAAGATTAGTTTTCAAGTGATATGTCACTCAAGTTGCTTATTACCCAAGTGTCAAATCTTTGCCTTCTTTCACACACTGATTTGACCAGAGTAGCTCGAGACATAACAAAACCCTGATTAGAAGTAAAACAGTGACTTGCATTGGCCTCTTCCCGCTATCTGGTTCGGGACAGGTTCCCGTTCCTCGACGCCAAAGACAGGTGAGTGGTAGTCAAGCGGACATTCGCAAAAGCAGATATTCAGTTTTCTCCCAAATTTCTTACAATTGACGCACAATTGTTAAAATCGGACCTCAGATTTTATTACTTTTGTTTTTTAAACCGGACTTGACAAAACTGATAAAAGTGAAAGAAGGCGAAAGTAGCTCCGTTGTCTATTACTCCAGTCCAGAGCAGGAACATTGGTGTTTTGATTGAGTAGTTAGTTTTATTATACTCCGCTTTTCTGCCACTTTTGACTAATCTCGATGATGATAATGTGAAATTGGGTAAAGGTTAATTAATCACAAACACAGATGGACTCGTTACAATACGATCCCCACAGAGCTGCTCTGCCAGAGCCTCGGTTATCTGCAAAATGAAGTCCAGGGTGTACTACGGTGGAAGAGAGGTTGACATTTGGGTGTCCTCTTAACACACCTCTGACCTATTTGAACGTTCCCGTTATAGGGAGGGCGAAGGTATTCCATTGTTTATACTCTCAGCAGATCCATTTATCCTCGCCTTCGTGTTTAACCAAGAGAGTCGGAAAAGCGACGTACAATATTTAATATAGGTACAAATTGGGGATGAAAAGGAACATTGGAGAATTTTCACTTATTTACTTCTTTTTTTTAAAAAAAAAAAAACGAAAAAAGAACACACACACACACAGCTGTCGGAAACTTCCGATGGTTCCTAGACGTCACCCGGACTTAATACCCGGAGATTTTAGAATGGCTTTCGAAAATTTGTACCAAAACCACATTTACTTTATTACATTTCTTCAAACTTACCAAGCGGATATCCACCCGATTATTTATGAAAAGTCGTATATTTTATGTATATTAATTACAAAGAATCCATTAGTGTAGTGGTGTATATTAATTACAAGGAATCCATTAGTGCAATGCTATTCAAAGCGTGCGACGGGAGAATTTTCTAAAAAAAAAAATTAATGACCTGAAATTTAAATTTATTAATAATAAAAAAGTATCAATATATTAATCTTCAAGAGAAACTTTGCAAGATTTACTTAGCAATACACTCGGTACACTTTGTGACGCCAGTCACAGCAAGCTCATGTATCTAATTGAATTGGCTACATTGTAATATAACCCTTATCCTGGTTTTCTTACTGTCTGTATTTACCCGGTTTCCTCATGAATATCGTATCGGAGAGTAAACCGACACCAGCTTATAAATACAAGAAAAAATAATTACCTGTATTAATCTCACACACGTACTTTCATTACTTGTATGTGTACAAACAGTAAATCAACACATGAACAGAAAATATTTTGTGTTGGTCTTTCATTGTATCGTATGTTTATCTCTTATTATTGAGGGAGGCGCATGCAGATTTGACACCTGAGAGGAGCCGCGACAGCAAAAAATTTGAAAACTCTACATTAGTGCATTTTTAGCATGCGATGCATGGTTGCATAATGCATACGTGTTTAGGATGAAATTAACTTTTTCGAGAGTTCGTAGCATCGATACAAGACAAGCAGAGAAATATAGACAAGATTGATTGTCTGTGCGCTGTAAAAGTGTGCGCAGCTACACGATGTATGTTGAGGTTATTGATGTTCTTGATACGTGTATTTCGTGACGAGAACGAGAGAGACAACTCGAGACGAGACCGAGGCTCTGTCGAGAAACGTCTGCTCTTGATACCATGGCTATATTCGAAATAGTCAAGAATCAAATCCCATCAAAAATCTATGTAAAGCATTGTTAATGCTAATACAAATAGAGCTTTTAATACACGAAGGGAAATGCAGAGGACAAACAAATCGTGTGTGTGTGTGTGACGTGCAGGTAGCTCTGCTGAATCTTCCGTGCCAAGTGATGTCAGCTGGAGGCACTCTTTTGCGTTTCACGTGCTCTGGAAACCGAAATTGATGCCATTTTCCTGTCATCTGGAGTGCTTAAGTCAGATGAATTTAATTTCTCTAATTAAATGGGATTTTTTTAAAAGCAGAACTTTGGTGAGCACGGAAACGTTTTCGAGGTGATTGAGACATTTCATTTAGTAGCAAAATTACCCTTATGGTACTTTTAACTGTATTGATATGCATGTTTATATTTGTGTGCATTAACCCTCAGATTTTTAAAAAAATTGGAAATCAGATTTTAGTTTTCTGCGCAATGGTATGTTCATGGACACACATGTATCATCGTAACTGCGGTTCCGTAAAACTGTTTTCATCCATTGAATAAGCGGTAATGATAAGAATAATGAATAATAATAAGCGGTAATAATAATGAATCTATTTTTGTGGGGAGAACCATAGTGTTTCAAGATATATTCGAACCGGTAATAATAATGAATCTCTTTTTGTGTGGAGAACCATAGTGTTTCGAAATATATTCGAACCCTCTGTCGTGAAAAATGTTTTACACCCCAAAATTCTTCATAATAAGTCTTAAAACATCAGTTCTCCCAGATTAGAACTTCAATAATAATAATAATAGAATAGAGTGGACGGATGTATAATGGTGTTGAGGTTTGGCTCCACGCATTCTCGATTTCAGTGACAGTGAGGGTTGTGAAAGTACTACGCTTTGGCTAAAGTCCCCAAGTTCCTTATGCTGGGCAATAAACCACTTAGAGCAGAGAAGGAACGGAAGTGCGCAGGACTACAACACTTTATGATACATCACCTTAAGTGGTTGACTTTCTATTTCTCCACTGAAGTTCCCGGGTTTAAGTCCCGGTCTGGGTGTCTTTTCATCAATTTCATTCCATCATAACTTATCCTTATCGTCGTTATTAGGCAAAAGCGACAGAAATGCGACGTGAAGTGAAAAAAATGCATGTTCTTGTCCGAAGTGTGACAAGCATTTTACTTCTCGCCATACAAAATATGTCCTTCCGTTTTCCTATGACTATTTTAAGGCATGTGGTACTATTGACATCATACAGATTACTCGCTGGCCGTGCACCTGGCCCGAATCGTACAGTTGTCGGCAAATGAAATGAAAACTTTTATTGTTGCATGTCAGTTCTACACAATAATAATCAAAGGATTCCGAGCTCAATGCCCGGTGGAGTTGTTCGGATCCCACTTGAAACTGTAGGTCAAGTCCCGATTAGCCTTACTGTGCATGAAGTGGACACAAAATAAGTTAGTGTGGAAGTAACTAAATATACTCTGAACACAACCAGTACACATCACCCCGTGAAACTCGTACGGTGTATATAGGACAATGAATGCAAATAGTGATGGTCAATTTGGAACGAAGTATTTCGTAGGCAAGCGAACAAATTTCTTTGGATTTCCTTTGTCGATTGTTCTTGAGGACGTGCTTGGCGTTGAAGAGAGCGAAGGGTTTCCTCCTCGCACACGCCGTGAGTGTTTCAGCCGATTTCTCACTGCGTAATTATTCTTCCCACCGCGTAACCGTTATTCTAGTCAGTTTAGTTTCTCTGGTACCAACCTGAAAGTTTTGAAACCTGTGTCTTTGCACCTGTTGAAGGACTCTTGTGTAAATACTTTGAAGGATTACTTGCAGGTTTGCAACACAGTTTTTTGTGGAGTTTTCTAAATCCATGAATGTCTGTTTCACTATTATACTGAAAAAAATATAATTACTGGTAACGTTACTACACTATGTGTGTGTGTTGTGAATATTTTAACAGTTTCGAATTAGTGGTTTTCATATATTTGACATGCAATTTCAGAATGATTAAAAGTTTTAATCATAATTGTGTATAGTTCCTTCATTAACGGTTGCTTAACGGCTGTAAATACCATATCTATGCCGACGATTTTCAGTTATATTTCTCTTTCCCCCCGCAAGAAATACTGCATGCAATAGAAATTGTGAACAATGACCTTAAACAAATAAATACTTGGTCTGCACACCATGGCTTACATCTAAACCCGACTAAAACCCAGTGTATTCTTGTAGGTTCCCCTAGAATTTTGAGCAAAATAGATAAATCTAGCCTCCCTAGACTCAACATAAATGACATTCATCTGCCCTTCTCCACTACTGTTAAGAATCTGGGTGTGATACTCAACCAACATCTCACCTGGGCAGAGCAAGTTAACTCTGTATCTAGAAGAGCTTTCGGTGCATTGCATTCACTCTATCGGCTCAAAAACTTCCTCCCTGAACGCATAAAAATCAAACTGGTCCAGTCTCTTGTATTTCCCATTGTTGACTATTGCGACATTGCTTTCTTGGATGTCAATCACGAGCAAGCTAAACGACTGCAGCGAATTCAAAATGCCTGCATTCGTTTCGTTTTCGACCTAAAATATTCAGACCATTTGACATCGTACTTTACGAAGGTCGAGTGGCTTAAATTAAGCGATAAACGTAATTTTCATAAGTTAATTTTACTGTACAAAATCCTCCAAATAAAAGACCCGCAATATCTCTATAACCGATTTCAACATCTTTCCGACTTTCACAGCCACAACACCAGATCGCGCGAAAGGTCTCTGCTGTCCATTCCACTCCACAAATCCAACTTTTATGCAAATTCTTTTACTGTTACCTCAGCAGGCCTTTGGAACAAGTTGCCACCTGAAATTCATGTCTCTTCCTCAATTGTGACGTTCAAAAAATTGTTAAAGTTACACATATTATACAATGAAAATTAAATGTTTGATTTCCCTATTAATATGGCGGGTGCAGAGAATGATAGAAGGACGTAAGGCACTAAAATGAATTAGAGTAATAGTTAAGATGAATTATCGTCAAAGTATACCGTATTGGACTGTGTTTTAAGTATGTGTAATATTGGACTGTGCATAAGTAAGTGTAGTGTTATGTATTTGCTTGTACGTGTGTAAGGGCAAAGATATGTAGGTGTGTGTGTGAGTGTGTGTGTCCGTATCTATAGGTTAGATTACCTTTCTTATATGTAATTTCTCTTTGTATTTTTTATTTCTCTGTAATTTTTTATATATTTTTTTTTCTTCCTTTTTTTTCAAAATTTTAATTATTTCATATTCAATTTTTTTGTAAACATGGTCAAGTGGAAGAAAAGGCTCCACAGCCTTAACTTCGCCATGTAAAAGAAGACGAAATAAATAAATAAATAAATAAATAAATAAGCCGGACTCCGTGACGTGTGGTTAACTAGCACATCACGCTACGATGCGTGAGTGTCCCTTCTTAAATTTCATCATATCATCCCTCAATCCTATCTTCGGGATCAGCCAAAGTGGCAGAAAAGCGAAGTAAAATAAACTAAATCAATCAATCAATCAAATTCCTTCATTAATAAAATAATTAATTCGTATTTTGCGTGTGTATACTTGTAAAGAAGAAAAAAACTGTTTGCTCATCACAGCTCGTAATTTGCAGTTAAACTTGGGAATATCGTCAAGAGCAAGTATTAGGTCTCATCTCGAATCTCGAAATGTATGACATTTTATACAACGTGCCACAGCACGCAATGTATAGACTGGAAGGACTGAGTTTGAATGTGTGGAAACACGCTGCAGGGTTCGCACTGTCTCCACTAATGGATTAACTTGCAATAACGATAAGCAATGTTCCATCTGTAATTTATCAAGTAGATTTCCACTTGATAAAGTCATCAGATATCATAGACCTACGTTATAGTTTTCCAAAGTCGAGAACGGGAATCTCGCGTACTGTCTCGTGTCTATTTTACGGAGATCTGTCTCGGTCTCAACTTGAAGGGCCTGCTCTCGTTCGCGTGTCATCTCTATTGGGAAGTTGGATGTAGAGAGCTACATTATAGACCGCCCGAATAATGATAATCCTTGGGAAAACAATACTGCTGTTTTCGAACCCTTGGTACTAGAAACTCTCGAATGCATGATACTAACCTCAACCTCCTTGCATACAAGGTTGCTCTCTCTCTCTCTCTCTCTCTCTCTCGCTGTTATTTTGAATCGCCTTTTTTCTGCCACTTTTTGACAATCGAGACCATGAGGGAAATTGGAGAAAGACACTCGCAAAAAACACCCGTGCCGTGGGCCAGAGATTTGAACCTGGGAATTTCGATGGCTAGTTCGAAAGATCTCTTAACCGAGCTGTGCTATTATATGATGTGAGTTATGTAGTTCTGGAACATCATGTAGAACAGGAAATGCTAATTTCTCGCCAAAACCACCTCAGCGGCCGAGGCGTTAAATTCGTGTGTCTATCTGGATTCTCGAGGTTGTAGGTTAGAATCTGCTCAGAACACGGGTATTCCGATGGGATATTCATTATTTTATATCTTGCAATTAATCATTCATTCTTAATCGCTATGATTAATCTCAAGAGCTGGTAAACTGTGTTATATAACCAAAGCACAAACCAACTTCGATGATATTCCATTTGGGGTCAGTTACTATTAAGATAAATAAACATAATATTATGGTCACTCTTATTATTATTTTTATTCTTAATTTAAATATTTCGTTTATTATTTATATTAACTATTTTGTTTATTAGATTTTTGTTTTATTTCTCAACGAAGGCATTTGTACGTACCCTAGCAGTAACCAAATATTTGTTTGTCTCCTGGGTATGATAGTTGTCAATGCTGTCACATTGTTATGAAGGGATCCCGGATTCGATTCCCGGCAAGGGACATAATGATTCGCATCTTACCTCTTTATTAGCCCATCTGTACATAAGTTGAACTTAAATCAACCTTAACCAAATACTTGTCATTCAAAATGCCTTAGTTTTACATTTTGTTTTCTTCTTTACGTAGTTCACCTGCCATTCATTATAGCGTAGTCGTAGATCAAGATAAAATGTTTATCAGAAAATCCCCGGAAATAACTTGGCGACTTGATAAATCTTTCCTTGTATTATCAGTGGTATTAATGGCTTATCGAGATATGGTTTCTCTGAAGTTAGTAATGGTGAATGGAATTCTCCATCTTGTTGGTACAGTACTTTTTATTGCCCCTTTACATCTGTGTTTTGTTCCATAAAATTTCATAAACAGCACTACGGGAAAAAAGTTATTCGAATACCGTGAATGTGTGTGACGGTAATTTTCATGCGTGTGCATGAAGACCAGCATGTATTATTCTCTTCTGCCTCTTCCCTTATGTCTGTCACGCCCGCTATCATCACTGAGTCATCGATGTCATTGTGCCTGGACCAAGGTCGTTTTATTCGACATCGAATTATTTCCATTGACGTTGCTGTCTCCAGTTTTGTTTTTGCTGTTCATACCTTGCTTAGGCTAAGTTCGGATACAAGGACGCTGATAAGTGTCTGTATTGCATCGGACTTTTAAATATAAGACCTTGTCTTCTAGACGTGTAAAAAAGCATTCAAACGTAGTTCGTGATCATCGTTGTGAATTTTTATCCGTCGAGGCCATTGTCCAATTTTTGTTGACTGTTTTGGAAGAGTCGCATAATAACCCACATTTTGCATAGTGTCTAATTTTAATTTGTGTAGTTTCACTGCCTCCGTAGTGGTCTAGCTCATTGAGCAGCCACCCCTCCCGGTCACTGCGTTTCACGTTATATTGTGGTCATAAGACGTAACTCTGCGAGTTCCCTTCATCAATTTGATGTATAATTTAATTACAATTTTATCCTCATCGTCCCGATTGTCAAAAGCGACAGAAAAACGACGCAAATAAGTAAATCACAAATACAGTTTACTACTTGCAAGAAGTCTAGTAATCAACATGTAGAGCCAAAGATGTCCGAGGTTCTGGGTTCGAATCCAAGAGGAGGTATATTTGCTTCCTCCATTTGTTTGATAATTAATAATTATCGCAATTAATCTAAAGAGGCGGACCTCCTGACTCTCCCCCCTAAATACGTCCTTGCTCAACAAGTACACTGGCAGGCAGTTCGAGCGCATTTGTAGATAATGTGTCTTAAAAATTTCCATTTGACTTCCAAGTCCTTAGGGTCAAGGTTTCAATCTTTTCATGCTTTTTCAATGACTTGCACACACGTCTAGCATCACAACGAGATCGCCCTTGCAACGAAGGATCTCGGGTTCGGCACCGGAGAAGATTCAGACTTTACTTTAAGATATGCGACCGAATCTTGGTGAGGACCAAACATTTCATTTTGCAAAAAGAATTACACATTCTTTTCTTATCAATCTGAATCGTACATCACGTTGTTGACAAAAGTTAACAGATGCGAGCAGCATAACACTTCGTGAGAGTCACTACACTTGCGTTCTTCTCCTCGGAGGCTATTGGACCGCTGAATTTGCTGCAACAGAACGAAATAGGCTATTCGTCACGCTACAATTCCATAGATTGTACACCCAGTATTGCCATCTTCCATAATTTTCTGATTGTATTGTTAAATAGTTGTTCGTCCCGGTCTCATTAATATAACATGTTGAGAGTACCGGGATTTGAAGTAATGCAATTTAGGGTATTAATAAGAGCGAGAGAGTCACATGACTTCTCACTTTGAAGCGTAGTTTAAGAAGTGATCGTCGTAATTTTAAAATGGATACTTTGATTGTTCGTGTTAACCGTTTTCCGTATTGTGTGAGCTGGAACGGCAATGATAGTCAAAAGGACATACTCTTTTAGTGGATGATCGTTATTTCGATATCACATATGGCCCCTTTAAGACAGATACACCCTCTGCATGCACTGTGGCGTACAAGACTCGAGCGCAGGAAATGGAAATAGTAATTGTTACTTATGGGTGTGCCGACCTCCGTGGCTGAGTGGTTAGCACAACGCGCTACGACGCCAGGCTTGAGCATGGGTGTTCTTTGTGAGTGTCTCATGAATTTCATATCACCACTCATCCTCATCTTTGCGATTGGCACAAAGTGGCAGAAAAGCGAAGTAAAATAAACCAAATCAATCATTCAAACCTTATGGGCGCTTGCAGACGCATCGCCCATAGCTCAGCACGCTTGTGTGCAACAGGTCTTCTCTTGGCGCCACTGGGGTAGGTAATCTCAGGTGGAAATTGTTGCGAACGAGTCTCTGGGGTTCACTCATCCTCGGATGAAATGGAGTACCTTGGGAGGGGGAGGCAAAGGCGGCCGGAGCGTGGTGCTGATCACATGACCTCGACAACGACCGAGACCGTAAATATGTGAGGCGCCTTCATCTACCTCCACGTATGTGCCTCCTTAATGGCATGTTGCATTGTGCAGGGAAAGGTTTTACCAGTCGAAATATTGAAGTCAAGTGTCATCTTATTTTGAGCAGTTCATAAGGAAAATTCACGTGGACATCAATACCAACTTTTAGAAGGGGAGGGCACAATTGAAGGAAATTCATTTCGGAATTGTCATCGCTGCCATACATATTCGAATGAATTAGCTGAAACTGTTGCGTAGGCAGAGATAGAGGTGGTTGGTTGCCTGCGATACAAAGCTATATTCTCTTACTTGACTTGACAAATCGATTTTCCTTTGTTTCTTGTTCTAGATTTATTCTTTCTCAGGTCTTTTTTTTTACTTTTGCTCACGTTCTACTGTAGGCACCCCTTTAAAGTATTAAACATGCACTGTAGAATCTGGTCGTTCTAAATATAGATACATTGATAATGGTTATTCTATTATAATGCGTATTTTTGACAGCATTATAAATATATACGTTCATTCTTACTTGATTTGGCAAATATGTTTTTAGTCTGGAGTTCCGTAAGGACTATCCTGTCGAATTTAGTCAAGAACAATGAACACATTTTGCCCGAAATATGTGATGCATTGTGGAACTCCGGTGTAAACCAGAATTGCATACACTATGTGTTGCTAGGATATCCAGTCTTTTTCAAGGGAAGAGGAGAAATTAATAATAGGATTACTCCACACGAAGTCACCATGAAACGCGGAAGACCCGAGTTTGAATCCCGGGGCAGGTGATCTGGACCAGGAATTTTTCCAGTAATTTCCCTGTTTCTGCACGGCTCTGAGGCCTACCCAGCCTCATATCAATCCGTACATGGGAGCAACCCTCCGGGGTAAAGGCGGCCAGGCGTGATGCTGATCACATCATCCCAACTATGGCAGAGATCAAGAGTATATGGAGCTCTACCTCCACATCACCCCATTTGCCTTCATGGCATGTGTGAACATGCACAGGGGTACATTTACCTTACGGATTCTGTGTGTGTCTTGGGAATAGAGAGGAAACTTCCTAATCATAACATTAAACAAGTTTTAGGGATTCTTTTCCAGAAAAAATCTGAAGAAAAGTCTGGGTGTTTTCTGTAGCCACTCTGGTGCTAAAATGACCCTTTTATGTGTACTGAGTGGTGCTAAAATGGCACTTTTATGTGTACTAACGGAGAAAATTACAAAGTAACGTAACTTCAGGTGCAGAATTAAATTTCATTTAGTTTCTTCCCGGCTTCCACTGTGAACCATGTGTATGCGGTCTCTTTCCTGGCATTACAGACAAGCAAGCACTGTGAAGGTCGGCATCGCTACTTTCTATTTTATTATCAGTAATTTCTTATTCATGAACACGTATTTTTGCCGAGATTGCAGTTATGCACGAAGGTAGGAGCTCGTTTTGGTCTGTGATCGTGGGTTTCGTTCGCTTTGTCAAGAAGTCATGACACTGGAAGTACATTCACCAAAGACGCAAAAATATTTAAAAAGTAATAAATAAAAACAAAAACCCTCGATAAGCGAAACGGAAATATGATGTTAATAATAGGAAAATGTATAGAGCGACCACAAACAAGAAAACCTGCGAAAAGTCTCCGCGCACCTCCCCCATCTTCCGTTTAACTCGGCTTTTTTTGTTTGTGGTTCCACCATACTATCTTATTAACGGTTATTATTTCAGCCGTAGTAAAGATGTATTTTTAATAGACTGTAACCTGAAAGAAACGCAGAATTATTGAATGATACCAAAAATAATATGCTGTTAAGCGTAATTGTTTTTATTATTTTGAAGTAATAATCATTCCCTGACGCTGTAATGACATATGGGGTAGAGGAAGAAGTAATAATGTTTTCGATTCGTTACAACTTCATCAGGGTTCCTGTGCACTCGAATGGTTAGCAATATGACTTTTTTTCCGGGAAGTCCCGGTTCGATTTCACGTGGGAGTCCAGACATTTCTCTGTAGAGCCAACGTCGTGAGGAGAACTACTTGAAAGGAATTAGATCGGATAAAAGCGACGATGGCACCCGATGCATTGTCCATGCATCACTGAATGAAAGGCTCGTGGCAGACTGAGCCGTCAAAGGGCTGAGGCGCCACTGACTTTAGTTTATAACTTGCTCAGCCTGTAATGACCTAGTCATCACTGCTTTCAGTACTTTTGAATCTCTTTTCCAAATCTCACTTTCACATCTTTATCGTTCTGAATTTCTTTTTAATTACTTTGCGCCCCTTTTCTGTGTAGGTGTTGAAACCCTGTTTTTTGGTCTTGCTTTTCAGCGTGTATTCCCTCTTTAGTTCCACGTAAGTTCGATTTTCTCTTTCGAATTCTTTCCTTAGCACGTTAGTTAACTTTTTACCCACTTCCAGTCCTCAAAACCTACATAATGGCGAAGTTTTGAACTTTAGTGCTAATGAATCCCATCTTTTTAGTAATTAGGCTGAAAATGTACAGAAACTCTGAATTGTGCAAGCAAGGAAGGAAAGTTGATGTGTACTATCTCCCCATAGGAAAGTCTGATTAACTTTTGTTTAACAGGCCAAGGTGAAGGCGGCATCACAACGTTGATGTTCTTGAAATGTCATTGATAATTGTAAAGAGAGTTAGTTTTTCCTCCCGTACGTTATCATCAACTTCTGTTGCGCGAATAACTGAGTGTGCTGAAAATTTGGCTTGCTCGTAGTTGCACAACCACTTGAGTGAAGTATGAGAATGAGCTGTGGATCTTTACCTTTGAATTGGGGGGGGGGGAGATAGTGTAAACTATACAACAATGTCGCATAAATGCCCAATACATGTTTCCATATTATTTGGGGCTTCCTTCCTTTCCTTGCCTATTGACGATGCCTGTAGTTTTGAGGTACGATATAGTACTTGCATGAATTTCACAAGAATTTGAGTGAATTTTCTTTGCAAAAGTGACTGAGATGTCATCAAAGATAGCTGAGAATATAATATTTTTATCATAGTTACGTCATATTTGTTACGAAGACTTCGGAAAATGTTTTATGCAAAGGTGTCTTTATTGTTGAGATAGGGGTAAGCTATCAAAACTACTTAGCCCATATCATAAGTTGGACTAATTTCTAACACAAGTGGTAGAAAGTGGCGCTAATTAACAAAAACTAGAAATACTGTATCACAATGGGAGGCATTTTTTCAATATTGAGAAATGTTGATGTTTCACGTGGTTGGGAGAAGGTGTTTGTGGTCAAAGCTGATTGAGATAACGCGTGACATGAACTTAGGTCGATAATGCTTGCTTGCTATCTGCAGAACCACGCTGCATGAGCTAAATAATCTAGCTAATACTGACTTATACACAGTTCTTGGCAGTGCAGATTCACAATTTTGAAATCTTGTCACATAGGTAAAGTAGGGGGGGGGGGAATGGGCACGTGTAGAATATGGGCACAATTAAGGTTATTGCGTTAGAGCGTATGCTGTGTCGTTAAAAAATCAATTGTAAGTTGACCACATCGGTGGAGTCTTGATTGTCACTTGTAACTGCATACTCATCTGAGCTGGCGAAAACAACTGTACTGAACCGGTTTAAAGGGAAGTGCTACTCGAATTGTACTAAAAAATACAGCTGATGTTATTGTTGACTACTACGAGTTAAGATCTGAGCAGAATATTACTTGGGATAATGATATAGGGATGTACCTAGGTAGTAACAACAAAGCTAGAACAATAGTTCACACACTTGTATAAAGGATTGCAATGCGGGGGAAATTGAGCACGGCAGTTCGGTGTAATATGGGCACTTTAGAAACATAAGTTTCTAAGTCATATAATCTATTTGAAACTTCAGAAACTGCGAAAAAATAAGTCTATTACTCATGACCCTTCACGATCCATAACAAATTCACACCGTATTTCATTGAAAGATGCGCCTAACGACGACAGTCGGTGAGGCAAAGATTGGTATCATGGAGAGGATTTGATTTGTTGACAACTCTGTTCCTTGCGGTATCATAATCATTGTGTTGGTATACAGGAAGAATTACATTTCATCTGCCCTACTTGTAAGAGGAGGAGGAAATTTGAGGGTTGCGGGGCATATTTGATATGCGTTCATTCAGTGCTATCTGAATGTTAGGTATATATGTCGTTTAATGTATTCATCAAACATAATTGCCCATATTCCCCAACAGTGAGCTCATGGGGTAATATGAGACTTTTGTTTGTGCATTTTTTTTCCTTTACTGAAAGATTTTTGCTCAGATACAGTGCAACGACATCTTCTTTTTGCAATATGCAATTTTTTATTTCAATAAATTCTAAATTATTAGGAATTTTGCCCCCACTTCCAATATCTTTAATGTATTTTTCTTTCCAATCTCTTCGTGGGTTACAGTTTGGAAACTGCTGAAGTAGAGAAATGGTATGGTGTACCAGAGACTCTGGTTCGAATCCTAGTCCAGCTTGCATTTGTCGCTTAAATTTTTACGTACACTGAAAACTTAAATTCTTTATTCTCATTCCAATTATTTTATTTTTTAATTTATGAAAATTTGAACGCAAATATCGAGGAACCCAAAAGGGAACCATTTTTTTAAGGCACTATTCATATGTATACATATGTCGTTCTTGTAAAGTGAAAGAGTAGGTATGTAAGAGCGAATCAAAGCGTAAGGGTAAATTGTGTAGTGTGGTGAGGAACAATGTCTGGAAGTTGTTTCGAAACTTTTAAGTCGTTAAAAACGTAAGATTGAGGAAACTGCTTTCATGTCTGTGATTTTTACGCTTTCTCCTTGTTCCCCTGAAATCGAGTATGGCCATTACTTTCTTACGACCAGTGATATTTAATGTGTATAGCGGTATGTCAAGTTCCCGGAACAACCTACAGTAAAAATTACTGTCGATATTTTTTTCCTTTTATGATTTGGTTACATGGCCCAAAAATCCATTAACGTAGCCTTTTGTGTACGGGTATTATTTGATCAGTCACAGTAGTTGTATTTAATTTTTGTACAAATTTTGTTTCTACAAGAAGGCAATGTACTTACTGTTTCTACTTAAAACGAACCGTTAGCAAACAAGATGTGGGGAGCGTCAGGAAATTTGCACGTGCGATCATGCAACTTTATAATCTGGAATTATAAGTTTGTTGTTGTTATAATAAAGTTATTGTAACGTTTCAGCGGTTTTCATTTCGCTTTGAACTCTGTCTAGTACCGATACGACTTCTTAAGGCGTACGGAACCTGCTGATTACTTTTTAAAAAAAACAACTTAAATCTTAATGTTAGCAGTCTTGCCACATGATCGAAAATTTCTTTTGGCGCAGGAAAATTGATGTAAAATTCTAGGTGAACAGGTAAGAAGATAAATTTTATGAAAATATCAAAATTGCAGGGAAATTTGCAGGTAGTCTAACCATATTAGATTCAAGCTATTTGAAATGTGAAATACATTTTCTATTTCGCTGGGCTCACCTAAGAAAAAAGCATATTAATAATTTTTTTTAAAAAAAAATTCTCGGAAATAATCAATACCTTATTTAACTTTTAAAATTATCGTAAGAACAAAATTATCGTAACACAGTTAATGTTATTTGTTGTCATAGACATTTTCGGATTTCATATAGCCGCCTCCGTGGCCGAGTTGATAACACAGCGCGCTGTGACGCCAGGAGTCCCGGGTTCAAATCCCGGACTGGGCATGGGTGCTCTTTGTGAGTTTTCCTTCCATCAATGTCATCATTCATCCTCATAATCGCGATTAGCCAAAAAGTGGCAGTGCGAAGTAAAATAAACCCAATCAATCAATCGTATTTCGCAAAGTATACAATTTAGTTTATTCCCTTTGTATTTTCATTTGAATCAGTCCCAGTATTTTTATAAATTTATTTTCAGTGGGGTTAATAATAATAACAATAATTTATCAAGTTTTGTAATCTTGATTGTATTTTTTCTGAAACGAGCCAGACTTTTCCATGGAAAGAATTAAAAGTTTGTACATAGGAAAGGGCAATTATATTCACTGAATAGTAGAACACATCACTGGTTAATGTAACATACTGTCAGTCCAGGGATGATTCTTTCTTCTCAGATATCGTAAACATACACGTACCATGAGAAGGGCAAGAAGCTTTTATTCCCGAGTGTACCTTAATATTTACATTTGCTGACCAAGTTTTTTGTCTACCTAAATAATTTGGAAATGTTCGTCTACCCACATATACTGTAAATATCCGCTATATTTCCGGTATCTGAACACATTTGGCCTCTAAGTTAATAGCAATTACAGGCTGAAGTAATATGCACATTAATTTTACAACATTCTTGTCTTAAATACAGTTTTCAACATTTCCTCTTCCTGTTGCCAGAGGAAAGGGTTCAGTACGCCACGGTTGCCTTGTAATCAAGGATCCCGGGTTGATTTTCTGTGGGAACACATTTCAGTGATTCGAACCCCACCTTACTTCTTAGGTTCAATTTCTATAAAACGTTTTGTTGAATGTACCATAGTTCGTTTATCGTATCTATTGACGTAAACAAGAAGGAAACATCTAATTTGTTTTTCTTTTGGGATTCGAGTCTCGATGGAAATTTTTGATTCGAATTTCACACAAAACTATTGTTAGGGCCAGTAAAAGGAAGGTCCTGGGTTCAATCCCCGGTGGAAGAAGTGTGTACACTGGTTCTGATCCAATTTTCCAGTTCCTATTAGCCTATCTGAGCCCAAAAGTGAACTTGAAATAAAACTTAATTCTGCTTATGTAAGTTCTAACTTGTGAAAGTTGTCGCATACGCTACAAGCAGGCTGTTTTTTTTTAACTTATGACCAGAGGCGTCCCCAAGGAAGGGAGGGGGCTAGGTTGGTGGGGTCTTAATTCGCCTTTGGCCCAGTATTCCTAAAAAAAAGAACGTCAAAGGCAGGAAAAGATTGAGAAAAGAGGGCTGACTAATAAAAATAAGTGTAAATAACCCCTCCCTTTGAAAAATCCTCGGCACGCCACTGCTTATGACCACATAAAATAACATTAAACATTAAAATAATCTTCATATATTTAAATATGAATACATTAGAGGAAATAAACCTCTATACTTGAATAAAATACCCCACGCAAAAACATTTGTTCTAAGCAAATGTATATAAAGCATTAAAATCTTACTGCAATTTTAAATAAACCATAAATTTGTTCATTACCGTTGAAATACCCAGAAGAGTAACTGAAAGTAACTTAATTTCATATCTCGTTACCTGAAAAAGTAACAGTTACAGCTGTTCATTTCAAAAGTGATTAAGTAACAGTTTCTTCCAAACACTTGCTATCGCCTTTGTGGAAAACATTTCAAGGAAACGAATTGCAATACAGCGGGAGAAAATGTCGTAAGCCACGACCCAGCGTGATGCAGATCGAAGTGCTTCTGTTCCGTCTTTATTTTTGGTGGGAGAAACCTACTGTTATTAACTCCCGTTAGCATCAAGAAAGTGTTATGCAACAGAACACACGAGTAATTCTCAGGATGTATGTTCCGAACGTTGCGTAGTTTTCAGTGTCACAAGTTTGCATTCGAAAGTCTGGTTATACTTGCATATGGTGGAAAGCGAAGTTTGTTCCATTATACGTGTGGCCATAAAAGAAATTCTCACGTTAATGCGACAGCCCTTGCCCGGTATTACGATTTTCCATTTGCTCTTTAAATGAAAATCAGGTATGTTGATGGGTGATAGAAATTCATGACGCACTAGCAGGCAATACGGAGACCCGCTTACGATGCATTCACGCGTGTTTATATTAAATGATGGCGTTCAACCTAGTTTGAAATTTTTCTCTGGAAAATATTCACACGTGTGTGTGTGTGTGCTGAGGAAAACATGTAATGAATGTATCACTACCTGGAGAGTTTTCGTGCACTTTCAACGAGATCATCAGGCAGAATCTAAATTTTACATGAATATATTATATGCTAGGCCAGGACATGCCAAACAGCTTGCCGCGTGCATAGAGTCCCATCGCCGAAGTTTTGTGCCTTTCGAGACTGGGGGCAGCACCGAAATTTTGGAGCCCCCATCGGAGATCGAGCCCGGGACTAATCGCATCAAAGGTGAGAGCGCCGACCATTTTTTTTTTTACTTGGGAGCTCATACGTTATATGCAGGGCTCTGAATTTGATGAAAAGGCCTAATTTTTTCATAGGAAACCGAAGATTATGAAACACAATAGTAGTAAGTCTCCCTTTGGATAGAACCGAAAAATAATAATAACCCGTGTCGCAACAGCCCGTGAGGGCCATTGCCTGCCTACCGACTACCAGCCCCACGCCCACCTGCTGAGGTGGGAGATCATTAGTGATGGACGATATCGGACATTCGATATCGTGATATCTCCACGATATAAATCGCCAAAATATTGTGACGATGCCAAAATATCGTGACGATATATCGTCTCGTTACGGGTGACGTGTGGTGACCACGACGAACCCTCATTCGTTGTAGGTTTCCATGACCGGGTTACGCTACTCATTCGTAGCTACCAATTTCCTCACGATTGTGGGTGGCCACCGACCGAAATCCCAGGAGAAAAGTTGTTACGCTTCCTTCAGGAGACTCTTACCGTAGCCCAAATCTTGCCTCTTAGACCGCACGGTGCAGGACAGAACCAACAAATATTAGTGTTTATTTTGAATTTTTAAACCTTTTTTCAGGTTATTGGCTATTTTGTAGTATTTTGCACGATCTTATTGAGTTTTAAAATAATTTTTAAGGATTTCTGACTTCATATCCCTTCTTCATGGCTGTTTGGCGCATTCGTGTTTGCTTCACCCCGAATCCTAGGACGGAAAATGACCACCTTTCACTTCTGTGCAAATGCAGAGAGAGAGAGAGAGAGGGAGAGGGGAAGGATGCAGGTGTTTCTTGGTGTGTGATCGCAGATAACTATAGCAATAAGAAGAAATTTAGTGTATTCCTTTACAACATTACATTTTAAATTTTTCCCAAGGAGCTTTTTACACTCATTGTTTTAACCTTTTTAACCCCTTGAAGGGTCCAAAATGGCCCAAAAGTGCCGATGCACCCAAAACTTTTAATTAATTCATTCATTAGCTTGAACCACCAAACATCTAGTTGTATCGAATTATTCGAACATTTTTAAATAAGTCACCAAAATTTAACCTTATATATACACCTCTCTCAAGCAACTTTATAGGTTAATTTTCTGTAATTTTAATGTAATTTTTTCTGTTAATTTTGAGATATTTTAGATCATCAACTTCCGACCCCTAGTTATAATTACCACAATGTTTAAATTCATACACTAAGGGAGAGAAGTATGTATACCACGTTACTGAAGGTAAAATAAAATTATAAAGAAGCAAAGAATCCGAATTTGAAGTGAGAATTGAAGGAAAACTTAAAAGAATGGTTTGATTTCTCCACATTAGGACACGAAATTGGCAGTTGCCTCGGTGACCCGGCACTTTGAGTTGTCAACTCACCATCTCGCCACCACAGGTTTCAGGTTCAAGTCTCTCCGGCCTCCGTGGCGTATTGGTGAGCGTAACGTGCTAGGAACCCAGAGGTTCCATATTCGGGTCCTACTTAGAAGGTTTTGTCTAGTCACCCATTTAATCATCTTAAATCTTTTATGCCGCGATTAACCCAACGGGTAGAAAAATGACGTAAAGTACTGAAAATAAAAATAGATTTCAGGTCCAGCCTAGGCATGATTGTGATTGTCCATTCATAAATTTCGTCTAATATTTTTTTTAATTTTCATCCTCGCAATTAGCCTAGAGAGGCAGAAAAGCGACACAAAATAAGAAGAAACAAAAATATGTCCCTTTCTGGTAAATTGAATGAATAACACATGGAAAAGGGGGTATAATGTAGGATAAAAGCACAAATCGTTGATGTGTATATACACTATATAGGAAAGTTGCGGAATCTGCATT
The DNA here is from genome assembly GCF_977018435.1 of Lepisma saccharinum. Classification (NCBI taxonomy): domain Eukaryota; kingdom Metazoa; phylum Arthropoda; class Insecta; order Zygentoma; family Lepismatidae; genus Lepisma; species Lepisma saccharinum. Next base: position 55,014,819 of record NC_139249.1, read on the forward strand.
GTACCTTCCCTTTTCCCGTACTGTATTTTTAGCATAATATAGGCAGTCTGTATTTGTTACCCACCACCCACACTTATATTAACGTTCGGGTTAACCGTGGCGATGAGTATGAATTAATAAATTGCTTGAAATGATATACAAATGAGAGAGAGGCCTTTTCAGAGGGCACTGAAGTGAGTGGCACTTCCATAGTACATCCTGGACTGCATTGTTGAGCGAACTCTGGTGTCTGGACACTCAGCTAGTTCCTATGTGAGGCTTGTGTTTTGATTTCCTTTCACCCTATCACCGTTCATTTTCATCATTTCGATTACCCAAAGTGTCAATAAAAGCGACGTAAATAACCAAATCAGACAAATGAAACACCCATGCGCAAGCCAGTACTCAAACTCACAATTTTCGGCAACGATAATCGTGATTCGATCGCTCCATGCCGGAGGAACACTCACACATCGGTGTGAAGTAAGCTTTAATGTAACATTACTGCACCGGAAATGTTAAGCGGCAGGTGTCATGGTTCAACTATTGCCTTTTCGTCTGCAATATGTTCTATATACCGGAGGTACAACAATCCCACTTTTTTACTAAGGGGGGGGGGTGTTAGAAACCGTATTAGAGGAAATATTTTCACATGCGCCATAGCATGTTTCCTTCCGTTTCTTTGACTTCTCGTGCAATCACATTCCACAAAGCCATGAAAAATTGTTCGCTGTCCGGTCACTCCACGAAACCAGGTCGATCAATACTGAAAAACGACCACCGTTCCCTATTATTTTCTTAGACTTTGTTACAAAGAATTTGCACAGCTTTTAAACATAATTCAATTTTGTGAACTTTATTCAGATATTTTGCCTTTTTTACGTGGTGCGTGAACTGCAAGGTCCCATCCTAGAAATACTAAGTCTCTGCAAACATATGCGTGTTTTTTAAAATCCAAATCTTCCGATGACTGATACTAAGAACATTTTCGTAGATTTCTTGAAAGGGTATCCCATAAAGGGAAGCAAAGGCGACGTTGGATTCAGGTTTAAAGCTGTGTAACAGAAGCTTCCTTGACCTTTAGAGCAAAACGATTCCGTTCCAGCGGCGAAAATCGAAGATCTGCAAACTATGTCAGTGAGTTCAGCCGAAGTGAGTCCGATGCACTGCTACATATTTCCGTGGAAGTATTTTATTGTTATACCCGCTGCTGCTCTGCTAAATTAAACATTGAGAACACGTACGCACAAGTTTATATCCAAATAAATACCAGATGACTTTGATTCTGTATCTTGTGAAACGAATGAGAAACCTTCTCTGGTGAAATATTGTAATAACTTTCGCTAAGATATTAAAAACGTTTTATAGGCATATAATTTGGTTTCTGACTCAATGTTCCTGATTTGTGATTGATTTGATATCCCATGTTGGTACTGAATTAAGTGTTCTCGTCACGGTTAATCCAATACATAAAAAAGCGATATATATATTAACCGAAATCAAAGTAGAATATGGATAATGTTGAAGCATGTGAGGACGAATTTATATATATCTTCGCGATCTCAACTACAGTGCTTTGAACCGAATTACTGTTACTATTACTGTTTGGATGCTACTAAAATTTATCTTGATACGAACTGAAAGATCATTTTTTGTATATCTTAAAATATACTAAATATTGAAAACAAAATGACTGTTCAAACCTTTAGCCGCAACGGCACCACAGATTACTCAGCTTTTCCCCTGATGTTCCCGTGGTTCCTGATTTGCCTTACAAAGATTCCATCACTATAAACAGCAATGTAAATGCGTATTATAGTATGTGTTCGTTTTCGTGGCATTATATTCTAAACACCGTATTTATTATGAACAACTGTTTTCGGTTAACCAGTTAACAGCTTGTGTTCAATTTTCCCTTGTTGGTCCACCTCATGGTCGCATATGAAATATTCGCCGTCACGAGCCACAGAGAAAAGGCTGCCATCGAAGACGAGCGCTTTTCCTACGTTCACAAATATCTTATTAATATGCAATTGCATTTTAGTACCAAGTTTGCTTAATATTGGCGTAGTGGACTTGTAATTAACAAATAAATACTACTCCAGATTTAAGAGAAGGTGCTGCATCTGTAAGGAATGTCAATAGGCCGCCCAGATTACGAAACAGTGGAGCGATTCCGTGCAAGCTTCACACACAACCTGCAGAAAGCACCTTTACCACAGACCATGTTTGATCTGCAAACACGTACCAGTAATCATTGCAACAGCCGATCACAATAAGCTTCAAGTGCAACGTATCTAGCAGGAATTGGGCTACAGACCGACCGTGTGATTCGTGACGAAGCTTTCCTCTTTTCGATGGCAGCCATTTTTTCTCATATTACCCCTGGGTGGCGGACAGTAATCCTGCGCGGCAGTGAGATACATTTTTTTGAGTTTTCTATCCAGCTGTTACAATTTTTGGATCTGTTTCTGTTAAATCTGAGTAATGTACATTTGAAATTGGTAACGTAACTTGACTTATCCTGTATTGGAGGTAACATGGTAGCATGTTTCGCTTAGGAATTTAGTAGTTCCCATGACCTCCCCCCCCCCCCCCGGAGTTTGAGTTCTTTACTCATTTATTTATTTACATGTCTAAGTTAAGGCTATAATGTATTTCTTCCACATAACCGTCCATTATGATATTTCGTTTGCATATATTTCGTGTATTTCTTTTAGACACAAGCACAAACACTTATTCTAAAACATGATCCAGCAGCATGCGCCTCAATGTTATTAATAGAATAGATATAATAATTATCACTGTCTTAATTTCTTACGTCTTTCACTGTACATGCTACACAACCTAGGAAATCGAATTATTTAACAAGTGTAGCTTTAACTGTTTTCCTAAGTATCCTCTTCGTATCCTAACATTCTACACATTGACGATAAATGCTGAACATTCCTCGCTTCTTGTTATTTGACAAGAATCATTTTAACAACAGGGAAGTTGCTAGCTTCATTAACAACAAATATGGTTCTTTCAAGACATTTTTCTGCCCCATAGTATGTAATTGAAGCAACCCGTACATGTAAAAAATTAAGACCAGGTGAAGCAATTATCCGCATCCAACCAAAATTAAGTATGCACTAAGTCTACATATTTGCAGAAAGTACAGTCATGGACACTTCTGAGTTGTAGCAGTTCCATTAACTTTCAGTGGAATCGTTACACTGTTACATCTCAGAAGTGACTGTACAACGCAAACATTAAAACCAGTGGTTTTCACTTCAATTCTGTAGTTCGCTACTTTCTACATCTTAAAAAGATTTGTTCACTCCGTAAAATATGCAAAGCATAATTAAAATCTAATTACCGTACCACCTGATTTCAATGAGAGAACTTGTCTTTCTAGTGGAACATCTAGTAGTTTTAGTTCATGTCTGCGAATATTTGTAATTCCAGTGAAAGTATGTATAGTATTTTCCTTTGAACGTTATACGATTTGTTTTGATATCATGTGTGTACAATGTGAGAGTAGCAGATGAGGAGACATACAATTTGATTTGCTGCAGCAGTGTGTTAAGAAAGAGTGATGTTCCCACATGGATCTCGTATGTGGTGTTTTTTTTTTTCACTCTCAACATCTCCGTTGTAAGTTTTATCACGCCAGCAAATCTGCGAGAAGCCCCGTAGAGCAATCGTTTAGTGGCTTCAGTGTAGTCGAAGGCGCACAGTTTCGGTCACACACAATGAAATAGACAAGCTGCTGTTTCAATTCCATTTTATGCTCAGATAGGCTAATTAGGACCGGACATACTGTTCAAAAATAGGATCCGAGCAACTGTGCAACATGCTTCCAGAGGTAATTGAACCCAAGACCCATTGATTACAAGCAGCAACTTTTTTAAAATCTAGCTGGGATTTATTAGTTCTTTGTGATCAACAGTTCAACTTAGTCGTACCACTTGTAGCCGAGGCAAAAATAAACAAAAATGACCCTACTTTGGAAAAACAAACAACCTTATCAAGCTGAATGTTGGTAGAGACTTAACTTTAGACCAAGTTCGTCGGATTAAAAATGACAGCCAGCGGACTACGCGTGCTATTTTCTATCTTACCATAATTACTAATATATCTAGAAACTTGGAATCAATGCCAATCGAAAGAGTAATCTTCATAGTATGTAGAGCGACACATTAATTGGCATTTCCCTTCTCTTTGTAATTCTTTTTCATGAGAGTAGAAATGTTTGGTCGCGAAATATATTTTTATGAACTTCAGAACTATATTTCGTCAGATAACGCTCTAGCTCTGCGCCGCATCAAAAGTAATGATGTTATAAAGAGAAGAGACCTTATGTCCTTGTAATTTATTTCAATTTATCTTTGAGAGTTCGAAAGTATGTAATAGTCGTGACATAAATCATAACTGCCAATTTTCCAGGACAGTGATATTTAAAATATGCTGGTGTTCGTATGAACTGAAGAAATAACTCAATCAGCTTCTTGTAGTTAAGCATGATTCAGTATTTTTGATGTGCATTAAATATTTTAAAACATATTAATGTGTTTCCACCAGCACCATGATTTGGTTATTAAAATAACAATGGTGATTAGATTATTAGTATTATTATTGTATCCAAAGTAAATATGTAAACATAACACATATCACTTGTGTCATTTCAGTAAATTAGGTTTACATACATACATACAATACGTTATTTTTATAATTTTCCGAAAATACTAAATAATCGTAACTCGTAAATAAGTGAATTACAACCGGAAATATTGTACTTTTATTTATAACTTATCAGGAATTGAGGTAAATAAAATCACGTAGAAACAATTACATTGTATCAACTTCTAAACATTTCTTCCCAGCATAATTAACATAAAAAGTCTCTAAAGACTTTTAGAATAAATAATATAGAAGTTTCCATTTTACACGTTTCCACTTGTTTTATTAAATGCAAGAATAAATCTGGATATGTAAGAAAGGTTAGACTTTTGTACTGTGTATTAAATAAAAATGAAATCGATGTCTAGTGTCGCAGTAAAAACTTACTTCCTCCACCAAACTGATTAGCCGGTCCTTCATACCCGCTTGAAGCCCTGGTTATGGGACAGACCCTATACGGGAGGTTAATGAACTCAAGTAATTGTGAAACAAACAAAACATTTGAGAACCGCAGGTAAACAACATTACTTACTTAACTTGTTACTTTCTCAATATATTTATGTTGAACGTCCCTTATTGTACGTGAATCTTCTCATTTAATGCAATAAGAAAGGAAAAGGGTGAGAAGTGGATAGCTCTTGCTTTTCCAAATGGCTGCAGCCGACTGTACTGTCTTCCTGTTTTCCCTTGAAGGCGGCGGGGAAACATCACGGAAGTTCCTAAGCAACCATCCAAGTTGGCCGTACAATCCATTTTGTGTGTAAGCATTTGGGTTGGTGTTGGTACCGTTGCGGGCTGCTGACTTGAGATAATAATCAGCTTGTCATTCCCTTCCCATCACGAAGAAGAATGTTGAAAAGGAATACTAATTTCGGCTTATTCTTTGTTCTCCTAAGATAAATGCAGTTTTACCTTTTTTCAAGAACACTGCTCCAGCGTTTACGCCGAGATTCGCCAAATCGGACAATGAATATGTGTCGTACTTGAGTGTCCAAATATGATCTTTTGTGGCATATTGTAGCAACGCCGTCGTTATCGGGTGTTTATTTGAAATCACGTTGGGAGACACATTTTGATGGTTTTTATTTATTATTTAGTAAGTTACTTTTCAAAGTCAGTTACTCATTTTGAAAAGCAATCCAGTTACAGTTATCGTTGCTTGCTCCGTTACTTTATTGCTTAAAGTTGTTACCTTAACGGTTGAGGGGTGGGTGGGGAAGATATAAATACATATTTAAGGTGCTAAAAACACGGCGTAAGGACAACTTAATCACACAATAAGGTGTATTATGACCAGGGAACGGATTTATATGTAGTAAAAATGTGCTAAATATGTAAATATATATTTAGTTATTTTCACCAAAATATGGAGTTAGACTACATATGTGCTTAAAATTGTAAAAATTTACCTTTGTAATAATGTAAGACACCACACGAGCTACATAAATTACAGTACGCTTACATTAATATTAATTGCAAAGCAACAGAAAAGTGTTTTCATTTCCTGTTTTCCAGAACAATGAAAAAAATATTTTAAGTGTTTGAACGTGAATTTCCTTCTATTGTCTCTTAAGATGGATTATATTGACTAAAACTGCAAGAAGTAATGGGAGTGTGTTTCAAATTTGTCAGTTATTCGCAAGAAATTCACCCAATTCTTTTGGTCACACGGGGACATGTAGCCTAGTTATTGCTAAAATATAGAGTATTATGTTGAGAAATGTTCTGAAATATGGAAATAATATGCGCAAATAACTAAAATATGTAAAATATGAGGCAAAACCTAATGTATGTAAAAATATGGAAAATAAAAACTGAATTTTTCGAGTCTACATGCCATGATGCGCAAAGATAATACAAAATATAACTGATTTCAGCTTCATATATAAATATGTATTTCATATAAATTAGGACTGAGCCGATACCACTTTGAACCGATACCCTTATCGATTCTCACCAATACCGATACTTGAAAATTTTTATTTATAAATACTCTTCTCCAATTATACGCATCAATTTTCAAATAAATTTCTTTATAATTTTCAAGAATTAAATCAGAATATTAAAATAGATATTATGTAATCACTAGACCTCGGATTTTAGGGTTTTAACCTATTTTTTCCTTTACAGGTATGTAAGAAGTAATAAGCTAAGTCAGCGTTTCGTTTAAAAATGCAACAACTGATGAAGTTTTATAGTGCCGAAAAAAACTATTTTGCTTGTTAGAACCTATTTTAGGTTTATGTGCCTAATTCAAGCCTTTTTTTAGGTTTTTATTTATCTTTTTAAATGCTTTACAGGATTTTTGTCAGACAGAGACATTTGCTTTGTTTGGTCACGAAAAAATTCAATGACGAACGTGTTTGAAACGTACTCTCTCGATTTCCCTTCCTCCAATTCCATGGTGACTTTTCAAAGCTCTAAACAAAGCAAAATGTCTGGTGTCACTGTTACTTGTACAATCCAAAGTGGTCTGATCTGTGTGGCCTTGCTCACTTTCGCGTCACTACGGTGCTTTGTGGCATTCACGCCTTGCAAACTAACATTTCAGCATTGAAGTTTGCACCACTGACTGTGTCTTTGTTGAAAGATTATTTTCAGCATATAAGATGATCCTCACGACAAAATTGCGGAGTTTGACTGTGGATAACATGAAAAAATATTGTTACCTATGTCCACGGCGATGAGTGGATTTTAATAGCAAATTTCCAATGGTAAGTTCTGCCATCGCTGTATGGTTAGGCAACACACACAACGTTACGCAAGATATAGGGGAACCACGAGCAAAACAACCTGCGCAGACCCGCGACTGCTGTGCACCATACCCCCGCGAGTAGGGTAGGGGGAGACTGGACCATGCTTTCTTATGGCCCAAGGTGGAGGGAAGAAGGGAAAGCTGGCTGGGGACTTTTCATCCCAAGGTTTTTTTCCCTGTGGTCGATCTATAGTACGAATTTCAGGATGGTATCCCATTTTCATTGCCGGTGACTATACCTAATAAGCATTTTTCAGGAATTTGAACTATTTGAAGTTTTTTTGAACCTACTTCAGGATTTTTTGAGCCTAACTTAAGATTTTAAGGACCTATTTTAGGATTTTTAGAACCTATTTTAGGAACCTAAAAGCACCCTTTTTACCTAAAAATCCGAGGTCTAGTAATCACAAAATACAGTTTTTCGTGCAAAATTGTTGCAAAATAAAAATAAAGTTTTGATTTATCATAATTTCGAAGATATTTACCTCCGTGAATGTGTCGCGCAGCATTTTTGCAAACCCCATGAAAGACCAACCAATATACCGGAAAAATATCGGCTGGTTTCGGCAGATGAATTTCAACCAATGCTTTCCGATACCGATAGATCAACATCGGCTTAGCCCTAATATAAATCCGTTCCCTGATTATGACATACACTGGCCCGCGCACGAGTTGGTAAGGACGTAAACTTTTAAGAGAAGTTTGATCCAAAATTTTATTTTCCCAAACAAGCTAACGGGATTTGTTTGCAGAACTCGGAAGCAGAGATGGAATATCGTCGATTCCTATTCACCATGCTGAAAGGTCGAGGAACCACATCAAGAGTTATTGCAGTGCTCTTGGCTATAACTCCAACAGATGAATGCGCATTGCCAATGGACGTAAATTTTAAATCGTCACGTGAAAAGACCGACTCGTCTTTGCTGCTTCTGTATCACGTTCAGATTAGGGATGGTATCGAGGGGAGACCTGTCAGTGCCTCGGTCTCGTCTCGGGTTGAAAATACCTGTCTCGTTGTTTTCTCGATTTATAAACATCTGTCTCGGTCTTGTCACGAAATCTAGTAAACAATCTGTAGAGTGTAGAACGTGTCGCCGCGCAAACATTCGCACGGCATTTGTAGACAAACAATTTTTCGTGATGACGTTTTTCTGTTTGACGCCTCGTTTCGAAGCCCTCGAAAAAAAAACAACTTTTTATCCTTAATACACGCACAACCAACACAGCAGATTTCACAGTTGCCGCTAATGGACTGATTTTGCAATTACTGTAAACAAAATGAATGATTTGTCTGTAATAACGGTTGAAATCCGGATTTCAAATTATTCGATATCCGTTTCGGATGCAACGGATAGTCCGAATATCAGGATAACCCGGATATAGCAGATTTGATGAAGGATTTGTAGAAAATCCGTACAGTGAAATACGAAAATGACGAATAAAGGAATATGTGGAGGGCCTGTAAAACGGATAAACGATACAACTGTCCGCATAATCCGTATATCCGATATCCGAATAAAATTTTATCCGCGTTTTATTCTCGTCTCGATATTATACGTAGTCCAGATAATCGTCATTTTTCGTATTACTCAGTTGTGTTGTGTTGTTTCAGATTTGTTAAAAACACTGAGAAATAGGGCTTTTGCTGTTTCTTTTATGATGCACCTGCTTATCAGTGCCTTCACTCTAACGACTTAAAATTCTCGATATCCATCAAGGTAATACGCCTTTGCTCAGATATAATAGATAAAAAAGTGTAAATAAAAAGTACATCCTGTTTGACTTCCAGCATTTCGGCTCCTAATTGCCTTGACTACCAAGTTCTCGTCTGCTACCTGCTACATGATTGTTGATTTCCCTGTGAAGTGTTTAGGATGCGTGGGAGTGAAAATACTTGTCTACCTTGTTCGAAGATGTGCGAGTCAGTGTTACCAGGTGTGCTAGATTTCACCACCTTTCCGTTTCTAAGAATTGGTCTCAAACTAAACTAGTGTACTGTGGTGTTTTCTCTTCTCAGAAGATACAGTTATCTTATTTCATCACGAGATCGTTCCATTGTATTATTAGGGGAAAGAGCTGAATTATAATACAGTATTACTAACGTGGGAGTAAATTTTGTTTTCACGATTTTTTTCATATTTTTCTGTACACGTATTACTACTTCTGGTTCATGGCAGTAAATCGAATCCAGTGTATTGTAATTGCTTAATATAATTACAATAGAATTAATGCTCTTCCTCACCATGTGCCAGCTGTTCAAGTTACATATTAGTTCGCGTGCATTTGCATTGTGCTCTATTGTCCGTAAATGTCGATTTTGCTCGAAAATGTCACTACTGCAGAATTTGCACGACGGCAGTACAGGTCGGGTTCATATGACGTCAGGTTGCGCACAGCCACCATGTTTGCGGCCAATTTTATTTGTCGTTTGCAAGGAAATATCCACCACGTAGCGTTCGTTACATCTGCACCAACTGCAGATTTGTTCTAAATCAGGAGTGTGTGTATCTCCCGACCGCCCGTTGATTTCATATGCTTACAAGAACTGGCCTCAATCATGACTGTGTGAAGCCACAGTGCATCAGTTTGTGACGTAGGTGAAACACACCTAGGTTGAGGACCCAACTTTTAAAAACTGACCTTATTTTTTCCACAAGAGAGGCGTGTGTCCATAACATGACCCTTCGATGTTGCCAATTCTTGTAAGATAACGCCAGAGTTTTTAAAGGTTGGTCCTTAACTATAGAGTAACTAACTCTCTAGCCTTCTCAAACCCGAAGGTTTATGGCTGCAGCAACACAAGCCTTCTAGCTGTCCCTATCCTGGGCAAGATGAATCCAAGCTTTTCCATCCTATCCGATTTCCTTTAGGTCCATCTCAACGTTATCCCTCCATCTTCGTCTTGGCCTTCCTACAGGTCTTCTACCATCAGGTTTCCCAACAAGAATCCTGTAAACTCTTCTTTCTTCTCCCATACTATAGAGGGGGAGAGTATTTTCGTAGCATGTCTGGCTGTTAGTAATTTCCAGCTTTGGAGCGAGTCCTAACTCCCAAAACCACCAATCAACAAGCAAGCCGCTGACGTCATCTCAACCCAGCACCTATCGCTAAACCTCTTGCTCAAGCTCTATGCTGTTTGAAGGCTCGCTAGTTAGAATCGCGAGTCAACTGGAGATGCTCCGAATTCTGACTATAAGAACATGTGTTTCTTATATCTAGGGCAGACAAAGCACGGATTAGGATATGCTTACTAGACACACTGGTTCCACCCTGTTCGCAGCCACTATTAAGGTTTTATTTCATGTTAAAATAGTTTCTCGTGTGGGTGTCCGCGAAAGAATTAGTGAAAAGAAAGAATATAACTGAAACTTTTGTATTTGTTGCATCGATGTTAACGTAATGCTTAGAGACACTGAAAAAGGTTTTCATAACCAGTTTGTGTAAACAACATTTGCACAAAGTCGCTTTGATTCTGTGATAGTCGTAGGTTTTTTTTTATGTTTTTGCTTTTAATCTGTGCGAGTCAAAACTTTCTCGGGTTCGATCCTGGTGGGGCCACTTTGCACAGTAGTTCGGAGCCCTTTTTAATCTGTAGGCCTATTCTCGATTAGCCTATTGGAACAAAAAGTGGAGTTGAACTACGAACTGGTTTTATTCTTGTGAACTGTGCAATGCTTTTCTTCACAAATCTTTCTGCTCGTGTCCTTACCATGTTTCTTCTTCATATCTTTTGTACATCCAACGACAAAGAGAACAGTAAGCCAAATGTACATTACCATGTGTTCAGTTACGCTGGTTTCCACAAGTACAAGTAACGGTTCTCCTACTTAGCACACTCGAATTTTTAATTTTATTTTGTTTGGTTTCCGGGCCTCTGCTCCAGAATCAACATAATTCCGCTGTGTAACAAGCGTATGGATGTAGTAGAAGAACGAACGAAAGTAGCTGGGATAATTTGCCTACAGTGGCGGCGAAAAGGGGGCGAGGGGGGCAGTTGCCCCTCCACTTTTGCCCCCGCACTATGCTAAATCCTATCTACAAAGGGAAATATACTGTCTTTGCCCCCCGGTTTTGGGACCCAATCGCCGCCACTGTTTGCCTACTATCATCTTAGCCGCCGATTTTTACCTCTGTTTTATTTTTGTAACAAAGATATTCTTTCCATCTACCTTCATAACTGTATACAGTTTTTTAAGTTCTTCGCTTTATCTGCACATACTGAACGTTTGTTATGTTTATAACTGAAGAGAACGTCTCAGTTCGACAATATTCTGGAGCCACATTTCAGTGTTTCGGATCTGTACCCCAGTATCGGTTAACCCATCTGTGCACAAAGTGGACGGGCCTGCCCAAATACACACTTCATGCTGCCTTGGTGTTCAAGCGTGTTAAATGGTAAACTTTCCGATCTCACCACGGAAGGTATGGACGTGTCCCTGCTTGGGCGTGGGTGTTCTTTGTATCGATTAACCACTAATATAAGAAATGCGACGTATATGTATGCTTCAAATCCAAACGAATAATGACCCATAAATAAGCCATATCTTTGTATTATTTTGAAAAACATTTAATATGATCATTACGAAACGTACTTCCTGTTACAGAATCACAATTTGGGAACAGATATTTTAGGAACCATTTGAATTGGGTCAGAACTCCATCGAATCCTTGCACAAACCAGATGTTGATTTTCATTTGTGTGTACAGCGGGAAAAAAAGGGGGGACGTGTAATGGATGGATAGATAGGTTGCTGTCAGTTCCAGACGTAACCTTAAATTTTGTAGGTTGTTTTCGTCTTGAGAGAGTGGCAACTCTGCGCATAACCCTGCGCCGAACGTTGACTTGTGCATTTCCATTCGGGATGCGGTGCGAGGTGAGGTAGAAGTGCAAGTTTGATGCCGTGGCTTGTGCGCACTTTGCAGCAACACCTGTAATTCTGTCGGAAAACGAATCGTACAAGGATTACATCGAAGTATTGGTACTACGTGTGGCTGACGTTGTTGGGTATCACCATCGACCGTTAAGCCATGTACTCGCTGTAGAGGATATCAGCTGACACGGTTACACGATAGTTCCGTTGAATTGTTTTTTACCTTCATCTGTCGTCGCCTCTTAAAACGTAAGTTGCACATGTCCTGATCGTTGCGATGCAATTAAAGTATATTTCTCTTCTGTAAATCTGATTTGACGTTATTGTTAAATCGAAATTTGGTAGCTATTTTATGTGTGTGCATTTCAGTAATTGGGAGACTGAATTTAGATTTTATGCAGCTTGTGCACGCAGGATAATCGGGACAACACCAAATCCCTTTGCAGATGGATTTGTCCTAATATTTCAAAACACCTTCCATAGTACTGCCTCTTGCTCTTGCTATTCGCGTACTGATAACAGAATTTTGAATTACTATGTAATAATAATTTCATTGGAGGGCTGATAACAGTGGAGGAACTGTTGATGGCCCTTTCCCCCCCACGACGTATTTTTCCTTAATGTTGAAATATTTGCGAAAATGGAAAGTCCATATGTATTGTTGAACCATCGAATTTATTCCTATTGTACTAATTAATTAATACATTGTATTGAGTAAACTTGAGCGCTGAAGAGTTGTGGGTGGAGTGGATAGTCGTAAGCCGATATTGTTTTATTAAATAAATGTTTATTGGGACGGGTGCTCGTCGTGTGTTTACATACACAGAGAAATGATTTTTTCTTAATTTTTTACCATGGAACTCCACAGACCTGGATCTAGTTTTATATGGAATACAAATAACTGAATTCTCAAGGACCCTTGTGTAGTAGGCGATAGCTCGGGGAAGCAGGCATATTACGTCCCCTTTTTCTCGACTGATTTTCTTGTCACCTATTCCTATCGAGCAAGTTGTAGTTTGGGAAATATGTTCTCGTTCCTTATATTCCTAGTTACTGTAGGTAGAGAGCACAAAGATCAGTAGTTCTTGGAGCCACTCTATTTATTTCGGAAGTTTCTAGTGAGAAATAGTGTTCCACGTACTTAACGCTGAATACATTATATGGTAAAAAAAATGAACATGGGCATGATGCGTTTTGTAATTATAAAGTCGAAATCAATCTTGTATAATTGTTTACATTTTCATTTTCAAATTCATTTACCAAATTAATTATATTTCACACATTCCAAATGAAACTAATGGTGCATATATACATATATGGTGTATATGTATTTCATATCTCCTAATAGAATAATATATATTTTATTAAATGAACTAATAACCAATAGACTTGACCATGTTACCATGTTTACACTTTTTTTATATAACTGGTTGCTCTTTTTACTTTATAGAGAGTGTCTGCCGACTGGAAATTCCTTAAGTTCTGGGAATTTTTCATGAATTTTCGTCACTAACATGAAAAATGGCTATGTAGATATTAAATCGAAAATGCACTCTTGCACATTTTCCTTTAAATTTTTCTTTGTTCTCTCTAACTTTATTGAAGGTTTTTGTCATATTATTACTTTCAGATGTAGTCTGGGAGGGGCTGTCACTGAATTTTAGATTTGATTTTTTATTTAGTTGCTTTTCTGCCACTCTTGGTGGGCTAATCGCAATGAAGATGATGAGTGATGATATGATGAAATTGATGAAGCAACACTCACAAAGAACACCCATTCTCAAGCCAGGCAGGATTCCAACCCAAGACCCCTGATGTGGTAGCAGGCTGTTAACCATTAACAATTCTTTCAGTAGACAAGTTGTCAAAATTAAATTACTGTATGGGATAGGACATAATTTGTGAGGGGTGCACCATTGGCCTTGGTGATGGTGGTGGTGGGGGGGGGGGCGGGTTAAGCACCCATGCCACAGAGGTTTGTATTGCAACAAAATAACGATCCCTTAACATTTAACTAAGTTCTACATCAACATTTAACTAAGCTCTACATCCAAAATGCTAACTAGAATGAAAGCTTGACCAATCTATTGGTATTACTTTCACATGCTACTCAGTCTATCTCAAATAATTCCCAGCTTGATGTTATATATTTGGACATCTCAAAAGCCTTCGATAAAATAAAGCATGATCTCCTTCTTCATAAATTACAATCCAGATTTAACATCCATGGAAAATTTCTATGCTTACTACGAGACTATCTGAGTGCACGAGAGCAGCGTGTTATCCTACCTGGCACCTCTTCCAGCTTTCTTCCTGTTTTGTCTGGAGTTCCCCAAGGGAGCGTCTTAGGCCCACTTTTGTTTCTTCTTTACATGGATGATTTCCCCGACAGACTGTCCTCTCTCCGTATAAATATACTTCTTTTTGCCGATGACTGTAAACTCTTCACAGAAATCTCATCAGAACACGATGCTTTAATCTTACAGCAAGCTCTTACAGAACTGCTTGTGTGGTGTCGCCAGTGGAAACTTTAATTGAATCCTAAAAAATGCTCGTGCCTCACCATTTCCCTAAGAAGGAACAAACTCGATTCTGCTTACTATCTTGTAAACAATCCCATCAAAAAAGTTTCCTCTCAAAAAGATCTCGGAGTTATCATCGACGAAAAACTAAACTTTAATGAGCACATTACGAACACTACTAAAAGAGCAATGCGTCTTCTCGATCTCTGTACAAGTTCACTGAAATACAAAACCAATCATCAATCAGCATATTTTACAAATCCCTTATCTCCCCCATTCTTGAATACTGCTCTCCTATCTGGACCATGGCTTCAAAAACAAATCTTTCCCGTATTGATTCTGTCCTCAACTTTTTCCTTGCCATTGCTCGCCACAGAATACCTTCTCTGAGGCACCTTCAGAAAACAGATATTATGTCTGTCTTCAATATCAAACCACCACACACATGAATGGTAAAATTAAATCCGAATTTCTGCTCAACAAATTTCATCTACGTGTTCCCACATGACCAACCCGCAACGTTAAGCTATTTCACAATTCCACCACAAGGCTCTCCCTTCTACAGTGGTCTCTTTTCTACAGGCTTCCTCACTCATATAATAACCTGCCTCCAAATGTGGACATATTCTTACCAGAAAAAAGTTTTAGAAAATTGTTAACGACATATGTATAATTTTGATTTGTTTTCAGTGCCATCTTGTACTCTATTTTGTTGTTGTTGTTATTGTTGTTTTCCTGTTGTTACTGTTTCAGTGTAAAATGGTCATTCAGTACTGTATCTGAAACTTTAGGTAAAATAAAATAAAAAATAAAAAGTAGTTACTGAAAAAACCATGTGATATGTGACCACCCACACTAATGCTTCTTACCTAATATATATGTTGTGGGAATACTGTATATATTAATAGTTTTTATATCATAAATAGAGAATTTTTTTGACAAATAAATTTTTACTATTTTTTAAATAAATATTTTAACACATTATTTTCCACTTTTTAAAATTACATTTGAAATACATAAAGGTGTAATTTTTATTACCAGTATATACTCATACTTACAATGTATACAAATAGTCAATATTAGGTTTACTGAGTGAAAATATGTATCTCCTTTTATGTATGAAAAATAAATGCAAGGAGTTAGGATAATATAATCCAGTTTCTTCATGGACTTTTTTTGTGCTACAAGTATCTTTAGATATCATTTTATTGAATATTGGTATGCATCTGCGTGTTGCTAAATTATTGTTTCTCATATAATTTGAGTCAACATACCTGTATGTTGTTCAGTCATGGCACACACATTTAATTATTTATTACATAATTGAAACTCACGGTATATTTTGAACAATTTACAACATTAAAATCTGAGTCTTTGTGGAAGTTTGAACATATTGTGTTTGTATAATGCACCAGTGTGAACTTTTTTGTGCAAAAAGTTTGAGTGTGTCTACGTACAGGTTGCAGTTGTCCATGTAGGCAAAATTATCTTACAAATAATGTTAATAGGATTTCTTAAATGACTAAACTTTAACTTTTAAGCAGAATGTAACTAATAAACTTTAAATACAAGGGTTGGATAAAAAGTAATGGCAACACTGCTGTCCCGTGAAAGGGGCGAGTCACAGCGCCACAACCGTTTCGTGGTTAATAAAGGAATGTCAGACGAGGAAGTATAGTGAGTGGGGTGCGATTGTATGTTATTCAGTCAAAAACAGCAGAGGACGAGAGTGCAAGCGCCCTAACAATATGTTTAGGCAAGAAGAACAACGTCTCTTAGGCAGACGGTCAACGCAGCCTACTACTGCACCTTCTTGCAACACCGGCTTCGTCTCGCATTAAGAAGGAAGCGACGGCACGTTCTGACACGATGTCCCATCATCCTGCTTGACAATGCAAAGTGTCACACTGCGAACACTGTGACGGCGCTCCTGCATAACTGGTA
The DNA here is from genome assembly GCF_977018435.1 of Lepisma saccharinum. Lineage (NCBI taxonomy): Eukaryota > Metazoa > Arthropoda > Insecta > Zygentoma > Lepismatidae > Lepisma > Lepisma saccharinum. The sequence goes on from NC_139249.1 coordinate 55,031,555, forward strand.
GTGGGAGGTACTGGAACATCCGCCGTATTCACCGGTGTGAGACCGTGTGATTACGACCTTTTTGCCAAAATGAAGGAACCACTGGGCGGGAAGCACTACGGCACGCGCGAAGCCATCATACGTGCTATAGCACGGTCACTGCGGGACATCGACAGAGATGGACGCGCTGACGGTGTACGACGCCTTCCATACGTGTGGCAGAAGGTCGTAGAGATGGGGGGGACGATTACATTGAAGGAATGTAACACGTGCTCCTCTGCCAATACAGTCAAGTAGCAATTATACCAGTGTTGCCATTACTTTTTATCCAACCCTTGTATGTTAAAATATATATACTCCAGGAATTATTGTGACAATTTGTTTAATTGAGATCAGGAAAATGAATTCTATACAGCAGGGAAATTTAAAATTCTGAACATAAAATTGGGGTTCCACTGTATGTGGATTGCATAGAAACCTTGAGCAAGTAAATAAGTTTAGCCACTAAAGAAGCAGTCCTCATTAACATTTATTTAGATGGTGTTGAATCATTGAACACATTTAAATGTCACTAAAATTTGTCCCACTGTTGACTTGTATTATTGAATGTAATAATTATGAAACAGTGAATTGTACAATATATTTTTTTCTTTTTCGTTTCAGTTCCCAATGACTATTCTATATGATCCCACTCGGAAAAAAGAACCATCACCTCAGTATGTGACAGAAAGGGAGATGTGCCTCAAGTATTTTGAAAAATGGAGCGAACAGGACCAAATTGAATTTGTTGAACATCTTCTTTCACGGATGTGCCACTACCAGCATGGACACATCAACTGCTTCCTTAAACCAATGCTTCAGAGGGACTTCATTTCATTGTTACCAAGTAAGTTCATGACATTCTTTTTAATAAAGTTGAAGAACATGTTGAGCACAGTGCCTTGCCTCAGATCATAGATCATTCTGTTGTAGACAACTTAGTTGGTTACAGAGATTTTTCTTTGGTTACCGAAGATAACTACTGTAGATGGCTTGGGATGCAGGTGCAGAATGTTTGCTTCCTGGTGTACTTCACATCAAGTATTCCACAGGAAACTGAGGTTACTGAGTACAGCGGAACTGGCTGCTATGTAAGCAAAGAGCCCTCAGGCAACTCTCCTTTTTTTTTAATAGCAACTTTACTAGTGCAGCGTTGACAGTAGCAGCCAGTGCCACTGCCAGGAAACAGAGGAAAGTGCTGGTGCATCCCTTGGCCACCTACCTTTCTCCTATTATTCTCTGTTCAAGCAAAACGGTTAAAATCATCTACCTTCTTTTATTACCAAAAGTGCTCTAACTACCATGGTGGTAGTTAAGTAGTAAAGTTAAACTACTTTTAATAGTCATTGGAGATTTATCTATAAAATTAACCACTTTTATTCTTTCTTTATATATTTTATATTGCATATAGCTTCAATTGTTTATGTGTGTATATCAAATGCCTTAAGTAACCTACACTCCCATTGGCTAATTCATTCTGAGCGCGGTGTCTAGTTGCCGCCATCTTAGTGTGGTAGTTACTTCCAGCCAGTGCACGTAGAGAAGCCACTTGATTTATTTTACGATATACTGCCTCAGGAGTAGTTCCATTACTTATCTGACATTACTTCTAACCTCCGTTACAAAACTTGTGTAACCTCCGTTACCTATCAAATAAATCAATTTAATTTTTCTCCTACAAATTAGTTGTTGCAGTTTACAGTTTGATTTTTTAATAAATAGAAAAATTGAAAAACAATATTTTTTTTTTTGCTACACAGAACCAGGGTTCTGATTGGAAAGGTATGAAGTCGTACACCTGTTCCCAAAAAAATGTAACCTCCGTTACATATTAAATATTGTTTCGTCTTCAAATAGATTTGATATTTCCACATGAAACTGTCTAGTATAAATGTTGACATGTGTATTTACTGACTCAGACTAACAAATTGGATAGAACAAGATTAATTTGAATAATACGGTATGCGCCAAAATATACAGTTCTGAAACTCGTGCATTTCGAACGCGTATGTGTGTTTGTCGATGGGGCATAGCTCCAGCCGCTCGTGTTCTCAGTAGTAAAAAGAAAGTTGTAAACTCGCTAATAGTGTGTATGTTAGTGTTTGTTTCAGGATAAATAAACTCACAGATGGCAACAATGTAATGTTCGTCTTTTAATTTCAGTACTGTATATTTTGGCGCATACTGTATATCACTTTGCCTTATAAAAGTCTAACCTCTGTTACAAATGGATTGGCTCCACAAAATGTTTGTCATTTTGTAAAAAATTCAAATTGCTTCTAATGTAAGAATTGTGTCAATATTTGTGATACAGGCTGTTACAGATTACATGTTTTTTTCTGAAATAATAAATATATAAATCCAGAAATATTGTAAATAGGAAGGGGGAGAGCACAGCTGTAAGCGAAATTTAGAGAAAATATATTTATAAACACAGTTGGGTGTTTAGCTGACACACAAGCTTTCTTCCATCTGAATTATCTATTTCTTATGTGTGTCTGTTGTATATTTTCTCTCCATCCTTCTCAAGTCCCACTAATTTTCTTTTCCCTCTCTCTGTATCATTGACCTATTTGATACTTGTATTTTGAGTATTTACCTAAACATTTTTAATTGAGTATTATTATTATGAAGTGTACAAACTTTACAAAAATATAGATGTAGTGAAAGAAATAGCAAGACAGATGGCTAGGACACATCCATTGAATGCCAGAGAGCTCAGTTTGTGAGGAGCATACATTGGCATTGAGTTCTGATGGTAAATGGAAGATAAGACCACTGATAAGATGGATAGACTGTGTCCAGGAAGACATAAAAGCGCTATGCAAAATAAGTTTTTTTCGTTTTTGTGGGAGATTCCCACTCAGTGGCATATTTGTGATTTAATTTTTTTTTCCATGTACAAATTTGTATGTTACCAGTCGGTAAATTGAAGTGTGACCTTGTTGTTCTAAGTACCTTAGAACATTGATTCTAACCTATGTCATTAAATCTTTTGATAACATTTACATGCAATTTAGAAACTTAGTATATTTACATTCTAAGAAAACTCTCTCACACAAAAAGAGCTATCGAACTAGTATGACAAGAACTTGACCAAATTTCTATTGCCAAGCTCAAATTTAGGGCCCATCTAATCTGCCTACAAGTTCCTTGTGAACATTTTAATACTTGTAAAATATCAGCGCTATGTCCAAAACAGCCTGCTGTTGTCTCGGCTTGGTAAGATTGGTCAGTTTCAGAATGGTGTCCTTTAATGCACAAAGCTGGATACTTTTGGCACGGAAATTTTTAATGACATGACTATTAATGGATACAAATTATTTTGTTTGTTACATAGTTAAGAAATGGTATACTATATGATTTCAATTCCATTTTCTTTGAGGTGGATAGAAAGATCCCTGGCAGGGATAAAAAAAAATTATATTTTGCTGGGGATAAAATTGTCTGGCATCCCCCATTAATTTGCACACTCTATGAAAGTGCTACGAGTTAGGAGCTGGAGAAGAGAAGCTCCAGACTGGAATGCTGCTGAGGATTATGAAGGTTCACAGTGGACTGTAGCACCAGTAAGAAGACTTGTATGTTTATATTGTAATTATTGTAGCAATGTTTGAACAATCTTTTTACGAACACATACTAACTTTGTGTAGTAGAGATTAAGCACTAAAGTTATGCCTTACAATATAAACCCACAACAACACATCAATACCAGCAGTTTTACTTGCGTTGGTACAAAGTGTTTGTGTATGGATTATCAAACATATATTTATCAATTTCTATTTTCTTTTCTTCAGAGAAAGGACTGGACCATGTGGCAGAAAATATTTTGTCATACTTGGATGCTGAGTCGCTGTGTGCAGCAGAGTTGGTGTGCAAGGAATGGTACAGAGTCATTTCAGAGGGTATGTTGTGGAAGAAGTTGATCGAGAGGAAAGTCCGAACAGATTCACTTTGGCGAGGTTTAGCAGAGAGGAGGGGTTGGTAAGTTCACCTTTGTAGAATCCAGTAATCTTTCAGTTCCCATTCGATCACATGAATCTTCTTTTTTTGGCTTTTCAGAAATTACAAGTTGTTAGTGTACTATGATACAAAAAGTACTTTTAGATTTCCTTTTTTTCTTTTCTGTAATAAGTGCATATTTTTTTTGCATTTGTGTATATTGTTTAGATAACTTTTGGATGAAGCGGCCTCACCATCTAGTTCCTACAATTCACAAGATGGGACGAAGGGACCCAAGACGACATATACATAAAATGCTGCATCTTGATCAATAATATTATGCAACTAAATGTACGAGTATCACATAAAGTCAACCAGCATCTATTTCGGTCAGTGGCTGATAACACTGGTCTACATATGAATTTTTTTTTTCTGCTGACTTAGGTATTTTAACTGATTCTATATAATTTGAGGTCGCTGATTCCAAATATGTAGTCAGAAAAAGTGTATCACGTCACAATTTTTCTCAAATCACATTTGAAAATTTTCACAATATTATAATACTGGGCTAAACTCCAACAATTTTCCATATAGATATCTGCACGTAATGAAATTATAGGACTATACATAGGTGGCGTAGCTGATAACAGGTATTAAGTTGCTTGGTTTCACAAGTTACATTTCAAAATTTTCAGAAAATTATATCCGGCTACATTCCAACAGCACTTGCAAAGAGAATGCGATGTAGTCAGATGTCCATGCAGAGTATCACGTCACGTTGTTTAATAAACACAACGTTTCTATTTTCTCAATAGGGAGTTCTTAATGGACAAAAAGTTTAGGCAATTCCGGCAAATTGATCCATTTGTTTCACGAGCATATACAGTCAACACCTGATGCCTGTACTTATGCTAAACTTAATATACACCACAGAATAGCACAACATGCATACCTACTTAAGCAAAAATTTTCGTTTCTTTGATCTTCTGGAGGAGGTGGCCTCAGGAACGCCACGCCGCAAGCACCAGCAATAGTCGGCCATCATGTTTTCATTCCATCTCCCCTGATATCGGTGCTCCATGGTTTTTCTGTCTTGGTGGAAGCGTTAGCCCTGTTCTTCACTTACGGCACCAAGATTGGGCGGAAATACATCTAAGTGGCTGTGCAGGAAATGAAGCTTGACACTCATATTACTCCTAACTTTTGAAATGTCACCAACAAATTTTCAACTAGAACCTCGCAGTTGTGCACCCTGAAGTTTCCAAGAAAGTTTGTAATGACATCAGAAAAGGCACACCATGCATCTTTCTCTGTGTGGTTCATTGTTTGTAAGAAGTTTTCATCTTTCATTAGCATCCTTATCTGAGGACCATCAAAAATTCCTGCATTTACTTTCTCATGCGTGAATGCAGGAAATTTTGATCAAATGTATTTAAAGCAAGTCCCATTCTTATCCAGAGCTTTTACATACTGCTTCATTAATCCCAACGTAATGTGCAGTGGAGGAAGTAACACTTTCTTAGGATCAACAAACGGCTTGTTCTGGATGTTTTGACTTCAAAGGTTTTCCTGGCAGGCCACAGTCTTCGTACCCAATGTTCGTTCCTTGCTCGACTGTCCCATCAACACAAAAAGCATGGATATTTCTTGAAACCTGCTTGTTGACCAAATAACATTGAAATGCCCTTGAGATCTCTGCACACAATCCAACTGTCATTTGCATACTTTATCTTTCGAAGCAGTTCTTTCATTGTTTCGTAGCTTTCCTTCAAATGTACGGAGTGGCCAACAGGAATGGATGCTAACTTATTGCCATTATGCAGCAACACACACTTCAAACTCCTCTTCGAGCTATCAATAAAAAGCCTCCATTCTTCTGCATTATACGTACATCCCATAGCTTCATTAGTCCCTTCACATCTGTACAATAGACAAGTTCTTCGTCCCTTTGAAAATATCTTAATAGATGCCTCTCTCTGTCCCGATACATGAAGGTTGTTCCAGACGCTAACATATTTCTTTCCTTTAGTGTACACAGGTCTTGCATACTTGATGAGGTGCCCAGGATTTATCTTGGTCACCCAATTTAATTCTGAAATATGCACTATATGCTTCCTTACAAAGTCAGTAATATTTGTCCTTTGTTTTGGGGTTAACAATGTTCGAATAACTGATTAAATAATATTCATTATAATATTCCATGTGCTGCCATCTTGTGGCCTCTTTACGGACTACGTTGTTTCATTGCTCTAAATATACATCCCTAATATTAGATAATTTTCTATTTTTCTCCGAAACCTGACATGATAGAAAAAAACTGATTTCGGTTTTGGATTTACCACACTCGAATTAGTAAAGAATAACCATCAGCCTCCAGTCAGCAAAATGGATGTAGACCAGTGTAATCAATGTATCTTGTTAAAGGTAGTACACTATCAAGTAATTGTCTCCATCTAAATGTAGCATAAGTAAATTGGGTCTACACCTGTGTAGATTTTTTGAGCAAAATGCAGAGTTTCAATTAAATGAGTACAGATGGGAGGCTAATTGCCCTAGACAGATGAATGATATACCGTTGTACACGGAATGAACCAGAGATTCAGACTATATAAAATGTATGCAAATTTGGCATATATATGGCAAATATATACAAATATAATTTTTCCAAAATTTCGGGAAAAAATGGGTATTTCTCCCCTCCCCTAAGAAAAAGTACATGACAGTGTCAACATGCACATGGAAATTATCGCTGGCATGTAAGGAACACAAAAATATTTGCATTATTATCGTATGACCAATCTAACGCAAGTTGTACCTCCAAAAGGAATGGTCAGCACGCCACCGATTCAATCTTCAAAATGCACCGTTACCTTGAAATGACTGTAGCTCAGAGGCTAATTGCCCTAGAGAGATTAATGATATACCGTTGTACGCGGAATGAATCACAGATTCAGACGATATAAAATTCATGCACATTCGGCATATATATGTATATATGGAGGGGAGAGGGGAGAATCCCCCAAAAATCTTTTTTTTTTAAAAAATTGCCCCCCCCCCAAAAAAAAATGACATGATAACGTCAACATGCACATAGAAATTATGGCTGGCATGTAAGAAACAGAAGTCGCAATCTTTCTATTCTTAGCTTTTTTGTTTATATGTATTTCTAACATTTTAGTTAGAAATATGTGTGCATGTGTAATTAGACTATTGTATTGCTTTTTATGTTATTTTTAAATATATACAAGATGCCATTTTTATGGTGTCCACAGATCACAGAAACGTATAGAGGACGTCAAAACAAACAACTTTCCTCAGTAACATGTGTGTCGTTTAGGCACGACAAACATTAAAAAAAAAAGAATCTGTTTTCTGCCTGTATGTTGGCAACCCAACACAATATTTGATCGCGTCTGTGACATATCTTCTTGTCGTGAAATGCCGGTACCGATAAACAAACTTTCTTTGAATGCAGTTTCCAGGGGTGAGGGAAACTCATTGCGTTAGAACAACAAAGCAGGCCTTCCTTTGTTGGCAAAAATTTTCCCTTGAAAAAAGATGCAAAAAAAAAAGAAGTCTCCTTTTTTCCACCATTTTCATGAAAAGAAAACCGTGCAACAACCATTTCTGTTAATTACATGTGTTAACAACAATATGAAAAAATAAAATCTGAATTCTAGCCAAAAATAGCAGCCACTGACAATATCCAACATAATGGACTTAATAGAAATACTTTGCAGCGAATAAGCAAAATATTCGAATTGTTTGCATCATCTAAAGGAAGCCCCTGCATTATGAGAACCAACAGGTCTTTTTTAAATTTGTGTGTATTCTGTGGTGCTGCTGTTCAGGTAAAATCCACTCTATAAGAACCCAAAGTTGTTTCATAAACAGGTTGTGTGGCAGTGGTAGTGGTAGTGGTAGACCCAAGCACCAGACAGTAAAAAATGATGTGTGGAAAGTAAAGGCATTTGCAATTTAATTGAGCAAAGACAATGCAATTGCATGTGGGATTAAAATGTTATGAAAAAGGAACCTCACTGCTGGTGTAGTGGTAGTGTTGTTGCCTTGTAATAAGTAATTCCAGATATAAATACCCAGTGAGGCATTCTGCAAAGTAGTTCTGATCCCATTTTAATAAACTGGAGGTACAGTCCTGATTAGCCTAGCTGAACCTAAACTTTGGTGTGAAAAAGAATGGAAGTTTCCCTTTTTGCAATCTTATAGATTACTCTTTGACTGCTACAGCCCTTGAAGGGCCGTGCTCTCTCTCAAAAATGTTATCCCACTTTCTTCTGTCTTTCACTCTGCTTCATCATCTGCACCAAAACTCTTCTCAACATCTTCCAACCATCCTTTGCTTTACCTTCCTCGATTTTTTTTTCCTGCTGGCCTCTTATTATAGATTTCATTGACCAATCTGTCTTCAGGCATTATTTCTACACGTCTCGGCCACCTATTTCATGTATATGTTTTCTTTTTGTAGAGTGCTCTGATTTCATCACTGTGCTATATTGCCAGTGACAACTGCCATTTACTGCACCATATACATATTTTCCTTAGTATACATGTTTTCTACTTCACAGAATTTCTTCTGCCTGAGCAAGACTGCCCACTTGTTTTACCACTACACAATACACCTTTCTGCTCAGACTGAGATTTGCCACTCTTAACCACTTGCTTCTATTTCTTCATGTGTATCCTCACCATCTAGATTTTAAACATTAAATAAGATTGCCTCAAAGCTTTTTGTTAAAAGTATAATTTTTTTTAGGTATGGGACAGATTAATCGGTACTCTATAGCCATATCAGTAAAATTACCAATTATTTTATCAATCCTATATATATCTATAAATATCTTATAATTTAGTGCAAAGTTTTGCCATTTTGTTAATATTTTTTATGGATAATCTATCTCCATGCCCTACTTTTTAAAGAATTAAATGTCTAAATATGCAGCTTCTTTTGCATTGCAGTCATCTGGAAAGAAACCTTTATTCAGGTTCTTCAAGGACCATTTGGAATTTTATATTGGATCGGTAGAATTTTGGTTATCGTTATCAGTAAATGTTATATCGGTACTTATCAGTATCGGCCAAAATTTCATTTATTTTATTTATTGTAATAACTGTAATAATGGTAATAATAAAGTGGTAGTTACACATTATCCACTTGCTTGCTGTTTCAGTCTGAGGCTCCTTTTTCATGGCTCACTCTATATTAAATGCTTAATTTAATTTTAATGAAAACACTTTTGAATAACCATATTATTTCCCTACAGGATACAATACTTGTTCAAACCAAAAGCTGGTGAAGCGCATCCTAATCACTCATTTTATAGGACATTATTTCCAAAAATTATTCAAGATATAGATGTAAGTATAATAATTCTAAAAAGTGATTGATCTTACCATGAAGTTACTTTTATAGCTTGTGGCATAGTTTACCAAGTGGTTATGTCATCGTAACACTTGAAATAAATTGAGTTTTTGTAAATTCATGTATTTTCCAAATAAAAGTATGCTATTATGGAAACAAATATGTTGGAATCTAGAACGACAGGTCCATTTTAGACATTTTAACAACTATTTTTAAGCTAAATGTTTCGGGGCTTTGGAAATGAAACTTCAAGTAATTTCAGGGCATCAGCAATGTAGCAATAAGGTCTTTGAAGTGCCCATTATCAGATTTGTGACCACAATATCAATCTTAAATGCACAGTTTTTGAGCTGAAATTTTTATAGCAAATAGATACCTTTTTTGGACAAGTGTGGTATTATACCGGGTGTTTCAACAGAAACGCCGTGATTTCAAATGGCATTTTAAAATATTTATGATAACTACTCAAAAAAAATAATTACATAATCTGATAGAGAAAACGCAAAAGTTTAATGGAAAACATGTTCGAAATGTCCACCTTGACGATTTATCACTTCTTGCACCTGGTTGCACATGTTGTCAAATACCTGACCAAGGATTGCACGACTAACTTGTGCAGTACACTGTTCGATGTTTAAAATCATCTAGTAATCGCAGTCCTCGTTTGAAAACTCCCCGCTTTAGGAAACCCCACAAGAAATAGTCTCACGGGTTTAAATCAGGGCTAGTTGGAGGCCACTCTAAACCATTTTGAAATAAATGTGTGTAGCGATTGTCAGGACAGGTTCAGTTGCATGAGGCCTAGCTCCGTCTTGCTGGAACCATTGCTGAGGAATTGGACAACGTTTCCGTCGAAGACCAGGAATGAAGTATTCCTGCAGCATTTGCAAATAATTTTCTGATGTGACAAAGCCATAAAAAAAGAAAGGTCCAATCAAGCCACGTTTCGATACACCGCCATACCAAAACCTTTTGTGCGTACAGAGGTGTCTCCTTCGTTCATGTGGATTATAGGTTGCCAAAAATTAAATTTTAGACTTTTGTCAATCATAACATATACAAATTATTACTGTGAATATACTAAATATTTTTTTAGGGTCATTTGAAATCACGGCGTTTCTGTTGAAACACCCGGTATGGTGAAATTGATCTTGCCTCAAGATTCTATGTAACTAGACCTCGGATTTTTAGGTTCTAAAAAGTGTGCTTTTAGGTTCCTGAAATAGGTTCTGAAAATCCTAAAATAGGTTGTAAAAATCCTAAAATAGGTTCTAAAAATCTTACGTTAGGCTCAAAAAATCCTGAAGTAGGTTCAAAAGAACTTAAAATACTCTTAGTTCAAAATTCCTGAAAAATGCATTAGGTATAGTTACCGGCAATTTAAAAGGGACACCTATATCCTGAAATATGCACTATCTTACATAACGTTGTGTGTTGCCTATTCCTATGGCGATGGCAGAACGTACCATTGGGAATTTGCTATTAAAATCCACTCTTCTCCGTATAGTTAGGCAACAATCTTTTTTCATCTTATCCAGTCAAACTCCACAATTTTGTCTGTGAGGATTATCTTATATGCTGAAAATAATCTTTCAACAAAAACATAGTCAGTGGTGCAAACTTCAATGCTGAAATGTTAGTCTGCAAGTCGTGAATGCCAAAAACACCAAGTGACGCGAAAGTGATAAATACCACACAGATCAGAAGTATGCAATTTGAACTGTACAGGTAACAGTGGCACCAGACATTTTGCTTTGCTTAGAGCTTTGAAAAATCACCATGGGCCTGGAGGGAGGGAAATCGACAGAGAGTATGTTTCAAACACGTTCGTCATTGAATTTTTCGTGACGAAACAAAGCAAATGCCTCTGTGTGACATAACAATCCTGTAAAACCTTTAAAATATATTTAAAAAAGCTTGATTTAGGTGCATAAACCTAAAATAGGTTATTTAGGCACTATAGAACTTAATCAGTTGTTGCGTTTTTTTTAATGAAATGCTGACAATTTATTATTTCTTACATACCTGTAAAGGAAAAAATAGGTTAAAAACCTAAAATCCGAGGTCTATATATAACAAGAGAAAAGTGAGATTTTCCTATATGCTTTAGATTGTACTAATATTTACAAATCTTTATCTAGAGATTACATTTTCAGAGCTTCAGAACCTGGCATTCTAAAGTGTTGCTTACAGATTGTGTCAGTTTGAAATCTCACAAGGACTAGTCTAATACTTCATTTGACTAAATCACATTGGCGTATTTCAATGTGGTAGGTTTAAACCTATCATAAGAAATGTTTTAAAAAACACATGTGAAATATAATCATTATAAATGTATCTGTAAAGAAATTATAAACTATTTTTTATGGAAAAGTAAAATGACTGGAAAATTGTTTGAAAGTAACTTCTAGTATAGAACAAATTTCCTTCAAAATGTAAGCATTGTTAATAGAATGCTAATTTTGATATTGATCTTGAACAGGTATGATAAGAGTTTGTTCTGTCTTTTATAGCACTATTCTTGCAGAAATTCTCTAAATAGCAAGCTGAAGTAAAAGTGTTGTACTGGTATTGTAAAACAAATTCAGATTCTAATTAAAGTAAATAATTAATTTGTTCCTTTTGTTGAATTTGTGATTTTAATGTAGTGTTTTTATTTTTCCAGAGTATAGAAAATAATTGGAGAATGGGCAGGCATAATTTGCAGAGGATTAATTGTAGATCAGAGAATTCCAAAGGAGTATATTGTTTGCAATATGATGACCAGAAAATAGTATCTGGCCTTAGGGATAACACAATTAAAATCTGGGATAGGACCTCATTGCAATGTGTTAAGGTAATGAATTATTGGAGACAATGTAAAATTCTCTTACTTGTACATATTTCATTAAGAATTTGAAAAAAAAAATACATACTTTCCTGTGCAATTTTAAAGTGAAATTTTCAGAGGTAAAATCCTTTATCACCTGCTTACATATATTGAGGAGATTAATGAATTCTTCATGCATGTTCTTCACAGAACATTTACAATATACAGTTATTGGTATTGGTAAATTGTATATCGGCCAGAATTTCATATCGGTACATCCCTAGTTTTTATTGTTTCCTTCATTAGTGGTGGTCCTTGCTGCAGAAAAACATGACTCATAATCTGGTAGTTTTTGTCATTTCTCCTTTTACACAAATTTCCTGCAAAACCTTCCATTTTTTTAAAAAAAAGTGGAGCTCTTTTAAAGTTGAGGGTGCCTACTAGACTGGAAATCCTGAAAAAATGTCAGATTTACTTTTTCAAGGGAATTCATGGATAACTCGGGGATATTTACTCTTCTTCAAGAAAAGTAAACAGTTCTGCTTGAGACTCTTGCAAGAGAGTTTTAAGTTTTGTTTTAAGTCCACCTTATTCACAGATTGGCTAGTTGGGACTGGATCTACAGTTTGAAGTGGAATCCGAAATACTGTCTCTCTCCCAGGTATCAAACCCAGGATCCCTTGATTACAATGCAATGATGTTACAAGTGCCATCAGAGAGGCTGCTCTTGCGAAAGAGAATGTTTAAAAGTCAGTAGCAATAAGGGATAAAATTGCTACAGCAGATGTTACACATGCAGTGAGGAACGTTCCTTATATCTGGAACTTGCAGTTTCTCTTTAAAGATCTCTTTTGGCAAGAACTATTTGTCTGTCATACCTTGAATCATCAACAGATTTTACAGAAAAAATATGTAGATTTTTTGTATTACTTTGAAACCTTTCTTAATTCCAAATAGTTGGGTCATTTTAATTTTTATTTCCATAACAGTGAGAAATTTTATACAAATGGAGAGGGTATGGACAAATGCTGCTTTACTTTGTTATATTGAGTATTGCCTGTAGTTGAAGTAAGAAATGTTTATATTAAATACTGTAGGAAAATAGATCATGTTTTTAACTCTTAACAATGTACGTAGAAATGTACTGCTCCGAGCGGTTATTATTATTATTACTTTCTTGCTGCAGGTTTTGGGAATATTTCTATGTTGTTATCTGGAGTAATATATTACTGAATATTTTACTGTGATGATTACAATTTGCACTATAACTTACGAATTTTAGCAAGATAAATCATTTCCTTATTAGTCAATATGTGGCAAGTATCACATAAAAGCTCACCCCTGATACTTGCATTCTTCTCCTCACCCAAAAGTTAATAACTGCTCAGTTTTCCTTCTCGTTATTTCCTTTACATGTAAAGTGAATATTCTAAAATGAGACGTAAGGAATGACATGTCAAGGCACTCAAATGCCATCCTCTCTACCCTTGACTGCATTTCTTGTCATGTTTGGCACTTGAACTTTTAGCCAGTACAATCCTCAGTGGAACCTGTGTTGTATCCTGTGCACATTTATTTGTAATTATCCTCCCTTCAATTTTGTCTTATCATTCATCCTCATCTTTGCAATTAGTGAAAAGTGAAGTAAAATAGAAGGAATCAATCATGAATATTATAAAACTTGTGTTATATTTCTTACACACATTAAAATTCTTGGCATGTGCCTTTGTTATTTTACGCACTTCGATAAAACAGAGTAATCATCCTCCACCTTTTTTTGACTTCCAATGAAAATGTTGATTTTGTCTGACCATTGATTGCTTCTTACATTTTTTGTTCTGTTTTATTTATACACACATGTCGACAAACATAATTGCACTAATGGTTCAGTCTGGAATACATGGAAAAAAATACAGGGGTTTTGTTTTTACGAAATTGTGTGTCCCGATGTTCCTTTGGTTTAATAATATACACTGAAACCATCCATAATTGGTCTTATTTAGTTCCATGGTAATCACTTTTTGTCTTTTTAAAACAGCAGAAGAGTACAATTTGTTAGAATTTTCAAAATTTCATCTTGACATGATGGCCCATAGGGTGGTGAGGAAGTAGAACACCACACGTTCTTGATGTGTGCCTGAGAGATAGTGTGTGTGGTGAGCATATATTAGTGCAATGCCATTTGTGGCAAATTCATCAGTCTCTTTTGTGTGCTTACATAACTCGACTATGGTATATTTTTATAATAGATTTGTTAATATTATTTTTCAGGTTCTTACAGGTCACACTGGTTCTGTGCTATGTTTGCAGTATGATGATAAAGTTATTATTAGTGGATCTAGTGACTCTACTGTTAGAGTTTGGGATGTAGGGTCTGGTGAAATGGTTAATACTCTAATCCATCATTGTGAAGCAGTCCTTCATCTTCGTTTCAACAATGGAATGATGGTAACATGTTCAAAGGTTAGTTACAACTGTTAATAATTAGTGAAGTAAATAGATCTACCTTATTGGGGTATATTTTATCAACTATGCTAACGTAAACCTTAACTACACAAATGTGCTATGAAAATAATGCTGTGTTTAAAATGCACGGTTCTCAAACTTTGACAAAGTTTTATAATCGCATATATCTCGTATAACTTACAAGCAACATACAGATTTATTCAAATTTCTTTAGTGTTGTCATTTGATGCCTGAAGAGGCGAAAAGAACAATTCTTAGAGCATTTCAAAATCACAATCCACTAAAACACAAGTACATACAGGGCAAGACCAAATGAAATACACAAAAGTTTCTGCACATAAATACGAGGGTAATTCGGAAAGTAACCGCCATTGTGGCGTGGCACTAGTAGTAGTGAGCAGAGCACAACCGTTGTTGTATCACGCAATCTGTGATTCAGTAAGCTTCCAGCTGTGCTAGTGAGAGCATCGTAGTGCCACGCGTGTGCTTGTTATAACTTCCAAAAATGTGTGCTGCCATCAAAAATCCCGCCAAATGCGAGGTACACGGATTGATAAGATTTCTTTGGGCAAGAAATCCGTCAGCGGCAGACATTCATCGTGACTTGTGTGCTGCATACGGCCCAAACATTATGGGTGAAGGTGTTGTGCATCAGTGGATCAGATTTTTCAAAGCAGGAAGAACAAACATTCATGGTGAACCTAGGAGTGGTAGGCCTTCTGTAGTGAATGATGATCTTGTCAAGAAAATTGACGACAAAGTTCTTGAACCGTCAATTCACAATCTCGGAACTTTCTGAAAAATTTCCGAACATTTCTCGAACTGTGTTGTAGGAGGTTGTCACCAGAAAATTAGGCTACTGGAAGTTCTGTGCTCGGTTGGTCCTGAAAATTCTCACGGAGATCCACAAAACCAGTCGAATGGTCTCTGCCTTAGACTTTCTTTCCCGGTACAACATGGAAGGGGAGGAGTTTTTGAACAGAATAGTGACTGGCGACGAGACTTGGGTGGCATATGTGAACGCTGAGACAAAACAACAGTCAATGGCATGGGGTCATACTGGTTCTCCAAACAAGCCAAGGAAAGCCCGTCAAACTCTGTCAGCGAGAAAGGTTATGGCCACCGGGTTTTGGGATGCAAAGGGAATCTTGCTTGTCGAATTCATGGAATGTGGTACGACAATCACTTCTGAAGTTTACTGTAACACTTTGCAGAAACTGAGAAGAGCCATCCAGAACAAACGTTGCTGTCTGCTGACATCTGGGGTTGTGTTCGTGCATGACAACTCTCGCCCTCACACTGCTCGGTGAACACAAAACCTTTTGCGCCAATTCAAATGGGATGTTTTTGATCATCCCCATACAGCCTGGACTTGGTTCCTTCTGATTTTCATCTGTTCACTCACATGAAGAAGTGGCTTGAGGTACAGCACTTCGCTGACGAAGAGGATCTTCAAAATGCTGTGACAGGTTGGTTGAATCCCCAGGTGGCAGAGTTTTATGCAGAAGGGATTGGTAAGTTGGTGAAACGCTATGACAAGTGCTTGAAAAATAGAGGACAGCTGTACCTTTCAGATGTAAAGTAAAAATTTGTTGTATCTATGCGTTCCTTTTATTTACAGCCAAACAACGGTTACTTTCGGAATGACCCTCGTACTATTTTCGCGTATCACCAGAAAGAAATAAATTTATGCAAACCAATAACACTATTCTTGCATTCTCTTTAGTGTAACCACGTTCCTGTTGATTCCCCACCTTCTCTTGTTTTCCAACTCATCAGTCCATCGTTAGGTAACAGTATTCAGGTGGGTCCATTTACTTCCTCTGGCGGTTTGGAAATGTGATGTCAACACTGGCTAGTTTCAAGTTTTTAGATTGCTTTACCATCTATAGTTGTCTGTGATATAATTAATATAAGTTGAAATAACGAACGTGTTTTAAAAAATCTCAGTATCTCTACAAATATCAAACCTTAACCTTTAGCTGCGGAACCTCTCGCGTGCCTGTATTCACGTTCACGCCAGCACATTTTCAAGCACGTGCTTTTCAAACTTGCCATGAAGTACAAAAAAAATCGAAACTCAAGAACTAATTATCGCAGACATGAAATTTTTCTTTTTCTTTCTTAATGACAGGGCTTTTAGCTGAGGTAAAATATATACATTGTGCCTCCAAATAATTAGTGTTAAACAAAGAAGAAGAAAGTTGAATTTCTTAATAAAAGAGTAAACCGGAGTGAATGAAAGAATATAGTATGTAGCGGTGGTACATTCCTACAACCGTGCAAAGTTTCATTGAAATCAGACTGATACTTCTTTAGTAACAAAAAATAACATTATATAAAGCGGCAGTGTTGCCAGCTTCAAGACAATGTCTGGAATTTTGCTTCTAGAATCAACTCTATGGATGATGGATGGACTAAATTTGGAGTGAAGCACGACAAAGACCACTCTATGAGGATATGTAATGCACGTGCTGCAACTTTGGAAAAAAAAATATTTTGCGGGGTTCTGAATTTTTGCGTAATTACAGAAAATTTCTAACTTCTAGCCTTAACCCTCCTCCCTCTTCACCCTTAATTTTCGGAGCTTACTTAAAATGTTGCTTATTACTCATTCTTACTTTTAGAATTTAAATTCTTAAAGATGCAGTAGTTCAGCAGTTATAGCCATTTATCTTCAATTTATCCCATAATAAGAAAAGGGAAATGACGGGCTTTTTCGAATGGCGCTTGTTAATAATAGTAACAATGGATGTATTGTTTTTTTAATTCCAGTATCTAATACCTTTATACGTAAACTAATGAACAAAATAGACAGAACTTAAATACAGTGTATAGTTTTTAAGAAATGAGGCGTTAATTGCTGCCGTGTGCTAACACGTGTTTGGGGCAAATTTCAACAATCGAGCCTTTGCCCCCACGTCGTATCCCCTGAACCATTCATTGTTGGGCATTGCTTAAAATGTTGCTTGTAGAATTTATTTTGAAAAAAAAGTACAGTAATCTATCCCATAATAATATGGCGGTAACGAAGGGAAACAAAAGACTTTTTCAAACTTTGCTTCTTAATAGTAGTAACAATGGATGTATTGTTTTGTAATCAGAGTATGTCATATCTTCCTATGTATACTAAAGATAAAAGAGACAGAACTGAAATATCATGTGTAGTTGTTGAGAAAAAGCATGCATGCTGCGTTCATAATATCGGCCATCCGTCGTTAAGGGGTTCACATGTGGCTGTTGAAATTTTGACCGTCAGGTGGCTAAAGGTTAATCACTCAGGTTCTCTACATACATGGCAGTCTTGCACCGTACCAGCTGGAATGGAAACTTAAATTTTCTGTAAGTATAGTTTTAAGTATTAAGTACAATTTTAAAATCAATTTTGAGATTTTATTCACCATGTCAAAACACCAGTCATTTTATATACCAGTGATCCAGAAATGTACTCTGATTTTGTGCAAAAATCTTAATATTTTCTTTGGCATTAGTATACCCCCTAATTCAAAATTTATGATGAAACAGCTTTCAATCATAAATCATTGTAAGTATCATGTGTTGAGTGGCAAGTAAATGCATTCAGTAAGAGTTTTCATTCTCTAATTACTAGGGGCATGCATATTTTGTTTGACAGAAACACGAAATGTGAAATAACACACTAATGTTTATTTTCCATGTTTCTGAAAGGTATGAGGTGCAGCAAAATTAACTGCAAAATGTGAAGTAAAATCTTGAACACGAAAATGAAGAGTTTATTTACTGACATGGCACTTTCTGAAGTCTGAATTATCCTGAGAGGTATGCAATTCCTGGAAAATTGATTAATTTGACTAAAAATCCTTACAAGAATGACTTCAACCAGCGGCGGCTCAAGGGGTAGAGCCGCCGTGCCATGGCACTACCCTCAGAAGAAATTCATACGTCGCCAAGTAAAGTTAAATGAATACATTGATAGTTTACAGACAAGGAGATTCAAATCTTGCAATCGGTCAAGCTGACGTGATGACCGCCCCAACCCCCTCACTGCATCGCCAGCTGTTTCGTTCATACCCTCGCGAGGCAACATTTCGTGCCGCCGAAGATCTGGCCTAATCATGGACCTAACCAAGTTGACACACGTGCAGAGGGTTGAAGAAGTCTCAGTGAGGAACATTTCCACCATGAGCCGAGAACAAAGTGGCAGGGGGCGGGATTAGCCCAGAAGAAACCGTGCCAGTCTTAGCCTGGCCTGGTGAGGGAAGTTTCGCAGTGTTGACACGACACAGTTGCCACCTTCAGAAAAAAGTCGCTAAATACGACTGGTTTGTAAGACCCGTTGGGGAAGTAATTTCTGCCTACTTTTGGAGAAACGAACCTAATATTTTTCCAAAGTAAAATGAACATTTTTGATAATAGATAGATGCACCAAGAGGGCCATCCAGACTTTTTAAAAAATATCCTATGATGATGCGAGTTTCCTTTTGCATTTCGACAATTTCTTTTCACAACAAAGATATTTTCGACATCCAGTTAGAATACTGTGCATGGGGGAGGAGAAGGTGATAGGATTTGTTTTTTCCTCTTGTAATTGTTGTATTTTTAGGGAAGTGTCCTGTAGTGTATAAAGATAGGTTACTGAGTGAAGATGAATCAGATTAGTACGTTATTACTTAAATACACAGGGTGGCGACAGACCTGGAAAACCGGGAAAAGTCAGGGAATTTGAGGTGTCAAAAAAAGTCAGGGAAATGTCAGGGAATTTCGTCTTCATTGACTTTTTTTATTTTTTTAAATTTATTTATTTAAAGATATTGTTATGGAACTCTGCACGGGAACAGGAAATCTCGTTCGTAAGTTTCGGCCTCAACTTTTAGGTCACTTTTATGCGCAATACAACCACGGCGCCAGAAACCAGTGATGGCAGGAGGAGAGAGAGAGGGAGACAGAGAAATTTCTCTCGCTCGGGCTTCTCGGCGGGAATTTTAAATTTGAACACTCTTTGGAGGAAAATTGTTATAACTCTGGCACTATGGGAACAATCTACTTCGGATAAGTTTTGTTTTGCAGCTAGAACATCAGAGCATGCAACCGTGTACAATTCAGAACGCAGAACCGAGGAAGAGGGGCTTGGGGGGCGCGACCCCGAATTTCAATGAAAAAATCTGGAGTTTGCTCCCTCTTCTCCTGCTATTTTGGGGAGAATGCGCATACCTTAGTATTCTCTTCAAAGAATGGACGTTTCCGAAGAGAATGAAACATGTTTCATGTTCTTGGGTGCCATACAAGTTGAATAATAAGCCAAAATGTGAAACTCTGTTTTTTATGAAAAATAGGTAATTTGCATATTGCTCAGAAAATTGTTATAACTCGTGCACTATGGGAGCAATCTACTTCGGATAAGTTTTGTTTTGCAGCTAAAACATCAGAGCATGGAACCGTGTACAATTCAGAACGCCGAACCGAGTAAGCTGGGTTTGGGGGGCGTGACCCCCGAATTTCAATGAAGAAACCATAAAAATCTGGAATTTGCCCCATCTTCTCCTACTATTTGGGATGAAGGTGCAAACTTTAGTATTCTTTTCAAAGAATGGACATTTCTCAAGAGAACGTAATATGTTTCATGTTCTTGGGTGCCATACAAGTTGAATAATAAGCCAAAATGTGATTTTTATAATTTTTTTTTTTTTTTTTACGAAAGATAGGTAATTTGCATTTTTGTAGGAAAATTGTTATACCTCTGGCACTATGGGAGCAATCTACTTTGGATAAGTTTTGTTTTGCAGCTAGAACATCAGAGCATGCAACCGTGTACAATTCAGAATGCCGAACTGAGGAAGGAGAGTTTTGGGGCGCGACCACTGAATTTCAATGAAAAAATAAAAAATCTGGAGTTTGCCCCCTCTTCTCACGTTATTTTGGGGAGAATGCGCAAACCTTAGTATTCCTTTCAAAGAATGGACGTTTCCAAACAGATTGAATCATTTCATGTTCCTGGGTGCCATACAAGTTGAATAATGAGCCAAAATGTGAAACTCTGTTCGGAAATGTGGCATGCATATGTTGCGGAGAGGGGGGAGGTTGGTCATGAATGTGAATTTCCCAGGCTTGCTCCAGACCTGTGCCAGAGTTTCCACCCAAACATAAGAGTATGAAGGCCCAAAAAGCACATTCATTTCGTAATCAGCACCATGATACCATATGGTATCATCGGGGAGTAAAGGTAAAGCCTCTAATCTGTATTACGTGGAAAATGCATTGAATTATCATTTTTTTTCTTGTCCGTATGGGAGTAGTAAGGGGACTTGTCAACAGATGGAGGGGATAAGAGTGGGTGGTGCCGTCCGATAGTTGTCCGACGTCGTAGAAAGGCATTTTGTTGGGGAAACTAAAGCAACACGGAAACAAATAGGTTCCATTGATACATACGATTTTTGTCGAATATCGCCACCCGACAAAGTACCTCACTACAACATGCGACAGAAATTGCATGGACTGCAACATCCAACAAAAATCGAATGCATAAACAAGAAGAGCTTTAGACTGGTATTACTGGTTTCGCACAAGTTAACATACCTTTACAATGACATTGCACTATTCTTAGATATCAAGAAGAATCCAACCAAATGAGATATATATTGAATACTATCACGAAAAAGTGAAACATAAACCTGCATTGGTGAACGTTATAAAAATTGGCAAGTGCATGCTCCCAACCTCAAATTTACTGCAACACTAGTATTGCAATGAAATTAACGCCACTCTCTGTCCTGTCTGTTTAAACTCTTGAGAGATGGTCATTAATCTCTCACTGAGTAAGGTTAATGTCCTATATTATGAAATAAAATACTAATAATAAATACGTAAATATGTTAATATCATATTTACTCAAATCATAAAAGCAAATCACTTTCTTCAAGAATTGACTTTTCTCTGCGAGCCCTGCTAAATTTGCACTTTCCATCTACTGATTTATACGACGGGTGGCCAGAAAGTAATTTCCAATTAGTAGGGACATTGATTTTTCGCAAACGCCAAAACCGTGAAAAATTGTAATTGCTACGAAGTTATGTTTAGGAATGTGCAGTGATGTCTGGACACATTTCTCGCCCGTTCGAAATATTGTAATTTGGCATAAAATGTGAATTGTTGGCGTTTTTAGCGATTTTTTTTTAAAGAAATGTCCTAAAACAACGAAAAATTCCATGAAATCCAACATTCTTGTCTTTTCTAGGCCATGTTTGTGTACATAGAACATGCAAGTTTCCCAACATTTTACTCAAGAGCAAACTATAGAGTTATACGTACATGGAATAATTCCGACAGCCACATGAAATCATGTATTTCCCACGATTTTTTCAACTTCTATCAAAAATTTGCATCACAGAGCAAAGTGGCAGGGTTCTAATAGGAAATCGAGTGCGTATCTACCGTCACATGGGAGCCACATCTTCGTATTTCTCGCACGAGATATGTTTTGAATTACCAAGCTAAGTGCGCACCATTGGCATTTGTCGAGCATGTAATAATTGAACTCAGTCATTAGGGCGTCTGACTACTATGCGAGAGACCCGGGGTCGATCCCCTGCGGGGGAGAACTGGGATGTTTTCCACCTATTCAAACTGCTCCGGCGCCCACCTAGCATCATATGAAGCTGGTACCTTGAGGAAATTTTAATAAATAAAGGTAGCCAGGAGCGTGGTACTGATCACATCACCCCTATACAGCTTCATGGAAAAGTGCAGGGAGCACTTTACTTTTACTTCCTCAAAAATCTGTTCCAACATATCAAACTGTCACGAAAATACGTAGACCATGTGACCCACAATTTAAAATAGTAGTTTAGAAGCACAATGGAGTATTACGTTTTGGTATATTTGGCAGATAAATGTTCTAAAACAAAAACGTGAATTTTGGGAAACATAACACTAACAAGTCAAAAAAAGATAATGCCAATTTTTGGTGCCTGAATATATCTGTATCTGTCACATGAGATTGATTGATTTTAATTTTTTGGGTGCATCGCCACTTATGGTCATTATGCACCCTTCAGAATATACGGGGAAAATTCCATTATCTAAAATTCTTACCTTAAAATTAAAAAAGGGGTATGGAAAATAACTTTCCCCAAAAAAAAATTCAAGATATCAAACTCTCACGAAGAGGTGTAACCCATGTGACTTACAATTTGAAACAGTAGTTTAAAAACACCATGAAGGTATAATTTCAGATATTTGCCAGAAAATGCGCTAAAATGAAAATGTGGATTTTGGGAAAAATAACACCGTATAGTAAAAAATAAAAAATAAGAAAATACACCAATTTAAAAAAAAATAACAAAATACAAGGTCCCTACCTATTAGGCATAAATAAAACAAGAATATCAGTTGTAATTTATTACATTAGTAACAGTGAGTCCTAACCTAATTTTCGGCATAATCACCACAGTTGTTCTGGCATTTGTCGTAGCATGGCACTAAATTTTGTATGACCATGGCACATGTGTCCGACAGCAAAGACTGGAACTATCTCTAACGCAGTGTAGCTGTCAAATCCTTGCCCTGCCAGAAACCTCTTCGGTTAAGCAAAGAGATGAAAGTCGGTACATTCAAGGCCAGGACTGTACAGCGAGTGGTTCAAGATCTCTCACCTGAAGTGATGCAAAGGACCCCTGTGTACTCAGCTGTATGGGGTTGTGCACATTCGATTGGCCTTCCGTGAATTGTCTGCACCATCGTCTGACCCTACTATCACTCACGACGTCCGGTCTGCACATTTCACACGATTGCTGGTGGCTCTGTGCCAAATTCTGAGCGTGCAATGTAGGCTACATTGCAGTCGGTGGGAGACTGTATGAGAGCTGCAATCTTTAACCTAGAACTGTCCTAAAACGGCTGCATTGCAACTGTACCAGATTACAGTTACATGCCACTTCTTCCTGCCTGCATGTGTGTGTGTCGCTCTCAGACCACTAGTGCTGCGTATAGGCACCATTGAAGCTTTTTTCAGGATGCCCCTCGTATATGAACTTTCAGAAGCTTTTATTATTAGAGTGTTCCTGTTTTAATGTGTGGTTAGCTAAATCAGGTACCTATACAATGCAATTCTATAAATGCCTTGCGTTAAATTTCTAATACCTACATATCCTTTTCGTCAGCAATAATGGTATAACTGCATGTTGTCAGTTTCACAGTACTTCACTTGGATATACTGTACTGAAGCAGAAATCTCATTGATAATGTAAGGAAATATGACACTTTATTTTGTTCAATTCAATTGTTTCACATATATGTAAGAGTTAAGTTGTTTGCTTTACAGAGAAGAGAGAAGTAGCTTTATGCATTGAAAAATGAGTCCGCACTCATGGTTCTTGAAAGCAGAGGGTTCCAAACCTCAGTGGAAATATCAACATATAATACCGAGAATGTATTAGGAGACTGATAAATTACAAATTGTATTTCTTAATCATTCACTCTTCACTCTTATCTCATTTAGTCGTAACTTTAAAAAAAATCAAGTATTTTATTTTAAACGTACTGCGTATGATAAAATTCCATAATCCTTCCCTAGCTTTTAAATTGTAATAATTTTCCGAATTCACTATTTTGCTGTTTGAATAGAGAATAGAGAAATTAAGTCAATTCATAGAAGATAATACAAGTATTGGTCCTTAACAAATCCATACCTGGATCTGTATGAGTTTATTATTCCCATTTGCAAAAACATCGATTTAGTTTAGTTTGTAATTGTCAGGGAAAAATGTAAATTTTGTTCTGGAAAACCTGGAAAAGTCAGGGAATTTTATTTCTGCTTGTTTGTAGCCACCCTGATACATTTTGTTTTCCACGTTACCAAACGAGGACAAACATGTTGGCTAGTGGCGCAACCTCAAGGAGGGGGCGGGGGGGGGGGGGCATTGTGGAGTTTTTTTTTTTTTTTTCTATTTACTTCATCACGTTGGCACTACCCATCATAGTTGCCGCTGGCCGCCACTGTCAACAATGGATGAATAAGTGTCATTGTTGAATGATAAAATATAGCTGCACACAGCTTGGTGTAATAGTGAGAAAAGCATTGCAGAAAGTTGAGATTTTAATATTTGAGAAGCAAGAAAGGACTCCTCTACACAGGTGTCAAGTTATTACTCTGATGACTATATAAATATGCTATTAAAAGTGAAACATTTATTTTGTGCAATAAGTGTAGTTTTCAAATGAAATTTAAGGCTTTATTCACAATTTTAACACCAAAATCCCATTTTATATAATGCTTTGGGTCCCAAAATGTGCCCAGTTTGTGTACCGAAAGCTGGACCTTTTATTCACCATAAATATGTGGCCCTACTAATTATACATGTATTAAAACACGATGTGAGCTGAACTGTACCTGACCTTCACATTCTCGAATTTGCAGGACAGATCCATAGCTGTGTGGGACATGACATCTCCAACAGAGATCACGCTGAGGAGAGTGCTTGTGGGCCATAGAGCGGCAGTGAATGTAGTGGACTTTGATGAAAAGTACATAGTGTCAGCATCAGGAGATAGGACAATTAAAGTGTGGAATACATCAACCTGTGAATTTGTTAGGACTTTAAATGGCCATAAACGAGGCATTGCATGTCTTCAATATCGTGATAGACTTGTAGTTAGTGGAAGTTCAGACAACACTATCAGGTATGTAAATTGTTAACCCTGTTACTGTGAATGAAAAAGTTCCACCCACTTAGATTCACTTGATTTCTTCTTATGTGTGAGGTGAGTTATTGCAGTTAAGTATAGTTCATTTCTCACAAAATAATGATATTTCCCCTGGGTAGGTACCTCTTATAATTTTTCTGTAGCACCTTGTGCTGAAAGGTACATTTTGGGTTACTGATCCGAAGGGCCTGGATTTTTATGTAATTACATATTTTTTTCTTTTGTATGTAGCAAGCAAAAATTGCAAATGTCATCCAATTATGTTGTTAGAAATTGATACGTGTGAATTTCATGTTACATATTTTGATATTTATTACATATTTCCCATTTACATTACATATTTTTACATAAAATGCTTTATTTGAGCCATAATTTTGGTCTTCGATTTATTTATTTGGTTTATTTTTAATTTGCTTTTCTGCCACTTTTTGACTAATTGCAAAGATGATGATGAGTTTAGATATGATGAAATTAAAGAAGGGACACCCACAAAAGAATGCCCTTGCCAAGGCCTGGATTCAAATCCAGAACCCCTGTCATCATAGGATGCTCTGCTAACCACTCTGTCATCAGGGTCGGCGTTTCTGGCTTCTGGCTTCATTATTCAGAAACTGTATATTTCTGGGATGAACATTCAAACTTTGATTTCTCCAAAAATCCGATAATTATTTGATTGTGGCAGGTTCATCGTCTCACTTTCATGTCATTTAAACCATGAAATTCATATTGCAGATGGACTTTGTTTTTCACTGCTGCTGATTGTTGAAATAGTGACTTGTCATTCACGTTAACAATTTATAGGATTATAAGTTTTCCCATGTAATTTATCACATTACAGTGTCATTATTTCAAGATAACTTCTGAAAATATATTTATATTGAGAATATAATTAATTGTTCACTACCAGGAAGCTAAAAAAGACACACAAACTAGAAATAATATGTAAAAAGTAAAAAAAATAGTAAAGTGCTCCCCTGTGCTTTGCACCACGCCATGAAGGCGTATATGGGGTTAGGGCCCGACACTTTCTTAATCTCGCCTGAGCTGGGGCTGATGTGATCAGTACCATGCCCTTGCCGCCTTTACCCCCCGGGTTTCCTCCAGGTACCCACTTTATACGACTGGGTGGGTGCTGGAGCTGCATGAACAGGTTGAAAAAGTCCCGGTTCTCCCCTGCCGGGGATTGAACCCGGATCTCTTGCATGGTAGTCAGATGCCCTAACGACTGAGCTACCGCGGCTTCAGAAATAATATGCATATTAGATATTTAATATACACATGTTTTTACACGTTTCAGCATTTTTTCCTACATAATTGTGTGTGTATTTCACATGTTTTGCTGACATAAAAATCTGGAGCCTACCCATCAGCAACACTGAAAAAAGTTCATTGTGTGCAGTCTGTCGATGTTACCTTTTGATATCTCAGAAAGTGCTTCTTCTTGATTGTCTCCATTGGACTGTTCTAGTGAACAGTTGAAAGCAATCAAGATATATTACTCGGAAATTACTTGAAAACATAAAACTTGGTTGGAGTATAGAGCATCACAGATTGTAGTGGTTGGACTGTCTGCCTGGCTTTGAGAAGCAACCATTAGATGCCATGTGGCCTATCAGTATCTCTGGAACAGTTCAGAATTAAATCAAACCATTTTTCATGTCTGGGGAATAAAAGACACAGCATGGTTGTTGATAATTAGACTTAAACGATTTATGAACTTTTTCTGCGAAACTTACTTGTAGAGGTTCGATTTACGGAAAAAGTTAGTAACTCGCATCAAATTGCAAACTTTTTTTTTTATCACATGAGCTATTTGCACTGTTTGGTGAAAAAAAATAATTCAGCAACTAATATGTTTCAAACATACTCTGTCGATTTCCTTCCCTCCAAGTCCATGACATTTTTTCAAAGCTCTAAACAAAGCAAAATGTCTCTCGCCACAGTTACCTGCACAGTCCAAAGTGCGAACTTCCGATTTGTGTGTTCTCCACTTTCGCATCAGTTTGGTGCTTTGCGGCATTCAACCCTTGCCTCATGAAGTAATGTTTCAGCATTCAAATTTGCACAACATAGTTTTCACCACATAAGATGATCCTCACAGACAAAAGGCAGAGTTTGACTGTGGATAACATGCAAAAGATTGTTTTGTGTTCAGGGTTGGGATCTTGATAAATTCAAGTATAATTTCTGGTTTTCAAGGCGAACTTTCCAAACATTCAGGGGTTCAAGCAGATAGTTATGATGAATGCTGTAAACACAGTTTAAGTATTACATACGTGAAATTAATCTCAAGAAAACTATCCAATTGGGCAAAGTGGAAACATAAAATTTCATGTATATAATCAAGCAGATATGTTTTCTCTATTTCTCAACCTTATGTATTACGACCTCTCATCACCCACACACATACATACACAAATATATTAACAATATGAAGGGTCTGTGTGATTCCAATGTATCCCAAGAATTCTGATTCAATTAATTTAAACGGTATACAAATATTTAAAATATTTAATATAAGGTGCAGAGTTTACATTTGCCATTTCACATACTCACTCAAAATACATCTACAAAACGAAGTCACAAATGCTACAGGATATTCTAATCAACTAAAAATTGTTAATTGTATAAGAATTTCAAGCTCAAATTTACCTAATCAATTTCAAGATACCTTGCAAAAATCTTTTGTCTGTCAGATAGGTTGATCTGCAAATGACACTAACAAAGGGTTGTCTACATTATGCCTGGTGCATACCTTTCTATTTGTGTGGTTATTGCATTTGATATACTTGTCAAATCTGTTAGTGGAATAATTACTTTAGCTTCTGTCACAAGATACTGGATTCTTTCCTTAAACGATCTGGTTGATCGACTGTAGTATGTAATTTAATGTGCCTTGAACTCACACTCTGCATCATATTCTCGTGGATTTATCAAGGTGGTGGTGTTGGGGAGGGGATGGGGTGATGCCATTTGTGTTTCCAGAGAGTTGGTCTGCTATTTTAGCAGTCTGTTTGTGACCTATGTTTATGCTAAATGGATGGAGCAGTAGAGGGTACTACAAACAGGTGAGAATATAGCACCTAACAAAACAATACCCACCGGTAACGTGTCAAGTAATAACACAAGTTCATGGTTATGGCTACAAAAATTAATAGAACTTTAGAAAATCATGCTCACAGTAATGTATATTAATTTTCTACCATGTTTTTCATTCCCTGAAACATGAATAGAGAGATTCAGCTACTGAAGAAACAGATTATTTTTTTTTGTAAACCCCAATAGAATTGAAAGATGAAATTGGTATTATGTTGAATCAAACAAATCCAAGATGGTTGAAGTTCAAAATTTTAAAATGGAATTAAAATTATAAAAATAAATAACTTTATGACAGGGAAGTATTTTGGAAACTCTTATCTTACATGCATAGCAGCAGTAATCAAGACAGTAGCATCTAGGGATGAAAGATAATGGTTACAAACAAGACCTGGCAACAATGAGAAGTTTTGTTGCAAATAAAGTCTCTTGATGTAAGCAAAAACTTGGTGAACCGCCACCACGTGGAGTTCTAAAGATTGTGCAGTTTACAATGTTAAATATTGAATAAAAATATTCTTAAACTTAATACATATTAAGAGATAAATAAGTGAAACTGGTAAAACAAAGACACAGGTTGCCTGGTAAAAAAGTTTACTTCTCAATGTCTACCTTACAAATTCTATTGTGAATTGTTTTCTCGAATCGTCTCGCATTCCTTTATATTCATTACACTAAATTTTTGCAGTTTGTGTCAGATGTGGTTCCCTAAAGACAATATATTGCACTAGCTAGAATTTTTAAGTGAAGTTCTCACACAATTAAATAAGTTTCCACTGTGTACTTTATTAAGTATGAAATATGTATTAATGTGTCATTTGTATTTTCTAGGCTGTGGGATATTGAATGTGGTGCGTGTTTACGAGTTCTTGAAGGGCATGAAGAATTAGTTAGGTGTATACGCTTCGATAATAAGAGGATAGTCAGTGGTGCATATGATGGGTAAGTTGTGTTAGTATTGAGTTTTGAATAAATTAAAAGCAGCATTCTACGTTGTTGTTTCCCCCCCCCCTTTTTTTTTTTTGCTTACAAGTTTCTTTCAATTTGTACCCCAACACCAGAAAATGTTTACCCAACGCCTTGGATATGATACGGTAGACCTAAGTTAATTTCCTATTAGGGGAAAAAGAAAAAAAATATATTGGACTTGAACAGAATGAAAATTGCACGATTACCTTGAAGGAAACAGAGTGAGGCATTATGTAATGTCATGTGTTATAGTTAATCATATATTGTTTTCTCTCCATAATGCATGTAACGTTTGAACTCACTAACACTCAAGCTTCTTAAGGTTTATGGCTGCAGCAGCACAATCATTTTATCTGTCCCTATCCTGGGCAAGATCAATCCAATCTTTTCCATCCTTACCGATTTCCTTTAGGTCCATCTCAACGTTATCCCTCCATCTTCGTCTTGGCCTTCCTGAGGGTGTCTTACCATCAGGTTTCCCAACAAGAATCCTGTAAAGTCTTCTTTCCTCTCCCACTCGTGCCACATGACCTGCCCATCTAAGTCTTCTTGATTTAATTTTTCTAGTAATATCTGGACATAAATACAAATTATGCAGTTCTAAATTATGTAACCTTCTCCACTCACCT
The DNA here is from genome assembly GCF_977018435.1 of Lepisma saccharinum. Taxonomy (NCBI): domain Eukaryota; kingdom Metazoa; phylum Arthropoda; class Insecta; order Zygentoma; family Lepismatidae; genus Lepisma; species Lepisma saccharinum. The sequence goes on from NC_139249.1 coordinate 55,061,541, forward strand.
GTCTCCTCATCCCTTATCCTCTGTATGTAACTTTTTGGTAACTATAAATTCATATGTTGCATTGATTGGCTCTTATTGTGTAATTTGATATTGACATTTTATTTTTTTAAATTTTAGGAAAATAAAAGTTTGGGATTTAACAGCAGCCCTTGACCCAAGAGCTCCAGCCAGTACATTGTGTTTACGAACTTTGGTGGTAAGCATACTTGTATGGTTGTTAGTTCATTAATGCATTTGACTAGTTATTGATGTTATTGATGGCCTATCCCTAATTTTTTTATCATTCTTTAGGTTGTACCGTGCGTCCATTTCGATCTGCAGCCGAGAGATCGGGAGAAGTGTGGCGGGCGGCACTGACGGAGATGCCGACATTTGCGGCCTGAAATGCCCGCTTATTTTTATGGACATATGCAGACATTTATATAAATATTGCAAAACGAGCACTAACCTGTGTTATAAGAGTATGGTTTTAATTTTAGTAGCTTAGTGACTGTATGTGCCGATGATTTTGACACGCCCACCTCTTGTGAAACACGGCGTAGAGGTTTGTTTGGAGAACATTCTAACGCTGCACCAATATCATCGAGTTTTGCTTCGGTTAGAATCCGTCGTTTTTGCTTAGGTGTTTTAAAATTTAACGATACAGTTTATCGTAATTTAAGGACAAGATATCTAACCGTATCTCTGTGTGGAGTTGAAACGCATGGGAATTTCTGTACAAATTACCTACACACGTCTCGACACGAGTTTGTTTTCACGTAGGTACGTGTCATACATAAAAAAATCTTTGTTCTAACGTGAATCTTGCGGCTGGCATTCCAATCGTCTCACTGACACGTCACACATACACACTACAATAACACAAACAAGTAACTGCAAGTAACCAAGAATAACACTCTTGCGCACAGTACGAAATTAACACACTCTTGGTTTACATTGCTCGCCACTATATTTACAACTCTGTCTTCATCTAGTCGCGAAGGAACAAAAAACTCGAGCTCGGAGATTTCGGATTGCAAGGAAGTTCACGAACACTATTGACTTTTAACGGTTTCTTCTACAGCGTAATCTTGATACAGTGTTGCACATTCAAAACCTCCAAACGATCCCCATCGGCACAAAACTCTTTCAAGGATATAAACTTAAGCAGGACGTTACTGGTCAAAACTATGATTAAAATGTTTTATTATCTGCGTCTCTTAACATCGTTTCTAAAGCGTATTTATTTGTGCATATAAGAGCAGAACTTGGATGAATTACAGAAGAACTTTTGCGTGTTATAACACAGGTTAGTGATCGTTTTGCAATATTTATATAAATGTCTGCATATGTCTATAAAAATAAGCGGGCATTACAGGCCGCAAATGTCGGCATCTCCGTCAGCGCCGCCCGCCACGCTTCTCCCGATCTCTCGGCTGCAGATCGAAATGAACGCACGGTATGTCCGAATGGTGCATACATAATAGATTTACAGTGTATGTGTGTGTGTGATGGATTTCTGTAACAATGCGAAAATTATGTTAACTTCACATAATACTATTTTGAGTTTTGTACAAGAAATTATGCTTTTCCTTTGTACAAGGAACAGCATAAACTGCAAAAATAGTTGCATCAAATTTGAATTTGTCATTTTCGAATTATACATCCTCTCCCCACATGATACAGTCCTGTTTGCTAACATTTAGTGATTGACTGTCAATCATGCCCCCATAATTGTGGGTTCATATCCCAGTTCAAGCAGGGATATTCCTTTACATCATGTAATGTTATAACTAGGCAGAAGTGGTAGAAAAAGGATGCTAAGTAAGGAGCATGTAAATGCCCCCATGATGCACTTAATCTCGATACCATAGCCCAAAACTTCTTTTTTATCATATCTTGTCTGCCTGACCATGCAATCAAGAGTACAGTCTGTTACAGAAGTTCATGATGTTAACAAATACAGTGTATATGGGGCATTGCATTACAATGAATTACACCCAAAACTCTCTTCATAGAAGCTAAATATGTCAGTTGTCTGTTCATTTGCATTTATGCGCCATGGTAATACACAGATCACAAGACAAATGCGATGAATTGCAAGTGTGGTAAATACAGGAAAACCTTGTTAATGCGAAGTTCAAGGGACCAAAAAATGTTAACCGAATTAAACGACTGAGTTATCCAAACTTTTCAAGATGGCACCTGTTTTTCAGGTGTAAATAAATTACAGTATAAATTATCCCAACAACGGATGTTTTATACTTGGTAATAGCTCACAAAATAAGCTTTATATGTACTGTATAATAATATTGTAAGTTTTAAAGAAATTGTAAAAAATGTTACACAACATGAGGGCACAGAGCTTAACACAGACACAAAGATTCCTAGGAGACGGTAACACTATTTATCCTGTGTAGTTATGCAACCTGTTATGTACAGGATGTATGTTGTGGTGAAGGAACATGAAAAATTTTTCACCAAAAAAAGTTTTAAAAAACTGCATTTTATTTTAATTGTACACACTTGTTCTTCCACAAAATTCTTACAATTCTGGTTCATGAGAAACCCGTTTGCACTGAAACCTACCGAATGGAAAACAATCTCTCGTTTATTACAAGCAAAACTCGAAAAATCTTTACAGCAATCACACAGGCGTCAGCCAAAGTCTGGAGATATCGGACAGAATGAACGTTTGATTTTATATGGGTTTACTAGAGCATTGTCCATTACAGGATTAACTGTCAAGGTAAGATCTCTTGGGAGAGAGAACACAACCTTTCTCGGCACCAGACAAAAAAAAAGCGGGACTGTAAATTTCATTCTGGTTTGGCTGTCTACAATACATTGTAAAAAAAAAAGTAATATTTTCTTTGCTTCAGCCAACTTCATATTCATCCCCCCCTTCCCTTTCCAGGGAACAGTCCAAATTCTTCCTCGACTTGCATTGTAATCCATCCTAAGAAAGGAAACATGCAACTTGCCATCTGTTTAAACTGAATGTGGATTCGAGGACACACTACACAGTGCCACACACTATAATCACTTGGGTTAGGATTCCACTTTAAACTCTATATTTAGTTCGATTAATCCATCAGGATAAAAAGAACTCAAGACAAGCTTTATGAAACTTGTGTATTTTCAGATATCAAAATGGGAGATTGTTATTTACTCTTGCGTAATCGACGATTTATTGTTAAATTTAGGAGTATTCTGGAGGTCAAAACATTCGCTCTGACAAAACTTTACCCTTGAATAACTTCTTTTTTTTATTGGACTCTGCACCCATTCCTACATTGTGCATTGTCGAATATAACACTTGAATGTTTCTGAAGAAAAGCGGCGATTATATTATATCGAACTTTGTGTGCATCATGAAGTTGTTTTAACTCTTGTTTTTCTTTCTGGAGATCGAAGTTATCTTCAAATCAAAACAGCTATGCAAGATTCAAGACACTGCCTTTTTTTTCTTTGTGCTGGATGAGTCATTGCTGTTATCTGCAAGTGACATTTTTGCAGACGCTAGACTAAACACTGGCGCTAACTGCAGTGTAAACACAATGAGACGGACTGGAAGTTAGAGCAACAGGTGTCAGAAGGGAAAATACTCTGTATTTTAAAGATAACGCAGTTGTCGAAGACCAAACTTTTATCAGCAGTGTGTGGAAGAAAAATGAACCTTGCTTTACGTTTTACCATGCAACAGACAATAATACGGGCAATATTTCCTATGCAGGCAGCTGCATTCAAACAAGAAAGAGGGACCTGAATTCTGCAATTATCGCATTGCGATGCACACCAGTGGCGAAGAACGAGCTGTTGTAGGAGAAGGGAAGAGGGTCATTTTTTCTTTTCTTATCCAAGGGTTTTTTTTTTGTTTTGTTTTGTTTTGAAGAACATATTCAGAACTGGTTGCTTCATTTTAGATGCCAAAGTAAAGGAGTAGGGATTCACTTCCACCCTCGCCCGTAATCTACCCGTGTGCACACACGAGCAAGACAATGGTGGCAGAAACAATTAGCATCAACCCCCTCGCCCCCATTTGCTGACAGGAAAAGAGGGAGAAGGCACTCAGCCAACTAAACACTTTTTTGGCAAATTTTATGACATGGCACAGTTGGGAAATGTATGAAGTGGGAAATGGAAGTTATGATGCACAGTTGGGAAACTTATGAACCGAGAAACTGAGTTATGACATAAGATCGAGGTAAACTTTTTCATAAATTGTCATCTAGACAACACATTAAGTGGGTTGACGATCTTAAGTTGGCCTATGTGGTTTTGATCAGTTTCCCTTTTTTATGAAATGCTACAGTGCACAAAAAACATGTTTTTAATGAATGTGTTTACCGGAAGTTAGGGATGTGACGAAGCTGAAAATTCACCGATGCCGATGTACTCGCCGATAATTTTTTGAACCGATACCGATGCCGATATTTAACCGATTCCGATACATAAGGTTATTAAACAGAAATGGGATGTTATTTTCAGCATGACAAAAATAAATTTGCTATGTACATTTCTATTGCATATCATATGTATATACATATATATTCTCAAGAGATGCAAATGTACATTTGCATCTACAAAAGGTGGTTATGTGAACCTTTAAGAAGAACATGGATTCTCAAGAGATTTAACATTAGTACACAAGCAGCTCTTTGAAATGCAAAATGATTTCCTGTTCTTAATGTTGGAAATTTACTGCTGCCAGATTCAACTTCTGAAACACGAGTTTTGGAAGCACTTCAGGAAGTAACCTACTTCTTCTCTTATCGCAAATCTGTTCAGCAACACTGAACACTGAATCACTGAATACTGATGCAGCAGCTATGCCCAAGTATTTTCTCAGCACTTGCTTCAGGTTTGAATACTCAATTCTGAATTTCCAATACAACAGCAGATCCTGGATCAGCAATGTACTGTTTTATTTCAGATTTTAAGTTAGGTTGATCCTCTGAATGAGAGTTTGCAATAATTTTATTACAAAACTCTACAATAATGATGAATCATAACCTAATTGTCAATAAATCTTACAAAACTAAAATATAAAACTTATTAGAAGGTAAAACTCTAGTATAATCTGTACCGGTTTAAATATCGGATTTTTGCTGATTCCGATACCGATGTCGATATGTCAATTTCGGCCGATTTTCATACATCTGTAATCGGCTTCGGCACATCCCTACCGGAAGTTGTCTTTTACCAGCCCAAGAGTTGCTTGCTCACTGGAAATTGCTGAATCTCGAGCTCAGAGCTAGATAGATGGGCGAGACTTCCAGGCGTCATGCATCTTGTATTTTGGAACATTCCTGCGATCTTATCTCACGTTTCTCATGTGGCACTGGTGAAGATTTCCAAGGTATCGCATTCAGCGGTGAAAGAGCTTGACCTGCCATGCACATTGACAAAGGATGCATGTCCAGCAGGCATTTTGGGCTGCTTTCCCCAAGTTGACAGCAGGTCTTAGGACAAGGAAACATGTCAAGGTCAAGTTGAAATAACATCCAAGCTCTCTCCACATTCAATCTTCTCCCAGTGTACTTACGCAGGTGTCTACTTCGAATTAAGCGAAACCAGAATTGCCAAAGGGTCTTGTAAACAACTTCGTATTAAAAATTATCGGTACCGAAATACATTTAATATCCTATCTTATTTGCTTGGGAACGGGAAGAAGTTCAGATTAAAGGGTACTTTGTATTAACCAATATCGTATTAATGAAGTTTTCCTGTACAGGGTGAGTCAAAAGACAATTAATGCCCTCTATCAAATGTAAAGGAGTTGTGTTGGGTACAATTAGTCATAATACAGGTTAAGCCCAGGGGGAACCATAGTTGTGTGTGTCAAGTGGAAGTCCCGCCATATTGAATGTAACTAAAAAATTACATCACATCACTCTCTATTTATATCAAATGAGGCTAGAATTTCATGAGGAATGCAGTAATGAAGATTTTTTAAACTTATCTAACCAGTAAAGAGTTACGAACGCATACTTGTAACCATTTTCTTCTTTTCAAGGTGTCAGAAAAAAAAGCATTAAAATGCTTAACGCGTGAGATTGAGATCATACTGGCATCTAGGGAGGGAAGTTCATATGACATGTATATGATTGTAATCAGTAACATCCCTTAGAATGAAAAGTCCTTCACAGGCTAATACTTATGTTCATGGTGAAGTTAATAACCAGAATAAGTGATACTAGCCATCTGAGAATCCACATTAAACAGATCCCAGCTGAATGGCTGATAAGTAGAGGCACATATTTTTGGTAATTAAAAAAGCAAACTTTCGGTACAAAAACAGAGTCGATTTCGGGTTCAAAAGCGGTAAATAAAATGAAATTTCGGTGTTATAGCGGTGAATAATCACATGAAAAGTGCTATATAAAATGACATTTTGGTTTTAAAATTGTGAATATAATCCTAAGTTTGATTTAAAAACTGCACTTATTACACAAAATAAACTTATCCCTTCTAATAGTACATTTATGAAGTTACCAGAGTATTAAGTTTATTCCTGTGTAAAGGGGTTTATTTTTGCTTCTCAAATATTTACAGCAGAATTAATCAATTTTCCGTGAATTGCATAACTCACAGGATACTTCAGACTTCAGAAAGTGTCGCGTCGGTATATAAACGGTAAATTTCGTGTTTGAGAGTTAATTTCGCTTTTTGCAGTTCATTTCGCATTATTTCGTGACAAAACATGATCACAAAATGCATCTCACACGTTTCAAAAACATGAAAAATTAACACTACAATGTGTTTTTTCACATTTCGTTTTTTCGTCAAAAACGAAATATGCATGCCCCTACTGATAAGATAATGGTATAATGTGCCGAGGGCAACGTGATTGGTTGGTCCGTTTTTCATCGATGGAACCTTAAATGCTGACGGCTACTTGGATTTAAGTGAACATGTTTTCTCATCCTTGCTTACGGAATGGAGAATACAATATTTTTTTTCCAGAGTTTTTTCAAAAGGACTGAGCGTCACCACACTATGGGAACGTTGTGAGACTGTTTCTTCGCACTAAATTTCCCTGTAGATGGATTGGCAGCTAGGCACCTGTTGAATAGCCTAACACCTTTGGACTCCTACCTTTGGAAACATTTGAAGGCAATTGTGTATGCACAAAAAGTCAGTGATATTGAGCATTTGTTGTTACTTGCAATGCTGTCACACCTGTTACATTGCAAAATGTTCTACGCGAGTGGAAGAAACGTCAAGTGTGCATAAAGAAACATTGAGAACATATTGAGCAGATGTCATAAGTGCAAAATGTGCATATAACTTTTTACTGGATAAGGATACGTGAAAAAGAAACCACCACTACATGTCTTTTGAAATTCTAGCCTGATTTCATATATCACATCGCCGCCTCCTTTCCATTGAAATTTTTTGTGTTGAATTCAATTTGGTGGACCTCGGCTTGACATACACAATTATAGTTCCCCTTGGGCCTAACCGCATAACTCTTTTACATTTTATAGAGGGTGTTAAAGGGACTTTTGACTCACCCTGGCACCAAATCATTGAAAAACATACACAACTAGACATTTTGTTCATTAGTGCAATACCGTTCATTACCTCCATTCCACGAATTGCCATTGTTTTTTTTTCCTACCATCAATTTTTCGGAAGTTTTAAATTGATTTTGTGGTATAGTTTTCAGTATCTGTTACTTTCCATTATTGAGAAAGATCTTCTCCATATTTCTGCTGGGGAATTAAAAAGAAATAAAATTATTAGTGTGTGTTTGAAGTTTTACTTCAATTTCATTTTTCTCTATAGGAACACACTGGTCGAGTTTTCAGACTGCAGTTTGACGAGTTCCAGATAGTGAGCAGCTCACACGATGACACGATCCTGATTTGGGATTTCTTGAATTGCACTCCACCTGAAGGAACACCTCAGCAGCAGCAGAACCACTCACCTTCACGCACGTACACTTACATCTCAAAGTAATTACAGTGATGGTTCTTCCAAACTTCACAACCAGGGTTCCGAGCAGAAAGAAATATTAATTTTTTCATATTAGATCTCATAAGGACTTTTCCAATCCTAATTTTCTCTTGTACTTGTTAACAATTTGTTTTATCAGCTTATTGTATTATTTTTTCATCTATTTAATGATGAGAAGTATATTAGAACCCTGGTTGTACTGGTTGAATTTACTGCTTTTATTCCTAACCATTTTGGAGTGTGTATGCGTGTGTGTGTGTGTTTTTGTGTGAATGTATGTATGTATGTGTGTGTGTGTGTGTGTGTGTGTGTATGTGTGTTTGTTTTTGCATGTATGGTGTGTGCGTGTGTGTACACATGTATGTGTGTGTGTGTGTGTATGTGTGTTTGTTTTTGCATGTATGGTGTGTGCGTGTGTGTACACGGGCGAAGATGAAACCGTGTATGTGTTTTGCATGCGATGTTCTTTCAAACAGCAATATGGTTTTGTTATTTTCCACATGTTCAGAATGATTGCACTCATTTTAATTTAGCTTACAAGTTTGCTTTTTGTGTTTTTTCCTTCCTCTTCACTTTGGTTTAAGCTGCTTGATATGCTGGCAATATCTAAAGTTCATACTTTTGTTTGAGCTTTATTTTAATTGCTGTTACATGATATTTTGACAGTGATGTTTTATTACATATACGTGTATCTTGCATGCAGTGTTAATTTTAATATGGTGTCAGTTTTGAGGTTGAATTGATGGTAATTACTTAAGTATGGAAGGATTAAAAAGCTAATATGAGTGCAGAATTATTCATAGAAAACGAATTGTACATACAAGGAACTTCAATGGCTGTGATTATCTGAAGAGCAGACTGTTTTTATTTTTAAAGCATGTATATGTATAGGTGTGCTGTTTCTCTAGGAAAGTTGCTATAAACTGACATCTATTCTTCATTAGTGTCATTGTGTAGTTGGATGTTTTATGGATTGTGTAATTATAGAAATGGTCTTTATATTGTATTTGTCACCTGATACTATAGTTGTACTTACGAAGTGCTGAAACCACGTTAAGAATAGAAAAATATCCATTGTGCTAGTTGTATTCCTTTTATTCTGTGATTAATGAGCAACTTTGGTGAATTTAGACATTTTTGTTTACGGAAACAGACTCTTGACAGCGTAAATTTTCAGCCATCGAGAGTAGAAGGTGATCCCTTCTTGATTTTAATCTGAATCACTTGTATCACCAAGGCTTTCATTTGGATGTAGGCTGAGGATCTTCTAGAGTTCTTGCATTTTACAACTAGGAAGAAAGTTTGATTATTGTGAGAGTGAAATCAGATTACTTGCGTGGAAACTTGGCACATCCTAGAGCACCCTATGGCTGGAATTAGAGTTTGGTATTTCAGGGTTCCCACTGACCTGGGAAGCCTCGTCTTGAGAAATCAACCTAGAAGTGAAATAGTCTGAAATTTTAAAAATGAAACCTGGGAAAAGTAAAAGAAAATTAAGTTTTTTCTGTACTAGCCTCCTGTTGGGAAAAAATCATGTAAAAATTTTTGAGTTTGTTTTTTGCTCATTGTTAATAATGTTGGATAAACTTGATTCTCTGGAATAGAAAGTGCAGTTTAATGCTTAAACCCTGTTTATTAGCATGTGAAAGTAACATGAAATGATTTGGATATTTATTTCAAATTTGCAAGAAGTCTGGTAACCAAATCATTAGTGCTCTCGCCTTGATGCATTAGGTCCTGGAAACCCCCAAAATTTCGGTGTTGACCTACCACTGTGAAGACAATTGGGGAAGTACTTGAAAGTAGTAGTAGTATCAGGCTACAGTCTTGAATGCCAGAAAACAGAAGCAATGAGACTTGATGCACTGACCACACATCATCCAGTGAAAAGTTGCTCTGGTAGTCCCTGGCCCTTAGAGGGTTGTTGCACCATGGGGTTTAGTTTTTACATGAGTGGGAACCCTGCATTTGTTTATTTTGATTAGACCCCTCCCTCTCTGTGTGTCTGAAATTTCACATCCTGCGATGATAACCCTAATTGAAACCCTTCAGAAGCGAGGACAGTTAGCTTATTTTGCTTTGTGGTTTGGACTAATTTTTGTTTTTGAAATCTGCTAAGAGTTTTTATTTTAGAGTTCTGGTTCCATTTAGTTAAGGATGTGTGATGCTTATTATGTTGCAAGAGCATAAACTAATTTTTATACCCAGTGCCACAGATTGTTAGCTATACAGTGATTTATTAGTAAATTTGCAGATAAAATAATTTTACTTGTCCTGTTTTCTGTCTCTCCACAAGTAAAATGTGAACACCATCATCGTAATTTTTATAATTATGAAGAAAGCCCCAAAGGTAGGCTTTGAGATGTATGAAAACCTGTTTTTTGAGTACAAATGTTAACAAATAGTAAAATCCGCGATTTTACATTTTTCAGGAACCAAGGTGTTAAAACTCAAGATGCAGGAAAATGTGAAATCGGGGATACACTGTATAAACAAAACTCTCGGCCTTTTCAGTGTCTTGTGATCCGTATTTTTGTTTTCACATTATTTTAGTCGCAGAATTACATTCAAATCGTAAAGCTATATTAACTATTCATTGCATTGTAGGGTAAAATTTTTAAATTTGTGAGACTATAAATCTGTTGAGCTATTTTATGTACATTCTTTAGATTTCATTTTGAACTAAATGTCATCTGTTTTTAATAATGTAAGCATACGACTAATTTATTAGTCAAAATTTTATAGTAGTACAAAATGGCTTGCATTCTTTATTCATAGTAATACGATTTGTGTGGCCTTTTTCATTGTGTAAGTTGTGTTAGGACAAGAAAATTTGCTTCTTTTCTCTTGTCTGTTTTATCAGTTAAAATGTTAGTTTGGTAATGGTGTTTTGGCTCCATGTAACAATTGCAATACTTTATGGCTTTGGTTACCAGTATGTACTGTGGTTTTTATACTGCTTCCTAATTTCGAAATAGGCAAGAATAAAGTATTTGTCTCGTATCAATTCATCTTCTGTAGTCACATATTTCTGAATGTTTCATGCTTGCAGGAATTTCTAGTAGTCTAACGTATACCAGAAATTTGCTTCAAATGCAAGAAAACACATTTTACGGGAAAGTATACATTCTTACCTTGGAGCATATTGGTAAATGTTTATGCCTTGTAAGCATGGGTGCCCTGCCCGGGTTTGATCCCTGATGAAGGCACATTGTGGCTCGAATGCCACTTTTAGCGTAGGTCCAGTCTTTTGGCCTCATTTTCCATAAGAAACTGAAATTAAATTCACCTTTGCCAAAGTTCTCTCTATCTCAGGGTTCTCAACTTTCTATGCATTTTAAGTCATACATCTAAGGGTGTTGATACTGTTCTCTCTGTACCATTCACGTATCAGGTTGATGCTTGATTATGGATGTGTGTGTTTGTCGGTCCATCCTTCTTGGCTTCGTATCCTTGACACCATTCATCATGCTAGTATTTGTTCGTGTTCCGTTGCATTTTGCACCAGTCCTGTTGTCAGTTTGTGTGGAGTCAGATCAATTACTGTCTTCAGACAGCAACTTATTCTTAACTACTACCTCCATTTACACTCTATACCTTTACATCCATCATACCACACTGTCTCAGGTGAGAGAGGACTGACTATGTACGGGCTAAATCCTCATGCCACAAAACCTTTTGGTGTTCATCCAGACGAGATCCTTTCAGCACTTGGTATTGAATGTAATCGACCTGGTGTATCTCCACTTATTCCATCTCTCCCCACTTAAGAATTTTCTGTACCTTTCATTGAAACATCTCTAACTGGAAGGAAGAAAGAGAAAGACGAAAGGCAGAAACACGTATGGTGAAATACCAGCAGATCTGTTTAGAACTTTGATCCCAGTACCACAATTTTACTGTGTTTTATGCAGATGGGTCCAAGTAAGTCAAATCAAGTTGGTTGTGCCTTTTGCTGTGGACTCTCAAAGTTCCAGTTACTTGTTACATGATGCCTGTTGCATCTACCTGACAAAATTGTATGCAATCCTAAAGGCACTGGATGTTGCTGTCTGACTGATTTCCAGGCATCCTGTAGTGCAGTGTAGCCTTCAACTACTTGTGTTCTTATCTGCTAGATCCCTAGTGACGGTATAAAGGAACAAAACTGCCAATGCTGCCATCAATTCTGTTGATGCAGATGGTGATATTTTTATACACCTTCTGCCAGCTAGGGACCTGCAGAAAGTTTTTGTTGCTCCCATCTTTACACGTGGCAGGAAGATTGGGATGCGGATAACAATCTTCACGCTATCAAGACCACCATTGATGCATTCCATTCCTCGCATCATTGCTATGGTTTAACTTGGCTTCGAAGTGGACACACCTGTCTCACATATCATCATTTGCTGCAAGGGCTGGACCCTGCACTGTGCTGTCTGTAATGTTGTTTTAAATGTTCGGCACATCCTTCTCTAATTTACAGATTTTAAGTTCCTCTGACCAAGTTTTAATCTTCTCGACTGTTGATCATTCATGTTAGAAGTGATGACAGGGTTCTTACTAATGTTTTTAGCTTTTTTAGAAGAGCAGGCTTTTTCCACTCTCTCTAAGGACGTTTTTTAGTGTCCTTACCTTTTTAATGCATTGTTGATCTGCACAAGTCCCTTTACAACAGTGCACTTGTAACGTTTCTCGAGGCTTTTTACACATCTTTTTATAACACTCAGGTGAGGATTTTAGATAAGACTTTTCCCCATATACATTAAAGGGAGCAAACTGACCATATGTGGTGAAGCACCCAGAAATTCTTAATTCATTCATTTATTTTAGTCTCACCCAGCTTATCTGTGCACAATGTGAATTTAACCTTACCTCTGTTAAAATCTGGATAAAAACCTAAACCGCTGAACATTTTTGGCTGTTTACTTTTGAGTGTTGTTTTTATCCAGACTAATTTACCAAAAAATGGGGGGGTTTGTTTTCCACAGTAGTAAATAAATGTAATGAAAAATATGATTGCTTGTCACGTGTTCAGTACACATGCATACTGTTATGAAGAAGAAAGACATTCGATTGTTTAATGTTCTCATTCAGCACATACCTATGTTGGATGATAATGAATGTTCTGTTGCCTAACACTTACTTTTCTGCTACGTTTCTCAGTAAATTCATACACATCAATGATTGTGTTCTGGTTGTATGGCCAGAAAAATTAGTACAAACTGCCTTCCTTGAAACACTTCATTCATGATAATGGTGTTTGCCAGTTGTAGTACTTTTAAGGGTGGAACAGATTACTTGATTATTTATTGGTATTGAATGATTTTAGCGTAACAGTTGATTAGTAAAATTGACGATAATTCTACCAATTTAGTATTTCCAGAAATTGCATGTAACTGCAAAATTTTGACACTTTATTATTTTATGAATTGTGTGTCTGTCTGGTTTTGTAAAGTAAATGTCTAAATATGCAGTTTCTATTTCAAAGCAAAATCCATTGCAGTTAGCACAACATTCATGAAAAAGGTGAATTAAACATTCACATTTCTTATTAAGTATATCTGTTTTATATTGTGCCAGTTTTACTAAATTGGTGTTTTTATTGATGTTAGCAAAACAGGGTTCTGTGTTCGATTCCGTGTGGAGGCACATAGTGGTTCGGATCCCACTTAAACTGTAGGTCCAGTTCCGATTAGCCTTACTGTGCATAAAGTCGACTTAAAACACCAAATCAATCAATAGCAAAAAAAAAAAAAACAAAAAAAACACCTAATTAATTTTTATGAAGGATGGTCAAATTAATTGGTGCTGTATAGGTATTTGCATATTCATTTTAAGAATAAAATTGCAGGTAATTTTAGAGATTTGACACTTCCATAAGTAGCCTGAATTTCAGTGTACAATTCTGAGGTTCATTTTTACATTCATTACAATTTTATGAATACTGGACACATAAAGGAACATAATTCATGTACCCCAGTTTTGTAAAATAAATTTTGTGCATCTATGATAGCATAGTGGTAATGTTATCACTCTACAATCATGGTCCTGGGGTTGTTCCCCAGTGGAGACACATGGTATTGTGATTTCGATCCCACTTTAAACTGTAGATTGAGTCCTGATCAACCTGTCTGAGCTGGGGTTAAAACAAACTCTGACATGGGGTTAAAACAAACTCTGACAAACATTTTGTAATATTTTAGCATACACCTATTTGTAATATTTTAGCATACACCTATTTGTAATGCAAAATTGATTGCACTGAGCTTGTTACATAGAGTAATTAAGAAGTTTGAACCATGTAGTTTCTTAATTTAATATTGGATCAGCAGAACACACAATTATTGGTAATTTTATGTATGTATTTTATCGGCATTGGTTCATATTTTTATACAAACTTGCTCTTTCAACAGTTTTCATCAGTCGAGTATGTTTTAATTTTTGCTTTTTTTAACAATCCTTATGCTTACAGCTAGTATTTGATTAATATATAATACACTAGGTTAAAAAGTCATTTATGGGTCTGGTCTGCATGTGATACAAGAGATTTAGTGAGGTATGCCTGTATTCCTTTCTAGCTGTTTGTCTGTTGTTCTCGTATGCATGGGTATCCATCCCCCACCCCCTTTTTCTTTGCTTTAGGTGTTAGGCTTTTATGTTTTATGTTATGCACTCTGTTACTTAAGTCTACTCAAGTATGTCTGTGTGCATGATACTATCACTGTCTTAAGTTTTTTTTAATATTTTCTTTTTTTGAATTTTAATGTAAATTCTTCTCTTTACACTACTTCCTTCTATCTTGTAAGATGTGAAGTGATACAAGCTAAATGAATGTTACTTGGAATTTATGTACCCATGGAGTCGTGGTTACAGAATTTTCAGGAAAACATTGAAGTCTTATCAAAAGTGAAATTTGTTGCTATAAATGATTTTTACTTTTTTTTAATGCCGTTTGTGTGGAAGTGATAAAACTGGAAGTCCATCACTTGTGATTTGTTATATGTTTATTTGTAGTTGATATATATTTTGAAGCAAAATATACAGTGTGTTTCAAAAGTCACACAACTTTAATGAAAACTGGGGGAGGGGAAGGCCCCAAGCACAAGATATTTTAAAATTCTTTTGATTGCCTTTTCAGTCTGTACAGGCAAGAACTGCCTCAAGGTCAAGTTTTTATTTTATTTTTTTTATTTCAGAATGCCAGTTTTGCATTTGTCTGATTGGAGCCATTGTTGTCTGTGTTGGCTACCAATAACGGTCATGGCAACACTTAACGATTTTATGGGCAAAGTTGAAAAGTTATGCTTTAGTGCCATAACACTGCCAGCCAGAATTTGGTCAGAACCTGCATGCAATATGTACTCTGATACTGACCATGTACCCACATGGAAAATCGTAAATCACAATTTTGCTCTGAAATAGAACATCTGAACAGATTCTTTGTTGCATCTGGCTGCCCTGGTTTATCTTTTCCATGCTCCATTCAGGCTGTATGGTTATCACATGAGTAGCTTAAGGCTCAACTGGACCTTTGGCAGCCGTAAGGGCATTTTTTTTTCAAATTTTCCTCTTCATGCGAAAAACCGCTGTGATATTCCAAAATATTAAGAATTACATATGCATAGAGCATTGATGTGAATTTTTGTGTAGTTTACTTCCGCTGTTATCTAGATATTCTCAAAAGTTTTGCAATTACGTAAGTATATTAAATTATTGATAATATCTAGATAACAGTGAAAGCAAACTACATGAAAATTCACATCAATGCTCTAGAAGGAATTCTAAGCATATGCAATTTTTCATATTTTCGAATATCAGGTTTTTCGAAAGAGGAAAATTTGAAAAAAATCGCCCGTACAGCTGCCAAAGGTCCAGTCAAACCTTAACTCTAGAGATGTAATCTAAGCAACAAAATTTGTTATCGAAAGTAATTAATTTGATTTTTCATGCAGTTTATGGCACTAACATGACACTGCACATTACTCATATTAGTCTCAAGTCACAAATTAGCATGACATCAGTCAGTCATGAAACTGTGAATTGTAATCCTATGATAATTTCTTTCCCCACTTTCCTCCTCTGAAATTGGCATCATGAAAAAAAATGTCTGCATTTTTTTTATTAATTTCTTCAATTTCGTGTTTGAAATAAACTGGCAATGAAGAATTTTTATAAACATATCAATGGATGAAGTTTTATAATGCAAAAAGTCCAGTCTGAATATCTTTCTTCTTTTTCATGTTATAAGTGATCAAAATTAGGGTTGTGCGACTTTCGAAACACACTGTATGTGTAGGCAAGTGAAACTGTTCAGAACAGAAAATAGCATTTCCCCTTTAATAATTTTCTATACAGCCAGCATTACTACACCAGAAAATAAATAAAACCGTAATGAAAATGCTGTCACTAAAATTTATAAAAATGGTGCAGAAGTCCAATAATTAAATCCATAATAATTAGTTACAATGTCAGTATCAGTCTGCAGGGTAAAAATATATTCTGGTGTATTCTTGCATTGCCACAGTCACCTTTGCATAATATTATTTTAGGGTTCCATCTAGAAAATCAGCAGTAAGGATATCAAACCTGAAATGAATATTTATCTTGCTACTAGGCATCGACCAATATGAAATATTGGCCAATAACAACAAAGTCCTGATGTAAAAATTGTTAATGGCAAATATTTTACTCGTCCAATATAAAGTGCAATGCTCCATGAAGAACCTGAATGGTTCATCAACTTCCTTAGATACATGTATGACAAGGTAGCAACAGTTGGTTTTCTATTTACATATTTACTTTGCGAAGCCAGGGTATGTTCATAAAATAACAAAATGTCATAATTTTGCACTAAGTTACAGCCTACGTATTGAAGTGAAACGTCAGTGGAAGCTCTCTCTGTTTTCCATATTAAGAGACTGGGATTACAGTTCTCGCTCAACTGCATATTGAACACAGCCGTCTAACACATGGTCACTTCTTGCAAGGGATGGACCCTCCCATTTGTCATGTGGGTAATGTTGTTTTAAGTATTTGGCATATTCTTGTTGAAGTCTGCTTTCCTCAGGCAGACTTTTAATCTCCGCAGCTGTTTGTCATCCCTGTTGGGAGATGACAGCAGTGTTTTATCAAACGCTTTTAGCTTTTTGTGAAGAACCGGAGTCTTCCACTGTCCGTGAGGAAGATTTTAGTTTATTCTTACTTTTTAATGTGTTGTGTTTGTCTTGTGCAGGTCCCATTGTAACCTCGCACTTTTAACTTTTCTGAAGGAGCTTTTTACACCGCTTGTTTTAAATTTTTAAGTAAGAAATTTAGAAAAGGGGATATTTCCCTATATACATTGAAGGGTGCAAAATGGCCATATGTGCCAATCCACTCAACAATTCTAATTCAATGAATCAACCTTCTTGGGAGCAAGGAATTTACTAATCAGATGTAATAACACTGTGTTGAGGAATGTACACTGCTAGCATCCACGTGAGGTTGAGTTGATTTTTAAGTCTAGAAAGGCTAATCGGGACTGGACTTCAGTTTAAAGTGGGAACGGAACCACAAAGTGCCTCCACTGGGTATTGAATCTGCGACCCTTGATTATAGGGAAACAGACATTACCAGTCTGCCTTCGGAGAGGCCCAAAGTGCCTTCGAATAAGTTAACATCCATGCTTTCATCTTTACTGAAACGTGATAGATTGTCTTTAGTAGCATCTAATTTTATGATGGAATTAGTTATCTATGTAAGTTAACATCCATCCTTTCATCTTTACTGAAACGTGATAGATTGTCTTTAGTAGCATCTAATTTTATGATGGAATTAGTTATCTAAGGTTTTGCACACATAATTTAGACTTTGGTTGCATGAAACCAATTACAGCATTGAAGAGAAACCCTGGCAAATGATGTGTGCTGATAAGGTCCTTGTCCAGCTTTGTCACCTTATCACAAGGTAGAATAACATGAGAGAACTTGTGGCAATGCAATACTTTGAAATGCCAATGTTTTATCAACTTTTTTTTGGACAGTAAAAGCGGAGAAGGAATGTCCACATCTTGGATTAGCACAATTACTACCTTGTTGACTGGAGACTGCCAAACACCATATTGTCCATATGGCAATACTTAAGCTGACCAACTTACTTCAGTTTCTATGTTCTATCTGTTATTTGATGAGATCATGGAACACCATGTCTTGACTAGACTGTTTTATATGCACTGTCACGGTGTTCGCTATGATGCTAGTGGTCCCATGTTCGAATCCCTGCCTGGGCATTGGTGTTTGCAAGTGTGCCTTCATCACATCATCGTCATCATTGCAAATAGCCAAAAGTGACAGAAAAGCAATGCTAAATAACATAAATAAAATCAATCTGATTTAGATGCACTAAAAATAGCAAAAAAAAAAGACCATAGAAACATTAAAAATAGGCAAAATAAGAAGTGAACATGTACTGCAGTTATGAAAATAATTGTTCTGTTCTACTATTGAAATGAAATAAAAAGTAAAATTTCCACACAAACAAAACAAATTACGTAAATTTATCCATTTTTATTGCAAGTGTTACATGAAAACTGCTTAAATTAATTTGTTCCAATATTTAACTAATTTTTTTTAAAAAAGATATCCAACAGTTAAAGTCCTAGGTTTATCTGTATGTGCTAGTCTGAATGTTGAAAAGCCAATGTATCATGACACAAGAAGAATGAATTTCATGTTGGGAAACAGTTGTACATACACACACAGTTCCATTTTTCAAATGGAAAAACATCACATTTGGCTGAAGCAAGCAAGTTCTCAAAAATTCGCAATGTATGCATTTGATGTGCCAAAATGTGCAATATTTACGCCGAGTGGAGCCTCGTTTTTACATTCTTTAGGATACCAATGGAAACCATATAATGCAGGCAAATTTAAAATGTGGGAATGTAAAATTGGGGCTCCACTGCATGTCATTTCATTTACTTACATTTTTATCAAAGACAACAATTATTTTTTTAATAATGCATTTTTAATAAAACATTCATTTGCATAATAAATCATCAGTTTATTCATGACAATTACAATTTGCTTTGTACTTGAAGGTGTTGCTTGGAAAAATTTTGTCCTGTTCTCTGATGTGGAAATATGCCTAGCCACAGCAAAATACAACCAGCCATAGTTTATTAAATGCAAGCAAAAATGTCCATTCATTAAGCACATGAAGGTTACCAAATAGGAAATCAGCATAGTTGAAGATGATTCAAAAATCCATGTGTGTTAAGGTTACTTAAAGATACTATTGAGATTTGTTTAGAAAGTATTTGAAAAGCCCAGTTATCTATCTGTACCAGTTCACAGTTAAGCACTGCTCCACATGAGAGATTTTGCTGCAATCAATTTGCAACGAATTCGCAGAGCATCGGGCTAGACTCAAGTTTCTATGTACTAACTGATTTTCAAGGTAATGCTCCACAGCAGACATTGCCAAACGATCAAGCTTGAGCTTCTGCTTGTTTGTGGAGATGCGACTTGTGTACAGAGGCCTGCATGAGACCCAAAAGAAAACCTGTCCGCAAGGAGTCTCGCTTAAAATAATATATAGCACACTCGTCGAACCAGGTGTTGGACATTGCGTAAGCGAGCTTCCCTGAACAAGAATCCACAGGCCTTGAAGCCTGCCAGGTTTTTCTCTCTACCCGGTAGTTGCAGGAGAACTAAAAAGTCATGAGAGATTAGAGGTAGTTCCATCAATCTGACATGAGCACCAATGTCAGTGTAGTCAACAGCATTAAATTTCACTACGCTTGGAGACATTTGAGGTTGTTAGTCGCAGGGTCCTTGAGGTTGTATAACTTCTCAAATTAGTTTATATCATTCTCAAACTGACTACCACATATTCTCCAAATTTGTTTTGAAGGTCTGAAATAGGTGTGTGTGTGTTGTTCATTTTATGTGTAAAAACCTTTTGGTATGTAAATACTGATTTCATGATGTATTTTATGGATCTTGAAATCTTAATTCTTCTCAGTTTCATTTTATGTAGTTTGTTTGTTTGAAATGTGTGGGCAAGCACTGCTGCTATTTGCACCCATCTCAAGATATGAACTAACAATTATTTACATTGTTTTACTATCAATGCAGTCTGTAGAACTAGATAACTCTCAACAACGTGAGTGAACGACTATTTGTTGAAATAGATGGCAATATGCAAAAACCTTGTGTGATGTAAATGCTGATTTCATACTGGTAATGTGCTGATTGCTCACAATTAAATACAAACTAAAGGTTAAAAGATTAAAAATCAGTAACTTACGTGTGTGAGCATGAGATTTTTTGAACTACATTTCGAATGTTATACTACCTAAACATCGTTTCAACCTGAAGAAGGAGGTAATATAACCTTCGAAACATAGTTCAAAAAATCTCATGCTCACACATGTAAGTTACTGATTTTTAATCTTTTAACCTTTAGTTTGTAAATACTGATTTCATGATGTATTTTATGGACCCCCATGCTTTAGTGTTCAGCATCACGTGATCTCAGGAATCACCTAAGTTGAGGAAAAAATTCCCTTCAGAATGAAATTTACGAAAACATTAGAAGCTATGTTTGTGCCATAGAGGGCATAATAACACTAACTAAGCAAGTCATGATAGTATAACTTTTCAAAAAGGGGAGGGGATATCTTGAACAACTAATTCGGATATTGCATTTGCAAAATTACACTAGAGAGAAAATCTGGGGCAAGATTTTTCAGTTCTTAGAAAAATAGTTTAATATAGAAAAGTACCATCCACACAATGTTCCAAAAATGTATTTACGATGGCACTTTTTGCGAAACATTGTTCGTACTCTTTACAGGTGTCAGTAATGCAAATGTTTTCTACCATGGAATAAATCTATGCAGTTGAATGCAATTTAAACGTGATGAACATTTCAAATGCTCCTTGAATAGTTTGTTTAGAATCTAAAAGTTGGCAACAGTGACTGCATGACTCGTGTATCTGGAGAGGCTGCAAAACCGGAATAAGAGTTTGATGTAGAGAAGCCACGTCGGTTCTTGGAAGCTTGCAAGACCTGACAGTTACCCTTGGGCTTTCGATGCTTGATGCTTCAAAATTAAGGCACCCAGTTCGTACTTGCTAGGTGGGAGGAGGAGGATAGATCGGCTCGGCAACCACATGGTCATAGTAAGCAAAACTGGCCAATGTGCAGGGCTTATCTTAGGTCTAGTTCGCTACACCCTGCAAGTGCTGACAGAAATCTAAAGGGAAACTTCTGTGCATAGTCGTTACGTTGTCGCCTTGTAATCAATGGGTCCCGGATTCGATACCCAGTAGAGGCACATAATGGTTTGGATCCCACTTTAAACTGTAGTCCAGTCCCAATTAGCCTTTTATGCATAAAATGAATTTAAAACAAAACCTCATGCTGATTGCACCCCTACTACAAGCAATGAGGAATCTGGTTGAAATTTTGAGAAGCAATGATAACACACTAATGCACTAGAATCATTCAGTCTCCCATGAAACTAATGCTAGATAGTGATGATCACTTGAGTACCAATAAAAATGAAGTTTAGCATACTAATCAACAAAGCTGAAAAATAAAAAAGACCCTTGTGTGTCCATCCACCTGTGTCAACTATGGCTATTTAAGTAACTACCTGGCCTCCTCGATGGCATAGTAACTTCGTCGCCTTGTAATCAATGGGTCCCGGGTTCAATACCTGATGGAGGCACATAGTGGTTCGGATTCCACTCGAAGTTGTAGGTCTAGTCCCAATTAGCCTTACTGTTCATAAAGTGGACTTAAAATACAAACTCAATCGATCAGTACTAAATTTTGATGAATTGAAGACTAAAATTGGTAAACGCTGTAAATGCCACAATAATTCAAACACAGTTTTCCACGTTAAACTGTGAAATGTGCAAAGATTTATAATGTGGTAAACGTGAAATGTGTAGTAGTTCAAAGGGCATGTAAAGAGGTCACTAGTGTGCATGTTCTTACGGGCCGATGTGCGGAACGATGCGATTTCCCAACACTTTCGCTTTTGGCACTTGGAACATTTACCACTTTTAGTCCTCAATTGATAAACATACCAAATAGTAGCTGAAGGCACGATAAATTAACTTGATCAACCTGTCTAAGTGAGAAACAACATCAATCTAAATTGACTTCTCTGTATCGCAGAAACTAGTAAATGTGAAGATTAAATTTTGTTCAATATCTTGCAGATAGAAGTTTAATGGAACACACATTTTTTATAGGTTAATTGCGAAGAAACATGGACAATTGTGAATTACGTAAATTTGTTTCATGAGAAACTTGTTAATTCGAAATATCCAATTCTCTGTTAGTTCAAACAGTTCTACCGTATTTACTCATGTATAATGCGCACTTTTTCCCAAAATGTTTGCCCCCACAAACTGTGGTGCATATTGTGCATGGAATAATTTGGGACAGTCAACATGAAATCGTACAGGGTTATTCCATGATTTTGTAACACTTGCATTGATTTTTCATGTTTACGGAACCCTATCATGTTATATATCGTTGTAAAGCTTGAATCCTGCAGTTTCTGAATATGGCAACAGTATTCCATTCAAGATAGCGACACTAATGTGAAATGTGGTTGAAATAAGCTCATCACTAGGGCTAGGATTTTTATGACCTAAAAATTACCAAAATATGCTCGTAAGACCTAAAATTTTACAAAATATGCACTATAATTTTAAGAATATGCCCTAATAACTGGACTGTTTCAAACATCAATACTTAACGTATGCTGAGATATTTTCACATATGTACTATTTTTAGTGTATTTTATGGGCCCTGAGTTGCAATGCACAATGAATACTTTCTGTAAATTTTCAAATAAAAATAAAAAAGATTTTGGTGGCCAAAAAAAAAACCTCGAGTGAACATGGGAGTAAGAATGAATCTACTTCGGAAATGACTGTATATTTCTTGAAAAATCGGAAATATGCTGAATATAACCGAAAATCAATCAAAATATGCTCTAACATATTTTGGCATATTTGGTATATATGCCAAAATATGCCCTTCTAAAGCACCTGAATTCAATTAGTTTCTTCACAATATGAATTTCTATATATTTAGGGAACACATCACCCTTACCAAAAAAATATGCTAAGTCATGAAAATCCTATCCCTACTCATCACAAAATGAAGGAACGTTCTGATTTTTATGGTACTTGGGATGAAAGAAAAGATAAGGAAAATGTAATAATAATTATAATGTATTACTGGCCAAATAGTATTTTGGTGCTAACTGCTAGTTTGAGGGCCGTCAATTTGCCTGGTATAAATGTTACGTTAGTCATTGAAAAAGTATATATTTTGAAGTTTTATTTTGAAAAAGTAAAGAAGGAATGAGCAAAACCACATATAATAGTTTGAAGGCAATGTCCCACAATTTTTCACTGTGTAATGTAATGTTCTGCGACACCAAGAAAAGCAGTGCCATTATTGTTTACACAAGAGGATATTCCCCTTGTGATCAACATAGAAAAGGTGAATGGAATCATTGAACAGATATGATGTCATTCAATCTTGATCGGCATAGCGGCAGCTTTATGACCTACAACTATGAAAGTCATTTCTTGAAACTAGACAGATTAATCAGTACTTTATCGTAACAGCTGAAATTTCCTTGAGTAACTTGTAATTTGGTGCAGAAGTCTAGTATTTTGGTTTTTTTTTATGAATATGAAGGTGTAATTCATGTACTCTGGTTTGTAAAATAAGTCTGTTGCTTTAATCAAAACCCATCAGAGTTACCTTAGTACATGCATTCGTTCAGGAGTTATGTATAAACTTTCAGGTTTATCACGGAACATTTGAAATTTTGTATAGAATCTGCTATCAGTTAGGAAATTTTATATGCGCGTTATAAATATTGTTAAAAATTTCATATTGGTCCATGACTACATTTCGTATGGAAGTGCGACGATATTAGATGAGCATTAGTAGAATCAAAAAACAAACAGTATGTAAGAAAAAATACAAATTTCGACATAACATCTGATTCTGGCCTGACAGTCAGAAAAATCTGCCAGGAACCTGTGTTCTGTTAAAGGAAAATTGAAAACCCTACATAAAACATTCTTCTGTATGTGTGGCTCAAATCCTGGGTGTTCTTTGTTTTGACCAAATTTGTTTACATTAGCAAATATTGCTATCTGTGCTTGTAACAATGAATGAGACCTGAAAGATTATGATGTTGTGATTGTAAGTTGACACCAAACATTAGAAATTCCATTGTGATAATATATTACATACACCATTTTCTTAATGTTTCCATAGTGGGAATCTCGATTTTATGTTCCCAGGTTTTACGTTTTACCACATTAAACAACCAATCTTGATGGTCCCAACTTACCAAATTTTCCTGGATTTTACATTTTCTCGCATTGTTTTTTTTTTCTTTTCCAACTTGGTCATCTGAAAAACATAAAATCGAGGTTTATGCAGCAAACAACAAATAAAGAGTTTTATTAGGACATTCACATCATACATGTTCAGGGTATTATTGCAGTCTCCTTATGCAAGACATGCAATAAAGTACTGGTAGCCCTTATTTCAGATGGTCTGTTGTATGAAATTCCCTTTCCTTGTGTTCTCTTATCTAGTAATAACCTTGTTTTAGAATTTTAGTAAATATAACTGATAACTAAAAATGGCACATTTCCTTCTAAAAACGAATGCAAAAATATGCCACTCCATCAAACTTGGTTCGTTAGACGTGATTTAATCAGAGTTTAGATTCTGATATATTTAGTTACTCAAGAAAGCACATTGTATTTTGTTTTTAAGATTTTTCATGCCTCTTGTTTTCTTTGTTGAAAGTGACTTCAGTTGATTTTTCAATGTGGGTAACTTACGGAAAGAGAATGCAGTCGATTTCAAATATTCTCATTGCTGTTGATGGTGAGCAAAGTCACCCTATACGAAAAAGCATTATCAGAAGATGCTGTCATCTAGTGTGTGGCATTCTAACTCTTTTCCCAAAGAAATAACTTGCTTTCATTCTGAAAAAATGAAAAAACTGTCCTGCCATGTGTATGAAAACAACAATGGCAAGAAGGATGATTTATCCGCTCAGTGGTCTGCCCAAGATATTTGAAAGGCTGTGGGGGTACATATACTTTTTTAGTAGTCTGTCCTCATTTTGCTATCTTTTCCTGCTTTTGACATTATCTCTTTTAAGGAATACCAGACCAAAAGGAGGTAGTTATGACCCCTATCCACCCCCCCTCTCCTCCCTGGTCACTGTATTCACTTCAATAACAAGGAAAATCAAACACCAAGGAGGACTCCCAGCTATGGCCATTTGTTCAAAGAATAGTGGTAGAATTCATATTTTAGAATTCTTTTATTTTACAAATTTATGCACTTCTGAAAATTTCCCTAAAAAACTAAGCAACAAAGCTACATCAGTGTGCCAGAATCCCGCAGGGAAAGAGTTAAATATTAGAATTTGAAGTTTATATGATTTTGATACATTCCAGGTGTGTGCCATTAAGCATTAGTGGAATCATCAGGGCTGAACTTATACCACTTTGAACTAATACTAATACCGCTGCTGATGCTCTTACAGATTCACACCAATACTTGAAAATTACAACAATTCAAAAGTACAGCATGTCCCAAAATGATTATGAGGGTTTCATAGTCATTTAATTTCCCTTAGTAACCATCGACAAATGTTGTTATTGGACGGAAGATCACTTCCAAATTGCCACCTAAAAGCTCGCTGAACTGAAACAGCAGAACCACACCTTGCAAATTCAATGACACAAAAAGACTTCTGACGGGAGTCGCCATCTTGTAATATACCTAGGCCATTGGGACTGATGGGAAACAAGTGATAGGTTAGCCAACTTCAACAGCCGTTGTTATCATACATGTACGATATAAACATTCACCTTCGTCTGTTGCAATATACCAACAACTTGAAACCCCGATAATTATTTTGGGACAGTGTATTTATAAATTTTAAAATATTCACAATTTCACAGAGAATAATTTAATAACATTAATTTCTCCCCTCAATGTTGGAAAAATAATAAAATTTGTTCATTTTCCAGGCCATTTAAACTCTGAAAGTGTTGCACACCATTTGTTTCCATTCCATGAGACACTCTGACCCGAGAAAAGTATTAGCTGGAATTTGTGTTTAACATTCCAGCTGATACTGATAACTATATAGAGGCATTGGCTCAGCCCTAGTAATAATTATTCATAGCATTGTATGAAATAACCTGATAGGAATTTTTTGAACATGCTTTAAGTTTTCTGTTGCTCTAGCAAACCATATAACAGTATAGTTTAATAGTGGATTTCTTTTACAGTTTTTGAGTGACCAATCCAGGGGAGAGCAACTTTGACAGAGAGGTAGGTCCTAGAGGTATGGTACAAACTATAGATTTAGTTCAGTATTTTCTCCCCACATTGAGAATAGTCTTGTACTTGGATACATAATAGCAAGAAGACTTTTGTTGTCCCACTTAACTGAGGGAGGTACAAAAGAGACTTAATAAACCAAAACCAGGAATATATTTTCCTTTTATTATTGCTATTTTTTAGTCTTACTAAAAAGACATACAAAAAAATTGCATTAAATTATTTTTATTGCATTATTGTATATCAGCCTGGTTATGGAGCCAAATAGTGTATGTTTAAATGCAGAAAATTTCTAATGAAAAGTGGTTCCCAATGACACTAAATACTCTTCTCATACATAAGAAGAGTTTCATTAATACTAATACTAGTTGTCATTTAATTAAACAAATAAAGATATTTAAAAGTAGTAGTTGTAACCTCAATCTTTGCATAATTTTGCCTTTCATATGAAACAGTAGTCATATTTTTCCCTTCTGAAATAAAATTGATAATATACATCATGCTTACAAAAGAACAACAAAGTCCCATGACATTGTCATCTCAACTGGTAATGACAAACCATTGTGAGAACTGAGAAATAATATGAGGGGATATCAAAAAGTAATTGAGTAAATTTTTTACAGCCAAACGGAAATATATTCACAAACACTCAAAATATTCATTGAACATTACTGTACTTTTCCACATAACATCCATTCACATTTATACATTTGTCCCACCTTGACACCAGTTTTTGAATGCCCATGCAGTAGAAATCGTTCGGCTGGATGCATAACCAACGACACATAGCTGTTACAACGTCCATGTCGCAGCTGAAGTGTTTGCCGGCAAGGTGTTCCTTCAGTGGGCTGAACAGGTGAAAGTCTGATGGGGCCAGGTCTGGACTGTATGATGGATGCTTGAGAATTTCCCAATGCCAGGAATTGACTTTGTGCGTCACTGATGCAGCCACATGGGGACAAGCATTGTCATGGAGAATGATGACCTCCTCCAGAGATTTAGTTGGACGTTTACAGCGCAGAGCAGCTTGTAGATGATCCAGTGTGGCACAATATGCAGCAGCATTTACAGTTGCTCCTTTACCCCAAAATCAGTAAGAATGACACACTGGCTGTCTCAGAAAATGGTAAGTATAACCTTTCCTGCAGAAGGGGTTGTCCTGAATTTTTTGGGTGGGGCGAGTGTGTGTTTCCATACCATACTTTGTCGCTTTTGTTCAGGGGTGTAATGAAAAACCCTCGATTTGTCCCCGGTAACAGTGCGGTCGAGGAATGCGTTTCCAACCCTATGGTACCGGAGCAAATGCTCAAGACTAGCACACTGTTCTGAGTGCATGAACAATTCTGGGCAGGCATTCCTCAGTGTACCACTTCCCTGTGACTGTCTTCTGCGTTTCCAGCACCATGCACTCCACAGCCTCCCTAGTGGTGAAGAACATGCACACCATTCTCTTTTTCACAGATCGTGATTTTCGCACTGACACTGGTGTGTCTTCGTCTTCAAATACCCAGACTTAGTTCTGGGCTTTAGTGGGCAGGTCATAGTAAAGCCAGGTTTCGTCACCTGTTACAATACTTTTAACATAGGGCGATGTCCCGTTTTCAAACTTCTTTAGCATTTTCCGGCACCATGAAACACGTCATAGAATCTGCTCGTCTGTTAAGGCATGGGGTGACCCAAAGGTAACAAACTTTTCTAACTTGAAGATGGTTGTGCAAAATGGCATGAATTGCAGATGCAGGAATATTCAAACACTGCTATATTTGGCGATATGTCACACGCCTGTCTACCAACAGCATCTTCCTGACAGCAGCGATGGTCTCCTTGGGACAGACGAGGCTGGGCGTCCCTCCCTTGGAGCATCTTCCAGGCTGAAATTTCCTTTTTTGAACTCCCGATACTACCTGAATATAGTCATACGATGAGGACAATCATCTCCTAGCACAGGTGCCATTTCTTCCAAGCACTGGTCAACACTTGAACCACGTTCAAAGTTGTACCGCAAAATTTCACGGTATTCTACCTCTTACTGCCACAGCTCAGTGGGAACTAGCAGGCAGAGCTCGTCCTGCCATCTACGGTGCAGGTTAGAACCTGTCTCAACACACATGAACTTGTGGCAACGTGCAACCATTGGTTGCATCACATTGCAAAACTTTTCCTAGCACCCTTCGTATGAGGCTGTCCAGAACGGGGTTCATCGAAGACATTTACATGCCCTGCTTTGAACTTTGCACACCAGTTACAGACATGTGTGAATGTCATGCATGTGTCACCATACACTGCACACAACTCACGATAGGTTTCAGGTGGTTTCTGTCCCTTTGACCACAGAAACCGAATCACACTCCGCAGCTCAACTGTGTCGAATGTCTCAAGCGTAGCTGCCATTTTGAAACAACTGCCTCGGCGTGCACAAGGTGCACACACATGCCATCTCATGGAAAGGTGGTGAAATACATTTACTTCCAAATTTATATTTCAGTTTTTGTGAATACATTTCTGTTTGGCTGTAAAACATTACTCAATTTGTTTTTGATATCCCCTTGTAGTTGACTCTGGTCTAAATGGACATATACTAACAACAAAGATGGAACTTGATGGAACAATAGACTCTTGTCCTCCAAGAGCTCTTGTGTTGAAGCTTAGCTTAGTGTTGTAGTAGATAATATAAATTGATACTTAGTTTGAATCTACATAAGTGTAGTACTTTTTGTGTCTCTAATTTGTTTCCGTTATTAACCTAATATACAGTGAAGCAATTTATTTGTAAATATATCAGTTTTCTTTGTCTTCTAGTATGCCAAATTGTCATAGGCAAATGTCTGCAATTTTTGTACAAAGTTCCTAAAAGGATCTATTTAGCTAGGAGATGACACTATTTATGATTTAAAGAAATTATCTAAACGTACATGAAAATGTCTCGATAAACTGTAGTTGGTCATCATGTATCTTGACAGGGTTCCCACTGACCCAAAAAAGTAAGAAAAAAATTGTAACATCATCCAAATACCTGGAAAAATTGGGAGAAATTAATTTAACTTTTTCCTCCCAACTAGTTTCATTATAGGGGGAATATTTCATACAAAAACGTTATTTTAGACAATTTATTATTATTGATTCATTCAATGAACATGCAAAGTTGAAGACAAAACACTTTTCTTAAAATGTTGAATTGTTATAGAATGGTCTGGAATGTTATTTAGATGTAACTGGAAGAGTTGAGGAACTTAGTTTTGCAAAATGAATGGAACCCTGATTGAAGGTTAAGATATGATGCAAATTTTACCCCATATAAATATGCCCTGTGAGCAGAAAATTGGTTATGAAACTAAAAGTGTAATGCAAGAAATCTACATACAGTTTTTCAAACAAAAATGATACACATGAGAAATCTTTGAAAGTGTGCAAGCAGTTACAACCATAAACAATAAGTAACTCCATGACTATATCAATGTAGGAATTATAAATAAATTGTAAGGAGGAAACATAAAAAATGTTCCATCCAGTGGTGTGTTCTGCTGTTGCTGAACATATCAACTAATAATATAACTAAAAAATATCATGCCTAGAACCTCAAATTTTGTGTGTAAAATGTCGCACACGTAATGCTGGAATGCCCCAGTACTATAAGGTATTTTCTTTTAACAAATATGTACTTACATTAGCATTTATTTCAGGCAGACCTACCAAGGGTGAAAGTTTAACATAAAGAAGCGAATTGCCGGCATGCAGCTAACAAGGTTGTGTGAAGAGGAGTTACATGCAAGTTCAGTCCAATTGTTCGTTTGGGACCTGGATGAGGATATGGAACAATGTTCCATTTGAAGACATGGGTTTTCTCCTTTTACCATTGTCCCCCCCCCCCCACTCCTTGTGAGACTTACCAAATTGTAAATACTGAAGATACGGAACTTTTTAAATAATTGCGTGCATATCTACAATGAATGCTGATTATTAGCTGTTTTTGGATCTATGTGCTGCTGTGCAGTTGACGGATAACCAGTGAGTGACTGAACCCATGCATTCCACAAGTCTGCGTTTCAGACCTAATTCTATGTTATTAGAATGCATGAATGTGTGTGTGTGTGTGCGTGCGTGCCTGTGTGTATTTGGGTATATATTCACTGCAATGGTCTAATTGAAGAGTGACCCATTTGAACATGTTTGTGGTGTTGGTAACTTCTAGTTATCAGGAGCACCAACTTCACTTTATATTGAAAAGACAGATTGTGTTGTTTAAGAATGATGCATTATTGTTATGATTAGTTCATTGATGACATTCATTCACACTCCATGGGGCGAATGTAATTGCTGTAGGTGATGAATTTCAATGTAGCAGACATAAGTCACTTTCCTTGTATACCTTACATTAAGAAAACCTTTTCCGTGTGCGTAGTGTTACTCCCTAATTTATGAAGAATCATGTTAAATGATTTGGATCTGTGTGTTGTAAGAAAATGTGATGAAAACCCAGATGCGAGGATGCGATTTTAGATTTTAATTCATCTGTCCACAAGAATGTATAAAATTACATCTTGATGGCTAAATGTCATACATGCCAATAACGATACCTATGAAGGGTTGTATTTCCAGACAAAAGGGCAGAAAACAAGCAAGGTTTGATGGTCAACTGAAAATGTTGTTATCGTATGAAATGCGAAACCCATGTTTTTCCTAGTATACAGAATCTCTTGGCGATTTGTGTTGCATTTATGATACATATTAAATTGAAACTGAACTCTTTAATTTGTAAATGTGTGAAAGGGTAAGTTCTATATGGAAAGCAGTTGTGATCTCATGGTAGATTTTTGTTTTATAGATACTTTGTTCAGTCATGTCTATAATGTTTAAACCTATGTACATAGATGTCTTGCACATGAAAAGTTTATTATGTTTCTTGAAGGTACAAGATGTTGAACTTTTGTTGGCTCTTTTAATGGTAATCACTTCATGACAAAAATACAATGGTTTTAGGTTTTTATTGTTATTAGCAACTGGTTGATTCCAGTTTGTGACAATAACATCTCGCTTGAGATTATTGAGATATATTTGTATAAAAAAAATTACTTTTCCTATGTTGACTTTGTTCAAAGAGTGTTGGGATTGTGCAAATAACGGCAAAGGTAACTGCTTGGAAAGTGTAATTTTATTTAAAAAGTAAGTTTTTTTTTATAAATGCTTGGAAGGCATTTGCAGGTAATGTAATTTGGATTACTAAGTGAGGATCATCATTGATTTTTTTTAATTGTGCAATGTTTAGGTATAACATTCTGTTTATAGCTAACTTCACTAGCAACAGTGTAGTTAGTGCAATACTTGTATGTAACACAACCATCTCCATGGTGTTTCCAAAGTAATTTACGAAAAGTAAAGTCCCATGTTAGTTCTCCATGTGGTTTGTCACATTTAAAATGCAATGACTTGCAACAATCCAGTAAATATACCATAGATCTACTCAGCACAATGCTTTTTTTTTAATTAGATTTTTCTGATTACAAATAATGGTGAGAGTCAATACAAGAATTGAACAAAAAGACTGGTAAGTGTGTGTGTGGTCTGACATTAGTGAATACATTAATTTAAGCCATATTTTTTTGGTCTGCAAGGCATAACAACGACAGTGTGAATGAATGAATGTAAATTTTAATGATAATGAAATTTTCATAGGTGCAGTATTGTGTTTTTTTTTTGTTAAGAATTAATTTGTGCTTGTCGATAGTTTATCTGGGCACTTTCTGTAAAAGTCCTCTGTAGGATAAGAGAGTGCATTACCTATCTCTTGGCTTCATTCCTCTAGTTATATTGTGACGTTAGTGGATTCAATAGTGCTTAACCAAAAGAAAACATTTCAAGAATATTTATTAGACAATTTTTAAAAAGTAAAAAGTAACAAATTTCTGAATTTTCTTGCCTCGTCTTTAATCCTTGCTTTAATGTGAACTACTCTCTTAGACAACATTATTGCTTCAGCTGTCCAGAAAACACCTAGCATAGTAAAGTCCTCAGGAAGAGATTTACTTTTTATATATATACGTATATGCATAATTCTCTGTATAGACCTGTCTTTTGCTATGGCCATCTGCAGTACTGTTTAGCTGGGTTGTGTAACTGAACATTTTTCTTGATTTCTTGGCAGAAACTTAAATACATGTACAGAAAATTATTTGAAAATGGCACCCCCTTAGTACAGACATGAAAATAATAAGAGCTTCTGTAAAACTGAATATAGATGTTTCTTTTAAGACAATATAAACCACCAGTGAACTGGAAAAGTACATTCACTTAGAGGCATTGTGTTGAAGCATGACAAATGAAGGATATGATAAAAGATTATTGCAATAACCTGCGTTAAGACTGTTTTAATATTATAGTTGTATTCAAACAAAAAATATTTATGATTATTTAGTGTTCTTCATTGTTTTCAACTCGTGACCTATAAAAGAGTGCACTTTTCCAAAATATATTTAAAATTGTAATCACGTGAATTATATATAAGTTGTGCTGATTTTGTTACATTCTTCCCATAATTGCTGCCTTGCTACCATATTTGAAATTTGGGAAATATTGCTATGGCTGAGTGAATACAATTCTTTGGCAAATATTGGTGAGAATGTAACATTTAATTCCACATTCAAAATCTCATACTAAAAATATACCGGGAAAATGAATATCAGAGTAAAAGTTATTTTTGTACACAGAAATAGAGAGACTTTTCATATACTGAATAATAGTGGAAGGTGTGCAAAAGCTTCGAGGGCGCTGTGGTAAAGGCAGCGCTGCTAATCTATATAAATAACACTGACCAGGATAGGTTTATATGGCAAAAGGTATAACTTTGTTATCTTCCCACAAATGAGCAGACAATCGAAGGGGTGGGGCTGTCAGCAAAAACCAAGCACATTGGTGAACCATCCACCCCTGTTGCCAAAGCTTGCCTCACCTCTGTTGAAAAAGTCAATGGCGTCGGCATGTTTTGACTTTCTCGGCCTTATTGGTGGCGTGTGATGTAAAAGGTTTGTACGTTGTGGTGTCGGTGTTTGTAGTGTGTCCAGGCAGTTTTCAGCATAGAAGTGGTCATTCCACGACTAACCTATCCCTCATGATCATGCAACTCGATATTTAAGTCACAGTGCTGGGCATACAGACATCAGTGACAACTAACAATCCCATCTCATTTCTGATACTTTCATTACATAGAATCGCTTATTCGGTCAAAAGACATAAACAAAGAACTTACCTTTGGAATGCATAATGACAACCTACTGAGACTTTCCTTTCCTCCCAGAACCTCCTGGCAAGAGTGTGATAACAAAATATATAATTCCAGGAACAAAGCACACAATCCTCACAAGTATTGCAGCCCAGCATGAGGCGCGCACACACACAAATTTCATTTATAGGTCGTTACTGAAAGTATCTCATGCCTCACCATACATTGTAATAATTTGCTATGATCTCTGATGTAAAATAATATATGGTAAGTTTAAGTGGTTTTTATTTTATTTTTCATGTGATGAAAGAAAGTTCTGGGAAACCAGGAAGAAACAAAGCAAGTAAAATAAAATAAAAAACAGTTAAAATTACCACATATTATTTTGCATGTATTAAAGTGGTTATGCGAACCTTTAAAAGAAGAACCTAGATATGATATCTGAAAAATAAATATCATTAATGGTGAAAATTGTAAATACATTTGACATTTTATTTTAAACTCTCTCTGTGTGTGTGTGTGTGTGTGTGTGTGTGTGTGTGTGTGTGTGTGTGTGAGAGAGAGAGAGAGAGAGAGAGAGAGAGAGAGAGGGAGGGAGACGGAGACAGACCGTAGTTGCGGGTGTGCAAGATTCACTTTTTCCCTTTACAGTACTCAGTTTTTTATTACCTTCATTTTTGGAAATCCAGAGTTAGACAATTTCATTCTTGCTTCCTTGCGGTGTGTGAGAGTATTCCAGTCATGTAGGGTTAATACACATGGATGTGCATACACTATCAACGATGATGACAGCCGTATTTGTTTAAATATTTCAATTGTTGTGAACTATTTTTAAGTGTGTTGGCAAGTTATGGCTCAAAAACGTCTGCATTGTTATAAGAGTAGCATACAAACTACGTGTGATTGTGTATCTTAAAGAACGTGAGAACACGACTGCAAAGAGGTATTTCAGGTCACCCACAAGTGAGAAAATGATGATAACTTGAATTTTATTTATCTGTCTGCATCTGCAAATACATGACTATGAAGGTTGGAAAATGAATCCTTAAAGAGAAGAAAGAAAAAAAAATTAAAAAATGTAATTTCAATCTGAGTAATTTACATTATTATAAAGACTCCTCCGGAAGATAAGTAAAACTACTATTTTGATCAATTTTGATTTTGTTCCTTCACCATTTTGTTACAAATATTAATAATTTTAAATATAAAATAAACAAAAGAAAAGTTGTTTTTTTGTATCCTTCAAGTGTTCAAAACCGGTATTTGAATTTTTTCGGACTTGCATTTGAAACTTGCATCTGGTGATTTTAGTGTTTTCACATGTCTGAAAATCTCTGCAACTTCTGTTCTGTAATACCAAATGTAATTATTCAAAAACAGTTTTCTTCAGAAATAAGTGCACTTTTGTTTATAACAATTTTTCCCCCTCAGTTCCATGCTATGCTACAATGAATCCAATACAATAGGGGTTGGACAAAATAATATGAACACCCGATTAGATGAGCCCCATTTTCGGAGTTGACTGCACTGGCACACACGGAATGCATTTTTTGTTTTCTTCGTGTCCTATGATCCCTCTGCTAGAGGTATGAGCCACCAGTAAGCCTGTGAACCGCTTCATGTTGTGTTGCGCTACCATTATGTCTGACCTTACAGACTTCAAATGAGGGCAAATTGTTGGTGCATCCGTAACTATGGTCGGAAAGTTAGAAGGGGTATCATGAGCTACTGTATCTACCATCATGACAGTGTCAACGAAAACAGTGTGCCGAGAACTTCATAAACAGAATATCCATGGCAGAGCCGCTATTGCCAAACCTCTTGTAATGCAGGACAATGTCAAATGGAGAAGTCAGTTGTGTCAGAAGCACAAAACCTAGACTACCGACCAATGGAAACATAGAACATGCCATGTGGTCAGACGAATCAACCTTCAAACTATTTCCCACCAGTGGACGTGTTTACCTATGGTGAACACGGCCAAAGCATATAATCCAGACTGTCTGGTGCCAACAGTGAAACATGGTGGCGGTCAGACTGAAAGGAAGGGTAACTGCCAAGGTGTATGGAGGCATTTTAGGTGACTATGTTCATCCAATGGCGCAGGCATTCTTTCCAACAGGGGATACCATCTTCCAGGATGATAATGCCCCCATTCATACACCTGGCACTGTCCAAGATTGGTTTGATGAGCTTGATGACACACTTACACATCTTCCCTGGCCTGCACAATCACCTGATTTGTACATTATTATGCCATTGTGCTCGGTATTGGAAACCAGAGTACAGGTCCGTTTCCCTCCACCAGACAATCTCAAGGAATTGGAGCAGTTTCTTGTTGAGGAATGGTATAGCATCCCAACGACTACCATCCAGGATTTGTATGCATCCATTCCCAGGAAAATTGAGTGTTCTCAAAGTGAAAGGTGGTCCCACCCCATATTAGGTGGGTGTTCATATTATTTTGTCCAACCCCTGTAGATGTGTTTTCATAATTTTTCATTTTTGAGAGAACAAAATGATCATGAAGGGGGTAAAACACCTTTACCATATTTCTTGTTTACTGTGCAATGCCAACTATGTCCAAAAATTGTTAAGCATATGCGGTACCTGGCACCCTCTTTTTGTCTGTAAGCTCCCAAAAATTAAACATTTTGAAAAATTAAAGGTATGACACTCTGCAATCCAAATGGAGGACAGGAAAAATCTTAAATTTGCACCAGTGAGACTTCAACATAATATTAAAATGTGGTGAAGGTGTTTTTCCGAATAAGAAAGACGTTTAAGATTAATTTTAGTCAAAATTTGGCCCTTTCTGTTTTTCTTTGTGTTTGTCCTGTGATATGCTCATCACAAGCATGTGGATTGTTTATATGTGAATGGTTTTGTGTTAAAAACACATCTCTCAGGGATATTTCAGACTGAAGTAACAAGCGACACTTGACTGGTGGCAGCAATTATTCGCAGGGAAGTGAATCTACACAGGCCTCTTCAGTCTGCAAGCAAACATTTGCAGCGAATGTGTGAGCAACAGACCAAGGCACACCATTGAGAAATGGACCACTCTAGCATCTCATGTACCTTGTGTTGCTTGAGACCAAAGTGACATGAGACATGCTGCTTTGGAACGAGCCAATCAGCAGCATTGTTTCACATCACAACAGCATAGCAGGCTGCCCAAGTCTGTGTTTGATTGATGAAATCTGCAATCTGCACATGTCTCTTCGGTGTGAATTCTCCCATATGGAGATTTCAGACCAAAGAGAGAACAGACGACAAGTGACAGTGGGGTTTCACACCAAAGGGACAAGGACATGGGGGACAAGCAAGCATTCACCATGCAATGTGTAACCAATGGACTGAGATGACACGATGCACTGTATTGAAAACTACCCAGTCTGAGCAACAAGTGACATGCGTCTCTTGGAAACCAAACTTCAGAATAAATAATACCTTCCGAACTGAAGTGACACTACAAGCTGCATGTGATGCTGGTTTGGACTGGACCATTTTTTCAATGCAGTGCATTGTGTCACCTCGGTCTGTTGTTCGTGCATGCATGGGGAATAGTTTTTTTTAGATTGAAAGGTCCCGTGTTCTTTTTCACCTGCTACTCCAGTCTGAAAGCTCTGTTACTATTTGAAGTAAATTCATGCACAAAAAGTGTATTATCGGAAGTTTTCCCCAAATTTGTCAAAGTTGATGATGCACTTATTTTACCAGCATTTGTATCAATCATTATTTCTGCAGATTTTTTTTAGCTGGGCTCCACTTCAGCATACGTTACAATAATATAGGGTGATCCATAAAGAATGCCGGATTTGAAGTTGCTATAAATGAAATTTATTTTTGAGAGAAAAGCACAAAACACATACCATTCTCTTCAGGAGATATTAAGGTTTAAACATGGAAAACAATATCAGACATATGACCCCCCCCCCCCACTAGCCCTACACACAATCACTCTGTCCATGAAATTCACCATGACCTGATCACACATTTCCCCATCAAGTGTGTTGAGGACACGTCAAATTTCTTGCTTAAGTTCCAACAAATTTCGGGGTTTGTTCTGGTAAACTTGTGACTTGGTGTACCCCCACAAGAAAAAGTCGCATGGTATTAAGTCGCAAGATCGAGGTGGGAAGGTTTGGTCTCGCAACGGATTATTCTGTCCGGGAACTTCTCACGCAGCAGATTGATTGTTTCTCCTGAAGTGTGGCAAGTTGGAACCATGCATTTTCAATGTTCATTTGATCCAAACAAGGCCAAAGAAAATCAGTTAGTATTGCACGGTAACGAATTCCATTCACTGTCAGAGCATTTCCTTCTTAGTCTTCAAAAAAGTAAGGGTCGATCAAACCTCCACTCCAAACCCCACACCAAACCGTAACTCTCTGAGGATGCATTTCCTTTTCCTCAATCACACTTGGGTTCTCAGATCCCCATATTCGACAATTCTGCTTGTTTACAAACCTGTTTAAATGAAAATGATGCACTTTGCGAAATCCTCGTTCTCTCGTTCCCTTTCAAGGATCCAGTCAACAAATTGCAGTCGTTTTCCATGATCTGCTGGTTTCAGTTCCTGCGTTAACTGCACTTTGTATGCTTGCAAGTGCAGATCTTTCGTCAAGATTCTTTGCATTGTTGTTGGCACCATATGCAGTTCTTGAGCACGACGGCAATACGATTTTGCAGGACTCGCAGCAACAGAATCACTCACGACAGCAACGTTTGCTTCACTCCGGCGACTTCGAGGGCATCCAGGCCTTTTGATGTCTTGTGTTGATCCAGTTTCTTCAAATTTCTTGATCAACCTACAAACAGTTTATTCGTTCGGTGCATGAAGATGACCAAGTATCGGAGTTTCCGAATAGTAACCGCAAAACATTCTTGTGCGTTTTGACGATCAAAACTCGTTGTTCCTTACTGTACCTTTCCATGGCATTAACAACACACACAAACAGTAGAACAACTGAAATGCTTCTCAACACAAAACCTCAATGATAACTGATAACAACAATCGAACAAACAATGCTGCCAACCAAACAAAAAAAATATGGCATCCTTTTCAAATCTGGCGTTCTTTATGGATCACCCTTATTACCAGTTTTATAGCATTCTAATTCCTCCACTTTTCTATTTACAAAATAATTCTAACCATTTAAACTTTTGTATGCTTTTGAGTTCATCATGCGTGTATGTTGGCTAAGATGAATCTGTGATGCTTAATTACACACAGGCATTTGCAAATTTAGCAGGAGAGGCATGTGCCCTTCCCAAAGTATTAAAAACAATATATTACAATGATTAAAAAAGGTTCGAGCAGTCCTTTTCCATGTGGTAAAAATAAAATGAAGTGTACAAAAAATACAGTAATTGGGGTTAGATTTACTAAACACTTAAATATGTTGACACTGGATATAGAACCTGAAACTTATTGGTTACAGAACAATAACATTAACTGATGGACACTGACACAAAGTGAGAGCATTCTAAGTCAAATATTTTCCATGTTTGTGACAGGTCCATCTGAGGAAATTAATAATGAAGCTTAACGCATTATTTCTGTAATCACTGTTAATATAAATAATGTAGAATTATACTGTTTCACAAAATGAAGTAAAGCTATCAAATGATCCTTGGTTAGTTTCCTGGTAGAGGTATGTTGCACAGTGGTTTGGATTCCACTTTGAAGGTCCCGATTACTTTTTCTGACCACAAATTTGACCTAATACAAACGTTTGTAATAGTCTTGATGTGAATATCGTACACACACAGGCTGATTTTAATATGTCGAAAAATCTACATTATAGAAGTGGATTCAAATGTGTGGAACCACCCATATAATTTCTAGATAACACCGCAAACGCCGACCGCAGTGCATGTGAATCTGGTCAGGTGTAATGGTGTCATGCACAAGAATAATACGTTCCTGCAACTGTCGCATGTATTTTACCAGAGTTGCATAAACCTGATATTTTACATAATACAAGGTAACCAAAAAAGTTTTTGACGTCCCATTAATCATGCGCTCACAGAGAGGAAACGAAATGACGCACGTGCCTGCCAAGTGATCGGGAGTTAGACTGAACATAGACTGTCAGTAATACAGGCACGTTGCGTGCACACAGCAGTCATAGCTCGTCCAGTGTCTAAGAGAAATGGAGGTATCGAAGCATCTTGTTCTCATGTGTTTGTTGTAGTGGGCCTGTCAGCTGCCACATCAAGTCGTCGCATTTGCCAGGCTTGCAGAAAGGTTCCATGTTTCCGCTGAAACAGTCAGACTGCACCTGCATGGGATAGGGAAGTCATACAAGTTAAGCAAGTGAGTACCCCACACATTGTCAGCAGCCAACAAGGAACAGCGAGTGACAGCCTGTTTGTCCTTGCTCACTCGGCACCTGAACACACCCATATTTGATCGCTTGCTCACTGATGACGAAAATTGGGTCCTCTATGGCACTCCCAAGTGTACCAGACATTGGTTGTTGCCACGTGACCCTGTTCCTCACACCTCAAGACCACCTCTTCACCCACGAAAGGTTATGCTCTCTGTATGGTGGAATTGTCGGCAAGTGGTGCATTACGAGCTCCTTCCACCTGGTCAGACCATCACCGCTGACCTCTACTCTCAGCAGTTGCAAAGGGTGCACTGTGCATTGCGGCAGAAGGAGCCGGCATTAGTGAATCGTAAGGGTGTGCTGTTCCTGCACGACAATGCCAAGCCACATGTGGCAAAGATAACCCAGGAGACCCTTCAGCAACTTGGCTGGGAGACACTGTGCCATCCACCATATTCACCGGACCTTACACCAACAGATTACCACCTGTTTCATTCCCTCGACAACCACCTCTGTGGGAGATCCTTCGCAAATGAGAGAGACCTGCGGAACGCACTCATGGACTTCTTTGTATCTAAGCCCGCAAAGTTTTATCACCAGGGTATTGTGCAGCTGCAGGAACGTTGGCAAAAGGTGTTGGATGCTGATGGAGATTACTTCGAAACCTAAAGGTATGTACCGTCCACTGTATTGCTCTTTGTTTATCACTGCTCTAGAACGGCAAGAACTTTTTTGGTTACCTTGTAATAATAATGGAGTTCAATCCTGTTAGCAGGCTGGTCAACGACCTTGGCCCTACCACCCAATCCAAGGACCAAGAAATTGGTGACTCAGGTGCAGCTTAATTAGTAGGCATACTATCCTACTGGAAGAATTTGGGAGAGCCACTTTGCATTGCATCCTATCTGATTTAATCCAATGTTGACTGATTCCAGCACCACATAAACCAGTGTCATTGCACTTTTCTTTGAACAATGGCACCTTGTTGCATTGCCTACAAGGAACAAAACATTGAGGAGTATACATTATCTTTAACATGGAATGTGTGGTACCGTAACCCCACATCCCCCTAAATGTACCTTCATGACATGATACTATATGCACAGGAAACTTTCCTTTTATCCCTATTCCCATTTGAAAAAAATAAGTTGATTACAAGATGGCAGACTGGATGTGTCGTGTCACCATCAAGGATGCAGTATTTGAACCGCATATGGTTCCTTCCATTCATGTACAGTGGGATCCATGAGTAATACCGCGCAAATTGTCCATCACCATGTTCGTGCACCTTATTTGACTCAATAAGAGCTTCAAGAATTAAAAGAACACTCGAAACAAGCTGTTGACAACTTCTGCACCAGCATACATAAAAATCCATCGCTTAAAAACACACAGAATTCAAGAGAAAAAATGAATGAAAATAGTCATGGACAATTTGCACGGTAATACTCATGGATCCCACTGTACAGTGATATCTAGAAATTATATGGGTGGTTCCACATTTTTTAATCTCATCTTACAGGGGTCCCCCTCCATTTTTTGCTACTTTGGCCCCCGCACTATGCTAAACGTGGCTAATCCTTATCAAGTTTTGGCACCTTGCATGGACGTCCGCAGGATTTTTTCCAGGGAGGGGCAAGGAAGGTATTTTTTTCCAGGGGGGGCAAACAAGGCACATTTTCTCCAAAAATATTGTTGTTCCCTAAAAAACATTGCTTAAATTCGAATTTATGGTGTTCATGCAATAATTAACACATATTATTGTGGCTAAAATGAAATTATATGTGTGAAATACATAATTTTTGGTTGACTTTCATTTTCCAGGGGGGGCCACGGCCCCCCTTCCGGACGCCCATGGCACCTTGCCACCGCAGTTTTGGAACCCAATCGCCGTCACTGCCATCATATGCTTGCAGCGTCCCCCTCTCAGAAAAAAAAAATCCACCTATGCACACAGGATAAAATATGTTTTTCGAGGGCTGATAGAGTTGAAACTGGGCCAAAGTAGCAAAAATTAATTAACTAAAGTCTCTCTTGTCGTCCTCTACTGGCTGCCAAATTTGATGGTTCACGGGGAATTCTGGGTGTTTAAAAGGGGGGGGGGTAAGAAAATGGCAATGCAATATTAATAATAAAGTTTGTTTTAGGGTAGGATTTTACGAGGAATTGAAGGTGTATACATGTTCACTTTTCAAACTGTAAGGGCCTCGCGTTTCCAAACGACAGCTCTGGACAATTTGCCTACTTTTATATTTGCTGTTGACTGTACTCTGTACTCTCTTCAAATTACAAACAGGGTGTGTAGCCGGTAATAGATGTTCGTAATGATAATTGTCGACCTTTAACTTTTAACATAAAATACACATACAATTTCCCAGTTTTCGAGGTTAAAATTTATTTTTGAGAATGAGAAACACAATTTTCTCTTACAGTAAGGCTTTCAGCTGAAAATCCTGCGGTACATACTTGTGGTGATGTTTGTTATTGGACACGAAGTTCATGCGCGCATTGAAGAGTTCGTAGTATATTTACTTTTAAGTTCAAAAACACGAGAAACGTATGCTGGATATTTTCGTTTTCCGTAAATCAAAAAGAAGGAATATTAAAGCTTGCTTTTCATTGTTGAGCTAATCACACACTTGCATGTGGCCAAATTTAATTCTAGCAAATAAGTGCTATTTTCATGCTAGCTTTCACGCGTGGTAGGCAGAGGACGCGCACGTCGCATGAAATGCTAAGCAGCGAAAATGGCGGATGAACAGGTGAGAGCCCAAACAAAGGACGAAACTTTATGTAGTTTTATGTTATTAGCAATGAAACATGTTCAGTTTCATACATTTTGATGTTCTCTATATAAGAGATAATACAGTTAGGGTGTTATGCGAGGAACGTAATTCATTTGTCATTTTTCATCTTTGTCAACATTCAACGTCAGGGCAATGC
The DNA here is from genome assembly GCF_977018435.1 of Lepisma saccharinum. NCBI lineage: Eukaryota > Metazoa > Arthropoda > Insecta > Zygentoma > Lepismatidae > Lepisma > Lepisma saccharinum. The sequence continues at coordinate 55,104,372 of NC_139249.1, forward strand.
TGTTTTTGTATTGTTCGGGAGGCAATGTTGGGATAATGTCCCAAGAAGAAAAAAATTACAAAGAAGTTTTTTCTTATAGTTAATTAAAATACAGTAAAACCTATTTACGATATGCATGTTTTGTAATGAACCAGCATTTCTGTTAGAAAGCTATACATAGCCAATAAAATCAAGATAACGTACACATGATTACAATAAAAGTTTGTTCGGTGCCCGTTTTTATTCGTTCTTTCAATAGTTAGATTGATCAGAAATTTCTACCTAGTTGGCATTTATAGTCGTCTTCGCAAACCATGGAAATATTACGCATTTGTCAAAATATATATCAAGAATGAAACAAGTATTATCAACCTGTTTCTGTTTAGAAAACGAACATGCTGGTGGTAATATTTACGTTACATTGAAATTGCCAGTGTTTCGTTGAATTGTAATACCAGAAATACACGAGAAAATATACTAGAAAAAACTGTGATTTTGTACAGATGTGTGGTACATTTACATTTAGGTATGACTGAAGATGACCGGACCCCTCTCAGATTTCCTTCATATTTGGCATACTTACTAATTGAGGCCTGCTAATGACTAATCTGAAGTTAAATTTGTCAAAAACATCTAGAAATTGCAAAATAATTGCCAACCATTGATGCTAGCCTCATGAACCATTGACGTGTGTTTAGGTTAGTTTGAGTTATGTTAGGCAAACATAGTTAAAATTTCGTGTCTTGGTAGTATCAGGATCTAAAAATTGCGAACCATTGACACTAGCCCCACGAACCATTGACGTGTGGTTAGGTTAGGCAAACATAGTTAAAATTTGGTGTCGTGGTAGTATCGGGAATATATATATTTGCTTGTGAAACAAAAAAAATTGTGAAAATCGACTTTCCATTCCGAAAACTAATGCCTTATTTAAGCTTATTTTGCAATTTCTAGACGTTTCCAACAACTTTTAACTTAGATTCGTGATTAGGATGCCACAATTAATGAGTATGCCAAATATGAAGAAAATCGTAGAGGGGTTAGGTCATCTTCAGTCGTTCCATTCCATTCAGTTTAGAGTGTATTATTTTCATGTACCCTTGATAGCCCCATCTGGTTCGCTGCACTTTTTGACTGTGTGCACCGAAGCATCTAGTTCGTTGATTTGGAGTCAAGTAGTGTATTTGGTGTCTGCATCGTTTGCACTACATTCTGGGTCGGTGTATGTGTGGTGTATTAAAGCAGCAGACGGGCATTTGTTGAATCTTCTGAACTTGAACACCGCTTTCCGTCTACTTGGTTGAATATCATTTCCTTGCACCACCCTGACACTGGAATACGCCTGCACTACACAGAGTGTCAAAAAGTGCAGGGAACTAGACAGGGCTAATATATCTTTGCATATGAAAGGCAATTATTCATTTGTAAGAACATTTCCATGAACTGAAGATCAAAGTAAACAAACCAAGAACATAACTGACGAAGTAGTTATTTACACACACACACACACATTCACTCACGTTTTAAATGTTTTAGAGGAAAATAGAAGTGGTTCTTGTATGATCAAAGTGAACCATTAAATCATTGTTGAAACGGCGAAGATATTTATGGTGATTTCAATTACAGAAATAATTGTGGAAATATCTGGTCTTCTAGTGGAAACTGGACTTTACTGTACTATTAATGGATAGCTGTTTAGTGTTAAATAACATTGTCTTCACACATATCCAAGGAGAGAAAACTTAAAAATCAATTCAACCAAAACTAACTGGTATAACATTCTCTAGATCATCACACATGTGGTACTTGAACTGTAAAAATTAGGAGGATATTGGACACTTAAACTTACTGCTGCATGTGGCAAATATGAATACACCATTTTGTTTACATAATTGCTATGGGTTAATAATCGGGAGTAAAAATAAATGAAGCATCTTATCTTCAATGAGCCTACTATCGATGTTACTAAGAACAACAGCTGGAATGTAAACTAGCTTAGTTGCACTGAGCATCTAAGACGTTTTTTTTCTTCAAAGCTGAAATCCTTTTTACATCTAAGTTTTATTTGCTATGACTAAATCTTAGAAAATAGAGACTGTTATTTTTTAATGGAAAGATATTGATATTCTGTGCATAGTCATTGTTTCAGCTTGCAGAAAATGCTAATTATTGGGATTTGCTCTACTTGGTGTTACCACAAATACTGTCACAACTTTGGAAGGTGGCACCTTGCTTGTTGTTCAACAACTTCCCCAGTGAGAATGAAGATGCGAGTCATTGCTAGTTGAACCACTGAAGTGAATGAAGTGTGTTTAGCTTCTATGATGGAATCAGGCAATTACAGAAACTGTGGCTATTATAGCAGTCCGTATGGTAGGGAAATGAGCAGGCAAAATTTTCAAGACCCTCTAGAAGCTTGGAATGTTCAAGAGGTTTGTGTATAGTTGTATGTAGTGTTTCATTTACACTAGAACAGTGAATAACGGGCCTAAGCAGGGACCACCATGCACCGTGAGGACTGTGCAACTGGTGAAATCTGTGGCATCCTGCATTCACAGAAATCCTGTATGGAAGCAATCAGTGATGAACGGAACATTTCCAAAATGACCATGTCTCATGTGTTACGAAGTGACCTTGGACTGAAAGCTGACAAATGACATAGCAGACCACTTTCTCAAAACTGAATTAAAGCATCATATGGTAATAAAAACAAAGCACCTACCATGGCATTATGCAGACAATGGGCATAGAAGAATTCTGCTCACTGATGAAAAAGTGTTTACTGTTAAGGAGGCTTTCAACTTCAAAACAACAGGGTGTGTGTGAAGGCTCCAAGAGTCTGTCATGCTGCTTCAATCATGGAGTGCTAGGGGTGAGTTATAATGGCACCACTGAACTCCATTTCTGTGAGGAAGATGTGAAAACATTAGCCCGAGTGTACCAGGAGACAGTCCTGAAGATAATGGTCAAGGATCTTGGCAACACTCTCTTTCATGGTCAGGAGTGGAGCTTTCAGCAGGATTCTTCATTTACCTCTCAGCTTGGCAGTCCAGCTAATTGTGGTCTGTGCTTCAAGACATGGCTTACAAGAAGAGTATACAGTATACAGTATAGCCAGTTTGAAGCATTCTCTTGAGAGTACATTGGCTAATACAATTAGGCCACTACCTTAATTTATCCAAGAATGGATTAATACCAAAGCTGCCAAGGCTGGCAATATATAATACTAGCGATCATTATCATCCTGAAACCTGTTAAATGATACTACATAAACCATGTATTACTTTATAATAAGGTGCATCTGTGAACTAAAAACAGATTGCCCGTAACTTACATCAACTACACAAATAATTGTAATTGTAATGAGTGTATGTAACTGCAGTGTTTATGCATCCACTCCCAATTTTAATCACCAAAATCCTTCAAGTGAACTGTTTTTACTGTTTGAAAAAGATAGCACAACTGTGTGTAACTTATTCTGTCTTTTTACTTACCAAGAGAAATACAAGAATTTTGACAAAGGTACATTAATGAGAGAAACAAATATGATTTTGGTACAAACGGTGACAGTTGAGTCCCATATTAACATTTATTATATTAAACTCTTGATTCAAAAGTGTAAAACCACCAATAAAATTATTTTAGCAAGTTGCACAGGAGGATATGGAAGGCATGACCAATAATGGAAATGAGTGTTCAAGTAAGTTTGAAGTTCAGAGAAAGTAATTTGTACATTTTAAAGATTCAGGGAGTAATAATTTTTGAGGAACTAGGTTGTGAAAAGTTGGTTGTGTACGTGTGCAAAGGGGATTTCTGGAATGTCTCATTCTTCACCATGACATGACAATGCCTGGCCTCTCACATCTTCGATGTGACAGCCAAAATGCACTGGAGCATTTTGTCCCATGCCCTTGCAGTCCAGACTTAGCCCTTAGTGGTTATCATTTGTTTGAGCCCTTACAGAGCATCTGAGAGGGAAGAAATTAAAGACAGATGAAGCATTGAAAAAACTGTCCTACAGTAGCTACAATTGAAACCCAGTTTCTTTTTATGTCAAAGGAAGCAGGGAAGTTCCACAACAATGAAAAATGACATAGTTGGGAGCTTGTAGGACTTTCCAACCTTGAATGAGTCTTATATTATGTTTGGGTTACACTAGCCATGGCGCAAGATGAAGGGAAATGAGTGATAGTACAAAAATAAGTTTTCCGGTTCCATGGTTGGGAGAGGAATATCCTTACTGGTGACAAATAGGGACAAGATGATAACTAGTTATTTTTTTAACGTGGTCCTCTCAGACATTCACAGTTTCTTAATTAAGGGGCAATGTTCAGCCTGTGGCTGTTCTCTCATCTAACTGCAGGGTGTCCAGCATTCATCTACTGTTTTTGATTCGCGTAGTACTCATGCAGCCCCAGAGTAGGGATGGTGCGATGTGCGCAGATTTGCTGTTGAGACATTTTTCGAGAATAGTGAATCTGTTGTCATGACGGAGCGGCTGTTTAGATGGCACTTTAATATTTGGAAGACAGGGAGGATATAGAGATTTCTCAAACACAAGAGCCTTTGAATCATGTCCGTCAGATCTAAACACACTCAAGCAGAGAATTGTGAAGGAATTAATGCTATGCCGGCAGCCACATTCTTTCGTGTGATGGAAAATGTGGTTATTCGAGTGCATTAACCAGGATGTTATGGTGTTATTTTCAAAATATAGCAATGTATCTTGTGTAGTGACAAATGACATATAGGCTACATGTGTGTTTCAGGTATCACTGTTGTCAATAAATTTGATCAATGATTGAAGACACAGTATGTGTTTCAAAGTGATAGATGAACTCTGTGTTACTCTGTACTTTACTGGTAAACAAGGTTAAAAGAAATCTCTCTCTCATGAAAGTCGCTGCCCTACAGATGAACAAATTTGTGAAAAACATGTTTAACATTATCATTCTTTGTTTAACAGTGTCCAACCAGCACCTTCTTCGAATCAAGACCATAAAAGGGAAAGTGGGCAGGGAAGGGGGAGGTCCATGCATCCACAATGGATGAGCTGTTGTTATCTGTCTTGTGTAGAGTCTTGTGCTGTTGTCAAGAAGCAGAACGTAGCAATGAGAAGACCTGGCCTGTTGTGTTGATGGCTTTGAATGGTATCAGTGTACTTCCACCTTAAAATAAGCAGCAACAGAAGCAGACGGTTGCTTTTCATCTGTAACACGCAAGATGATTCACATTGTACTAACATGGACATACTCCTTGTTGTAGTCCCAATCATAAATATTTAGCTGGGCAATAAATTTCCAAGTTAAGCTTGAAGTAGTTAACATTGTGGTTATATTTGTTACTTGCAGGAGGTGAGGCAGTTGGAGTTGCTGTGTAAGCAGCTGTATGAGTCTCGAGATTCAGGTCAACGTGCTGAAGCAGAAAAGACCCTTGTTAGCTTCCAGAATGCTCCAGATACGCTCTCCAAATGTCAGCTTCTGTTGGACCGAGGTGATTCATGCTACGCCCAGCTGCTTGCAGCCACCACTTTAACCAAGCTTGTTTCTCGAAGTGCGCAAGGACTGAGCCTCCAACAGCGAATAGACATTCGTAAGTTTCCTTTAAAAGTCAAATATTGGGTAAATATAGTTTGAGTGCAGTTGTACTAGTTCTGGAATAAAACCAGAACCTATACTTGTGTGGTGAGTGGATCAATCCACATCAGGTGGTACATTGCTGCTTGACCATTTCATGTATATATATTTTCTGTGTTGTGAACCTTGTATGTTGGCAGTTCAGAACCGCTGTTATTTTATTTTTATAATCACTGATTTCAAGATAGCGGACATTTATTTTTATAGTGGCATGCATTATTTTCTCCATTTGTAAGTCCAAGGACAATGGGACAGAAACTGTGATGGTAAGCAGCTTATAGGCTACAAATATGTTTGTGTATAAAATCCTGAAAATTATTCTTTCATAATAAATTTTATGGTCAAGATTTTGTATCATTTTCAGGTAATTTTTTGAGGCAGAAGGCAGTTTGTTTGACACCCCAAATTATTTATTGCAATTACCTATGTACCAATTATGTGTGTCATAATTATTTGAAGTTTGAGACTTGGGTACTCTTTTTTCTAGTGTCATAAGCATGTAGTTTTTGAAAAAAGTTTCCAAATCATAAGCATGTAGTTTTTGAAAAAGTTTCCAAATTCAGGGTTAAATATCTCTGGTGGGCAATTTTTAAAATCTGATATTTGTACAAAATATACCCTATGTAAAATTTTGAGTTGGGAGATTTAAGTGGTGTAAGAGATAATCATGAAAAGTTGAGTAATTTGTGCAAAACAAGGTGTGCCTAATTTTCTATTTTGTGTATTTTATGTAAACTGTGATTTGGAATGTAAATGAACAGGATGGCAAACATGAAATGTATCTGAAATATATTTGATGGTGATATGCATTCCTGCAGAGGAGTTTTCTGCTGCTATTGAACCCAGATCTGCACCACATCCTGTATGGATTTCTCTTTTCTCTTGTTGATAGTGATGGACTCATGGCTCTGTTGGATGCAGTTTCCCCCAAAACAAAACACTCGGATCTGCTTCATGAAAACTGTTGCAACTAGGTCGCAATCTCCACTGTTGTTTCTGATGCAGATCAGAAAGATGTTAGAGAACCCAACATGCAAACTTTACATTATCCCAAGCCTGTCTGCACTATGCCAGATGTAGATTCATAGGTGATGTCCAATTGTGCACTCAGTTTGGACACTTAGTTTCTGGGTTCAAATCCTGGCCCTGGCATGGCTGTTCTTTGTCATTGTCCCTCCATCAATTTAATCCAGTCATTACTTATCGTTAGAGTCACATATTTATGGTGAATAAGAGATCCAAGATTTTGGTACACGTACTGGACATTTGTCGGGATCAAAAGCGGCATATAAAATGGCATTTCGGTGTTAAAATAGTGAATAAAATCCTATATTTGATATAAAAACTACACTTATTAGACAAAATTGACATTTTCTAATAGTACATTTATATAATTACCAGAGTAGTAAGTTTATTCCTATGTAAAGGAGTCCATTTTTCCTTCTCAAATATTTACAGCAGAATTAATCAATTTTCCATGAATTGCATAACTCTCACGATAATTCAGACCTCTGAAGGTATCGTATCGGTTAATAAACCCTAAATTTTATGTTCAAGAGTTTTATCTCGCATTTTTCAGTTCATTTCACATCATTTTGTGACAAGACATGGTAACAAAATGCACCTCATGCTGAAAAACATGAAAAATTTTCATTACAATGTGTCATTTCACATTTTGTGTTTTCGTCAAAATCAAAATGTGCATGGCGCTACTTATTGTCATTGCCATGATTAGCTAAGTGTGGCAGAAAAGCGACGCTAAATAACAAAATTTCCATGCAGTACAATTTGGACACTTATCCATGAATCTTCTATGATCAAGGCATCAAGCCTGTTGGTGTGAGCATCTGTGCACAATGCTTATGGGCTGCCAGGTTAATCATCTTCCGTTACACTTGTTCTTTCCACTGTAAACTTTCCATGGATATACAGTACTTGAACATCTAGTGGTGGAGTTTCACTAGCTTCACCTTTCTGCACAACAAAAGCACACTACACCACATCGTATTTTTGATAGGGCTGTTCCACTACAAGTGACCATGTTTCCATCCTTGTAGCTGCCCCTGAACTAATGGCCAAGTGCTGCACTTGCATGGATCCAACTACCCATCATTTATGCAGATGGTAAAGTACACCAGCTTCTCTGCTTCCCAATTATTTGTAATTTTGCCCCTTCCGGTATGTATGCACAGAAATGGAAATATAGCCAGCCATTTTGGACCCTTTTCTGAAAATTATTTACTGTTGTTATTATGTACTGTACACACCTCAAATTTTGTGTATGAGTACTCAATACTTCCATTTACAATATAACTTACCAAAATGTATGTAATTTTTTCATGCGTCAGCGTCAAATATTCAAAACTCTCCAAAAAAGATTCTGTTCATATCTCTATTATTCTAAATACACAGTGAATGATATCACTTTCTATATTCTCCTCTTTAGTTCAGACCCAGACTCATTCACAACCTCTTCCAGACAATATCATCCTGGTAGAATATCTGCTGGGAACGAGCTGGAGCACCTTTGCCACTCATCGTGCCATATGAGAAATTGCACCGTTCACACGCCACAAGGACTAGTGGAGAAAGAGCAAAGAAACAGCACTTGTGCTGCCCTCAAGTGGGCAAGTTGTGAACTGAAATATGAAACTTTTTCATCAAAACATCTGACTAATAACGTAGAAAACAAAGAATTTAGATCTACGTTATCTGCGATTCGTGCACTATTGAGGAAAACATAGATATACGAAAGGGTTAAAACTCTCCTTTACTTTTTGATTCCCATTGTATGTTTTATTGTGCCCTATAATCTAGGGATACGTGCATGATTTATGCAATTTTTAATAGGAATTATAACTGCTGATCTGCTAACAGTCTTTAATACATCAATGTCACTTTTCTCATTCTAACATTTAATTGTCACTTTACTTTCATTCACAGGAAACTATGCATTGAATTACCTTGCCACTCGACCCAAATTAGCAAACTTCGTAATCCAAGCACTTGTAACATTGTTTGCGAGGATTACTAAGCTTGGTTGGTTTGATAGTGATAAAGATGAATTTGTCTTCAGGAATGTTGTGAGTGATACTACCAAATTTCTGCAGGTAAGTATTTTTTTATACGATTCTCTTTTGTTTCTTTTCCAGTTTCATGTAATAGCTGTAACATTTGAAATTCCAGTTCGCATTGTTACACTGCACTGTTGGTGGCAGCTAGATGCACTGCTGTTGCTGAATTGTGTGCTGTGTCATCTACCACTGTTTGGTTTTACTTGGCAGTGGTTGTTGGAGTAGCAATGCAGACTGGAAGCCCACCAGTCTTACATGTACGGTGACAGTGCTCACTGAAATTAATCAAACAAAAATAAACTGTTCCTACATAATGTGGAACCTCAATTTTAAATTTTTCAGGAAACCAATTACTTTTGTCCCACTCTCGCTTTGCTTTTCCCACATGTGGCACCAGCAAAATTCTGCCCGGCCACCTATTTTCATGGCCGTGCATTTAGTGTCTGTGTTGTTTCTTACTACTTTGTGGATATTATTTCCAATAATTTCCATTGAAGGGGAATTTGGTTTACCAAACTGACAGTCTTGACATCATCAGCAATGCACAAGAAAACAAAAAGAAAAAATGAGAATTTAATGTATACATTTCTCAGGTACATATCCACACTACTTTTCAGCATAATCATGAAGCGAATTGAGGTACTTGTTATGCAGATGCACCAGATTTTGTATGCCTTTGTCACAGAAAGTTCTCGCCAAGCTCATACTGCACTTGACTGCTCGTTCCGCAAACATTTAAACAAAACTGTCATGGAGACAGTGTTTGCACTGGCACGAAGAGTAACTAGTTGAATACTGTCACACATTCACATCACATGAAGCCATTTATCAGTATTGCTTCTCAAGCAAGACATGGTTGGCACTCCTACCAAGTATGAATTTTGTCCTGAGATGCGATCCTTGCAAGTTGGACACAGTGAAGCTGATGTTCATAATATTATAAGTGTTGTAACAGGTGGCTACTCACTGGGAATTCTGCGTAAAGTTTTCTCCATGAACATGAAAAATTGCAACTTTTATTTATCGTGTTTCGGAGGAGAAGGTGGAAGTTCTCTGAAACACTTCATACTTCAGGTTTGTGCAACTTACTCACTTTTATATATATTCTTTCTTATTTCTAAAAATTAAAAATACAAAAATATTTATTACTTATGTAAAATGAGTATCTATTTTGTACACCGACAATGTTTCGGGAACCTCTGTTCCCTTCTTCAGGTCCTATATTTCAGCTATCCGAAAATTGGCATAGCCTCGTCAATTCATACACTCGTCAGGAAAAGGAATTGGTACATTATGGTACATTTCCCCGATAAGGAAAGCACAGGCATGGGAATAGTGTGATAGTGGGCATCTTTTCTTTTTCAAAAGTTTTGACTTGCACTGGTGTTTAAGTGGAATGTTTTATAGTGATTATTTTTAACAAATATCAGTGAGCATGGGTCAAGCAAAGGTTTTAGTGTTTTCAAATATTTTACCTTTACCATAATGTACCAATTCCTTTTCCTGGTGAGTGTATGAATTGACGAGGCTAGGGCAATTTTTGGATAGCTGGAATATAGGACCTGAAGAAGGGAACAATGGTTCCGGAAACGTTGTCAGTGTACAAAATAGTACTCATTTTACGTAAGTAATAAATAATTTTGTATTTTTAATTCTCTGAATCATGTCAACGAGAACCTCCGGATTTTTGTTAAAACACTAAAATAACACACAAACAGCACGATAAAAAACACTTAGGAGTTCTTCCAAGCTTTCGACTCTTTCATGGAGTCATCTTCAGGGCTGGTCGCCAAAAACTTCGCACACCATGCCTTAATGGTTTTCCCATCAGGTGCTTCACCTTCATATTCTCTCTGGTAATTTTGTTGCACTGTAATGATTGATTTGGTCTCGGCATACCAGAATACAGATTGTGCATGCTGCTGCGGAGTCGCCATTGTGCTTTATGCAATTGTGGCGCTGCATAGTGAGAGAATGGTGAACTTCGAGGTCATGCAAAAGTACCACTCGCATTCCATTATGTTTCATAACCTTTTAGCAATGATGAATTGAAATGTGGGAGGTTTGAACGGAACACACTGTATTTTAAGTTGGCTGAACTCCCAGGTGTGAACGTTCTATGACAAGGTTGTAAAGAATCTATCTTTGTGACGAGTGCTTCACTTTTTTATTTTGTGCTGTAGATATGTGCATGCTAACTTTCCACCATTTTTTTGTTTTATTTTACCACTGCATGGGAGGCTGATTTCCAATAATCCTCCTATTCATTACTTATTAAGATGACATAAAAAATTTAAGTACATTGGTTACCTCTTTAAATATGATTTCATTGAAATTATTAAGTGTTATTAACTTGTACATAGTCACAGTTTTTAGTGTTAGTTTTTGCTGGTATTTTCTGGTGAAAATTATCAGATGTTTATATTTCCAGCATGTAAAGCACAGTACTTAATGATGTAAATGCTCACAGAACTATAAATTTGTGACTTTATAATTAAAGGAAGTAAATCATACAGTATTTTTTGTAATTCAAATAAGTTCAAGGGCTTTACAATATTCAGTAGTTAAAAACTTTTTCTATATTCTCGGCACAAACATGCAAAAAATTAAATTCTTGTGTAAAATAATTAGACCCTGTTAACTTTGACAAATATTATAATTGCCTGAACATTGCTGTGGCTATATACACATACATGATTTTTTAAAACATGCAAAGTTTCACAAATTACTTGTTTGCATCATCAAACCCAGTGAAGTGAGTGAAGAAAAATACCTTGATGTTACATAGTTTGTTGTTGACAAATCCACATTTGCCAGATCCTCTGTTTTATGCAAATTCTTGTCACAAGTCACTAGATATTATTGTCATGATTGTACATTTTGTTCACTTGGTATCGAGATGAAACATAGTTTTCAAATTTACATTCTTTTTACCTCAGCCTCCCTGATGGTGTAACTGTAATATTGTCCCCATATAATCAAGGGGTCCTGGGTTCGATACCTGATGGAGGCACATAGTTCTTCGGATCCCACTTTAAACTGAAGATTCAGTCCCGATTAGCCTTTCTGTGCATAAAATAGACTTAAAACAACAATTCATTTTTACATTTCTTTTTAATTTATTATTTTATTAAGAATTGAAAAAAAATCTTACATAATATACTGTGTTACGAGCTGCAACATAAGTGCTAAATCAGCAAACACCAGCCAACTCCCTGGTGACGAAAGGTTGCCGGAACAGGCAGAAGTTAGTTACGAGAGAGGTCGGAAGCAAATAGCCTTAGTGTGTGCACCATAGAGTGGGTCCGTGCAGAGGTGGGCCATACCCACCATAGATGCCATCTGCGGGCCAGCACTGCTGGAACATCAACAGGTACAGTGATGACATGAGCTTTTAAGTATCAGTGTTTAGGTGCCTAATCCCGGCTCGGGCATTTTCACCCCTCACCTGTTCGACCTGCGCATAATACATTTGTGAAGGGCAATAGAGCATGAATTTTTCCGCCTCCTCACAGATAAAAACATCCTCTCGTAGCCAAACAGTTTAAGCCAGCAAACGACCTAAATGTAACAACACTGTGAATCGTCTTCCTTGATATTGTACACCTTTTGGAAATAATGGTATCTGCTTGCAAAAATGTTGATTTTTTTTTCCTGTGTGAACATTCACTTTAATTTTGTGCATAATGTTGTACATATTTATTTTTGTTTCATCTTTGTAGGGGTCCGTTGAACATTGTATGATAGGAGTCCAGCTACTTTCTCAGTTGACGTGTGAGATGAACCAAATTTCAGAAGCAGATGCAAATCGTTCTTTGACCAAGCATCGGAAAATTGCTTCATCATTCCGTGACACTCAGCTGTTTGAAATATTTAGATTATCTTGCACGCTTTTGAGAACGGCCTTGGAAAATTGCAAGAGTTTGAACTTCAATGATGAAGGACAGGTAAACATGAATTCCAGTATTTCTCTGAGTCAATTAAAGAGTTCAATGTAAATTTTTGGTGATGTTATTGAGCACAGAAGTCACTTTTGTTGTCAGTGCCCTGTTCCATTTACAAGAGACTCCAGCTTTTTTACAGTGACCAACTAACAGACAGAAGGAAAGAAATTATATCAAATATTGAATATCAAACCATTCCCTTTTTTTCACCATCTCTGTTATAAGTCATGGTCAAGACAGATTAATTTATGATCTATCAGTATCAGCATATGTAGCCATATTAATGTTTCGATAAAATTACAGACCCGATATACCTATAAATAGCCTGTATTTAGTGCAAAATTCTGCCACATCATTATTATTATTTGCATATAAACATAATTTAGTAGGCCTGGATCAGTATCATTGTAAACCAATACCCTGATATTCTTACCAGTTCTCACCGATACTTCGACATTGTAACAATTGAAAATTTTGTAACAATTGAAAATTGTATTCAAGATATTTATAAATGTAAATATAAAAGTACATTGCAAATATATCACATCAGCTTATCAAGGTCTTGCTTGAATATTACATGATCTATCATTTAATTACGAAATATACTTATGCCACACAATATGGCTGCAAATGCAGTGACAAATACGAATGTTGCGATGAATTCAACCCAAGCTTTAGCAAGCTGTAACTTCTGGAGAAACGCCAGCCTCTATTCAGTAGTTACAGCTTGCTAAAGTTTGGGTCAGATTCATCGCAACATTCATATTTGTTGTCTCATTGAAAAAATGACCTTTGCAGAAGCAGGCCTGGCACCCCAACGAAACTACTCATGAATCTGAAAATTGGCAGGTTATAGGTGGTGATACATTTGCATAAACTGTAGAACTTCCATCAAAATTGAAGAGGGTCGAGCAGGGACCCCTAGGCCACTTGACATGGAATGACCCATTAGTATCAGAAAGTATGGGGTTCAAATAACAGGTAGCATTTTTCAGCACTAGAAAATAAACATTTCTTCAGACATGTTGCTATAATACCATAGTCTTCTTGCTATGCAAGCTGAGCATCAAGACATGAATATACCCTTAACATGTTTTTTCTTTGTCCATCAATCAAATTCACAGGTAAAGTAAGTGCATGTATTAAGTGCAGTGTTTAAGATTAATTCTTTTTGTCCAAATAAATAATAGCAATTAGCGATTTCATATATTTCAAGGGCCTCCCTGATGGTGCATTGGTAGCATTGTCACCTTGTAATCAAGGGATCCGACTCCCGGTGGAGGCAGCACTTAGTGGTTCGGATCCCACTTTAAACTGTAGGTCCAGTCCTGATTAACCTTACTGTGCATAAAGTGGACTTAAAAACACCAACTCAGTCAATCATATATTTCACATGTTTTCTTGTGAAAATAAAGAATCTGATGTAATACTTGTACTGTATTTCTTTTTTGTTTTGTAATGTTTTGTACTTGAAACTTTTCTTTTTTTCAGCATGGTTTAATGACTCAGTTACTGAGGCTGGCTCATAACTGTTTGACATTTGACTTCATTGGTACATCCACAGATGAGTCATCCGATGACCTGTGTACAGTACAGATTCCAACTAGTTGGAGACCTGCATTCCTTGACTTTCTTACATTACAGTTGTTTTTTGATCTCTACCATTCCTTACCAAATACATTATCTCCTTTGGTAAGTGGGAAAGCATAGCTTAGTTTGAATTCTTGTTTTTTAAAGTTTGTTTGTTCGGTTATCATACTGGCAAGTGTATCAGATAATGGAGTCCTGATTTTACTTTTCTTTAGGAGCCTTTTAATAGATAAATAAAAAATGTAAGAATCAGGCTTGAAGTTGAGGTGGATGGAGGGGGGGATGGTATCCTCCAGCTAATAAAAATTTACACAAAGCAACCCAGATAATTCCAAGACTGGAGCAACCTGCCCCCTCACCCGTACACCTCACAATTTGCACTTTGAGCATTACTTATAATGTATCAAAAGAAATTCTAACATCAGGGAAAAGTAATACAGGGTTATTTGAAACTCCTTAGTTTCAAAGAATTATTCTGTTTCTTGCAGACTAATACTAACGTGCAATGTACAGTACATGTGTAGAAAAACTCAAAGTTTTTTTTTGTGTAACTTCCTCGTGTAATACGTGAATATCTGTGTGATATTCTAATTCTCCCTAGTAGTACACCCAATTGTCAACCTCACTTCCACGAAGTACTCCCTGGATTGCATTTTGCAGACTTAACTAGGCTCTCGCGTCTGGGCTTATGGCCAGTATAATTCTGTGTGTTTTCCATGTTTTTTGTCCATGTGTGTGCTGAGCGTCCCTTTACAGCCTCAGCTTTTAACCAAAGTCAGAATGTTTTAATATTTTAGTTAACAACGTTTAAGGGGCTGGACCCCGAATACAGTGGAACCATTATTTTAAGTTACGAGATTTTACATTTTCCCACATTATACATTCAAGTTTGATGGTCTCAAATAACGAAATGTTATAAAATGTACCCCAATTTTACATTTTCACGCATTTTACGTTTTTTGAGCTTGGTCTCCTGAAAAACGTAAAATCGAGATTTCACTGTAATGTGACGGGTGCAAAATGGACTTAAGTGCTGACGCACCGAAAAATTTGTATTCAAAATTAATTCTCCCTAACCCACACCCCCTATACGCCTTCAAGGCGTGGTGCTATGCACTTTACCTTTTTTTTTAGAACACAGTGCAGCATGTCTGAGTAGACGGTAATGATTACAATTGGTATAGCTTCATTCCTAGAGGGTTTAGGACAATTCTCCAAACAATTGTTTATGGCAGTTGAAGCTCTCGACTTGCCCAATTTGTTCATTTCCATGGACTTTGTTGGAAGGTTTCATGAACCCAGTCCATTGTCTTGTTAGACTCTGATGATCAGCCACTGGATTCCCTTTGCATGGACAATCTGTAGCCATGAATTGATGATACTACCTACAAATGCTTTTCTCTATTGATGGGTGCCTCTTGCTGAAATGTCATCCTTGTCATGTTTTTTTTTTTCCAGATAGTGTCAGTTAGTTGTTCCTTTAGCAATTGAGAGGGATTGTTATCCTAACACACCATTTATTCATTTTAATTGGTGATCCAGTACTAGTTCTAAGTCTCTGTTGATCTTCATGTAAGAAAAGTTCCTAGTCATTTTAAAGATAATACAGTTATTGAAGAAAACTGAGCTGGACTAAAGTTTGCTTTCTTTTTTAAGTGCACACTGCTCATTTTGAAGTTTTATTTATGAATAGAAGGAAAATAGAATAATACTTTAATTGTTCCTATGCTTTAGCTGCATAAAAAGAGCAAATGCTGCACCGTGCAATTATTGCATAACCACACACAGCAGTTGTGTATTAGTGGCCTCTCATGAATATTTTTTTACAAGTGTTGTATTCAGGAGTGGTTTCTCTATTTTAGATGTCAAACATTTCGTTTCATGCGAGCTCATGTTTTTACTGTAATAATCTAAGTTTGTAAGAGACGAGAGGACCATATTTTTTTTCATTGGAGATACAAATTTTAAAACACACTTACAAGAGGAGTCTGTTTAAAATGATTACCAACAATTTAAGTTTCCTGGGAGAATCTTTACTTACCTCTTCATAGTTATGTTGATATCCTGAAAATTACGAATAATCTTACTGATATTGTTTGATATCAGTACAAGGGATCTGTACCTGCTCATATCTAAATATAAACACAGCCTAATGTAGAAATTCAATTGGAATTGTATACACCAAATGAATGTGCGTTTTGGTTTATTTGAACACGTGAACTTACCTGCACAGGTTTTGTAATGCTTGTTTACAAAAATAGCACTCATGTATATTTGAAATAATTATCAGTGTCGCTTATTTGTGTTTCTGTTTCAGGCATTGTCATGTTTAGTTCAGATAGCATCAGTTCGTCGTTCCTTATTTAGCAATGCGGAGAGGGCGAAATTCCTAACGCAGCTGGTCAGTGGTGTCAAACACATTCTTCAGAATCCTGAGGTAATCCTTTCCAGATTGTAACTGTCTTGAAACTTATCAGTTTTCACATATGTGGATTCCAGTAGGCATGCTGAAAGTAATTCAAATGCCTATTTATTTAATTTATGACAAAAAATGTATTTCTGTAAAACAACTTGCATAGTTTTGGTGTAGAAAATTGTAACAGTGTGAATAATTGACAACACCAAAATCTTACATACGTTTTGGATTGTTATATAAGTAGAGGCACATTTTGGTAAATAAAAAAAAAAAAGGTACGGAAACTAGTCAATTCCAGGTTCAAAAGCAGTAAATAAAATCAAATTTTGGTGTTATAGTGGTGAAAAAATGGATCAAAGCAGTCTATAAAATGACATTTTGTTGTAAAAGTTGTGAATATAGTCCTAAATTTGATTTAAAAACTGTACTTATTACACAAAATAAACATATCCCTTCCAATAGCTAATTTATGTAATTGCCAGAGTATTAAGTTTATTCCTGTACAAAGGGGTCCATTCTTGCTTCTCAAATATTTACAACAGAATTAATCATATTCCATGAATTTCATAACTTGCAGGATAATTCAAACTTCAGAAAGTGTCACATTGGTAAATAAACTCTGAATTTCGTGTTTGAGTCTATTTCGCATTTTGGAGTTCATTTTGTGACTAAACAGAGTAGGAAAATGCACTTCACACCTTTCAGAAACAAGAAAAATTAGCATTACATTGTGTTATTTCACATATCGTGTTTTAGTCAAAAACAAAATGTGCATGTATCTATATCCTGATAAAAATCGAAGAAGGTAAAAGGAAACACTCACCGGACAGTAGAAAAATTCAAAATTTTCGCTAATTTCATAGCATCATCAGTGTGAGGAGAAATAGACGGATATATATATATAGGATAAAAGGAAGGAGGGCCACACGGGCTAAATAAAAAGTGAAAGAGGAGAGAGGAAACACTCACCGGACAAAGAAAAAATTCAAATTTTCGTGATGGTATGTCACATCTTCAGGAGTAGAGAGACGTTGTAGAACTAAGTGATTAGGGGGAAGAGTAAGCATGACCTGCAGTGTTGCCAGGTCCCAAAGGAAAAAAAAGTGGTTCTTTCGCCTGGCTTGTCGAAAACTGTGAGTGGTGGTGGTGGTGGGGGGGAGGTTGGTTGGGAAAAGGTGGTGGTGAGGGTGAGGATAGGGGATGAGGGGCGTTACTGGATGGCCTTGTTCAAGCCTGGAGGTGTGGTTGCATTCATGGTCGATATGTAGGCCCTCTCCCATCTTCTAGGTATTGAGGTGTTGGTGGATTGCGAAACCTCCACCCCCTTGAATCTAAGGATTAATAATCACCGTTCCTCCACCCAAAACTCCGATTTCACTGTTGCCATCCACACCAACAGCCATAACACCACCTTCAATAACTGCTTCCGTGTTGCCATCATCCATCTTTTACCCCCCCGCTCTGACACATCTTTCCACAGGCGATGGGAAAGAGCCTATATAGCAGGCATGCACGCCACTATACCCTCCGGACTCAACCTAGCCAACCAGTAACTCTTTCCTCTCCTCCCCGAAACTACCCACCCACCTTACAGTAAACACTGGCTAAAGTACTTCGTGTTTCCTATCAACTGTTTCTAGCAACACTGACCGTAGAGACGCTACGGTCAGTATTCTGTGCCTCTACTCAAAGTGTCGTCGATCTTTTATCTTCCTTCTTGAAAATGCGACTTAGATCGCGAAATATTGAATTATTTCTATTCGTGTGGTAAGTGTTTACTGTCTCCTTCATAATTTGTATGTATGTATATATATATCATTTACACCTCATTTGCATATTTTTTTCAGGGTTTAAGTGATCCAAGTAATTACCACGAGTTCTGTCGCTTGCTGGCACGACTGAAATCAAATTATCAACTTGGTGAGCTAGTCATGGTAGAAAACTATCCAGAAGCAATTCAGTTAATAGCCAAATTTACAGTAGAGAGTTTACGGGTATGTATTTAGAAACAGAATTTTGTTTTTCCAGTTGTATTCGGTTTGTCTCTTAAATTTAAGGACCGAAAATGTCATTTTCTGTATTTGGTAATGTTATGGTATCAACTGATATAGGCATTTTATTGGTAACATTCCTGATAATTTTAATGATCCAATTTTTCTATAAGGAGCTTGCAATTTAGTGTAAAATTCTGCAGTTTTGTTACTTTGTAATAAATATAAAGGTATAATTCATGCTCTTTGGTTTTGCAATTTAATTGTCTAAATGTGCAGTAAATTGCAGTCATTTAGTCGCATACATTAATTAAGAAGGTGAAGAAAGCATTCAGGATTTTATGGAACATTTGTAATTTGTATGTGCCATAAATTTAGTAGGAGTCCATCCTTCCTTTTTTTGGTAATGGTGGTGTGTTAATTGACTCTTTCTCACTAAAGTGGTCATAATTAATTTGCATTCCTTGCATTTAACTTCTTTTTATGAAACAATAACAAGAAACAAAGAGGTATTGTATCGATAAAATTATTGGTATTTTTACTGATATTATTGATATTCACTTTTTGTGCCACTTTTGGCTAATTTGCGAAGATTGGGATGAGTGATGATATGATGAAATTGATGAACATCCACCATGTATGCCCAGGCTGGGATTTGAACCCGGGACCCTGGCATTGTAGCGTGATGTGCTAACTACTCCGTTATGGGGTGTGCCTATTGGAATCACCAGGTTATGTACATCAATTAGATATTTCGACCACGCCTATATTACTGTTTAGGACGGTTGGTTGATATATTGACCAGCAGCACACAGCTGGAATTAACGTGCAATTTCTTGAAAACTACACATGATATTTCAGTTCTGCCTTTTTTTTAATCTTTATCTTTAGTATATATATGTAGGTATGACATACTGGAATTACAAAACAATATATCCATTGCTGCTATTATTAACAAGCACTGTTTGAAAAAGTCCTTTGTTTCCCTTAGTTACCCCATAATATTATGGGATAGATTTATATAAATGGCCATAACTTCTAAAAAAAACTTTTTGAAAAATTCTGTATGTAAGAATGAGTAAAAAGGAACATTTTAAGTAAGATCTGTCAATTGAGGGTCCAGGGGGGGAATGGGGGCAAAGGCCCAAATTTAAAAATTTTCCATAATTATGCAAAATTTTGGCACAGGCATTACTGCTCAGCAAAGATGAGAACGTCTCTGGCACTGCTGTTCTGTGAGCAACTTGTTTGTTCGAGGGTTGGGTCGGGTGGGGGGTAACAAGGACTGCTAGATTTCTGACACCCTTTCAATGTTGCCAAACTTACATGGACGAAAGGTCATTGTGTCTATTGTGTATGTTGTTTGTACCGAAATGAAGGGCAAAACCGTACATAGTGAGAGCTGAGAAGTGATTTTGAATGTTGTTAGATTTTTTGGCAACGAAGCGAGAGAAGGATGTTACATGTTTCCGGTCAATCAAGCTACAAAGTGTGCAGCGGCTTCATTTCGAGTGTCTGACACTTTCATAAAGAAAATTAGAAAGGAAGGAAATTCTGGGGGGAAATTTACGACACCAGGTAAGCACAGGTCTGCCGAAAAGCGTAGAATTTTTGTAGACAACTTTGACAAGTGTTTGATTCGAAGAACTATTGGTAATTTTTATAAGATTGAACATGAAGTGCCAACAGTAAAAAAAAGTGCTTTCAAAATTAAAGAAAGAAATTAATTTTCGGGGTAGTCGTGAAACTCTTTGCAACATTTTTTGCAATGATTTAGGATTTCGTTTCCGAAAGTGCAAAAACGTGATAAGTGCTTTGGTGGAAACGAGTGACATCATGTCCAATCGAACAAGCTTTCTGAGGGCATTGAGGCGAAATGAGAAGAGTGACGTGAAAAGGCAAGTTATATACTTAGATGAAACATGGATCCACGAGAACTACACGGTGAAAAAGTGTTGGCAGGGTGAATGCGGTGTACATGGTGCTTTATCAAATACCAGTGCTGGATGAAGGGAGTAAAAACGGTTTCATACCAAACTGTCTACTTATGTTCAAAGCTAAACAGAAAACCGGAGATTATCATGGGGAAACTGAATGCTGAAAATTTTGAACGATGGTTTGAAAGTCAATTGTTACCAAATATTCCCTCCAACAGCATTATTGTCATGGACAATGTACCTTACCATTCTGTGCAAGTCAACAAACCTCCCACAATAGGCAGCACCAAACCTGCACTGCTGGACTGGTTGATAGACAATTCAATTGAATTTTCAGATAACCTTCGAAAGGCTGAATTATATCAGCTAATCAAAACCAAAAGCCCCCGCAATATCGGGTCGACACTCTTGCAGCAGAAAACTGCTACACCGTACTTCGTCTTCCACATTATCATTGCAATCTAAACCCTATTGACTATGTTTGGGGTATCATAAAGGGTCGTATTTCATCACAAAATGTGGATCGTAATTTGGGCAGAGTACTGGAAGTTGCAAGAGAAGAATTTCAGAACTTTCCCAAAGAAGAATGGAAAAGGTCTTGTGAAAAAGTGTAGGGGAAACAAGAGGACAAGAGGTCCAGGATGGAATTATTGAAGTAGAAGTTGACAAGTTGGTAATCGAAGACTGCTCGGAGGATGAAAGTCACATGAGCGGTGAGGATTCTGATTCAGATGAGAGTGGAAGTGTCATTGAGGTTGACAAATGGTGCGATAATGACAGTCAGGTGAATGTTAGTGACGAGTCGGATTTGGGTTGCACTCCACTGTACGTGCTAAGTTTACAAAAAAAATCATTCTTTAATAATTCTTGAAGCTTTCCTGGTGGCGAATATTCAAGAGGTTTACTTGGGCAATCAGCCAGGTGATTTCCGGATAGGCTTCTGAGCTTTCGAGAGCTAACGCCACTCATATCTTAAGGGATTCACTTCAATCTCTGAAGATGAGAGTGACACTAGTTCTCAAAAGCCAATCCGGAAATCACCTGGCTGATTGCCCAAGAAAACCTCTTCAAATCATTCTTTCTTTTTAAAATGTAAGCTGTGTGTATATTTGACGGGTTATTTATTTACATAAATATTGTTTATGTGAACCTTGCCCCCCCCAATTTATCTTAAGTTAGCACCTCTGGCCTGGTCCCCCCAATCGCTGCCACTGTCTCTAAGGATATAATTTTAATTAATAATTAAATTGAAGATAAAATCTGTTTCTTAGATGGTAATATTTACTATCTCATAGTAAGAATCACAACCATGACAATAGATTTTATTGTTATTAATTATTTAAATCGGGAATCGTCACGAATGCTATCCATTCTTATTCAACCATCAAACGCACCACCCTGAACGTCGTGTTTTGCGGCAGGTCCGCCAGAATTCCATCTGTCAGAGAACAGCTAGCTGTGAGGCAATGTGGCAACAGTGTGCCATTTGAGAGCAGAGGAAAAGAAGACTTTCCCCCAGATTCTCCTCTGCTACTGTTCACCGGGACAGAAACAAGTGGGGGTGGATTTTAGTTCCCAAATTTTCTGGGGGTTTTCTCTTCTTTGCTGAGCAGTACATATCCTCATAGAGTGGTCTTTTGTCGTGCTTCCCTCCTGCCAGTACCAATATCAAATTTGCTGATAACTGACATTCAACCATCCAATTTGAAATCCAAGAGTTCCTTAGGAACATGAATAGTATGGTAACCTATGTAAGTAACTAAGTGACTGCAGTAGGTTAGTACTGTGAAATTAGACATTTTACAAAACCAGTGCATGTATATTCATAAAAATAATAACAACAAAATGCATAATTTTGCACAAGATTAGTAAAATTCGTAAAGTTAGTGCAAAGTATCATGAACACTATAAATAATAGCCTATTAAATAAATCAATGATATTAAATGAAGACAAAAATTGTGAGAATAGCCAAAGAGAAACCATGCAAAATAGAGTTTGAAAACAAAGAACTGGAACTAGAGTTTTTTAATACCTTGAAATTACCACCAACAAATACAAGAATGCAAAACATGAACAAACTATATTATGCTATCAATCAAGGGTTTCTAGGAAAGAAAGAATCGGCCAGAAAACAAAAATGGCAATTTATAAAGAAATATATCTACCAGTTATGCTATATGGGAGCGAATCGTGGGCACTGACAAGTAGGCAGTTACAGCAGATACAGACAGCGGAAATGAAATATTTATGAAGAGTACTTGGAAAAACAAGAAAAGATAAAATTAGGAATCAAACTTATCAGGATAACACTAAACTCCAAACAAGTGGAACAAACATACACACACAACTGAGATGGTTTGGCCATCTAACTTGAATGAAGGATAGGAGTATGGAACAAGAACATTGAGCAGACCTTGACCAGAAGAGGCATTAAGTGGGATCAAGCAAGGAAGGTAGCAATGGATTGTAACCAATGGAGAGCCCTCTGCAAAACCTAGAGACCTTTGGGTAGAAGTGGATCGGAGTAAGTAAGTAAAATTATGAAGGATATCCCTATATCTGCCGATACTAATAGAGAGGGTTACAAATGTTGTGGTAAATTAAAATTTATAAAAGTGGTAAACCAGTGGTATATAACGGTGGTGAAAAACATTTCAAACTTATTCTTCAATAACAAAAAATTCAGGGTATCATCCAGTCAAGAAAGTCATGATAGTTAAAAAAGTAAAAAAATTATACTTGTCAAGAATTTTTGCTATCACAATGATTGATTGATTGATTGATTTTAGTGCATTTTATTTAGCTTTTCTGCCACTTTTGGCTAATCGCAAAGATGAGGAAGATTGGTGGCAAGGTGAGATAGATGAAGGGACGATCACAAAGTATATACAAGGTGCTTTCAATAAATAACCGGAAAAGTAGAAAATCTAAAATACAACCTTGATTGTTATATGTTTATTTTGTGAAGGCATTTGTAAGCTATTCATAGCTGGGGCTGGCACGCCTACCTTGCACACGGGATGCTGGGAAGCAGTTACAGAAGATGGCGGAACCCTTACAGGAGTGCTCCAAGTTGTAGCAGCGAAGTGTTGTGAGATTTATGTTGAGTGAAGGCGTGAAACCGGTAGAAATTCATCGCCTCTTGACAGTTCAATACAGTGACAACTGTATGAGTCGGTCACAAGTGTAAAAGTGGACTGAGAAGTTCAAGCAGGGCGTAACCAGTGTTGAAGATTCTCCACATCCAGGTAGCTCTGTCACTGCAGTCACGGAATGCAACATTGCTCAAGTGGAGGACTTGCTTTAAAGGTCACGGAACTTTGTTTTGGGACCACAATGGGGCCAATTCTTGCCCAGAGGTCATAATATAAACAGTACCACCTTCTCCAACCTTTTGCGTAAAAAACTGAAACCAGCCATTCTGCAGAGACGACGTGGTCTGGTGTCCACTCTTATGCTTTTGCTCCATGACAATGCGAGACCACACACTGCCAATCAATGTCACATTGTCTACCATCGAGGACCTAATGTTTGAGTGCTTACCTAACCCTCCATATTCGCCCGATCTTGCACCTTCCGATTTCCACACCTTTGGCCCACTGAAAGGAAAGATGGACTAAGTGGATCGAGGTTTCAGTATGACGACAAAGTTCAGTCATCGGTGCATTAGTGGTTACGCACACGTCCAAAAGAATTTTTTCCTGTGGAATCCGTGCCATTATCAAGCACTGGTGTAGGTGCATTGAACTGGGGGTGGGACTATGTTGAAACATAGTACTGTAGTTCTTTTGGCACTTCTAATATATATTTGTTACAACATATTTCCGGTTATATATTGAATGAGTCTTGTAGATGACACAACACGAGCTCCACAAAGGATTATACTGGCTATGAGCCCAGATGTCAGAGCCTTGGTAGTCTCCAAAATGCAAAATGATGATAATTTAAGCAGTGGACTGGGTGATAGCTGCTTTGCTTTATTCTTTTTCAGGTCTACACCTATGTTATCATATGCAAGCTTTCCCTGGCAGTTATTTATCAATATTTGGAAATGTACAATTGCATTGACTTGTGGTTAAGATTTGTTCAGCTTTGTTTCGTAAGAGTTATATTTGTGTGTGTGTATGTGTGATGTTTTGTAAAAATATTAAGTAATGTGGCCATTCCCCATCCACGATGAAGTCTGAAGCATTACTTTTTTACATGTATCAATATGTAAAGAAAGTATAATTCTCTTCTTAAAGTAGAGCTTCAGATTTCATGTTAAGCAGCTTTTTGTAGGGGTTCTATTGAATAAAAAAGAAATTTCTTAGTTGATAATTTCTAACTTCATCTAATTAGGGGTCCTGGTAAACCTTCTATTCCTCTACTCCTGTAGTCGGGGCATAAAGACACTAGTGGTCTCCACTGAAACCTATCTTCAGGGTAGGCGTAAAGGAAAGTCTAACCACTAGATATAGTTTAACTGCAAATGTTTATTTTCCCAGCAGGTTACTTACATCTGGTCGTCAGGAACTTGATCACTGGAGTTTAAATACGGTTACTTTCGGTATAACTTAATGAACAAAGATAAATAGATACTTGCTCGACGAACGTCACTGAGAGGCCAAGCTAGGACTCATGAAAGTGTGGTAATCCTCAACATCTCCACCTAAACTCCGAGACCCTCCTTGTGTTGATGTACTTGCATTGACCGCATTAGAAAACTCCCAGTATCACAATACCTCTGCCTAGAGATACAGACATTGAGTTTTGAAGGAGGTTGTCAAGCAATCCCAACTGTTACCTGATATCCAGGTTAAAATTCAACTCCTAATTTCACCAAATTATAGTGAAACCACAAGCAAGAAAACCTACGCAGACCTGCGACTCCTGTACACCGTACTCCTGCAAGGAGGGGAGGGGGAGAGTGGACCATTCATTCTTATGGCCCGAGCTGAACGTAAGAAGGGAAAGCTGCGTGGGGACTTTTCGTTCAAGGTTTTTTTCCGTGCGGAGAGTATATATACACTCCTGCTCTCAGCCTCGAATCCTTGCCTTTTAGCAATTTTTTTATACAATATTCTGAGTTATTACATGCAAATGTTCTGAAAATACATAGTTTAGCTTTCCGAATTTTACAAAGAGAATTGACATGTTCTTTTAAGTTAACAAATCCTTTCATACGGTTGACAAATTTTCTCATTGGGAAATACAATTTTAAATGTTCTGCCATTTGCCAATCACCTAAAGGTTAGTTCATTATCATCAATAATCTCTGTATTGGCACATTTACATTTACATCATAAAGTTAGGTATATTTATCAAACAAGCTTTATCCATAAGTGCATCACATAAAGGTTAGCTCATTCAGTCAATAATATACCGATTGGTGAGTAGACCTTTGCAGCACAAAGTTCATTTGATAAATCACTTTACAAACATTTTAATCACTTTACAAACATTTTTATCACTTTAAACTTTCGACTTGTACATTTTTGTTTGATTCTTATGAGAATGTGCAAGGGCGTAACAAAAGGTTAAGGAAAAGAAAAGAAAAGAAAGGTCAAGAATTTTGGACCTGTTATTCTGGTAGACACCCAGAAATTAGAAACAATATCCAAAATTAGAGGTAAATTGATGAGCATTTGTGTGTGCAGGTAGTTTGGGTTAATTTAATTATGCAAAGAAATCTGTTTCAGGGTGCACATTCACAAACACAGTGTTCTATATCAAAAAAATATTTTCTGTAAAATTTGCTTGAAATTAGAACACCTACCCAATAACGTGTCTCTCAACCCACTTTTCCCATTTAAAATTTGTAGGTAACCATGGACATCTATCCAATTGGTGAGGGGGCAGGGGTGAATTTCTAAAATGCACCATTCAACTTGCTCTGTGTGTCTTCATTTGATGTTCATAATAAGGTTTTTATGATTACTTCTTCATTTTGAAAATTCTAAAATGCGTCTGTATGGTTTTAACATGCTGAATGGTTGGCAACACTGCACAGCCTTTGAAAATAGGCTTTTGAAATTAGTGGAAATATATCATTCCTCCAATTGTTGCAAAATCTGTTTTGTTTTGAAACCACAGATATTATTGTAAGATGTGTGTTGTATTGGTATATTACATTTAATCATGTACATCTTCTGTGAAATGATGTGTGCATTTCCTTGTTTCAGATGTGGCAGTTCGCTCCTAACAGTGTGCATTACTTGTTGAGTCTGTGGCAAAGAATGGTTGCTTCAGTTCCTTATGTTAAGGCTACTGAACCACATTTACTTGAAACATACACTCCTGAAGTCACTAATGCTTACATTACATCAAGGCTTGAGTCTGTAGCTGTTGTAGTCAGGTAATGTTTATCTTTTATTCAGATATTTGTTTTTTTTAATATGAATTTGTTGCTAACCAACATGTTATTTTCCTATATAAGTGTCTGGTGCTTAATTATAAGCATCTATCTTTGTCTCTTTTACTTCCTGCCTTGTTTTTGTCTTTCTCCATCTGAAATGGGACATGTGGTCAAAATTTACAAACATTTTCGTATGAATTTTTGTCATCTGGTGATTTCACATAATTAATTTTAATAACCTTTCTTCAATGGCTGAATTTTTTAAATATTCCTCACAGTTTGACTTATGTTTTAAAAACGTATAAATTTTTTTTTAATCATATGACCCTTGTTCAGAGCATGGGTCTGACCCCTGTGTCCCCCTCCGATTTCCATGAAACTTGGCAGGTGTATAGAGGGAAGGAATAAAGGAAGAAATATTGTAGAAAGAATTGTAGAGAGATGCTGAATTCATAGACACCGTTGTTCCCAGATAGGCATGGGCATAACAATAGACGGATTAAACAGGGTAACGGAGCATCAAAATAGCCGCACACCGGAACCGTAACCCTATCAAGCATGACCTAGATATCATATAGGTGATATCCATAGCCAAGGGGACAAGAGGATAGTTCCATAGAGCTTATTAAAAGTGTGACCACATTCAAAATGATACAGAACGGTTGTCCTTATTTTCTTTTGTGAGCCTTTATATACAGGGTCACACATACGGAATTTGGATTCATGATGTCTTATCATACATACCATCCCACTACAGCACACCTGATAATTGTGTTTAACTGGCCTCCTGGCACCATTTCACGTTTCCTTACTCTTATCTCCTCTGCTTGTGAGGTATCTCCTGACAGACTGCCCATAGGTGATATGTCGTGGTAGGTGTGTTGCACATAATTTGTGTCAAGCATGTATCGTGTGTTATGTAACGCATTTTGTCACATTGTATGCTCTCGTGTGGCAAATTTGCTATTCTTTGTCTCGTCGGTGATAGCTGTGTTTGCAGTGATATGCACTCCATATCTCAAATGCTCCATTTGTATATCTGCCAGTTTTTTTTAGCCGAAACAAAAAAAACATGTATTTCTTCTTTTGGGCCCTCTATACACCTGCCACGTTTCATGGAAATCGGAGTGGGACACTTAGATAACCTCCCTTGTTAGTACTCGCAGTTTCTCGAAGCTGTTTTTAGTTTGTTATATTAATTTCAGTGGCCACTGCCACCATCCTCATTGGAATTTGTTGCGTTTTTGCTTGACAAGTTTCTGATGATTTTTGTTCCTTCATTGCTGCTAGCTTCACTGTTGTCACCTATCTGCCTGCATCCATGTCATCGGCCGTTCACCGGTGTTAGTTGCTGCAGTAGAGAAATCCACGCGTGGTGTGCTTGTCCACTATTGATGTTTGGGTTGGAAGTGCATGATGGCATGCGTTTCCTTTATTTTAGTATGTCTGTGCGCTTTGTGCTTGACATGTACTTTTTCGATTTTATGGCTGTTGTATTTGATATGTTTTGCAAGTTGCATATCAAATTAAACTTTTTTTTTAAACTAGCTAAAGCCAGCTTCGTGGAAACTGTAAGTACTAAGTTTCTCTGTAATTAAAGAACTAACTAACTAACTCTCTAGCCTTCTTAAACCCGAAGGTTCATGGCTGCAGCAACACAGGCCTTCCATCTGTCCCTATCTTGAGCAAGATCTATATACTCTTTTCCATCCCTACCGATTTCCTTTAGGTCCATCTCAACGTTGTCCCTCCATCTTCGTCTTGGCCTTCCTACAGGTCTCTTACCATCTGGTTTCCCAACAAGAATCCTGTAAACTCCTCTTTCCTCTCCCATTCGTGCCACATGGCCTGCCCACCTAAGTCTTCTTGATTTAATTATTCTAATAATATCTGGACATGAATACAAATTATGTAGTTCTAAATTATGTAACCTTCTCCACTCATCTGTCTCCTCATCCCTTTTAGGTCCAAAGATTTTCCTAAGGATCTTATTTTCAAATACTCTCAATTTATGTTCCTCTTTCAATGTAAGGGACCAAGTTTCACATCCATATAATACTACAGGCAAAATTACTGTTTTGTATATTTTAACTTTTAGTTTCTTAGATATTAAACGAGAAGACAAAAGTTTATGAAGAGAGAAGTAACATGCATTTCCTGAATTAAGCCTACTTTTTATTTCCTCTTTAATATAATTTTCATTTGTTAATATTACTCCTAAGTATTTGAATTTGGAAACTGGTTCAAACGAGTTGTTATTAATAATTAGATTTTGATTATTACCTAACACTTGGTTTCGGCCTGTAAGCATATATTTAGTTTTCTCTTTGTTAACTTCCAAACCTATCTCTTTAGCAGTTTTGAAAAATATTTTAGCATTATTCTTAATCGTATTTATATCATCCCCCAGTAAGTCTACATCATCTGCATATGCTAACAACTGAGTCACACCATTTAATTTTAGTCCTTCTTTAGTTTCTTTTACCTTCCTAACAGCATATTCTAAGGCAAAATTAAAGAGCAATGGAGATAATGCATCTCCTTGTTTTAACCCATCATGAATTATAAATTTGTCAGACATATTATTACCCACACGAATTTTACTTTCTGTTTCACTGGTGCATATTTTTATCATACTAACAAGCTTCTTAGGTATTCCAAACTCTACTAATATATTATATAATTTATCTCTTTTGACCGAATCATATGCTTTTTTGAAATCAATGAATAGCTGATGGACATTTTGATTATATTCCCACTTTTTTTCAAGTGTCTGTCTGATGTGAAAAATTTGATCTGTAGTTGATCTGTTACGTTTAAATCCACATTGATAATCACCTATAATTTCATTAGCATATGGGGTTAGTCTTGTTAAAAGAATGTTAGACAATATTTTGTATGTTGTTGAGAGTAGAGAAATTCCACGGTAATTATTGCAGTTCATTTTATCACCTTTTTTAAACACAGGAACAATTATGGATTCTTTCCACTGTTGAGGGATTTCTTCTTTATTCCATATTAAACAAATTAATTTATGAATTTGACATATTAATGAATTTCCACCATATTTAATTAACTCAGCTGGTATTAAATCAATGCCAGGTTGGATTAAAATTAAAGATGTTACAATTTTAAAAATCAAAAGGGATGATAGAAAATGAACAGTTTATCACCACATTCATGGAACATTTAACAAATACTAATGAAGATAATGAATGAAGAATGACTAAGCATCATTAAAGCCAATCCTTATAGGTAAATTATTACATAATTATTACATTTTATATTGAATTGAGCTCCTATGTAGGCTAATAGTTAGCTCTCTTGCCTTTGGTGTGAAAGGTCCCAGATTCTGCTCTCAATGGGAGCTCCTTAATTTTGGTGTTTACTCAGCAGTTTCAAGATAATTGGGGAGCTACTTGAAAGCAACAGTAGCACTAATCAATTGTGACCCTGTGAAAAACACTAAATGAACGGCCATGAAATTAGGTAGCTGGCCGGAATTGTACTTGAGTCACATATGGAAAAAGCAAAGTGAGACCGGAACAAAAGTCACTTGTTCGTGCACACTGTGTGGCAACGTCAACTGGGCTGCATTGCCAAGTTCGAACATTAGACAGACCACTCTCCGGGATACTTTTGTGGTATCCCAGGCCTTTTGAGCAAATACTGTCAGTTTGTATTACATGGATTACGAAAACCAACTCTACAATGAGATCTTTCATTCTCTTAAACCTCTGAACACACGAGATTGTCCTCCGACGTGACAACAGTGCAAACATCTGCCCCCCACCTAATTTCATGGCGGTGTGTTTAGGCAGGCTTGGTTGGCCCTCAGTATACTTGTGCCATGAAGATTTTTACAGTGAATGGATTTCTTTGTGTGAGAGCTTTCCTCTTATTGTAGGTGCAAGAGAAGAAATGCAACTATGGTTGAGTCGATACCAATGCCGATGTATCTGTATTGGTTCATGCCAGTATTGGTTGGATTTTATTTACCGATAAAAAAAAAAAAAAAAGTAAAGTGTTCCCCTGTGCTTAGCACCACGCCATGAAGGCGTATAGGGGGCCAATACTTTTGCAGCATTTTGGTCTTTTGTAGTCTTCGTGAAAATGCTGCATGACACTTTCTTGTAGTATAATTATCTTCTAAGTTTTACCTAAATGTGTGGCACAATATGGGGATTTATTCAACCTCAGATACAACCATTGTGTATACAAATACAATTTGGACAAGAAAAGAATGCATTACTTGAATAATTAGTAGAGGCACATATTTTTGGTAAATAGAAAAGCAAAATGTAGGTACAAAAACAGAGTCAATTTCAGGTTCAAAAGTGGTAAATAAAATAAAATTTTGCTGTTAAAGCGGTGAAAAAGCGGTATATAAAATGACATTTTGGTTTTAAAATTGTGAATATAACCCTAAATTTGATTTAAAAACTGCTCTTACTGCACAAAATAAACAAATCCTTCTAACAACACATTTATGTCATTACCAGAATATTAAGTTTATTCGTGCATGAAGGAGTCCATTTTTGCTTCTCAAATATTTACAGCAGAATTAATCAATTTTCCGTGAATTGCAACTCACAGGATAATTCTGACTTCAGAAAGTGTCGTGGCGGTAAATAAACTCTAAATTTTGTGTTTAAGAGTGTATTTCGCATTTTGCAGTGCACTCCGCATTATTTTGTGACAAAACAGGGTAGGAAAATGCAACTCACACCTTTCAGAAACATGAGAAATTAATTTTACTTTATTTCACATTTCGTATTTTCGTCAAAAACGAAATAATATGCATGCCTCTAGTAATTAGGTTATATTTCACAGTAACCGTTGGAAGAGTTGGCTGTTGGTGGATAATAATTTAATTTTATGTACTGAAATTAAAATAACCCTTGTACAGTTAAGGTATATTATGTTGCCAGTTGATAGATTCTCCACACACATTATGTTGTCTCCCTGGTGGCTTAATGGTAATGCTTTCACCTTGTAATCAAGGGGTCCCGGATTCAATTCCTGTTGGAGGCATATTAAACAGTGGTTCGGATCCCACTTCAAACTGCAAGTCCAGTTCTGATTTGTCTACTGAGCATAAAGTTAACACAAATTAGCACATGATGCCAGGTGTCCCGGGTTCGAATCTTGGCTTGGGCATGGATATTTGTGAATGTCCATTCATCAATTTCATCATATCATCACCCATCTCCATCCTCGCAAATTAGTCAAAAGTGGCACAAAAGGCAAAGTAAAATAAAGCAAATCAATCAATCAATCAATTTAACACAAACTTTGACTAGATTAAAATTAATTACACACAGTTTCTTTTTAAATTAAGAACATAGGGAACAGTTTCTTCGAGGCTCTTCCCTCCACAACACTATTGCAAACTTAGTTCTTTTGGAGCCAGATTTGCCTCTTTTGTGCACTCATTTGGCTGTGAATTTGGGCACCTGCCCCTGTGCCCCATTAGAATGCCATCACTGGCTCCTGCCCACATAGACGAACTTTTGCCATGAGTATGTATTTTGCACGTGACGTGATATTGTTTTATTGGCTGCGTCGTCTCACCCCCTCTTACTTCCACAGCTACTTTTTTATAGCACCGTGGCTGACATGAAGATGACATAATATTGTTATCCGGGAATCCTTTATTTTATCATCGGTGGATGATGCTGCCAAATCTATACCGTGAAAATTAAGAATAAATTGTCATCATTTTAAAGTTAACGGTAATAGCAGCACCCCCACTCCTTTGACACTTAAAATTACCCTAGGAGGCAATTTTTCCAGCCTTTATAAATCTATCTCGTTGAATGAAATTTAGCTCTTTTATGTACACTAGGTTTGGCAACATTGCCAGGGTGCCTGTAGGAGGTAAGTGACAAATGCATTGCGCTTATAGGAGTATTTTATTTATTCTCTTGGGAATATCAAACTTTCGATGGCATAGAAAACGACATCAGAGGAAGGAGGACAGATTGAATATGTAACTTAAAGTTGATTCCCCATAAGAAATACATGGAGTTCTGAAAATTCTTATTCAACATATTTTTCAAATATTGTGTCTATCTTAATAATCAACATAAAAAAAATATGTTTCCAGTTGCAACATGAAGGGTAATTCCTATTGTCTTATACGCCATTTTTTTTTCAGAAGCATTGTCCATTGAGACAATATTGAAATAAATGCACAACTGGTGTGAAACTGTCACTCTTCTCCTTAAGTTATTAATCTAAGTTACCTTTGTTTTTGTCAGATATAGTTGCTAGAAAAAATTGAAACCTAAGTTGTTTTATATGAATCTTGGGAGTTTACCCACTTTATGATAAAAATACAGTATTTTATGTATGTCTTTGTAATAATAATAATTAATATTATATTCTATAACATTCTGCTTTTATTTTTACAGAGAAGGGTTGGAAGATCCTTTAGAAGATTTGGGTATGGTTCAACAACAGTTAGAACAATTATCAGTGATAGGTCGTTGCGAATACCAAAAAACATGCACACTTCTCGTTCAACTCTTTGATCAAGCAGCGAGAGCTTATCAGGAGTTGTTAAACAGTCCCAATGCACAACAAGTGGATCTTACCATTCAGGAAGGTGAGTTTCAGCTGAAAGCATTACTTAATTATATTCATAATTAGGAGAAGAGAAATGCGGTAGTAGATAAATATGTGGAAAGTAGTACTCACTTTATCCGCGGAACTCTTTTTTTTTTTTTTTCTTTGTTCTATTTATTTCAGTGGCCACTGCCTCTTATTCTTATGCATTCTTCCATAGCACCACCTTGATAATATGTTTGTGTGACAATTTGGGGAAGAGCTCTAAATAATATTGTATTGTTAGGTGCATGTATATGTAATTTTTCACGAAATGTGAAATAACACATTGTATTAATTTTTCATGTTTTTGAAAGGTGCGAGGTGAATTTTGCTACCATGTTTTTTCATGAAATAATTTGAAATGAACTGCAAAATGAGAATAAACTCTCAAACACGAAATTTAGAGTTTACACTTGCCGCAAAATGACTGGACCTCATGTGAAATCTGCCGTAGTAAGCAGTCTTATCACTTTGTAGCCTTGTATCTAGTGTTGTTTTGTTTCGAACACTGAATTGTTTCTGCATGAACGTATCTGGCAACAGTGTATTATTACTGCTGATAAGCGAGTTCATTTCATTTCGTATTGTTAGTTGACACAGGAAGGGTGACTTTCTGCTGTAGTGTGTGTGATAAATTTCTGTGTTTTCATGTGGTGCACTTTGTGTTGGATATTTTCCTACTGTATTTGTGTTGGATATTTGACTACTGTACAGATGTATTTGTGATATGCCGGGAAAGTACTGTAGTAGTGTGGAAAAAGCCAGCATTATTGCATGGTGAAACATGGAAAACGTCCCAATAAAGACTATATGTAAACAACAGGTTTGTGCAAAATCAACCATAATGAAGGTGCTGGCAGCCGCCAGAGGAAGCCTCCGACTGTCATTCCAAAGCACAAGTTCGGTGGTGGGAGGCAAAGAAAAACAATCAAATCTACAGATGCTCTCCTAATGAGAGAAATAAAGAAAATCCCTCGACTGACAGTGTCAGAACTTAAGAAATGCACCAGAGTCTGCTGGAAAACGTTAGTGTTTGCACGATACAGTACCGTTTACAGAAAGACTTGGATTTGTCGTGTCGTACTGCTGCTAACAAGCCATTACTCATCGCCCGCATGAAGAAAGACCGTGTTGCTTTTGCAAAGAAATATGCACACTGTGCACCAGCACAGTGGAGGAAAGTCGTGTTTTCCGATGAAAGCTCATTCCAACTGTTCCGAATGGGAGTTGCTAAGGTTCGACGTCCATCATCTTCAGATCGATATGGCCCAAAGTATACAGTTCCAACCGTTAGGCACTCCCAGTCTGTAATGGTGTTGGGGTGTCTTTCATGTGAAAAGGGTAGAGCAGGTTTATATTTCTTACTGCAAATTGTGACGATGAACGCAGATCGATATATCAACGCTCTTAAGGACCATTTAGTGGATATGCTTCAGATCCACAAGTGTGATCTTTTCATGCATGATAACGCTCCTTGGCACACTGCTAAGAAGGTAAGAAAATGGCTTGTGGCTGTGCACACACAAACCAGATACTTTATATCTCAATGAAATTTTAAAATCCTACAACCTAACGCAATTAATTGATAAACCCTGAAGAATCACAGATACGACTGAATCTTTATTGGATCTAATAATTGTTGATGATCCGGATATCGTATATTCCTTTGAAATATGTAATCCTATCAGAACCTCAGACCATTGTCTGACAAGTGTATAGTATCTGCAGTATGCAAAGCCAAGGGTCACCGCTAAGTACATAACATACCGTGACTTCAAGGAATTTAACCAATAAAATTTTAATCGCGACGCAGCTGAAATAAACTTGAAGCATTTACATACACTGCAATGACATTGACGCTAATATAGAGTCACTAGAGAAAAATCTCACTAAATTGTTTAATGATCACGCCTCGATGAGGATGGCTAGAATCACAAAGGAGCCAACGCCATGGCTAACAATAAACTTAGACTTCTTATGAAATTGAGGGATGGGGTGCTGCGAAAATGTACATAAATGAACTACAAAATTTTGCCACCTCCATTTTGAGGCAGGAGAGAAATGCTTACTATTCATTTGTTGTAAACAACTCAACGAAAAATGCAAAAAGTTCCTGAAAACAGTCAGCATAAATTGCAGACAAAATACCGGCAAACTTCCACTCCATCTCGGTAACACTTCTAAAATAAATCACCATTATAATAATGCTTCCTGTGACACCGACCTTATTACAAAGGAGTGCAAATATTTATCTGAAAACATTTTGAACAATGATGCAGAAGAATTTCAATTTCATCCAGTGTCTGAGCGTGGGGTAAGAAAGGCCGTACACAGCATCCGTTGAAATGTAGCAGGAATAGATAACATCTTCGGCAAAATGCTTAAGTTAGCCATCCCTTTCGCTATTGTTTGGAATGCCTTACCTGGTGGTATTTCATCTGCTACCTCAATCAAACACTTCAAAGCAATATTATAACATATTTAACGAATAAAACAACGATTAAATTGCTCCTCATATGGCTAAACCCCCAAAATATACATACACTCGCCTGACATCATGAATAATGCGTATTGTGTACACATTTCTTTACTTCTGTTTAGATCCAATTTTGAATTATGTATGTGTGTGTGTGTGAATTGATATGTGTGCTTCTATTTTTTTCATGTATTTCATTTGTTCTAAACCATTTTGTTTAATGCTTTTCACATGTAATCCTACTTTGTAATACCTTGTCCTTAGGTTGTAGAGCAGCTCTAGACTGAACCTCGCTCAGTAGAAAATAAAAAAAGACTATTCTTTATGCTTAACATTCCTTCATCTATATCTATATATATATATATATATAGATGACCCACAACCTGGACTTCACTGTCGCCGTCCACACCAGCCACCACAACATCAGTTTCAACGACTGCTTCCGGGTAGCGATCATCCACCTCCTACCCCAACCAGCCAACACCTCTGTTCGCAAAAGATGGGAGAGGGCCTATATATCGGCCATGAGTGCAACCACTCCACCTGGCCTGAACAAGGCCACCCAGTAACGCCCAACCCTCACCCACCCTCCCGCCCTCCCTCCCAACTCATCCTACACACTCACAGTTTACGACGAGCCTGGTGACGAAACAGTGTTTTTTTCGTTCTACGCACCGCTTCTTCTTCGATGGGGACCTGGCAACTCTGCAGGGCCCCAACTTCCGGTTCCGTCTATTTCTCCTCACACCGATGATGCTATGAAATTAGCGAAAATTTTGAATTTTTCTACTGTCCGGTGAGTGTTTCCTTTTACCTTCTTTGATTTTTACTTAGCCCTTTTGGCCCTCCTTGCTTTTATCCATTATATATATATATATATATATATATATATATATATATATATATATATATATATATATACAGGATTACATCAATTTCTTTACAACAAGTTAGGGATGAGGCAGATTTATCACTACACTATTGGTATTGGCTGATAAAGGCATATTGTTGTATTGGTAAACTTACTGATACTTAGTGCAAAATTCTATGATCTTGTTTTTATGTTTGTAACATGTTAATCATGTGTCATAGATTTCTAAAGTTAATCTCTAAATTTGGAGTTTCTTTTTGGAAGCAAGATCCATTACAATCATTAAGGAGATTAATTAACCCCATTGCATTTCTTCAGAAGTTAAAATGAAGTTTTCATAAGTGATATGAATATATACTAAATAAGCTCATGATAAAATACCTGTTACGTATGGATGGTACTTCACCTCGTTTTCGGGCCATGGCCTCCCCAACTTTCTTCCTCCAGAATGTCCTGTCTTGGACTGCTCTTCTCCAATTTCTG
The DNA here is from genome assembly GCF_977018435.1 of Lepisma saccharinum. Classification (NCBI taxonomy): domain Eukaryota; kingdom Metazoa; phylum Arthropoda; class Insecta; order Zygentoma; family Lepismatidae; genus Lepisma; species Lepisma saccharinum. The sequence goes on from NC_139249.1 coordinate 55,141,719, forward strand.
ATGTGAAGTCCTTCTGGATACTGTCCTCCCATCTAATTCTTGGTCTTCCTTCCTGCAAGTCTTCTTTGGGCTGTTGGGGTTTCAAAACAATGTGCATTGTATGAGGTGGGGTGGTCAGCCCCACACCCAACCCCCAACCTGGAGGACCAGGTCTTTTGATTTCTTGATTTCGAGGTTTCTGTCCTCTAGGATGGTTGCTTTTCATAGCTCCAGAGTCCATTCTACCCCTGGGTTTTACATCAGTGTTTCCCTCTCCTAGTTTTTGGGTAACCAAATCTCTCTGTACAAGGCAGTTCTGGAGGTCCGATTGGTTGCTTCGTAGTCTGCCCTCCCCCGCCCCTTCCCCTGGCCTGCCCGGCTTGGGGGATCATTGAAGCAAGCAAACCCCACCACCAACCACTAGCTGGGAACACAATAAACTAGTGCATGTGAATTTTATGTACCAGAATGAATAAGACAATGCAGTTTGTTTCATGCCGTGCATTAAAACTCCAAAATTTCTTTTTATTATGACATTGTGGTATGGGTACTTTATTCTCTGTAACACATAATGCAGGGTGTCCCACTAGCTTTCGAACCCGAAAAAAATGTTATAAGTTCCGAACAAACATACACAGGAAAATGAAAATCACAATACACGTACCTTGTTTCATGCTGAATACATGATCGTCACAGCAGGTGTTGCAAGTGTCTTCCCTGGACGTCCAGACATGTTTGTACACGGCGTTCCATATTGTGGAAAATCCGATGTCGAGTGTCCGGTGTGATCTCATGAATTGCATTCTCGATGTTGTTTCGCAACAATTGCAGTGATCGTGCTTTGTTTCTGTAGACACAACCTTTAAGGAAACCCCATAAAAAGAAATCCGGAGGTGTTAAATCTGGGGATCTTGGAGGCCACAATCCTTTGGAGATGATTCTGTCACCAAAAAAGGACTCAATTTCTGCCATGGCCACATTGGAAGTATGGCACGTCGCTCCAGCTAATTCACAAATGCACTGAAGATGTGTAAGTAAACTTGTGTGTTTACTGTATCTTAAAAGAAGATGGGTCCAATGATACGCTGTCGGGAAATTGCACACCAAACTCCCACCTTCAAGGGATGAAGTGGAGTCTCGTGGTACACATGCGGATTTTCATTGGCCCACACCCAGGTATTCTGCAAGTTCACATACCCGGAGAGATGGAACCAAGTTTCATCCGTGAACAAAGTATAGTCTAGGATTCCTGGATTGTCATGCAGCAAAGCTTGCAACCAACGACAATACGTCACGTGCTTTTCCCAATCTGTAGCCTTCAACTCCTGGATGACTGTAACGCGATAGGGATACAGCTTGCCTCTTTTGGCGGCTCTTTGCACAGTTGACTTTGACATCCCTGCCTCCTGTGATAATCGATGCAGGCTCTTCTTAGGAGACTGCAAAAGACGTTGCCGCACATTCTGTATTGTCTCCTCGGACATCTGTGGACGCGTGCCTCCATGTCCCGTAAGCAGTGTTCCTGTTGTTTCGAACTAGTGCACCAAATGATGTATTGATGATTTCGATGCTCCTTTACGGCATCCAAATTCACGGCAAAATTCATGTTGAACGGTCTGATACGATCCCGATATCCAATATTTCTTTACAATGAACATGCGTTCTGGTACAGTGTACCGATCCATCCTCGCGATGCAGGGACTCGCGTCACACTAACCCACACGCACCACGCCAAGCAGCACTTCCCCCGGTGCCACCTACCGTCTTTGTTTTGAGGCACGCGCTTATGTTCAACCCTGCCTCGTGTTCAGGATGAAACAAGGTACAGTCAACTCTCGATTCTACGACCCCGGGTATAACAACCCTCTCGAAGTAACGACCCTTTTCCCGGGAATCGTGAAAAATTTGGAAAAAAAGTTGAAAAATTGAAGGAAATCGGCCGAAAAATGCGTTGTTTTTTTTTTCCTCCACGCATTCCCTTTATGAACGCTCTACCGCTCACAATTGGGTCTGAACTAAAAATAGACACCACCACACCATGCTTGAGTGATATCCATTAGCACTTGACCTCTGCCCTCTCCTTCCTCAAGCGCACCAATGTTACCTTGCACCCGACGGGCGCTACCCAACATGCCAGGTTTGCTCTTGGATATGCGAGAAGAGAAGATCGAATGTGCTTGGATGTTATTTTAAATCGACTTGACTTGTTTCCTTGTTCTAAGAGCTGCTGAAAACTCGCGGGGGAGCAGCCCGAAATGACTGCTGAACTTGCAGTCTTTGCCAATGTGTATGGCAGGTCAAGCTCTTTCATAGATAAATACACCACCTCGAGAGATAAGATCGCAGGAATGTTCAAAAATACAGATGTGTGGCGCCTGGAAGTCTGGCCCATCTGTCCAGCTGTGACCTAGAGCTCAGCAGGTTCCCGTGAGTGAGCAACTCTCGACCTTGTAGCAGACAACTTCCGATAACCACTTTCATTCAAAGCGTGTTCTTTGTTCCCTGCAACACTTCCTAAAAAAGCGAAACTGTTAGAGATAATCAAAACCACATAGGCGAACTAAAGATCATCAACCCGCTTAATGCGTTGTCATCCAGGTTTCCACAAAAGTTTACTTCGATCTTACGTGCATCATAACTCCCGTTTCCCACTTCATACGTTTTCCTAATTGTGGCGATGTCGTAATACCTGCAAAAAAAAAGTGTTCCGTTGGCTGACTGACTTCTCCCTCTTTTCCTGTGAGCAAACGGGGGAGGGGGGGGGAGGGAAGGGCGATGCCGATTGTTTCAGCCACGATTTTCTTGCTCCTGTGTGCACACGCGCTGATTACAGGCAAGGGTGGAAAAGGACCCACCCCTCTTCCTTTCCTTTGACATCTAAAATGGGGAAACCAGTTCTGGATATATTCTTGAAAACAAACAAAAACCATAGAACAAGTAAAAAAAAAAAAAGTGGCCCTCCCCCTGCCCCTTTCCCCAGCTCAGTCTCCGCCACTGGTGTGCACGGCAATGTTGATAATTGCAGAATTCAGGTCCCCTTTTTTTTATATGCTGTTGTCTGCATAGAAATATTGCCCGTATTATTGTCTGTTGCATGGTAAAACGTAAAGCCGATAAGGAAATTCGATCTCCAGAAAGGAAAACAAGAGTTAAAATAACTTCATGTTCTGCGCCTTCTGATAAGCAAATCTGTAAATTGAATTTACTTTTCTTCAGAACCATTCATCTGAAGAAAGAAAAAAAAATATTCAATGTAGGAATCCTCGCTGAGACTGATTAAAAAGACATTATTCAAGGGGAAAACGATTGGAGGGGTGGGTGTTTGACCGAGAATACTCCTAAATCCAACATTAAATCGCCGATTAACGTGAGAGTGATCTACCATTTTGATATGTGAAAATGCACAGTTTCATAAAGCTTGTTTTCAGCAGTGTTGCCACATGAAGGGAAATTTCCCTTTTTGAAGGGAAATTTGGAGCTAATTTTAAGTGAAAAGGGAGATTCGATGAAAAATAGCGAATTTTCAGGGAAATTTTAAGACAAACTAAACATTAATTATATTAAACATTATAACAGATTCTAGTTTTGAAAATGAGAACTTATTATTTTTTTAATTTTGTCGTATAGGCCTACTTTGTTCTGAGAGGAAGGGTGGAATTTGGGTTGACCCACATCTGGCTACCGTTTTGGGCCGGAGGTCTTTGGCCATTCACCCTTATGGGTGTGGGAGTCCGAGGGTATTGTTTATCTAAGCTTTCCCCGGTTCTCTGAATTTTGCCTCAAACACTGCACGTGCAAACCATAAAGTTATCTTTGTCGCAAACCTATCTTTACTTCAGTCTTCATTGAACACTGGGTGTGTTATTCGTCGTGTGCGAGTGTTTGGTGGAAGGCTGTGCCCGTCTTGGACGACGGGAGAACAAGGGAAGCAAATGAAACTATTTGCAACTCCAGAATATATTAGAAAACGTCGTGGAGAATTATCGGAAGATGAAAAAACACCGCGGGAACAAGTTAAAAAATTCCGTGCAGTGTGGCAAGAAGTGACCAACAATGGATTAAATTTTAATAAAAAACTTGCTTTGTTTTAGAAGTTTCCACCTAATATGTGAAATTTACCAGAATAGAACATTTGTTCAGGTATGTACTATATATCTTTTTTAATAAAACGCGTATATCCATGCGCCGAACTTAACATTTTTATGGGAAGGCAAAAATGTGATTTTCTACACAAACTCTTCATATGTGCGCCTTTCTAGAACAGCATTTTGTGTAGAATATTTTTAATTTTCTTCTGATGGTGTGATGAAGATAAGGGGCATTGGCCTTCCTAAATCCAATCTCTGTTTGTGTGTTTTGCTTTTTACTGATGAAAGTCTTCAGTTGCCAACTATAACATAGTTTTAGCTTTCATATCAAAACAAAAAAAATTAGCTTGGTTTCGAAATGAAATCTAAATCTTCCAAAAAACATTAAAAAGTTATTGATTTTATTGTTTATTGATTTGGTTTATTTTACTTCGCTTTTCTGCCACTCTTGGCTAATTGCAAAGATGGGGATGAGTAATGATATGATGAAATTTATGAATGGACACTCACAAACAGCCATGCCCAGGCCGGGATTCGAATCCGGTACCCCTGGCGTCGTAGCATTTAAAAGTTAAATTGATTAACATTTTATACATACGAACATGGGTCAAGGATAATATTTAATAATTATTATTAATAATAATAATAATTCTTTAGATGAAGGGAGAAAATGGGCGGAAAAGGGAAATTTTACCCCTTGGAAAGGGAAATTGTGCTTACAGATTGTGGCAACACTGGTTTTCAGTTCATTTTATGCTGATGGGCTAATCGGGACTAAATATACAGTTTAAAGTGAAATTCAATTCCAAATCGGAATGATTATCGACTGCGACGCTGTTTAATGACGTGTCCTAGAATACGCATTGGGAAACGCACAAGTTGCGCATTTCCTTTTTCATGCTGGATTACAATGCAAGTCAAGGAAGGAGTTTGGACTGCTCCCTTGAATGGGGGAGGAGGGGGAATGAAGTTGGTTGAAGCAAAGAAAAGTGACTTTTTTTTACGATGTATTTTACACAGCCGAACCAGAACGAAAATTACAGCCTTGCTTTTTTTTTTTTTTTTTGTCTGGTGCCTAGAGAGGTTGTGTTGTTTCTCCCGAGAGATCTAATCTTACCAGTTAATCTTGTAACAGACAATGCTCCAGTAGACCCGTATAAAATCCAACATTCATTCTGCCCGATTATCTCCCGACTTTTGCTGGCACCATTCTGACTGGTGTCAAGATTCTTCGAGTTTTGCTTGCAATAAGCTCGATATTGTTTTCCTTTCCATTGGTCTCAGTGCAAACGGGTTTCTCATGAACTAGAATTGTAAGAATTTCCTGGAAAAGCAACGACTGTGCACAATTGAAAGAAAGTAACATTATTTTAAATTCTTTTTTTGTGAAAACGTTTTCATGTTCTATTTTCCTTCTCACAACACGAATTCTGTGCATAACAGGTTGTATAACTACCAGGATAAAAGATGTTACCGTCTACTAGGCATCTTTGTGACCGTTTGAGCTCCATTTAAGCTGAAAATTGGTGCAAATTCCAATAACGACCCCTTCGAAATAACGACCCTTTTCCCGGGAACTGTGAAAGGTCGTTGAATCGAGAGTTGACTGTACGTGTATTGTGAATTTCATTTTCCTATGTATGTTCGTTCAGAAATTATAACGTTTTTTTTTGGATCCGAAAGCTAGTGGGACACCCGTTATAATCTATATAACCTTAAGATATCATGGATCATGTAAGAAGTATGTGCTACTCACAAAGGCCAAAATGTCACTTGAAAAACAAGTGTTGGTTTTGTGCAGAGTGTTCCAAGTTTATCTTCATGAATTTAATGTAATCACCTTTTCACCCTCACCATCAGAGGGATTCAGAATAAGAAAGAAACAAAAAATACAGTAATGCAGGAAGTTATAGGGAGATTCTTAAATAGGTGGATGCTTGCACTTAATTTTTTGTACAGTATGTTGTTTGCCCATGTATCTGTGTGTTTATTTTTATCCTATTTCTTTATTTTGATTCCCTTGCGTAGATAATAGTATTTGAGTTAACCTTGTGTATTTGATATTGGTGTAAATTGGTGGCCGTATATTGTTTTGTTTTTCAGTATTATATGTAATTATTTACCATTCCATGGCATCTTCTATTTTTCTTTCAGGGAGACTTACGTGGTTGGTGTATATAATAGGTTCAGCAATAGGTGGCCGTGTTTCATTTAATAGTAACGATGAACATGATGCAATGGATGGAGAATTGGTGTGTAGGTATGGGATAATTTCTATTTTTTTAGAAATATTTTTTAATTAAAAATAAGTAATATTTATGAATACGAAGAAAAGCTAAATTTCGAAGAGGTGGAAATGAACATTTACAAGAAACCCGGTACTACGAGCTTGTTCACTGAATCTGGTATATACCTATTTCAATTCATATTTTTCAAGGAAATAAATTATAATATTTAACTACAAGCTGTATTGCTATAGGCATGCATATTTAGTTCTTGACGAAAATAATACATTGTAATGTTAATTTTTCATGTTTCTGAAAGGTGTGAGGTGCATTTTCCTACCCTGTTTTGTGACGAAATGATGCAAAATGAACTGCAAAATGCAAAATAGACTCTTAAACATGAAATTTAGAGTTTATTTACCGACGCGACACTTTCTGAATTCAGAATTATCCTGTGTGTTATGCAATTCACGGAAAATTAATTAATTCTGCTGTAAATAATTGAGAAGCAAAAATGGACCCCTTTATATATTAATAAACTTAATATTCTGGTAACGACATAAATGTGCTATTAGAAGGCATTTGTTTATTTTGTTAGTAAGTGCAGTTTTTAAATCAAATGTGGGATTATGTTCACATTTTTGAAACCAAAATGTCATTTTATATATCGCTTTTTCACCGCTATAACAGCGAAATTTTATTTTATTTGTACTGCTTTTGAACCTGAAATTGAGTCTGTTTTTGTACCGAAATTTTGCTTTTTTATTTACCAAAAACATGTGCCTCTATGTATTGCCCATTTGTGCTGTCATCTGGTGACAAAATGTGCACTGTGAATTTCAAATAGTTTTCACATTGTGTGGATTTGCAACTTTTGTGTATTGTAGTTGCTCAGCTGATCCTGACTTGTGAGATACAAAGTTGTCATGTCACATATTCTCACTGCATTGTCTATCAAATATTTTATTTTTATTTTGTTCAGAACAAAATATTTAACAAGAAAGAATGTGACTAGAATGGTCAGTGTAGTGCTAATCTACTACTGCTAATGGTCAAGCACACTGCCTGCTTAAGCCTAATTCTTTCCCCAGGGTTGCTACGCGACTGGAAAACCTGGAAAACAGGGAAAAGTCAGGGAATTTGGTTGGTCAGGGAAAAGTCAGGGAATAGTCAGGGAATTTTGGATATTTTCTGGAATTTGCGCACATTTTGGAGTTGCAGGAGAACCAGTTACAAAATGAACAAACGGTTCATTTCCACTTCCAAATTCGGTTCTTGTGATTCCAGTCCCCCCAAAAGATTCAGTTCAGAAACTTGTTCCTCTCGTCATTATGACTTCTAGTCTGTTACGTACAAAATTATGGTTCCTTTGCATTTCAGTTCTATATTTATTCACTCTTGGATCCGTTCATTTTGCGACTCGTTCTTGTGAACCTGTTCAAGACCGGAATTTGGAGAGGCGTGAGATTTTTCCTTAGAGAACAAGCTACTCAAGACGAAACCTACTCACCAGCCATCCTCAGAATTTCTTGCGGAAAAAATGTTGCTTTAGCTTTGTGTGTGGTGAGGAAATTTTCTTTCTGCAAGAACACACCCGTTCGGAACCCTTTCTCTTTTGATACGTGAAGCAGAGCAGGTTGGTGTTCGGACAGTTCATCGGTTTTGGATCTGCAATAAAGCTTGAAGAGCAGAATTTCACGTAACTGTCTGTGGTTGACGTCACACTGGACGGGTGTGGATGCTGAGTAAAAACAAAGGGACTCACTACTTCGTGCCCCCCTTGAACCCGTTCTGTGAATTTGAGTCCTTCCTTTGTGACCCGTTCAGAAGCAACCTGATCAACTAGTTCATTTGCTCATTGTCGTAGTTTTTACATTGCAGAGATGTGTTACACCCCAGAAATTAGTGATTTTATGCAGTATCAGTGACGTCATTATTCGAATATGCACGTGTTTTGTGCATGTAGAATGAATTTATTTTTTAAAAACTGGTGCGAAATAGAGGAATTAAACGTACACTGGTCACACATCGTTGTTAGGTTACGAATGTTGGTTTCATGCCGATAGTAATTTTACGTATTGTTTGCGTGTAGAATGAAATTATGCTGAAAAGTGGTGAAAATGAGCCCAAGTTCCTTTTGTTTTATTACGATTTCATCATGCTACAAATGCAACTTTTACATGGTTCGATTTCGATTTATGTCTGTTAACACATACTGCAGAGTTTTAGCGATTACTTAAGATTTTGTGAATATATGCTTTTGTGGTTAAGTTAGGAATGTCAGGTTTGGTTGTCTTAGAATTAAAATAAAGACCCTGAATGCACTCTATTAAGGTTCCGATTTATTTCTACATTCATTCCCACTAGTTTACGATACTTACTGTCGCTTGTCAACCGGAGAATACCTTGTCCGTGGGAAGCTTGTATGATTGAGTAAGGTCATTTTGAAGTTTTTTTTTTCAACATAAAAAAATTTTTTTAATCCAAATAGTGCTCATTATTTTAAGGAAGGTTCAAATTTCGTGTCACAATGATTGCCAAAATTCTATGATAATTAGTCTTCCTGCTAGGAAAATTTGAAAAAAAAAATCATAAAACATTCAGAACTGTTACCTTTTAAAAGACAGATTTCGATGTTTTCCTTAATATAAAATTGGTTCCAGCATGTGGAAAACTCGAATAATGGAGATATTTGATTCCTAAGTATGGCCCGCGTATATATTTTGTTTAGGTGTATGGTTGGTCACCGGCCCCATTCAAGTTCTGAATTTCCGTAATATGTACTATTTTCAATAAGTTAAAAAATATAATCATTAAACTTATTGCTTATTTTCTAAAGGTACATGACCTAATTTTCTGTTTGTTTCTCATTTGTATTGATATAGGCTAATTGAGGTTGTATACAGGTTACATTGTAAAGCTTTGATATATGCCACATTTTTTTATTGATTTTTTTACACAGCCTTAATTGTAATGACTTAGTGAAAATGGGTAAGTACAATAGTTATTTATTTTTTCATTGAATAGCATTGTATTAATCACTTGGTAAATTTTCAGCTAATAACTGTGTATATTCATATTCATAATAATTAACGTGCCTGCATATTTAATTGAAAAACATGAGGTTCAAAAGCAAAAATCATGACGACAAACATGTCTGGAAAAATTTTATTTCTGGTCTGGAAAACCTGGAAAAGTCAGGGAATTTCGTAATAAAAAAATCGTAGCTACCCTGTTTCCCTCTCCCAAGACAAAAAACTAAATTCACATTTCTATTGTAAATAAGTGTTATTGTATGATTTTTTCTGTCCAAACTCTTTTGAAAACCTTCCATTCCAAGAAGCTTCCAGGCATAAAAAGATCTGCTGCTAAAGTTAAACCAGAAATTGTATGATGTTACAAAATATATATATATGTATGAACTTTGTCTTACAGGAGTAATATTTTGTCCAGTTTATTTGTAATTTAAGAAGTAGAAAATGATCTAAAAGTTTGATACTTTGAAAGTGTTCAATTCAAAGTTCACATTTTTGAACCCCTTGAATTTAACATTTACATGGTTTTCCTGTAATTCTTTATTTCTGGGCATGTATCCAATGAATGTTGTGGTTTTGAAGTATTAAAGTTGAGATTTACAGAAATTTGTTGAACTAAAGAAGATGATAATTATTTTTTTTCTATGAACATAGTAGCACAATATCAGTTTTGGAAAGTTTGTAGCAGCTAGGGTTTGGGCAAATATGAATTATAATGCGTAAATAGATCCATACCTGTAATTCCTTATTTGAAAGCAAAGTAGCCTGGTTGGTAATACACTTGCGCCAGTGCTGTAGAAGTCTGCTGCTTAGGAAACAATCCTTTGGTTGGAGACATGCTCACTCCTGAACACCACGTATGACATCCTCTTCACTACCAAATTTTTGGCTGCTCAGTTACTCCTTGAGGGAACCGGAGTGGTGATAGACAGACTGTGAAATGTCCAGACTGTATGGAGGATGTGGGACAAGGTTCCATTTATGTTCCTGGATTGGAGCCATGGTTCGAGCAGCCAAGTGTGAATGGGCATTATTGTGCAGAAATGACACTGTCCTTTGTGACCATTTTCTCTTGTTCCCGATAGCAGTCTTCACTGTGCCTTCCTGGACCCTTATGTAATGTTCTGCATTGGTTGTATGATGTATTGTATGCCAGCCAACATGTGCAGTTATTTTTGTCTGTTTGCTCGAATGAGTTCAACACATTCATTGTTCTTGAATGTTAAGGACATTTAGATCAGGCGTGCATGTGGTTCATTTTCCACCATTTCCATACCTTTCTTAAAGGCAATACACTACATCACTTATACACACTATTCTCATCGTATTGTTGCTTCAATCTGGCACACATTTTGAACATTTTATGGTCTGCTATGGTCTTCTGTGGTGATTAATTTGATTACAATGCTCTGTTCCACCTCTCATGAGTAACTCATTGCACAGCAATAACCGAGAGGCAGTGAAACTGACATTGGACAGTGTTGCCAACTTCTCAATACCACACCTGTTCCTGCACCAGGCAGCAATGTTGCACTATGTATAAATTATAATCATATTTGCCCAAGCCTCGTAGTACAGAATGGCATTTTTTGTTGTGTGTGATTAATTTGTAGCTAGAACCAATTTTGAAACAATTATACAAGCCCATGATTTCATGATAGATGCGGTAAACACGGTTTAAGCATTACTACATGAAGTTTTGTGTTTCCTCATTGCACAATTGGACAGTTTTTTCCTATTAATTTTGAAGGTTCACTGTCTTCATTCGTTAAGGGTATGGAGATGGTAGCACATCACTTCTTGGTTAGTTCCCGGGACACAGTAGTAGCATTTTCTCCCTCTTGGCAGCGCTGATATGAGTTTCCTGGCTTGCATCATCTGTTGTGCTGTTATCTGCTTTCCGTTGTCAGGTGGTATTGCCATGTGGTGGTTGGGGGCTTGGTCGCCTTCTGCGTTGTTTTGATCTGTGTGGTGTAATTCCTGTGGAGGAGATGGAGTTGTTTCTGGTATGGAGGTGTTGTGAACGGCCTGATCCTGGTGTGTATTTTTTGTCATCTTTTATGTGTTCATCGATCTGTTCTTGAAAGGTGTGAATTGTTCTACCGATGTAACTGTCGTGGCATTGGCATGTGGCCCTGTAGACACAAGGGATGCAAGTTTGGGAAGATACTATCTCCTAAAGTTGGGTAAGGCTCTTCCAATTTGGGATACATTTCCCACATCCATACTCCACCCATCTAGTTTCATCATAGAAACACTATCAAGGAAACCCATGCCATCATCTAACAGAAACCAGCACTGAACCTGGACAATGGACAGGGACACCCAACTGGGCATCTCATCCTTCAAAGATCTAAGACACCATAAAAGGAATTGATGCAGTCCCCCCCCCCCAGACCTCCCCCCATACCCTGCAAATAACAGAAACTACACCACACTGAGCAACACAACACAGCAGATGGCTCAACCCCCGAACCATCACATGGCAACACCACCTGACGACGGAAAGCAGAAAACACAGCAGACAATACAGGCCAGGAAATGCACACCACTGCTGCCAAGTGAGAGAAATAGCTACTACTGCCGCCTGGGAATTAAGCAAGAAGTGACGCACTACCATCTTCGCTCCAGACGCCATGCCCTTATAGTAGAGGAAACGAACAGGAAAAAATGGCCTAACCTGGAAATAAATGCAACATATTTTTTTTTTTTTTTTTTTTTTTACCCCCAGATTGTGCAGAATGGTATAGTGAATAATATATTAAAAATCTGCCATCCAAATGTTTGGGAAAAATCCGGCATCTTGGAAAATGGCAGCAAAAATTCACCTTAAAAATTAAAAAAAAAATAATATCTCAAACGGTCCAAGAAGTAAAGATAACCAAAATGAAAGAGCAGAAAATTTGCTAAAGCATGTTTGTTTTGTTTTTTTTGTTTAATACAGCTACTATAAATCTTAATGGAATTAATTGAATTAGAAAGATTCAAATATTTTCTTCAATTTTTAGAATTAATATAAAAGTTGGTTTCTGACACAAAGACAGCAAATACGTAAGGAAGTATGTAATTTACGTTGTAAAGTTACTGAACCAAATTCATAGCTTATGATTTCCTCTAGAGATTGTTTTTTGTTTTGTGCCCTTAGAAAGTCAGGGGTTGAGGAGATATGTAGTTTAATGCAGAGTCATGTTTTCTATTTCTTATGGTATTAGTGAGAACATAATATATTGTTTTCTGCAGTGTTTCGTTCACTTGCATTTGTTACATGTTCTTGTTGTTCATAAATGTCTTAACTGAGCGAGGGTGTGGGAGGGGCAATGACAGTTTACTTTCTACTTACTGCCATTAGAAATAATTGTATTGAAAATTGAATTTGTGCAGATGATTGTGGGTCATATCCGCTGGTAGACAAGGATTAGCATTAAGTGCGCTTGCACACATACCAGGATAGTTTTTGGGACAGCATTTTTTTTTCACACACATCGATACAATCGGGGTTTTTCGCCATGACCTTGCAGGGAAGACACGAAAGCCTGATGGCTCCTGCCCTGCGTTGCCAACCTCCTGATAAGAAGTAGTTCTTTAATCTGTTAAATTATGCTAAATGCTCATAAATTGTGCTAGGATCTAAATAATAATAATAACGATTATTTAATATTACTGATAATTAGTAACAGTAATTTATTATTATGATTATCTTTAGGATGATTGTAATTTTAAGTTATGCATCTATTTTCCGAGATGAGTTCAACATTAAAGTAGAGAAAGTTTAAGATGATTCGTCGCGTACAAAGCGGAACATTTGTTTATTTGTGCCCCACAACTTTCTACCGATTCTTGCCATGAAATGTTCCTCGCTAGGTAAATGGGAGAATAAAGAAAAGATGAGAGGAGGGAGTGTGGTTGCAGAAGCATGTCCCTGGACCGGAAATAAGATTTTAATTTCCCAAAATATTGTCTTTTGAAGTGAATTTCTCCATCCCAGAGGAGCAATTTCAAATTATGTTAGATTTTCCCATTATGCAAACACAGAGTGCTAGGTGTCAACAAAACTCAAATTGTACTAAGGTTGGCATCGCTGCCCTGCTTGAAAACAACTTCCAGCCAAATGTTATATCTTGGGTCTGTGTCCTTTTTCTCACTGCCCAAAGTGCATGGGGCTGGGCCCAACTCTCGATGTTGAGTGGTGCTCCAGATGCATTCGACCATCCTAAGGTCCTTGCAGAAAATTTATCGAGCAGGGCTATGTGTGCGCTTGTTCCATTTAGCCCTGTTGTTTCTTGGTGCACTCGATGTCGAGGTTGGGCACACTGTCAATCTTATCGGTACGTTTGCCAACATGCTAGGAGACCATAGTGCGGGGAACAAAAAGTGTGTTTAGGAGGGGGAAACTGCTTCTCATATCCCAGGGGAACTGCTCCTCATGGCCCCCCACCCCCTATCTGCCTCCACTAATACATGGAACTAATATCATATGGTAAAATACGGTTCTAAACCGATCACTTTGCCTTATAGTCCATTGCAGAATTTTTAATAGATACCTGGTGCTAACGTTAAATTTCATCACTCTCTCTACATACAGACGTGCACTGGTAGCACAGGTGTTGCTGCTGATGCAGCCAAAGGAGAACATATGCATAACTAATTGTGCAAAACTAGTTCAATGTATTGACAGTGGCTGCGAATAGTTCCCCACCCCCCAAACACCCTTTTTGTACCCGCACTATGGTCTCTTAATGCTAAGCCTTGTCTACCAGTGGATTTGACTTCACAATCATCTGCCCAAATTCAATTTTCAATACAATTCTTTCTAATGGCAGTAAGTAGAAAGTAAACTGTAATTGCCCCTCCCACACCCTCGCTCAGTTAAGATGCCTAATCACCACTACTGTGTGCATACATTTATGAACAACAAGAACAACATGTAACAAATGCCAGTGAACGAAACACTGCAGAAAACAATGTATTACGTTCTCACTAATACCATAAGAAATAGAACACATACATTTAGGGAAACACATGACTCTGCATTAAACTACATATCTCCTCAACCCCTGACTTTCTAAGGGCACAAAACAAAAAGCAATCTCTAGAGGAAATCATAAGCTATGAATTTGGTTCAGTAACTTTACAACGTAAATTACATACTTCCTTACATATTTGCTGTCTTTGTGTCAGAAACCAACTTTTACGCTTATTCTAAAAATTAAAAAAAAATATTTGAATCTTTCTAATTCAATTAAGATTTATAGTAGCTGTATTAAACAAAGAACATAATTTAGCAAATTTTCTGCTCTTTCATTTTGGTTATCTTCACTTTTGGGGTACTATTCA